>NC_064896.1:11718745-12431245 GCF_929443795.1 Astur gentilis | reverse complement strand
AAAAGTGTTGACTAAATCCATACAAACAGTTGCGGCAGTCATGGCTGGATTTGAATTTAAGAAAAGAGCAGTTTCAGCTGTGGATGCATTGAGCATCAGTTGCCACTGTCACAGAGCACATAAATTATTTAGCCATAGTTAACTATTGTGCTCTTGACAGGTTATCAGCCAGGAAAGCCACATTCTCTTCAAGCATGAAAAGAAAAATATATATATACACACACAGAAACAGAGGAGGTAAAACTGCCCAACAGAATTTTGTACATTGGACTTTGTAACACTTTATCAGGCCCCAGATACACAAGATCAGAAATGCCAGCTGGAACCCACAGGGCTTATCTGGGCACTCAGAAGCGTAGGAAGAATGAGCACCAGAGGAGTTTTATTCTATATGAATCCCTGAATGCTGCCACTGTAGATAAGGAGCGAACTCCCAGGTTCCACTAAGTCAATGACAAATCTCAGTTTGAATTCATTTGGGCTGGGATTTCCTGCCCAGCATCCAAGGGTAAAAACCACACTAAGCGGAGGAAAAAAAGGCAGCAGAAACTACTGAAGCCATGCACGGCTCCTGGCTGCACTTGTTTTGAGACCAGCATGAACCTACCTGCATTAGATGGGAAAGGTGACTGATTTTTTTTTTTTTGCTCAGCTAGCCTGGTTTTCTGAGGTTTAGGGTTGGGCTTTTGAGGGGATTAGGGGTCAGTTTTGGTATATGAGGATGTTTTCCTACACAAAAAATGACAAAGTTTAACTGTTCACCTGCTGTTGGAGGAGGCTTTCAGATGCTTTAGGGCTCTCCAGCTTCTGGGGCAGGAACCCCATGCGATGCGAGTGGGGGCAGCATCAAATCCCAGCAATACGCCAAGAGGAAAGAGCTGTTGGACCATGAACAAATAAGAAAATTTTAAAAAGCATGCAACAATCTGCCAGAGCAATAGCCTGGCACCTTACACAAGGCACTGGTTTGCTGAAGGAAGACCGGGGTTCACGGAAAAATGTGCCAGCCAGTCTCCTTCAGGTGGAGGCTTGTAGCATCACCCATGGGCTGGGGCTCAGCCACCCTGCTCTCACAGCCGGGGACAACCCTCTGTCCAGCAGGAAATGGAGGTGGTGTTCACACACAAATAAGTAACCTCCCTGTCCTTTGAGGGCATCCAAAATGCTGCAGGCTACACTTTACAGTGGCAAGATGTAGACCTTAAAGACAACAGGAGAAACAAAATAGGTACCATGCCCTAAGTATTAGAGTAGAAAACCCACCTCTCATTCGATACTAATATGCTATCTGCTTGGGGGGCCCTACCAGCTGACACAAGACAACATACAACAAACTTCAACCTGCTGTTGGCTTTGGGGCTGCTTTTGAAAACGGACCAAATTTCAAGGGAAGGAGAGGCAAACAGTTTTCCAGTTTCTTCTGCCTGTTTCTCATGGAGTCTCAGACCTTGACTTTCCTGTTGTGGCTATGACAGCAGAAGGAGCAGAGAACGGAGGAACCCCACAAGGGTGCTACCTGCATTGCCCACGAGCTGTGCCTGCAGAAGCCCTGCTGGGGCCAGCAGGACCCTGGGGAAGCTCTCCCACCTCTTCACAGCCACCACAGTGACCTTCCAGCCTGCTCCAGTCACCTCAACCCAACACCTCCCAGGAAGGGGGTCTCCCCCAGCCACGTCACAGCTGCCCAGAGGGATGCAAGGCACCCCGGTACCAACCAGGAGAGATAGGCAAGGGCTTGTTTTCACGCTTTGTTGGTGCCCCCTCTCCCTCAGGCAGGGTGTGTGGGCTTTTTACGGTGCCAATTAAGTGCATGCTGGGGCCGGGGCGGAGGTGCGGCGCGCCGAGCCCCCGTCTTGCTGCCTCCGTACTGTCACCATCCATTAAGCAACTGGCGGCTGGGAGAAGGGGAGGGAAAAGCCAGCAGCATGTTTGGTTTGCTGTTTTTGTGGGCACTTTACAACTTCAAAGGCTTCCCTCTGGTTCACAGGGGGCAAGGGGCAGAGGTCAGTAGGCACAGTTTGACCTCCCTTTCACCTCCTCCCCGAAAGGGAGAGATGCACACACACAGAGGAAGAAGAAAAGGAAGACGAGATCCTGGCAAATACTTTTATCCTCTAATCTTTCTTCGCCTTAGTGCTGTGGAGGCTTTGTCCGGCAGACAAAGTGCCCTTTAGGAGTCTGACACTTCCATGCTGGACTCTTCCTCCTCCTCCTGTCCAAGGAGGAAATAAAGTGAAACAGCAGCACCACAAAACAGAAAAAAAAAAAAAAAGAAAAAAAAATCAGAAAAAAAATGCTGCTCTTGAGGGCTGGCTTTTCTCATTTTTTATTTGGGTTGGGTTTGTTGGTTGGGTTTTGTCTCCCTCCGCCGCTAGATATCTATCCATCTATATAGAAGCCCCACAACTGCCCATGAGGGAGGAAGAAAACAGGCATGATTGTTCAAGATCCAGCCTGGGATGTGAAAAATGCATTTTCTTGTCTTTAAAGACAGCATTGTTGTATTTATTTATTTATTTTTAATGGCGAGGTCAGTAGCCCTGGGGCACTGAAGAAAGCTCTCCACAGCTGGTGATTATATCCCTTGCAGTGCGTACAAAGACATTGAGAAAGCAGCAGAGAAAGTAAACAGTATCACTTCTGGGGATGGAGGGGGAGAGGAGAGAGGCAGAGGAGGAGGAGGAGAAGAAGAGAGGCAGATGAAATTTAAACTGGCAGTCAGCCCAGCCACCAACTTAAAACAATATAGCAAGAAGCAGCCAAAAAGGAAAGAAAAACAGAGAGGGGTGTGTATGGAGACACACTGTGCGCGCGCGCGTGTGTGTGTGAGAGAAAGAGCGCGAAGCAAAGCAAGAGCAAGGAAAGGAAGGGATGAGATTGCAAGATGAGGTTTCAGGAGCCATCCCTGGGGGTCTGTCACAGAGCAGAACAGCTCGCAAAGGGGAGGTTTCGGGGGCACAGTCATCATCCCTAGCGTAAATATAACTACGAGCATTTCTAATCAAGCTGGCAAAGCATAGCTGTTCACCTCTCTCAAGAATGAGGGGAGGAAAACCACAGGGTCTAGAAGGAACAGTCCCAGCCTTGTCAGCTCCTGGCATCCTCAAAACCAAAAGGCACAAGAACGTGGCAGGCAAATCCAGACCGAGATATGGTGACTGATGCTCTCCCAGTTGGCACAACACAGACTTGGGCCACGCTTGTCTTTCAGCTGGCTCTGGGAATCACACTCCTACTCAGCTCGAGGCAGTTTCATGTTAAACTATTGCCTTTGAGTATTTTGGTTTGACAGTATGAAAAAAAACAGAGTCACAACAAGGACTCCAAAATGGAGCTCCAAATGTTTTGTGTGTTTACAGCACAGGGCACAAACTAGATGCAGTTTGGTCCAAGCCTGTACAAGCCCTCCTCACACAGACTGGTCCTGGATGCTGGCTGAGGCTCAATCCTCACCTTCCAGAATAGGTCTGGCTGTGTTAGATCTTCTCTGGTCACGTTGACCGTGATCTCACTCAAATGAGGTTAGTCATCTTAGCACGGGGGAAGGGAGAGGCAAGTTTTTTTGGAACATCCATCTGCTTTGGAAAGGCTAACAAGCCCTCCTTTATAGATGTCTATGTGTGGACCTCAGCAGAAAGACAGTTGGAAGGCCTCTGAAGAGACAGTGTACCTTAAAAGGACTAGGCCAACCTGTTCTTTGGGCTGCCCATCCAGCTTTCTGCTACCTTTCACACCAGGAGTCAGGCATCCTGCAGGTTGATGTGTCCTCTAAAGTGCTCCAGCAATTACTCTCTCCTCCAAAAAACACCACAAATCTTAAAGCCACAGCTGCAAGCCCCAGCAAACCATGGCTCTCGCCTCACATGGGAGAACAGCAATGCAGCTACACTTCTGGCTGAGCTTCAGCACCCTTGGTGGTACTTGATAGGACAGGTTGGTCAAGTGCCATGAACTCTGGGTGCTTACTATTTGGTGTGTTGCTCCTTTGAATTCAAGGCCTCCCCAGACAAGCTCTTCTGCTAACCTCACTGGCCTCCTGTGGACTAGCTGGCACAGCCTTCTCTGGCTGGCAGTTAACCATTCACTGTCTGTCACCAGTTTGGGGCGAGAAGATGCATCATAACAGGGGCCCATTTGTGCTATACTTTGCAATTTCTACATATGTCCTGCACCAGAACCAGAAAAAGCAGACATCACTGATAAATACAGTAAACAGGACTGCACTCTACAAAGGATTCCTCAATTCCCCCCACCTCAAGCCTTTGTGAAGATTTGGTATGGATTCAACTGATCTGGCAGCTTCTCACCCCCTGCCTCTTTGACACAAGGTACATTTAAAATCTGCTACCACAAAAAAGTTTCAACTACTACAAACAATGCTTCAAGGTACAGGGTGATGATAAATTAGATCCTTAACATTCCATCAGGAATGTTCTTGTAGACCTAAGTGACTGATGGTACTGAAATGAAATATTTCATTTCCACCACAGACACTGTGTAAGTTATGCACTGGTTACTCACAGGTAGTTTTGTGCTTGAACAATGCAAGTTGCAGCAGGAGAAAAATCCAAGTAGATATTAGGAAAAAAGATTCACATTTAAGGTTAGTCAAGTACTGGAACAGGTTATTCGGAGAGGTTGTGGGATCTTCATCCTCAGAGAGGCTCAAAATTGGACTGGGCAAGGCCCTGAGCAACCTGAACTCATTTGGCCCTGCTCTGTAAGGGCTTGAACCAGATGACCTCTGGAGGTCCTTTCCAACCTATATTCGTCTGTGATCAGGAAGGCCATGTTAGAACCTGCCAAAGATACATACAGTACCTCACATCCAAGTACAAACATCAGCACGGAGGCACCCCTGTTGTAGTGTTTCCAATACAAATATTGCCATGGTTACCTTTTGATTAAAACAAAGTCAGTATTACTTGTCTGCTTCCCAAGGGTAACTACGCAGTGGAGCTGAAATAAGACATCTGAGTGCATTAAGCCTCCAGGTGTTGAGTCTGTGAGCCCACAAGCACTGTATGTGCCCAACTGCATCCAGACACTACAAAGGGGGAGTCCAGATGGCTGAACCCAGCAGACCAGCACTAGCACACTTCAGGTGACCCTGCCACCCGAAACCGGCAGAGCCTGGTTTGCAGATGGACAGGAGCAGATCACCGGCCTCTCCATACAAACCCTGACCAAAAGCAATCTCACTCTCCATTACTACAGTAAGAGCAAATTGTTTTGGTTTCAACCAAGTGGGCCCACATTCACTTTCCTTGCTGGATGTGCACTGACGTCTCTTTGTGGCGAAAAAAAAAAAAAAAAAAAGGTTTTATAGAAAAAGTAGTGTCTTCACCTACCTGGGCACGTGGCTAACAAATATAAAGATCACCATCTAGTGGCTTACAGGGAAGATACCATCTGTCCCACGTCTGGAAGCTTGATGACCAATAAAGTTGTTGTTACAATATATTACAAGTGATTCTCGCATTCAGCTACTAAGCAAGTTAGGCGCTTACACAACCACAGACGTGGACAAGTTTCTGACCCACAGAAAACTGATGTTCATCCCTTCCCACAATCAAACATTGACCCCATCACCCTTTTCTCCATCTCCCCTACGTAGGATTTGGGCACGTGGTAAGGAATCTGTGACTTACTTTAAGGCCCAGAAGTTAGGTGTCTAGCGTAAACTAGGCAAACTCCTACGGCAGTTAATATAAGGAGTCAGATACAACCAGAGGTTGATGCATCCCATCCTTTTGTATGGGGGAGGAAGGCAGATAGGATGACTCCTACTTATGAGATCTCACAGCCTGGAAAACCAATTACCCAGCAAGCATGAAAGCCTCTGGAAATCTTGGCCTGTGAGCAGCCCATGAGATAGTCTATGCCAACCCTTTTCTATTTGCCTCAAGGGAAATCATTCAGGTTGAAATATTGCTGAAATACTCCCCAATGGAAAGATAGATCTGCAATTTCTGATAAAACCTTTGTTTCACTGAAATAGTCCTGATGAGTTCTGCTCCTTGTTCTTTGAAAAAAGATGGGGAGAGCCATTATTATAGGTACATCTCTGAAGCCCTACTCGGCCCAGGGAATGTGTTACACTAATATGACTATGTATGCTCCTAGTACACGAGCTAGCCCAAGTGTTTCTTCAAGTCTTCATGCTGGGCCACATAGGCCATCCCTAAAATACCACATGTGAACATTTACTTCAGAGACATGTGGAGAGGTGAAGTACTACCAGTGCATGGGTCATGAGTGCCACCAGGCAAGGCCAGATTTGAAGCTAACAGAGGACAGAGTTTAGTTCTAGACTGCATCCTCCAGATACTCCAGAGAAGCACCCCCTCCACATTTTTACCAAGCCAATACAGCACCAAATCATATATCTAAAGTGCCATTTTGGTACACCTTCATGTCATGTTCCCAATGTTCCAGGCTGTCAAAACACACACTGCTTTGCTCTGGGGAGAAAAGGAATTCTCTACACAACCTCAAGCACAAATTACAGACTTGTACACAGCCTCAGTTATACTTCACATTTCTAACAGCCTCCTTGAAAGCTTTAAGCATACTGCAAGCCTTAATGTAAGTAGTGGTCATCAGTCTGCTGGTCAAGCTGGCAGTGTGCCCAGGTAGCGAAGAAGGCCAGTAGCATCCTGGCTTGTATCAGAAGTGGTGTGGCCAGCAGGACTAGGGGAGGGATCATCCCCCTGTACTCACACTGGTGAGACCACAGTATTCAAGGTGTGTTCAGTTTTGGGCCCCCTCAGGAAAGCATTGAGGTGCTGGAGCATGTCCAAAGAAAAGCAACGAAGTTGGTGAAGGGTCTAGAGAACAAGTCCTGTGAGGAGCGGTTGAGGGAACTTGGGTAGTTTAGCCTGGAGAAAAGGAGGCTGAGGGGAGACCTTATCGCTCTCTATAACTACCTGAAAGGAGGTTGTAGTGAGGTGGGGGTTGGTCTCTTTTCCCAGGTAACAAGTGATAGGACAAGAGGAAATGGCCTCAAGTTGCACCAGGGGAGATTTAGGTTGGATAGTAGGAAAAATTTCTTCACTGAAAGGGTTGTCAAGCATTGGGACAGGCTGCCTAGGGAAGTGGTTGAGTCACCATCCTTGGAGGTATTTAAAAGACATGTAGACATGACGCTTAAGGACATGGATTAGTGGTGGACTTGGCAGTGTTAGGTTAATGGCTGGACTCAATGATCTTAAGAGTCTTTTCCAACCTAAATGATTCTATGCTATTCTACGACTTCTTCGCATCACCCAAGATGAAAATCCAGCCACCCATTACACAAATCTGTGGTTAGCTGGAGATAAAGAAACCAGAGTTTCAAAATCCGTGTTCCTCTGTGAATACATGAGATAGAGACCTGTGATCACTAAGACACAAGGAAAACCACTTACAGAAGCCACCAAATTTGCATGGCATTCATCATATCTATCTCTAGCTAAGAAAAATATGTATCTATGTTATTCAGCTAGTCTCCTGTTTTAAGTTCTGGAGAAATGAAGTCCTACAGAAGGAAGTTATCTTGGACACTTCATCTAAGTTGGGACAAACTAAACTCTGGGGGTGTTCATCTCCTTCTCCTTAGAGGGTAGAGAGCCTAGATAAGCAGCTTCAAAGGTTGAGGTTAGAGAGGAACTCCATGCTTTGAGAGCTTTGAAAGGGATATGGTATCTCTGTGGTCTTTGGATCGGAACAGAAATCAGCATAAACAAGAAATTCATCAGCACTCCTAGTGGCTACAGCGGCCTCCAGGGGACTCTGCATCCGGCCCAAGCGATGGACAATTTTCCATAGTCTCAGCAATAGCTTTTGTGGGGCTTAAAGGCAGGTCCCCTGCAGACCAGAAGTAAGATTCAACTCAGTAGGCCCAGAAACCACTGCATGCCTTTAGCTAAATTGGGCTGCTGAAGGGCAGCTCTAGTGGGGTGAGGCAAAGAAGTGCTATTTTCCCTCAGGAAAGCTAGCTTTATTTTCTAAAGGTTAATGAGAAATAGAAGAAAATTAGGCTAGCCAAAAGAATGAAAATAAATGGGTTTTTTTCTTCTTCTTTCCCCCTCGTTTTTCAGAAAAATGCATGGCTTTGGTTTTTCTGCAGGCAGTTGCTTCATATCAGTGTACCATGTGGTGACTCAGACATTTTGTTATTACAATCCAAGCCAAAGGGGAGATATATTTTATGAGATCCATGTCTCCTCCTTGTCTCTCCATACTGTATGTTTTCACGAGCAAGGAGAAACATGGTCAAAACTTTGAAGATGGCTCATAGCGTCTCTTGGCAGGTTGTAGACTGCCTTTGCTTTCAGCTAGCAAAACCAAGAGAAACTCAGGTTTGCAGTGAGCTCACATGTAGCATCAAGGGCAGAATTTGTTTCTAAGTTCCATAAAGGGGGGGGGGGGGGGGGGGGGGGGGCGGGGGCAGATACACTAGTAAAGATTTAGGGCTCTTAACACAAATCTAGAGGACTATGAGGAAAGGGGTTTTGGCGAGACCTGAGCTAATGCATATAGCCTCACAACTGGAGTTCAGTTACATTTGCTCAACTGACAAGCAATAAAGCATTCGGATGCAGTAACTCCAATGCACTTAAAATGCATGTCCAGAAGAGCCAAGACCACCTGTAAATCAGATCGCTCCTCCTATATATATATTCCCCCCTTCCTAGGAAAACCTTAACTGTGTCTCAGTTGCACACCCAGATAAGAACACCAAAAACCAGTTATGTATCCTGAAAAGGCTCCACGAAGGGCTGCAAGAACTCTCAGCAACTTGAGTGCAATGGCCAAGAGTTTGCTCTAGATCCAACCCTCCAGTGTAAATCCATGATGCGCGACTACTGTGCAAAACTGATCTAAGGCAGGGGAAAACTCTGGCCTCCAGCTGACAAGTTTATTTCCTAGACATAGGTCTGCCTTTTGAACTCCGAAACCTTTGACCATTGTGAAGCAACCAGGCCCCAGAGGCACATGAAATAAAAATAAATAGAAGACTTCAGGTGCATCTGGTAGAGCCAGTGTTTTCAGAGAGTGGTTACAGAGGAAACATTTTGACTGTGCTTAAGTACTGAACAAAGCAAAGAGGGTTAACAAACTTCCATCCCTCACATACAGGTGGAATAGAAGAGCTTTTAAAGTTTAAAACAATCATCAGATCAGAAGAGGTATCTGATGGCTCCAAGTTAAAGACATATTCTTTTGAGTCAAGTTATGAGAAGTATTTCCTAAGGGAATGCCATATGAACCATTTGATCTACTAGATGTTTGTGGCACTCACCACATGCTTTATGTTCCTTCCCAGAGATGATGTTTCTCTGGCACCAAGAACATCATCATTCTCTGCTGCTCAGCCTATTCTGACAGGCCAGATGTATGCAAATAAAAAGAAAGTTTAATAAAAATCTAACTCCCAGACTTAGATGCCCAAGTTCTTTGAGGGGAGAAAGAAGAATGAATTCCCATTGCATTTCAGAAGGGCTGGGCATCCCAGCACATATCTGCATGCGCCAAAGATTTTGGATAAAGAGCAAAGGAAAAGTTTTGAATTATTCCAGAACTCCTTCCACTACCTCACTTCCAGACAGATACGAAGTGACAACACCCTGAAACCAAGCAATACAACTAAGAACATTATCAGATTACTCAGAACAATTCCCATTGTTAGTGACCCAGAATTTGTGACTTAGAACAACCTAGAATTATTGGGATCTCAGCAAGTCCTCAAAGCTGCTTAACTCTTTAAGTGGTGTCCCCCACACCACCACAACAGAAGAGCTTTATTAAGCAGGAACGTAAAAGCAAAGCAACTCTTATCGCAACTGGAGACAGACTAAAAGGAGGGAGTAGATGACTTTTACTAGACATAGCACATTCTCCAAGCAACATCACTATAACCCGAGAGTGAGGAAAAGCCAGTGATTCCAGGCCTGCTAAATTATTTAGGATTGAATAGGATCCCATATCATGACAACGAGTGATAGTATAAAGCTCAAAGACACAGAAAGAAATACTGTATGTTTTAAGTAACTGGCAGGAGCAGATTCCACATTTCAGTGTTTTGGCAGAAGAATACAGGCTTGTTCTGGGACTACATATTCAAACCTTTCATTGATTTAAAGATACAAAGTACTGCTAATGTAACCTCAACATGAGAACAGTTAGCAAACCTATCAATAATGCTTTTTGTTTTCCCCGGTCTTTTGCATAAGCATACACACCCACATTTTTTTTTTCAGCTGCTGACTTTCAGTTAAAATTCAATTAATGGGAAAAAGAAACACTAAGGGACTTTATTTTAAAAGGGCCAAGCATTAACGTGACATCCTGTGAAGCACTAAGGTGAAGGCTAGCAAAATTGCAAACTTGATGTTATTCAAAGCAAAAGGTAAAAAGCAAGAAAGAGCTGCAGCAAAAGCAGCCTGTAGTGACCTAAGAGAATGCCTGAAATAATCTAGTTTTGGCAACACCCTTCTCTGTGCACAAGACAGGGATCAGAAGTGTGCTTCTCCGATTTGCATGCTACTGACCTGTTGAAGAGCAACACGTTTTGAATTCCAGCCCAGACACCTGGAGGTCAGCACTATGATACACATTACAAACAAGCACTGACTGACACAAATGGGGTACATTACCTCACCTCTTTGAAGACTGGCAGCACAAAAGTCTTAAGTTCCCTGGAGAATTCAAGTCAGTGGATGCATTCATGACCTACTTGTAGGTAACACAGCAGTCACAGTTGCTAGCTGAACAAGCTTGTACAGTTGCATGTTTTCTGTTGCATCAGTTCTTTGGTACAGAGGAACTTGGTGTGTATTTAAAGCCAGTACGTCCTACCGATTTGGAGCTCAATGCACATGCTTGAACACCCTCCTCACTTGAAGCTAAACCAGGAATACACAAGAGCTTTAGGTACAGTAGGAAATTTTCACACCAGCCATTCTCCCCATCAGTGATTGACTCGGATATAGTTGGGTACTTGGTGCACGCTCCCTGTTCACCTTCAAAATGGTTTCCAGCAGAAGAGAAGCTGGACCATGAAACACCAGGCACTTACACCAAGATCTATCCTGATGAATGAACGTAGCTATGTAATAATGCTACAAGACAATCACAAGAGATGCAATACTATGAGCTGAGCTCAGGAAAACCCCCAAAAGATCAATTCTCCCAAGAGATGCCTCCCTCTTCTCGTAATTTTTTACAACATGTTAATGAGCAGTTTGACTATTACTCAAGCATGCAGAAGACATGTATGCAATAGACATGGATGCACAAGTCAGAGGAACAAGTACTTGATCCAAGCCATGGCAGCCACCAGCAACAGCTGCCAAAAGCAGACCAGTCCACTGTGACAGATGTCTTTGTCACACTCCACTGCTAAGAGTTCATGAGAAATTAAGATCTTAATGGAGAGCAGCCAGAGTCACTCTATCTAGGACTGACTCTGGGTCATGTATTTTATTAAAGCAGTTCCTCGAGGAACCAGAAAAAGGAACAGAAAAGAATAGAAACCTCTTAAGAAAGATTAGTGCAAGAAGTTAAAATGCAAACACAGCACAAATGCACAGCAGACTTCTGCTCCTCTGTTGGCACATGTGCACTCACACGAGTTAGATCTTTCTTCACCCAAAATGAGTTGATATGCAAATAAAAAATGACAACAGGGACCACAAGACCAAACTGGCTAATGGCTCCCTCTAGCATTCTGCCTCCTCACATTATGCATCATGTTGCAGTAAAGACCTTCCTCAATAAAACACAAAAGATGCCACAACTGCCACTTTGCAGCGATACATGGGAAACACCTCATCACCCGTTCCTCATAGAAGGCCAGTGTGGACTACTACCCTAGACCCCCTCCCAGAGGGAAAGTCCCATTGTGGTGAGCAAAGTGGGAACAAACTGCTGTCTGTAAGAAGTGCCTTCATCTTCATGCAACCTGGTGAGAGACTGACTGACTTCAAACAGCCACGGCGTGTCCGGGCACTTACAGCATTTCAAATGTGGGCTACTGAGTCACACAGCAAACACATACAAATGGGATTGAGAACAACTTTTCCATGCAGCTAGAGTACAGCTGAAGGCCCCATATATTTATAAAATGGCTGCTAGCCAGAGAGACTTCGGAGCCTGCCTTGCTACCCGAGGCTAAGAAATGATTGCAGCATGCAGTGCTCAGCCAGGCCCCCCAACAGATTTTATTTATGCATCTTTGCTTTCATCTCCCCCCTCGTACACAGTAGCTTGAACATTGTCTCCACCCTTAACCATACAACTTGCATATTTGCAAACATCTCTTCATCTTAAGACCACAGACAGGCAGATTGCTCTTGGGTCATCAAATTCAGTCTTATTGTATGAACCAACTACCAAACAATCCTCCCCTTATTTTTTTTTTTTAAGAACAAACAGAAAACTGATTTTTGGTGTCAACAAGCAATCCCAGAACCCAATTTCTTGACTGCTTAGGAAACCCATGCATAACCTCTTGTCTTGGGCAAACATTTTTCATAGCTAACAAGCACGTACCTTTTCTTCCTTGCGTGTTAATTTAAGCACAAAACCCCTTCCCCAGCCCTCTGCCCTCACCTGACACACAGATTCCCAGTAGCTGCAGTGCCCTGTACTTGGAGAACTCCTCCACATACAAGTGGCTGAGCATCTTAATCCAGCTGAGCATGCTAACCTCTCTGAAAAGTTTACCCTTTTAAAATCAATAATCTGAGCTGCAAGGGTAGTTGTATTTAGTCTTCCATTTCATTTAAAAATTAATCAACTCACGGTCACTAACTCTTCTATAGCTTTCTAATTTCTGTACCAAAAAGAAGCAGTACCAAAACTGACTGAAGGAGGAAGAACTATCTGAAAAAAATAATTCATCAGCCATTGTTGCTAACATATTCTTGAGGCTTTCCAATCTATACCTGAGAAATCAAAGCCACCACAACACATCAAACGAGTCTGGTGTCTATGGAAGTGTCAGTGCTAGAAATTCATAGCCAAAATTATTTTGCAGTTTTCATCCATGCTACCCTTACCAGTTTCTTCACAGAAATATAGCAATATTTCTACATACATGGACAAGGTTGTATTCAATCTCTGCCTTTCCTGAGCAACTGATCACATTCAACAATATTTACATTTCACTGTCCTTTCATTTACCTCAAGATGCTCACTTTTGCACCTAGTATGATTAATTCGAGTTCCTACATCTTGTTACCCAGACTCATAACGTTTTACGTATATATTTCAGCTGTCTCTTATTGATCCCACTCCATACCCCAAACAGATCAGGCACTATCTTACCACTAACATATCACCCACACAAACAAGCATTAGTGCTTTCTTTCTCACACCTATCCATCCATCCACCCACAGATGCTTATCCATTACCACACACTCATTTACCTGATTTTCTTTCCTGAAGTTACAGATATTCACCTTTGTCTTCAACATCCTAGTTTCTCTGTGTCCTTGTTCCTTCTTAAGCTCAGCTATCACTGTGAGCTACACCTCTCTTCTTGTGGGGGCGCGTTGCTTTTCTCCTTTACTAACATCTCTTTTGTTTCTGTTGCTTTCACCTCTTCAGCAAAACCAACCATTATTTTTAGGTCTCATCCCCTAGGAATCCCCTTCCTCCATTCTGCCCTCATAGTCACACAAGTACAGGTCCTTCACCCTAGGTGGACACCTGCCCTTTGTATTCACCTGCTTGTTAGAACTCCATCACACCTGCACCCTCCTCACCTCTCTAGCACATCAGCTGAAGAAGACAAGTGGTCTCAGCTGCAGCTTCAGCCTTCACATCTTCTCTCCCATGCACTCCAGCTGTTCCAGGCCTACACGGCCTCTGCCAGAAACCCTCAGCAGGATAATACCCATCCACAGCACTTTCCTCCAGTCACACTCCTGTGCTCCACCATCCTTTGAACCTCCCCAATAACCATGACTACAATCATTGTCTTCCTCTTTTGAAAAGAAAGGTACAGCCACTCCATCCTCTTCCCTACCTACTCCCTTAGCCACAAGCCCTCAATGAGCCCTAGCTAGTTGGTGGTAAAAGACTTTTGCCTGGGTCAGCTCCACCCCTTAATTAAGCTCATCTAGGACCAGAGGTAGTCCCACAGCAGTAAGGCTGCTGTCACTCTCCAAGGACCCAGCAGATAGATCTGTGACAAGCCTGTCTATCCTCCTAAACTAGGATTGTCTCCTTGTTCCCGAGAGCAAATCCCACACAGTCCCCTTCCCAAACATTATGCCACTTGCTAACCTGCTTTTTGGCCCTCATGGGTTGGAGCTTTTTCTACTTCTTAGTGCCACAGAAGGGACAAGTAAAGCTGAGGATTGCTGGAAAGATATATGGGAACTTTCAGTACTTTCTCACAAGTATCTTTGTTTCATGAGGTGGCCCACAGGCCCTTCTGACTGGGGGAATCAGAGAGGTGGCAGTACCCTCTGTGATAGGGACACCTCCTCTCTGAGCAAACAGCGTTAAGTCTGGTGCACACCATGTCTATACCTGGGCTTCAGAGCTGACCCTGTGAATGAACGAGGACAAGTGACACCAGGTCTACCTCCACTAACAGCTGCTGTGTGTGGACCAGAGAATAGAGCACCATCATCCAGCATGATCACCAGCTCAGACCCCCTCCATCATCCAGCAGTTCAGAGTTAGATGGATCTTCTTGTTTACAGGGATGAAGGAAAATGACTGTTTCCAGCTCCATGGTCATCTTAACTCTTATTCAGGATTCAATACTATCCTCACAGTCAGTACTTCTTCCTAGTATTTCCAGTTGGAAAAGGAGAAAACAGATACCCCAGCTGCAGGTTCCTGGCATGGCCCACCACTGTCAGCAGCCCCCTTCTGAGCAGAGACTTGATTGAGAGTGGACAGGCACTTGGACAGCCCCAGTGAAGAGGTAACCACTGTGTCCATTGCTGTGTGAAGACCCAGGAAGGAATCAGGGGAAAGAATGATGTGATGAAGAGAAGTTCCATTGTACAAAGGTATGTGTGTCAATCCTCTCTATAGGAATATTTCAGTTCAGTTAATCCCAGCATCTTGCACTTCTGAATGCGGCAAAAGAATGAAGAGGTAGACAAGAAGCAAGGAAAAAATGAAGAGGAGGCAGCACAGGTGAAGAACTGAATGAATGGAAAGGACGCAAGAGAGAACCAGAAATGCTGAAAATGTCAAAGAGAGACCAGCCTCTCAATGCATCATAAAAAATAAATATTTTTTTAAAAGGATAGCAGATTAGAAGAATGTAAGAGTTAATAAAAGCAAGGCAGTCTTTAGGAGGAAGTTCACTACAGTGTTGCCATCAATTGGGTGCACACAAAAGGTCAGATTCTCCGCTGATATTGCTCCATTGACTCCAATAAAACTACTAATTTGCAGTGCTGATGAGATTATACCTAACCTACCCCTTCTTATGATCTAAGATTTCCTGGCAAAGCTCTGTTGAAGTCAATAGGGCAGCTATGCATTTACACAAGGACCCAGACCAAGTCTTTCCCTCTTCATCTGGAAAGTGTAGAAAATGTGCCACTGTTAATGGTGAAGGGGCAATCTGAGGAAATTTCCTCTTTTCTGGTATGGCTGGGCTATGCCTGTTCTCATCTATTCTCTACATCTGGTTAATTGCATTTCAAATCAAGGCTTTCTAGCCAGCAAAAGGAGGCCCTGCAAAATGAGTTAGAGGAAACCACAAGTTTGGCATCAGAGCCAGCATCCTTCTCTGAATCCTCATGCTGAGTCTAGCTGTCTGAAAAGCTCTACTTGAAAAGGAGTGCAAGATTTCTTCACATGCATGTGACAGCTGCAAATATTTCCCTTTGATCCATCACATGCACACAAATCCATGCCCTGCTGACCCCCAGATACGTGAAAATATAACTCATGTTAATAGATACAACAAACACCTAGGCACTGAGGAAAGCATGCAAGTCCATAGTACCTCTTTGTGAAGACATGTACCACTTACACACAGAGTTCTCACGTCAGATGCAACTGGCAATCCAAACAATGAGCACACATGTAGCATCTGTGGACACCAGGCTGGACCCAGCCCCTGTGACCTCTTTCACAGTGTAACTTGTGCTGCCCAGGTGGAGCTTTCATCCTTCTGAGTGGCATAAGGGTGCACAAATGAGGCTACTGCTACTGTCATAGGAAAGGATTTCAGCTTCTAGATCTAACAATAGAGGCTTGTCCTTTCAAATCCAGAGGCTCCAGGTTCAGTTCCCACAGATGATCCACCCAGAGTGGTTGTCAGAGCAACCCTGGCCTTAGAGATAGGGACTTACTGGAAATTACTTTGTAATTATTTGAGCTCACTCAGGGGAACAGTCCAAAGTTGTACATATGCAACCCCCTCCAAAGTGGAGTCAAATGATCTGAAATCCCACCTGGCCACCTATTTGCATGAGTTTTTACACAGATTGGAGTCACAACCAAATTCTTCATGATGAAGCAAGAAATCTTTCCTTGGCACCTTCTGCATCCTTCCCTCCCCCCCCACATTTACTTCTAAGTGAATGTTGTGGTAGAACCTGCCAGCCAGGCAGCATTGACGTTTTGTGTTTATCCACACCAAGGGGAACTGCCACACGTGATTCTCTTCTACTGACATCCAAGCTGTCTGAGTGGGGAGAAAGCTGGGTGACCTCTAGGACTAGTTGGCCACTCAACTGTCATAAAAATAATGGAAGGAGCTTCATGACACAAACCAAGCCAACTTGGGAAACCAATGGATAATCTCTCAAGGGAAAACAAACAAGCAACAACAAACCTAACAAGACTGGGGTTAAAAATCACTTCAAAAACATGAAACTGCTAGTACTAAGAATGCTATGAATCTGTTTACCGTGTATTTTAATCATGTAACTGATCAGTCCACTGTAACATACACCACATGTTAAGATAGATGCAGCAGATATAAAACCAAGTCTGATTTCACACAGTAAAAATGTGTACATGCAAACAGAAATACATTAAATACATTTCATACAAAACATTTCTTCTTATCATTTTAAATTCATATCCCGATTTTTTTGCCCAGTTTGGAGCCCACTTGAATATTCTGGGACTGTCCCAAATCCCATATGGGTCAAGAGCTCACTGACTCCAGTGGGTGTTGGATCAGATCCTATGAGATCAAAATTCCTGTAAGGAGTAATGTTTCAGTGTGGTTGGGTTTGCATTCTGTACAGAATACACTGTAGTTACACCATCCTTACAGTGTAGCTACAGCGTAACATTAGAACTGAACTGCTACAAACATGGACTGAGAACATACTTAGCAGTCTGGATGATGAGCAAGTCCAAAATATGATATATCTGTTGTCCACCTCTGCCGAGGCTCCTGTGAAGCATCACCAGCAAATATTCAGCTAGGGTGTTTTGGCCCCTTCTTACCCATTCGAGTCATTAATCATTCATCTTAATTATCTCGGTGGTATTTTGTGCTCCTCCCCACCCACACCGCCTGTCTGTTTGTGGTATCCATCTGTTGTTCCTAATCATATACTTGGACTACAAGATCTCTGGAGAAAGGGCCATTTACTCATGACTTGTGCACAACGCTTCATGCACTCCAGCCTCAGCCACCAGTTGAGACCTCACATTATGTCTCACCACAAATCATAGTAACTAATGATCATCATCAGATATGCTGCGTGTGCATGGGCACACACACGTGCATGTATATTAGGAATGCACATGCACATAGAAGTCTACTGGAGACAGGTATGCCTGCAATTAAGGTAGGTGCCACTGAGATCAGGGGAAGGAGGAAAAGAGAGGGGCAAGATTAAAAGTTTCAAATGTGAAATTTTAGCTGAAACTATCTTCTGCCTGCTCACCCCCTCTAGCTGCAGTCCACAGCCTTGCAGCACCAAAAAGAGCAGGAGCCACTCGCCACGCTTCAGTTACAACACAGTTGCCCACTGCATGAAAATACCTTTCTGAATTGAATTGCTGCATTGTGCACAAGGTAGGGGAACATCTAAGGTGTTCTGAGGTCTGGTGACAAACACAGTAACACTTGCATGGGGGCAGGGTCAAGGAAATGTGTGCTTTTGCAAAGCTCACCATGTGCACTGTAGCACAGAAGGGAACAGCAATGTCACTGAGACTGAACAAGTCTTCCCTGGCTTTAAGCTACTTGTCATTTCAAAAATTCCTTTTGGTTTGTTGGGTATAGTAGGAAATGGCTTTAGGAGTTACTGAAATGTATTTTTATGGGTTCTGTACCTAAAATGGAACATTTAGCTAGACCTGGCCTGGAATGAATGATTAGACAAAAATTTCCAGAACTAGTTGTCCTCCACTGATACCATTTTCTTTCATGATCTGCTCATCGAGATGCACTTCTCTGGCTTTCCTGTATTTACAGACATATAGATATCAAGGCAGGCAAAGACAAAGTGATCTTCTTTCTTACTTAAACTGCACATCAAACTAAAGCTTACCCATATATCCTCTGCCAAGTCCAAAGACTTAAGTCCAGTCTAATATTTCAAGCAAAGACAAGCAAAGTCTAGGAGGCACAGAGCATCAACAAAGTTTAAGCCTCTGTGTAAACCTGTGTGCACTGAAGAGGAGACATTCCCACAGCTAGGGCTAGGTGTGCCAGCTCCCTCCAAAATCCTGTGCTCCATAGCAGCCATATCTGGGATGTGCATACTTAGAGCTGGTGGGAGAGGCTGTGATTCTGCATTTCAGCCAGGGCTGAGTACCCAGCAAATGCTTGCAGCCTGGTCTGATGGGTCTTCTCCCAGAAAAGGATCTTGAGGCACTCTCCATCACTTGTGGCACAATCTCCCATGATGGAAAAGATGACTGAAGGATCTGTTGGCAGGGACAAGGAATTGATTCTGTTCCATGAAGAGACTCCCTGCGTGTGTTGGGAACAGACAGGACTTTGAAGAGCTGTCATTCTCCCTCCAACACTAAAGTCACTTCAACAGAAATGGACCCAGGGATTAAAAAAAAAAAAAAAAAAAAGGCATCAGGACAAGGCATATACAAATGGGTCTGTCTGGTACATTGCTAATGACTATCATCTGGGTGCAACAACGGTAGGATGAGAAACTATTTCTTAATGTACACAGAGCAAAGGAAATCCTTTAAGCAAACATACCAGCAGAACAATTAGATGGTTAATCACTATGTTGGCCATGAGAGGTTTTCTCCGTTTTTCCACTTCAAAGGAGCAGTGATTAATAAACAGTGTTGCCTCTTCTGGAGAGATGAGTCAGCCCCCTGCCCACGCTGGGGTTATCCTCGCACTGCTGCTGCTGCTGTTCAGAGCATATGAGTGCTCCCTGGGGAGAAGAAATGCTTCATTTAGCTTGTGGTGCTCCACACTGGATCACACAGCCTTGCTTTCCATGGCCTCCCTCCTAGCACTCCCAGGAGGGCGCCTGCATGTGGATGGGGGGGATCTCCAGGGGGGTTCTCCTACACAGCGAGTATTCTCCAATTCCAGGTGAAGACAACAGAAGAAAAGCCACTAGATGGATCAGAGGAGCTATGGTACAGTTCAGAGATTTTGCTACCTGAGTCCAGCTTTGATCTAGGACAGTAGCAGGTGGAAAGGCATCAGCATTCACCATTAAGTCCGTGAGATGAACTGATCACCTCCTGCTTTTTATTCAGGTTAGTTAAAGATGTTGTATGGGTGCTGGGTAAGAGTGGACTAGCAAATGGAGAGAGTCCCTCCCTTGGTCATGGCTAGCCCTGAAGGAACTTACCCAGACCCAGCAGCAGGTGAGCTCAAGCAGCTGTGCATGAAGGGCACTTTACACAAGTCCCACCTAACACTTCAGAGGGAAAGGTCTAATCATAGACATGCTGTGATCACAGAAGAGAGATGGGTCCCACTCTTCTTTCCACCATGAGGAGCATGCACCGGTCCATGGTCTGTATCTATCTCCACCTTTGTCTCCAGGAAAGGTGGATCCATCCACGGGGAGGATGACACCAGAAGCCCAGGCCATGGCATCAGACAAAACACATGGCACTGCTGTTGCCTGTCTTGGGACACACACCAAAGAGCTGAGGAATGGAAGGGGAAGCATGCCTGTCCTGAGAGGACCAACAAGTCTGTGTGTGTGTCTGTGGGAATTTAAAAACAGCAGGTGTCCCACAAAGTGAACCTTCTTTTCCCCTCACACTCCCTTTGCTTCATGCTCTTACACAAGCAGTAGTTACAGAATCTCCCTTCTGGGTTTGGTGATGACACCCACGTGAGCTATGCCACCGGCATATGCCCATTTCCTGCCTTTGTAGAACTACTTCTACACATCGCTCACGTCCACTGTGCCAAAGGCACGGCCACCGAGATGGCATACCCTTCTCAGCCCTGTTCCTGCTTTGTCTGTGCTCAGGGGGTCCCACCTGGTCTAACATGCTCTACAGGGTTCTGCCAACAAACCAGGTCCTCGTCCAGTCTCTCCCATCATGGAACTATCACAATCAGTGGCGAAACACCAATTCATGCCAGCTGCGAAATTAGCCAGATGTTTTAACGCGCTCTGGTCCTATTACTACCCATAATAACTGCAAGATAGATGTTAGGTCTGCTGCAGATTTCCTCCCCGCCTCTGCTACAAGGGCCCTCAGCTCCCCAGGGCCTCACTGCCCAAAATGCACTTGCTTAGCAGCTCCCTGTCTCTCCAGAGGACATTGCACTGCAATGACACTTGTTCCCTTCAGCTGCTCTCATTCTCTTAGCAGGGCTTTTCTTTCTCTGCTGGAGCTCCAGGCGGGAAGGAGCAGCCACAGAAGAGCTGGCTTTGCTCAGCAGGGCCTCTGCTCATTTCCTGAGAGCTTTTTGACACGTTCCGTTTGTGACCAAGCTTGGGCTGGGATCCCAGCTGATATTTTAACTTCAGCCTCAATAGATTTCAAACTTCAGCCACTGTAAATTATTCCCTGACATGCACTCCCGCCTGCATTTTGGCACTTTTGCTTGTGTACAGTATATTTAATTTTGGGGGTTTTTAATCATTTCTTAGCTTTCTCCGTGTCAGCTGTCAAGAAGACGACACCTTGGTGAAACTGCCTGATCCTTGGTGAAGTCTGGAGACACCAGATTGGTTTGACAACTCCGTGCATAATAATAATCACATTCTCTACTTAACGAGAGACAGATGAAGTGGTGTGCCATGTTCTAGGAGATGTTTACAGGACAGAGAACATTGGAACAACCACATGGCTTCAAACCAGGAAGTGATCTACACAAGGAACCTGGTTTCAGCAGTCACCAGGATCAGAAACTAAACAGTCTGTAAACAAAAATGATGCAAAAATTCTCTGCTGTGGTAGTCAATTACGAGATTTTACCCACTGAGTCTGCTTATTCCTAAGTCTTCTCAGAGTTGGCTTATTTCTTAAGACATCAGAACTCCTCACTCAGCCTAGCAAAGCACTTACTAAGCATTTATTAAGCTTATGCTTAATTTTACATATACAGCCAGCTCCAATAGGATCATTAGTGTGTTAAGAGTTTATCAGTTCATTGCTCAGAAATCATCCAGGCTGGATTTTGCTTAACAAAAGTGAGAGAGCCCTTGCACTTTCTCTGTCTCGTGCTTCTGTCGTTTCTGCTAGACAAGAAGGAATCCTCTCATACCATGTACAGATAGGTACAGACACCTTGGTCTCAGCATTTAGGCTCTCCCATGATGCAGGTGACATGGCCTTCCCCTTGGGACAGCCTTTCCTAGCCATTTCAAGGAGGATTGAACTCTCTGGAAACAAGCTTTCTACAGCAAAAAGCCATCAGAAGTGCTGCATATGCTTCTTGATGGGTGTCATCCATCCCACTGCCTTAACCTTTCATCAGGGTTCCTTTCACAGCATTAAGAGTTGCAGAGACATCTCAGGCCTCCTTCCAGGCTCCCCCTTCTCCTGGAGCTTGATCTGAGGGCAAAGAGTGGAAATTCAAAACAAACAGTAAACAAAAACAAGCTCTCCTAAGTGTAAGCCACACATTTGTTTGGAAGCTCCTTGGCTAATCTTACTCGTGTCTCCTGCTCACTCTGGAATGTCTTTTTTCTTCTTTTTTCTTCCTTGCCTTGGTAACAAGAAAAACAAAGGGTTGGGGGGAGGGGGGATAAAAAAAAAATGCTCCATCAAGTATCCTTTGTCAGGGACCTGGCCAGCTCTGCAACCATAGAGCCAACAGATAAGGCAGGATGGTCTTGTATCCTACTAGCTGCCTATCAGGTGTCTGATGGGAAACCACTTCAAACATTGTTGCTTGCTCCAGATTCAGTAGGTAGATCTGTTACTGGATGGCCCAAACAAAAGCCCCAAGTGCCTGTAGAGTTTGGCTGCAAGTCAAGGTCTGATCTGAGCTATCCTAGAAATTCCAGTTTTGTCTGGCCCAGAAGTTGTTGATCATCTGCAGAATGGAAATGGGAGTGGAAACCTGTCATTGCAAGATGGGGTAAGTTGGGGGTGAATTCTAGGCAGGCTTCTTTAAGCTCTTCAGGATGGCTTCCTAGCTGACAGAAATCTAGCTTAGCTGCAAGACAGTCTGTGGAACCACATGGATTCACACCATCCAAGAATCTAGCCCTCTTCTGAAAAATTCACAGCATTCCAGGGTTTAATGGACAGCTGACAGAAAACTTGACATTTATTAAAATTTAATAGCTCTATGCCTTCAGCTTATGATGGAAGGACACTCCCAACACCCATGAGAAAATTCCATAAAGTCCTCCAGCAAGCTCAGATTCCTGACACCTGTATTGCTCAGTTGCCCAGGCACATCATCTGGGAATTCAACCCCTGTTGTGGTTGGTGTGGCTCAAGCAGACAGCAAAAAGATGATCTCCTCCGGAGAGTTTGAAAAACCCAATTTTCATTACACTTCTTTTTATATCGTAAAAGCAAAGAAATACACACCCTCCACTCTTGTATCAGTTGCATTACTTGAGGGTCTATCAGGCAGTCTTTGTGCATGGTATTAAACCATTCCCTTAAGGGGAATGTGGAGAGGAAAGGAAAGCTTTGGAAGCAGCTATTTTTAAGCCAGGACAGTGCTCCATCACCCCATGTTGCTTCCAGTTTCAGTCAGAGGTCAAAGCATTTTGATGTTACCTTTTTCACATCTCCTGAAGTTTGTCCTGTCCCAGATGAGGCTGTCACAACCTTCATGCCTCCTAGCCCACATTTGTCCATGACAGGCAGGATTATTTGAATGAGGACTCTCAGACACTGAAGAAAATCTCTAAGGTTTGACTTCTTTTCAAAAAAAAAAAAAAAAAGAAAAACAACCAAAGCAACCAACAAAGGTGACTCTCCTTGTATGTTATAGTTGTTTGCATAGGTCAAGATATCATTAATGTACAGAGTCAGGAAGCAAAGATGCCTGGCATTGAGCTGTCATTTAAGTTAAAAGCACAGAGCCAGCAGTGTTGAAAATTAAGGGCAATGGAGTGTGCAATGATTTTTTTCTGGGGGTAAAGGGCGAGCCAGCAACATATCAATGCCACTGTCACAGGTCTTCCAGGATGTCCTTTACTACATACTTCAGTCAATAGACTTCTTTCAAAGTTTGGTCACCAACAAAGAGGTGCAACTATTTAGCCTGTCTTAGCATTATATTGCTTATGGATTCTGGAGGGGAGTCCTAACTGAGATCCTTAAAGTAACTAAGCCTTGCAGAAGTTATCATGAGATGTTTTTCATTATCCCTGATTCACCAGCAGGGAAACTGAGGCAGCAGGAGGTAATACACAACACAGTGGTAGATGAGAAGAGAATGTCTTGCCCCAGACTTCCAGCCGTTTGCCTCTGCCTACCAGACAATGTTGGCTCCTAGGTAAATAATGGAGCTGTCACACCCAAATGTTATTTTTAAACTGCAGCTATTGGGTTTGGCACAAACTTCAGCAAAGCACAGCATGACCAAGGGAGTCCTGAGGAACAAGTGCCCTGCACAGATGGAGCTGCTTTGGAGAAACCTCGTTGTTCTGCTACATTTACGCAGTCGGTTGAATGGGAACCCAGACTCCAACCCATCGACTGCACAAGAGCACAGAGAGAGCCTGAACGAGGAGGATGTGCGGCAGGACGGTGGAGCTGGCTCCACCAGCCACCACCTCCTCCACCCTGGTGCCCTGGCCCAGGCCGCGCCGGTCAAATCCATAGGGGGGCAGCAAACTCTTTGCAGTCATGGGACTTCATTCCCAAAATGATCCTCTTCCAAACTCTGTCCCTGGGCAGCTGAAGAGCCCCACACATACACAGCACCCTTGGGAAGGTCAGCATGGATTCTGAAAGCTCAGAGGAGGGAAGATGGGCCTGCAGGGTCTCTTTGAAAGGGACATGGGTGACCAGTTCAGCTCAGCGACCCAAGCTGGGGGGGGACATCATGTGTGTGAGCCCATTGGTAGGGCTAGCAGGGCTCTGGGAAAGCAGGTGAGTTGTGCAACACACAGCTGGGTTGAGGTTTCGATATGAAAAACAGCATTTCCATGTAAGACTGCCAGAACCCTTTTGTGATTCAGGGGATACGGGCTCACTTTGAGAGAGTTGAAGCATACAGGGTCCAAGATGGTCAGGTCTTTTATAGTTGCATCAGAATGGTAACAACACAAGGACAGCCACACTGGTTCAGAGCAAAGGTCCATCTACCTCTACATCCAGCTTCTGTGGTAACCAACAACAGAAACGGAGACAAGAGCATAAGAAAAGAACGCACATGGACTTACTCCACCCCAGGATGTTCCCCTGCCTCCAGAGGTACACAGTTCCAGCCAACTTCATGGTACTCCATGTCCATATGCTTTCCTCACAGCTCAGCTTTGGCACAAAGTGAGCCTGAGTTTAAGAAAGGGGCCAGAACTTGCATTTAATCTGTTTGTGTAGACAGAGCTCAGATGCAGAAGCAGGTGAAACTGTACAATCAACACAAACCCCTGGTCAATTATAAGTAATTAGCCCCCGAGTGGCCCTGAATCTTGGGGCACAAACTTTATGTTGAGATCCGTACTAACTGTGCCCTCTCTCTCCTCTTGGAGGTCTCCAGTCAGGCATCTGTAGAAACTTGCGCTCATGTGATAGAGCACAGGAATATATCGTTGTTGCTATCTGTATTGTGGTGGTGCCAAAAGCGCCAGTGTAGGTGAGCATTTGCAGAGCCAGAGCTAAAGGACCACTGTGCAGAGAAGTCCAAACAAAACACTTTCCTACGCCCAGCCACCCAACAAAAGTGAGAGCTGGATTTTCTCTCCAGACAGGCAAGGGAGAACAGACTAGGAAGGGACACAGGTGACTTACCCAATATCCCACAGGCAGCCAATGGTGGAGCTGGGATTAGCTCACAGCTTTCCTGACTTCTCCCCTCCCAAGCTCCAGCCACACTGTCCCTTTCCTGCTCGATTTTGCTTCTCTCCACCCAGCTGTCTTTAGCGAACAGGCTTCCTATAGTGCCTTTTAGGCAGCTGTCAGGTTTGGATGAATGTCTCCACTCCATCGAATGGGCTGTCCCCCCCTGCGCTGTCCCTGTGTGTGCTGTTAACCCTGGTTTCCCACTGAAGTAAATGAGGAAAAAGCAAGACGGATAGCTCCATGGCAGCTGGACAGGAGGTCACCTCCCCTTCTCTACAGGAGACAGTTTTCTCCCCCTTTTCCTCTCTCCACTAGCAGCTTTCCTCAGAGACCCTTTTGTCTCCAGCTCCCTCCCAGGGGGAAAAAAAAACCCAAAACAAAAAACATTCTTCCTTTTCCCTCTACCCTCCTGAAAAAGAGCTAGTTCCCAGCTCCTAATCCCTCCAACAAGCTTCAGACACAGGGTTAGCCCTAGGAAGTGGTGGACAGGTGACAAACAGGCCCACTCTCGTTTCTACTTTTCTCCTTGGGGTGGGGGTGGAAGAGGTCCCAAGGTCTCACCTATTCCCTCAAGCTGCTCCATCTTAAAACAGGCGTTTCCCCTCCCTCAGCCTCTGAGCATGCTCTCCGGTTGCTGCTCACCTCTACTAATACCATCGCAGACTAAACAACTCTATCCCCCTTTCCGCGGCTCACCTGCCTGCTCTTGGCTACCACCTGCCTGAGCTCAGGGAAGACACACAGTTGCTACACCAGTTCCTAAGCTGTACTGAGCTCTCAGGGAAGGAAGGAGAAAAAAATCCTGGGAAGGGGAGAGAAAGGAAAAGGGAGAGGCTTTGGGAGCAGGCTAAGAAATGAGCCTGCAGATGCAGGGAGATGCAGCCCTAGCAGAAGCCAGCCTTGATCAAAAGACTTCTCCATGCTGACACTTAGCAGAGGGGTGCCTGCCATCCCCAGATTTAATGTCAACCCCTCTGCAGCAGTAACCTACCCAGCCGTGTCTCCCATCTCCCTTTACCTTACAACAGCAGAGCATCCTTCCCCTAGGATCCCAAACAGCGGTGTTTAAAAAGCCTTTTGTCTTGCCCAGCTGTGCAGATGCCCAGGACGAATGTAGGAATAGAGGGGAGACTGCCTGACCCCAACACAAATGTTCCTCGCTCTGTGATCAGTGCTGCTCTACATCAGACTAAATGACTTTCATGGTTGCTTCTGGCCATAAGGATCTAAGCACTGAGGGTAGTGATGGGAGTCCATGCAGAAAGCTCACGAAGCATTTGCCTGAAGATACCTGACTTACAATTCTCCAAAACTTCACAAACAGAAAACTGCCCAGAGAAATACTAAAATAACAAACCCCAAGCTCTGAGGTTCAAATAGCAAAGGTAGGGCTAGATAAAATTTTCCTCGGTGTTGTTCCTCGTGGTGGAAAACAAGGCTAGGTACCTAGCGGATGGGTGGGAAAACAGCCTCCAAAACCCAACTGCGACAAAACCTGGGGTTGGATCCAAGAAGAGGGCTGTACAGTGTCCTCTGCTGAAAAGGAAGGTTTATCAAGATCTTTTCTGTCTATTCTAAAGCTGGTTTTGATTAAAGAAGGAATTACCACCAGTTCCCTTTTCCCTTGCCCCAGTAACACATAACACACCATCCCCATTTCCTCTGCTGCCAGTTTGCTCTAATAAAAAGCAGAATTATGCCTGAAAAGCATGTTGCACAAAGATGGACCCGCCAAGCAGTCAAATAGATGCATTCACCAGCAGTCAGTCAGACGCATACATACACAAATCCCTTGCTTGCTGGTAAACAAGACAGATTTCTTTCTCAGCTGCTGTGCAGGAATTTCAAGCTGCTGTGGAAGAAACCTCTCTCCTCCTAGGTTTTGGTGTTGCGTGCAAGGTGATCTGGAAGGGCAGACTTGCAGAGCTACCTGCCTTTGCAAATCCAAAGTCCTGACACCTCCTGGCCTGCGAAAGCTCTCCATGGATGCCAGTGGTTTTAATTTCAGACTAACATCTGAATGGTCTTTGCCTGAACGACCACCCAGGTCAGCACAAAGCAGAGCTAACCTCACTGGCATCTGTGTGACACCTGGCAGAGTCACCCTGGTATTAGAACAATGCCCCAAATGGTGCAGCAAGACCTTGCCATCATTCAAAGCAGGCTTAGTTACATTAAGCACTTAAAATGTCATGCTTCTCAGACACCAGCTATTTAACGCATTTATTATACAAAGAATTACTAAGGGGCTGAAAGGAAAGTGAGGGATGGTTTCTTCCGGGGCTCTCCTGAGTACTTACCAGCAGAAAAGCTTTGACAGAGTCAGACAGAGTAAAAGTTTGACAATAGCCATTTCCACCATGCTACAAGTTTACAGCCCAGGGTATAACTTCTGAAAACTGTTCAGCAGCATCTGCCAGGGAGGAGAAAAGAGGAATGAATCCCACTGAATCCAGACCCGGTTTTGCTGTAATGCATGGCAGTGTATTGATGAGGCAGAGAACAGCCTCTAAATTATTTGTAGCACTATGTGACACAAACACAGAGCAAGACAGCCAAGTGGCACAAGACCTCCCTTGCGAGGAACACCCACGCAGGCAGTGGCAAACAGCAGGAAAACTTGGCAGGGCAACGGGTGCTCTAGCCCCAGCCAGGCAGAGGGAAAGGCAAGGCCTACAAGCCATGCACACTCCCAAGTGCCGCTGCCAGCCCAGAGCAGTTTGTTCTCTCCGGTCACTAATGGGGCTAGAGTCGCTTCAGCGATGCAGGAGAGGTGGTCCAGGAGCAAACGCCAGCTGCACGGCACAGGGACAGACTCACAGGAGCCATGTCTTCTTGCTCAGGGCAGCCTACAGCTCCTTTTCCCTTGAGTGCCACCAGCAGAGAAGTGGCTGCCCATCACTTGGAGGTGGGGACAGTGGCTAGAAGGGGCAGTGGCTTGCGTGCAAGTTAATGGCAGTGCAAGGCACCACAAAACCAGCATAAAATAAAGATGCATTGGGCAGTTTGCTCTGATCTACCCTCCTGCCCTGTGGGACCTCATGGTGGGCACAGCCCAGCCATGGCCAGTGGGAGGTTAAGGGAGGAAGGTTGGGACAGCCAACCTCAGAGGCTGTGGGGAGCCCGGGCAGCCCGAGAAACCCAGCGTAGTACTGCCTTCCCTCCCATCCTTTCTGCCTTCTCTTCCCCCACTCCTTCCCCCTCTGCACCAGCAAGCATGTCTCGGTGGTCAGGAACTGATCAAAGTCCTCTGTCTGGCAGACTGCCTCTTCTCTTGTGGGACAAGCCCCAAGGCATGCTGCAAAGGGCATTTTTCCCCTCCAGCCCCCCTTTTCTGCTAGCAGGCAGAAATGTGGGTCTTCCCTCTCATCTCCGAGTTTGATTTTGCTTGCTCTGGTTCTGTGAGCTTGAGATCAGTGGACAGTTCATTAAAAGAGAGGGAAAGAAAGTCATATCGATGTTTGAATAGCTCCATGGTGAGATTCCCTCGTGGAAAGCATGACTGAACATTACAGGAAGGGATCTCTTCCGACAGGTTTTTTAATCTAGCTGTGAAACACAGGTGAGGGTTATACCCCAGGTTTTATTATATTGCCTACAACAAGGGGTGTTCTAGAGAGTGATCTAGGCATTTTATAGGTGCCTGGTAGGCGTCACCAGGTCCACACATCCAAATATCACCAGACACATTCAAAACATTGAGAGACCGGCTTTAAATAATCACAATCCCTTTATTATTTAAAACCCCAAAAGACAGACCTTCCTTTCTTTGCCATCTGTTTTTCTGAGGTTTTAAGATTTATGCTGTCAAACTCTGCATGTGTAAGGGCGGGGTTTGGTTGTTTTTCTTCTGTGCTCAAACATACAGGTCTCATACAAATCCCGTGACTCCAGGAGCTTAGTCTTTGGAGAATAAAAACCACCAAATTGCCCCAGAATTGACAACCTTGGTTGCTAGCTTCCTTCCCAATAAATTATCTTGCATCTTTCTGACAGCAGGTCACAGGTTGCTCTAATCATATGGCCACAGCTATCTAGAAGGAACAATCGTTTGGGACAAGGTTTTAGAGGAACACTCGCGTACATATATCAGAATAACAAAGTCCACGTGTTCACCCAAAACTGTATCTCTCCTTCCACTATTTCAAACCACATCATGCATGATAAGATTACGTACACCACATCCATCCTCTTGGTACTCGGGTGTGCCTAATTTCCTCCCAACATTGCAATTGCACCACTGATAACAAGAGAAATCAGGCTGGACTCTGCTCTCACTCCTGGTACTGCCCCACCAGACAGCTCCACAAATTGTTCAGCCTTACACTGGTGCAACGAGCATCAAATCCATTCTGTCCTGGGAAACTCTGCTAAATTCCTTAGGACACAAATAGGACACCGGAGTGCCTTGAACAGGATTAAGCGTTGCTTGAATGTTGCCTCTGAATTTCTGAAGATGGATGCAGAGTGTTGTAACAAGACCCGGACAGCACGAAGCAGCCAGGCAATGCTGTCCTACTCCGTAGGTGGAGGATCGTCCCCCAAAACCAGAAACCATCAAGGTACAGAGCCATTGCAGTGATACCTAAACTTAGCATCAGCCACAGAAAAGGAAAGAAGCCGTGGCTGGGCTGTTTTTTATTCCCCTTTGATCCTTGCCTGACTCCCCAGGAGTCACCAGCAACCAGGAGTAATTTATAATAAGCTTTAGGCTAGTCTGATTTATTCTGGGAGCTGAAGCCAGGTGCAAGGAAGTTAAATAGCCAGCATTTCTTGGCTTTCGTTGGGGGAGCAACACACTAAACATTACAAATTGCCAGTGTGGCATACTTTGGGCTTCGCCTACAATGGCCAAAGAGAGCACATTAAGACAGCATGTAAAAAGAGATCAGACTTTTTGCAAATAGGATACACCACTCGCTTCTGGCAATTCCTTTTTCTTGCTGCAAATACTGACCCTGGAACAGCTCTCAAATCGTGCTGGCGTGTTAGCAAAAGAAAAGTAAAAAGCACCAAAAAAAATTAAGGATAGAAAAGAATAACTTTGATGACTTTCAAAAAGAAGAGAATGAGGGGTTTTTCGCCCATGTATTTGCAATTTTCCAAAATGACACGCGAAGAAAAGGACAACCCAAAGTTTGTTTCAGAAAGTAGAACTGCAGAAGTTATTCATTATCAGTAGGACTGTTTGGAAATTCAGCCACCGGCTTGGCTTTTTCTTCCACTTACAAATTGTTCAGAAACTGATCCTAATTTTTCTCAAGCGAATCTACAACTTTCAAAAGCATACCCCTGTGGGTTAGGAAGTCCACAGACGTAATGGGTCAGCAGTACCTAACTCCCTTTGACTTCTTTGAACAACTCAGCCTTCACCAGCCCATTGAACAAAACCAGCTGCAATCTTGGAGCTACTCATGTGCTTTCTACTTGGATTTTCACTTTTTGCTATTCAGTGCATGTAACTGCTTGTCTGTGCTACATGGTTTGATTCTACAGCTCAACTGGATGACCAAAAGCTTTTAAAATAAGAGAACAAGCAAGACTGAATGATGAAGAAGTCACTTACAGTTCACATTTTTTTGGACAAAACAAGCTTTTGTGCTAAAGTTTGCGAAGCCTTTTAGATTCATAAACATTTTCCCCACTGCCCAAAGGTCATCCGCATACTCATAAATAACCAATAAAATAACTCTTTGGAGACCAGCAAAGCCAAGTCAAACTGAGAGTTTGCCAACATGTTCACAATACTGTTTATTCCATTAGTGCACCAGACCCTGCACCAGAGCACTTGACTCTGCCCCTTCAAAATGAAATGAAAGAAATGATTTCTTTCAAACAGAAATGAAAATCCATCTGAATGAGTCAGAACACCACGTGACAGCTGTCCCCTTGCAGACCACTCTGTAGCATGTACTTCCATCAGTCTGTATATGAGATGTCAAACCATTCAGTTTATAAACCCACTTTATTATAAATATTAGCATCCTGTCCCAGTGGATTTGAGGATTTTTTTTATTTTTTTTTTAAGTTTTAATTCAAGCCTAGCTCCATCAAAATAGCAATGTTAGAATATTTCAGAAGCAAGTGGGTTTGATTCCAAGCATGCCAAAAGGCAGAGGGAGGGAGATAGTAAAGGGGAACAGCTAAACCTTTTCGCTTTCTCTCCTCAGTACTATTGCGAAATATTTCTCCAAAACATAAGATTCAAGTCAAGTTGCCATGTTTTAAACAAACCATGGTGTGTTATTGTACTACGCTTCCGAAACAGGGAATGTAGGTCAAGAACTTTTGGATCTCTCAGATTTTAAGGTATACAAACTCTGACAACACTACTATCTGCACTTTCCCTTTTCCTTTCTTTCCCCCTCTTTCCCTCCCTTTTTTCTCTCTTCTCCTGATCCCTCTCCTGCTCTTTTCTCTCCACTTTGTTCCTTTTCCCCTTCCCTTTCCCTTTTCCCTTTCCTTCCCCCTTGCATCTAACTTTCCCTTTTCCCTTCCCTTCCTTCTTCCTTTTTTCTCTCCCTATCCTACCCTAACACTGCAAGCTGCAGCTTCAAAGAAAATGCTCTGAAAAGCTCCATTATGTTTATTGACACATTTTCCATTCTTGGGACTTCGTCCAGTAGGACACAAAACAAGTATTCAAAAAATGCATATGCGTGTGCAGATGAGCATACATAAATATATGCATGCACATATAGTATTTGAAAACACATGAAAAGCATGTTTGCATGCATGTGCTTATGCTTGCATGTGTATTTTTTTCCTCTTTTGCACCCTTAGGGAAATTTGCAGACTGGATGCTGCAGGCTGCCTCTGTGCATTACGAACCATGTCGGTATGAATAATGGGGACAAGCAATTCTGCCAGAGGGTCATGGAACAGCAAGTGCGTAAAAAGGCAAGATTGTCCAAGAAGTATATGCAATATCGGCTGGGGTTTGAAACGCACTGCCAGACAGAGACCAAGATCAAGTTGTAGACTCTAAGGCCAGGAGGAGCACGATGCCCATTTCTGCTGACCCCTTGCAAGGGCATGAATTACAGATTGCCTCCCAGGAATCCCAGCAATTTTTTCCAGGCAACTGGAAGTACAAAAGCACTTAAGCAGGTGTTTAAAGTCAAGCTGTACCTCAGACTTTGTAATAGACTGCTCTTGGTCTCATTGAGCTGGAAGATCAGGGCCAGATCTTCTGCTGATGAACCCTCCTTGATTTTAACTCTTTGCTGGATTATCATTTAGACAAAGATCCAGGCTTAATGCGGATACCCAATACAGGGCTGACAGCCGGAAGGGAAAAACTACATCCTAGCAAAGAGATGATAGGCTTTTCCTCAGACTTTCAAGGGTATTTTTCCTGGAAACCATTTTCTTATGTATCTTTACTCCAGCTAGTGAAAGATGAACACACTTCACTCAATATTTCAAACCACTTGAACAGCATATGTTTGAGAGTTCAGCATAAACCTTCTTGGGCCCAAAGGTTGCACATGAAAGGCTGGAAAAAGCAGTAGAGAAAAACACCAAGGAAAGGTTAGCACAAGAAATAGAGCAGAGAGAAAAATCCAGATGAAAAAATACATTCAGTCTATACAGTATTATACCCACAAAGGATGTTATATGCCAGGAGCCAGAAGCCCTGTAAGTGCCAAAATCCAGGTTATTCACGCAGCAGTAACTGGTTCCCGTGAACATGGTCATTGTGACACAGCCAGTTTTTTCCACAGGACATCCCAGATCATTCTTCCCTGGTCCCCATCCAAGCCTGAATTTTTCTGCCTGTCTCCCACAGCCTGTCCTTGTTCTGCCTCTTTCTGTGCTGCTGCCTCCACAATTGAGTTTCTTGTCCTCTTGGACTTGGTCTTTCTTGAATTTTGAACCTCTGCTTACCACCCTGACACTCCTTGCCCCATCAACAGCCTCAGTTTCTTTCCCTTCTCACATATGCTCTCCCCATCTCACAGTCTCACTGTGTCTCCCCGTCCTTCCAGTTCCTTTTCTGGTATTAACCTCCTCTTCCCTGCTGGCTTTCAGTAGCATTTCAAGTCCCGGACCTCCTGCCAGTCCTCACTTCCCCCTTTGTCTTCCCATGCCAGGCTTCTTGCATCTAGCTGCTTCCTTTGCTGCCTCCTCCACCACATTCAGCTCCCAGCATTCCCTCTGCCTTTGAAGTCTGGCTGCAGCAGAACTGAAGCCACCAAGATCGCAGGAGAGACAGACAGCTTTTTCACCTCCTCCCTAGCATCATGGTACCATGAGTCATTAGGAAGGTTCATGGATGAAATACACCCTCTTGCTTTTGGGATAAGCACCACAACAATGCACTGTTCGAGTGGACTCATTAAAGCATTTACCAGACTCTCATGACCGCGAGCAAACTGAGATATCTTTTTGTTTTTCTTTTCTCCAAAACATATAACACAGCTGAAAACAATCAGCTTTTCACAGGAACAACAGCAGGCTCTTCCTCAACCTCAGAGGGTTGAACTCATCTGTCTAAAACTGAGGAGTCTCCTTTAAACAATTTTTCTAAACTATCTCTGTCATTAACCTCCAGGGGGAAATTAGTTTCACTTCTATTAGGTACCTACTTTCAGATGGGCTGATTGAACAACCCCATCTTTCTCCAGAGAGGATGGATGAAGCTCGGTTCAGAGAAATTACCTGGAATGAATGCCTAAAAACCAGTTAGCTTTAAAAATGAGGTGAGCTCCAGCTCCCTGTTGGTTCCTCAGTGACATCTCAGCCTCGCATTCAGGAGGAGGAAATCTGGAAAGTGCCTCAGTGAAATGACACCAAAATAATAATAATAAAAAATTAAAAATCTTGCTTTGGGGGTTTTTTTTGGAAGAAAAAAATTTGGTTTTTTCTCCTCATCTCATTCTTGGAAATAGCTGAACTATTTCAGATTACACCATCCCAAGAAAAATCCAGCCTGAGACACACACGTGTATGGCACCAAAAATACCAGGGAGAACAGTTAGAGATTGGCAAAGACATAAGCAACTGAATACAAGGTCTTTTAATAGGAAGTGTTGAACAACTTCCCAAGAGGTACTTGTCCTGTCTACACCTCAAGCAGGATATAAGGAGGCAACTTTCCCTTTCCTTGATTTGCAATTGTTCTTCAGTACACAGTATGTCATCTGTTTCTCTTCAGAGAGGAGAACATGGCATGAAGATGGTTGTATCTTCCTTTAAATGATAATTCTCTTTTGAGGGAGGGAAAAGAGAAGGGGGAGGGAGAGTTGCTAACAAACTTGGAATTCAGTTACAAGGGAAAATGTGCCTGAAAAGCGACTTTACAAAGCCAAGAGCTTCAGAGGATTCAACAGTTCTTCCAGCGCTATAGGATATACAGATATGTATCACTCACAGTAACATTCTGCAGGCTCGACTCTGCCGCGTTACTGGGCAGGCTTTCCAACAATCAAAGAGGGGGCTGTCAAGTGTTTAAAACAATCACAGCGACTCCTTCTAATGCAGCCTGCAGAGGTGCACAGCACATCTGCGTACTTCGGCATGGGGAAAAGAGTGAGCTTTGTTTCTTGTGTGAAACTAAAAGATAGTAGGTCCAAGGAAACAACATTCTCCTTACTCCCTTCCGAGCTAAATCAGTACAGTAAGTAATGAAATGCAGCCTTGCAGGCTCACACCTCCCTTCAGCTTCATTGGGAGAGGAGTTCCAGCCTTAACCTCAGGTGCTTCAGTGGTGATGGGTTTACCAGATATTCAGCATTACTTTGCAGGACTTTGGCCTGTTGGCAACACAGGCACTAGGCCAGGGGAAGCCTTGGGAAACTTACTACTAGAGTCAGTGGAAAAGAAGAGGAAGAGCCCACTTTGGTGCCATTCTGCCCATCGAGATGGCACCGGGGATACTACAGTAAAACACCCAGCCATGGTGGTGAGTCCCATCTATGTCTTCACTGGGTATCCATCTCTTGTTAACAGTAGGAAATGGAAGAGAGTAACATATATACAACTTGGGAAGCCCACAACACACTGGCTACTTCTGGATGCTACCAGACAACACCAGACAGCTTTACACATGCCTCACCCAGCCGAGACAGCCCTGATCTTCCAGAGCAGCTGCCTATGAGCTGCTCTGGCAGCCAAGACTCAGCTCCCAGCCTTCTTACTCCAACAGCAGCAACCATAATTGGTCTCATTCAGTAGGAAGCCCTCCTCTACAAGAAGGGACACCCAACACCATTACAGGGGAAGCTGAAGAGGCTGGGAAATCCTTATATGCTGGCTCATGGCAGGTTTAAGGTGCTTTTGTGTCAGACTGAGGGCAGATCAAGGGCAACAGGTGTGTGGCTGAAGGTCCTGAGAGCTGTGTTGGGAGAAAGCGGTAGGTGCCAGGAAGAGGGGGACCCACCAACAAGACAAGCTCATGACTAGTGGAAAAGCTTTGGATATAGCCATTGCCAAAAAATCCCTTTTGGAGGAATAAACCTGTTCTGTTAGCAGCCTTCTCCTAGCAACCCTGGCTCTACCCTCTTTGGCCACTCCAAAGCATTCACCTTGGAAGATGTGGCCTTTGACAATCAAAATACCAGACACTTCAGGTTTTATTGCAAGCCCTCCTGCCTTGGAAAGAGCTGATGAAGGTCCCACTGTGATCCTGGGCCTGTGAGCTCCAAGAGCTCATGCCTGTGGCTTGGTGGTACATAAGTCTGCCTATAGCAGCCACACTCCCCTGCCTCACCCCCCCTCCCTAAAATCCCACAGCCCCCGAAGGAGCCCTCTGACTCATGGCAGACACTTTTTTTCTTCTTCCTCTCTCTTTCTCTTTTCGCCTGCATAGTTTGCTTGCTGACGCCCAGAAAAGGGATTTACCTCCTGGAAAACAGACAAGGCAGCTCCCAAGGGCTGCCAGCTGCAAGCACAGGATGATTTGCCATCCCCATCTTATCAACTGGTGACACAATTTGGGATGGTTTTTGGGAGGTGTGGGGATAGGGTGAAAATCAGGCACTGGGATGCCATGGCAATTCTTCAGACAGTGAGGCAAGCTCTTGCAGGCTGTGCCTAGGAGGCACACGCGAGCGCGCATGGTAGGATTTGGGAGCTGACTGACGATGTGCAGGCTCAGCAAGAGGGTGCATCTGGATCACAGCCTTCACGGCACCTTCCAGGGCAGCACTGCCCCATCCCCTTTCCAGCTTTGCTGGCCAATTTGCTCTCTGACTTTGGGAGAGCTGCAAAAGGGCTAGATCACCACTACTGTGCTCAAAGACACTGTTTGCTCACCTAAAGATAAGCCCAGATCTCCCTTCACCTTGCTGTAGGAGTTGCCTGGAAGGCACAAGAGCCACATGCTATGTTTATGTCCTACTATTTGACATCTTCAAGACTTCCAGTCCCAGCTCTGCTCTGGTTTTCACATCGTCCTACACTTCCCTGCAAGGAATTGCCATTACCCAAGACAGAGGGCTGTAGGAAGAGCCAATGCACTCATTTAGAAGGGAAGAAGGGAAGAACAACGTCTTTAAGTCTTTTTCTTTTTTTTTATTCATTCCAAATCCCCCTTTGTATGAACTCTGGGTCAGGCCCTCCCTACTTCACATTGCTGAAGTCAGGGGACCCTCTTCACCTCCCAGAAGCTGTGTAGCTGGCTCCTCACACCCACATTGGGGAAACTTTCCCAGTTGAGTGGACAAAAACTCAGCAAGGGCAGAACTGTCACAAAAGGCCAGCACTCATTGAGTTTTGCTGCCAAGCTCCATGAGCGTCACAGGGGCAGGTCTCTGTCCTGAAGATCACCCCTTGCTTCTGTTTCATCAAGAGCGTATGATGAGCTGGAGGCAGAAGGAGGTCTCCCCTCATTCCCACGGGGGCCTCAGCCCAGTCCCTGACCTACCCTACTAGAGGAGCACAGGCTGAAAATGAGAGGCTGTTGGGAGAGGACTGACTCCCCAGCCCTGTGGTGTGGGCATCTGTACTGCGTGAGGCTGTCCCTCCTCAACAACAACCACCCAAGAAAAAAAGAAAAAAAAAAAAAGTAATTTTTCTTCTTCTTCTCCCCACCCCTCCCCCTCCTTCCAGAAAGTCTTGGTTTCATCCCACTGTGGAACGAAAACAAATGCTCTAAACCGCAACATTTTTCACAAACCGGAATTTCTTGCAGTCTGGCCAGCTTTGGTGGATCAATACCAGGCATTTCTTTCCTCCTCTGCTCCGGCCTTTCCCTTCCAGCCTCCCCCCACCCCCCCACCCCCCCCCCCACCCCACTCACCGAGGGGAATAAGGGAGCTGGAGGTGTTGAATGGAGGAGTCGGGAACACTCCAGCTCAGTTTTAAAAGGGACAGAAAAAACACTGGCGTCAGCCGGAGCACCAGGGCAGGCGCTGAGACCTTGTTTTGGATTTCGCAGAGACTGTCCCTGGGGAGAGCTGTCTTTTTTTTTTCCCTCTTTTTCTTTTTTTCTTTTTTTTTTTTTTTTTTAATGCATGGTTTTGTTTGTAAGTTAAAAGTCTCAGGATTTGCAGCCTTTGAAGCATGGTCAGCTTGCCAGATGGAATTAGTCAGTGCCTTTCAGTCGGAAATCCCAGGCAGATGAAACGGGATGGAAGGACAGTGTTTTTCTCATTTACCAGGAAACCCTCTGCATCGACCCCCACAAATTCAGCCAGAGAGCTCCCCAGGACCCCAAAAGCAGGCAGGACTAAAAGCAGGAAAGCAAGCAGAGGGCCAAACCTTTCACATGCATAAATTGGTGTGGCACCACTGAAGTCAATGGCCCCCAAGCAGATTTATACTGCTCAAGATCCAGCCCAGATGTTTTTTTGCTGGTACTTGCCTGAAGCTGTAAGATGTCAGCGGAGTTTCCTCTGCTTAGAGCAGTGCTGAATTTGGCTCTCCTCGCCCCTGACTCATACCATCTTTCCGTCTCTTCCCACCATAGCTTGTCTCAAATCTTTCTATTTGTGGACTCCTCAAGGTGAGCACTCCCTCTCCCAGGTGAACAGCCACCTCCTCCCATATTCCTGAGTGGGTCTTTGCCTTCCTTCGCACATGCCCTCATCTCGTGTCCAAGCCCAGGAACCCCAGTGCCATCTTTGAAACTTTATCATTCTATTTTCTCCTCTCTTCTTTGTCTGCCTTTCTTTCCTGAGCCCACCCTTTACTGCTCCCCATGCCTCTCCTAAAAGCTTCAAGTCATTCCTCAGGCAGTCCTCTGACAAAATTACACCTGGAGAACATCCACTTATTTCCACATCATCCAAACCACCACCTAAGAGGAGAGTTAGTACCTCTCATTCCAAACATGCAATGGGATGACAGCCCATCATAAAAACACAGAGTGACATGAGTAGATGTGGGAAGAGCTAACAAGTGTTAGACTGGAGCTGACCTCCTCCTTGCAAGAGACCAGTGCTAATTGCTCACCAGCTGAGACCTCAACTTCATTTCTCACGAGGGATGGAAGGGGCAGAGAGGCTTGCTGTGAAGTTGGTGCACAGTAGTCCTATCAAAGCAACCATGCAGACCCATGCACAGAAACAGTCCAAATCTCTCAGCCGCACGACTGCTGCGGCAACAGGGAGGTCCAAGCAGCACACTGCTAGTGACAATGGTGCTCAAATACTTGAGGAAAGGACTAAACAAGGAGCAATGGATCTCTGAGCAAGATCTTTTTTAACAAGGCAACAGGTGATATCTCAAGAGTAACAAGTACTAATGCCATTTAGTACTGGCATTATATTAGTAACTGAACAACCAAAACCAAGGCCAGGTTTTGAAGCCTTCTTCAAAAGCCTTGCAGTCTGCAAAGGCAAATGTAGATGGAGACGCAGAGAGGGGACATAATCATATTGCAGGTGGGTCCTAGCACCAAGAATCCAGGCAGCATTCTATCACCCTAGAGAGGCAGAATACCCAAGGGGCTAATGGCACAAGTTTGGGAGAGAATTCAAGCAGTAGGTGTGAGCCTCAAGACCTGGCCTGACAAACCTGTGGAAATTACTTCTTCAGGATTTTGACTGAGTCAATATAGCGTAAAATGAGTCCAAAAGAATTAAGACTCCAGATTAATAGGAGCTCAAGAAGAGATACATGAAGCCCAGCCATTCACCTGTGAAAACTGCAAGGAGGCCGGTTTGCAACCGGGCTGAGAAGTGCATATACTCACGTAAGACTAAGCAGGGTGTACCAGTTACATGAGACTGCAGAGTACCTTGACTGACAGCCGAAACTAGAGAGAGATCTTTCTTTCTAATGCAACTGACCAGTGAACTGGGTGTCCCCTTCCTAGAGAGCAACACTGCTCTTCACAGAAGAGGCACACCATGGACCTGTCCTGCCACAAAAACTTCCACGCTCCTGAGCAGATGGGAAAAGGGGACATAGACACATAACAGCCCAGAAATCCTGAGGCAGATGTTCTCTTCCCTCACCTACTGATGCCAGTCCCTGTAGAAAAGACTCATCTTGCTATTATGTGAACCAGGATACTGCTCATCTCAAATAAGAAGAGCTCAAAATGGTCACAGGGGCCTTCTCTACAAAGAATAAGATTTTGCCTACCTTGTCTGAACTTCAGCCAATCACAAACAAATATCTCCACCACCATGCTAGCAGCAGCCAGCCTGTGGAATAAGTGCTGGCTATCTGCAGGGATGAACCTCCTTCTTCCGGCTCCTACCACCCCCCGTACCAGGTCCCCAGAGCCCCCCTGCACATCCACAGAGTACCACTGCCCTGTGGTGACTAAATGCAGCTCCAGCCAGCTGAAATCCACACCACAAAGTCACCTGCACCCCTGAGAAGGTAAAACCCAATGCTGAAGAGCTAGAACCAACTCACAGCCATTGCCAGCACTGTTCTTGCTATTGGCGAACACCATGAAAACCACTAGCAATCAAGACCAGCCAAAGCAAACCAAACTTATTTCCACTGCTCAGAATACATGACAACTCAACAGCTCTATCCACCTTATTCTATCAGGTCTATCCATGAGTCCGAGCTGCTGCTTCTTCTCTTTCTTGCTCCTCACAGTGCCTTCTCTAGGCCCCTGCTGTGCCATTGCTCGGGCCTGACTAATCCTGGATCTCCAAATACTGACTCTGAGCACAAACAACTCTCTTGGGAAACCTCAATCTTTAAAGAAGTGAAAGCAGATCTCCAAAAGAGGCAACAGCATGCAGCTGACAGCTGGGCTATTTGCTAATACAGGAGTAATCTCTGAGGCTTGCTTACCTGAGCAAGCAGTGCATGCTCAGGATGGATAGAGCAGAAGCTGGACTCTTACCTTCTGATGACAGCCTTGCTGCTTAGAAAGATATGCCACCATAGAGCACAGCATTTGGCTTTCACCCACCTCACGCCTTCCCTTCACCCTGCAGCCTCCCAAAGAGCCTGGCCCTACCCACACAAGGAGTCTGGATGCACGTGCTGGGGAAAACCATGGCTGGGCAGGGGCTGCCCTTACCAGCTGGTGGAGGGGCCCACATGGGCTATGTTTCAGCGCTGCAAACAGAAGGGGACCAGGGAGAGCAGCGGTGATTTAATTTACTGGAGATCTGGCCCCATTACGTATTACTTTGTGCATATTTAAGGGATGCTATGAAGTTGCCAACATGGCCCAGGGCTGGGCAGAATATGAGTAACCCTAGTTTAGAGGAAGAGGCAACAAAAGAACCCAAGAGAGGTCTGAAACCAGGAAAACAGGCTTGTTTATGAAGCCAAAAAGAAAGTGCAGCATATTCCAAGGCCAAGGGAATTTTTCTCCCAACGTTACTTTGCCTTGGCTACCTGGCCACTCTCACATAAACAATGGAGACACACCAAGAAAGCAAGGATATTTCACAGAGGTTATAAAAATATCACTTGTGTAATTAGACTGAATCAAAACTCATGACTTTCTGGTTGGAAGGAATGCATGTGTTTCCCCTCTCATTTCTTTTTTTCCTCCTTTTTTTTTTTCCTCATAAAAATCTAGATAAACAAAAGCCCTAGGATATTGGATGGTTCCTTGCATATTGTTTTAAAAGCAGAAACAACAACAGCATCCACCACGGTGAGGAGGAGTGTCTGTGATTGGTGCTGCGCAGCCCCTGTTTTTCTCCGTTTGCAGGAGCTGTTCTTGCCCTTGCTCTGCCCTGAACAACACTCATCCATGCGTCCCATCCCAGGACACAACAAGGCACTGTCCTGTTGTTAATCACCTCCCCTCTCTTCCCACAACTGTGGCACCGCTTTGTCAGTGGGTCATATAACTAACTGCAGCAAATTGGATTTGTGTTCCTACCTCTCTCCTCAGCTTCATGGGCAATTTGCTTACTGCCTCCTTATAGACAGATAAATGAAAACAGGAGAGAGAAAAACAGCACTTTAGATGCCCTTGCCTACCATGACTAGTTCATGAACTCTGCAAGGCAGGGACTACATGGTGCTGTGCACAAGGAGTCCACAGGCCTACAAGATGCTGCTTTCAATATCATCCACACACACCCACATTCATGATAACTGCTAACATTTACGCACTTTGTAAAATCCTTTGGATTAAAGCATGAGTGTTGCCAGCTTTCAAAAATGTTGTGTGTGGCCCTAGAACAGAATGATACAGGCTTCAAAAAAATAAGACTTAACCAACCCAAAAGTATTTGCAGTATTTTTCATCTGTTTTCTCATTTGGACCCTCGAGGCTTCATATTTTCAAGTGAAGTTGTTTTCTTCCAGGATCAAGAGAGCTGGAAATGCTAGTTTAAAAAAAAAAAAAAAAAAAAAAAAAACACACAAAAAAAACCCCAACCAAAAATAAATAGAAAACTGAGAATCTCATTCAGCCTCTTGATTCCAGGAGCTCAAATAAAGACCACAAGTCTCAAATAAACTCCACAAACATCACAAGCTTCATGATGATATTGAACAGGAGATGCCAATGTTCAGAAGCATGAAATGATAATTCCCACCTCACTGGATCTGGTTTTATTTTCTTTTTCTTACCTCAGATACTGTGGCTATTTTTCTCTTCCTATAGGAAACGAATTGTTACACCCAGAAGAGGGTGTAACCCTATCTATCTATCAAATTGCTTTTAAAATTCTTTAGCCCTGGAGGTTTCATGAAAACCAGCAGTTCAACAGAAGAAAAAAAAACCCACAGGTAATGGTCTTAATGAGAAAAGCTGCATCAGGAGTCCTACATCTATCCCTTCTGTTAGTTTACTAATGCTCAGTCAGCGCTTGTGTGCCCCTAGGTTGCTCTTTCCTAAACTAGCTGATGATGGATATAGGGACAGGCTACTGGAGGGCAGACTCCTAGGAAATTAAGAGGGAGGAACTGCAGGCTCAGCACCACCTTTGGGGGCTCAAAACAAGTCAGTGGGTTTAGCGGGAAGTGTCAGGGCTCTCAGTTCTGCACAGGAGATCTTTTTGCTTTTTGCTTTTTCTTTTTTACCAGACCATCACAGATAAGGAGAAAAAAAAACGCAGAACAACCCACATTTAGAGCAAAGACCTTCCTTTGTTTCTGTCGTCAGAGCAGCAAAAATTCTTCTCACTTAGAAGAGAAAAGGGCTTAGAAAAATAGCAATTTCTACCTCCCTTATACATTTGCCCTAAACACACTCTAAAATCACACTGTTACTTCGGGGCATATTTGGCGGTATACAGAGGCTCACAGGTAAAGGACCCACACTGAGAGAGCCATAGAGACACACATTTCAATTGGGTGACTGTATATAGACATATCATCACTGCCTTCTAGAGGTGAAACCAAGAAAAGATAGCAGGGTGACACACTGTCTCCAACTATTCAAATACAAGCAGCTTTAACTGCTCTTAAAAGGTGTTGATCCAACAAAAACATTAAATAGAAGTCAATGGATCTGAGTGGAAAATATTATAGCAGTCAAATAGGCTGCTCCAATAACACTACCTCTACCCACAGGTATGCTTGAAGGGGATGGGGAGAGAAGGGAAAAAGAGAGAAGGTTCTGTGCTGAATATCTGAGAAGTTTGGGCTTATTTGGGGATGAGGGTTTTTTCTGCAGAAATCCCACCCACTACTAGGGAGCTGCGGAAGTCCCAGAATGCCAGAGACCGATGGGTGATGGAAATATCCATCATGAACTGCTTCTAGCAGCCACAGGGCCTTCCCATAAATCACTGCAAACTCAAATTAGGGTCATTAACATATAACAAGGTCATAGCCCAACCATTTCTCAATGTTGATAGCAGAGCTGTGATGAGTAGTCATGCAGCACCCCACCTTACTGCAGGTTATCTATACCCACCAACCTCCAGCCTCCCACCACGGAGCAACACTGTGGGTAAAAGTCATGTGCAAAAACTTGTGTTGTTCCACAAGCAAATCAGAATGAGTTTTAGGCCTAAAAAACTTGGTTTACAGGCTCTCTCACTCCAAGGAGCAACAAAATCAGTTCTGCAACCTGTAGAAGTCCCCCTCTTTCTAACACCCTCACACACCACTTGCACAGAGACATCCACATGAAGCTAGACAACTTGCAGCATACGCCATGTGTTTGCATGAAGACGGCCAAAGAACAGCCCTGCAACAACCTCCTGGATCCATTGGCCAGCACAGATGGCTAAGAGACATTCCACAAGAAGAAAAGCTCTGCTTGTGCAGCAAGGAAGTACAGTTGCTGTGGCAATGGCATTTTAACAGGTCAGATCTGAGTCTGAAAAACAATGTTCCATCTTGCCTTGACCTATCCTTGCCTGAAGGGTTAGCAGTTCATGAGACACCTTGTAGTACAAGGCTGCAATAGTCATGCTGCACATCTGCTCTGTTATCTCAACTTGTGGACAGCTCCCACTATTACAATCCATCCCTTATTTTTACATGCACCAAAATACACCGAATTCCTTCCTTCCCCCTTAGAAATCCAGTGCTGGCCTAGCTCACCACCTCCCTGTTGGACAGCTCAGTCACGCCGAGTTCATCCCGCCAATGCTGATGAGAGACAAAACCAGATCCTGGGGCTCCACAGCAGAAAGCTGCTCCCCCTCCAGGTCCCTGAGAAATCCTTTGTGGTTGCAGGGACGTCACTGCTGAGGTGGGCTCTACCTCAGACTGAGGAGGGCTGCCTCTGGTTGTTATTAGCTGTACTGAGGATTCGAAGGACAAGGAGGCATCAAGCCAGCGTCTACTCCAAAATGCAGTGATCTTACATTTGCAGAACATGCATCTGGCCTTCATTAATTCTTAAATGGTCCAACGTGGGTAGAGGAATCAGGAGGGGGGCAGGGAAGGGAGCTAACACACTGTGCACTGAACAGGGTGGTCACAGGGGATGTTCAGGCAACAGGCTGCTTTGTTTTGAAGATGTTTCTGATCCGGGAGCGTCTTATCCAACATGCGCACGTCGTAGCATCAGTGGGACCGTGCGTGGTCCTAGGCACATGTGTGGGACAGATAGCCTCCAGCAAGGGCTTGGCCTCAAAATTTCTCATAGTGGTCATTATAAACCTTAGGATGATAGCATGGGGGGGACAGGCCAAGGAAGGACACTGTAAATTCAGCTATAAAGTGGTGAATGGTCTTTCACCCCACCAAAAGGAAGCACCGGAGTTCAGCATGCTGGTACCCTTCAAAAGCAGATCTCAGAGCATAGGTAGGCTGGAAAAATGAGGTATCAACATTCACCCTTTCTCTCCACATGGCTGGAGGCATCACCAGCTTTTCCCCATGGCCCTGAGAGTAAACGGGTGGTTGAGCAAACACACTACAACAGTCTGTTTCCTCCAGGAGGGAAGAGCATCCCCTGTCTTGAGGACAAAGGGGTGGCAGATTGGAAGAGAACTTCAGTCTGGCTCATGAGGATCAGAGTCCATCTGCAAGTGTGGCTATGAGTGTACATCGAAGGGTGATTCAGTGTGTATGAATATCTAAATAGGTGGGTCGCTCAGCACACAGCTGAGTGTGCTTGCGTGGGCAGCAAAGCGCATGGCAGAACAACAGGGCACAGGCAGCCCATGGATAAACACGTGTGTCAGAAGTGAAAGGACATAGCAGGGCAGGGAATTTGTTCAGAGGAACAAGTCAAGAACTGTGCCAACTTCTGCCTTCCATTAAACCTGGGACACCCCATTGCTTTGCTATGGCATGACAGCATACAGCTAATGGAGGGGGAAGCAGCCAATAGCCCGTATCTCCTGGGTGGCATCAGATGGAGATGCTTGCACCGACTGGGTGCTCAGAAATGGGGCAGACCTTGGGTTGACCTGACCTCTAAATGAGCAGAATGGGAGCTGCGGGAAATGACGCTGTAAACAGGAAGGCATGAGATAAACAAGAGATGGGGAGGAAAGAGATGTATTTAAAGTGGCAGTTGCTTTTTAGCTCCATTTCCCCTCATCTGCTCTGCTAGAAATGAAGGCCCTCACCCTTTTCTGCTCACCTGCCAACACAGCTTACACTTACCACTTACAACTCTTTCCTAGACAATGCAAAGCTTGCTGCACGTCCCTGTCACCACCACTGCTGAGGCTGTCCAGGAAACTAGGGAGAACATGTCTACATGCTCCAACAACCTGAAGGAGAAGACTGGGTATGAGGTTTCTAGCTATCTCCTGTCTTAGGTGAGCCAAAACTTTTGTATGCAACATGACTGCCCAGTGATCTCTCCTCCACCTCAAGTGGAAGTTGGGCTAGATGCTGCATAATCATGCAATGTAAGACAGTGCCTTCTCCTAAGCATTTAGGGTGGTTAGAGGCAATGAAACACATCATGGAGAAGTGACCAAGTCCAAGTGAGGTAGTATAGTGGAATAGAGGGGACAAGAGGGAACAAGGCCTCTTCTAGCTCCACCCAGGGCCTTGTGTCTCTAGGATCTGAAGCTTGCTCAGCATCATTTCAACCTCAAATTCTGCAAACTCCAATCTGTGCCCTTTAGGGGCATTACTCTGTCCTGGTGTTCTCAGAACAGAGATCAGTCTTTAGATTCTGCAGCCTGATGCAGCTCTAATTTTAAGCCACTTTAAACAGAGCAAATCTACATTTAGATATCAGACATTCACAGTCTGTGCTCCCACTCCCAGGTCACAAACACACACTTTTCCCATTCTGATGGACTAACAACCAGTAAAAAAAGAGGGGAAACTTTTGGTCAGCATAAGCATTTTTGTTGGATTCTCAGAACTGGATGTTCCTTGTCTAGAATGAGATTTTAGCCCTCCAATTTCTGATTGCTTCTATTGGCAACTGCCTTTCCTTTTACTCGGCTCTCCCTTGATCAATTCCATTAGAGAAGTGGCAGAAGGCTATGCTCCACATTTCCAGGGCAAAATACAGAACTGTCCCAGGACAGTTCCTGTGTAGAAGGGATCGGCCCATTTATCTGAACAAAAAAAAACAAACAAACAAAAAAAAAAAAACAACAACAACCCACCAACCAAAAAACAAACCCCCAAAAAACCAAACCCAAAACCAAACAAAAAAAAACCCACAGAACCAAAACCCCAAACACTACCACCACCCCCAAAAAAACCAAACCAAAAAAAAAACAAACCCCAAAAAACCCAAACTCAACCAACTCAGTCTTGTTACAGAAACACAGTTAAGTAGACAAGCTAAACAAAATACAATTAGGTTTCCTTTGGCCAGCCTGGAACATATGGTATTTGTCAGCCAGTCGTGTTCCTCTCTCGATTCTGGCAGGAGATAGCTAACTTGTTCCAAGCACTAAGAAAGCTCCTGGAAAGTCAGCATGCTGAGCAAACTTTTGGAGGGGGGCTAGCTGGGGATATAACAGCTCACACAGACACAGATTTGACAGCATTTCTTCCACATTGTTCAGCACAGCTCTAGGTTACAATGCCTCTGGCTTTAGTACATTCCTGGTTCACATCATTCCCTGTGGTATTGCATCTGTAAGTCCTCATTCGCTAAGCGTGCGCACACATACACAGACATGCAGTTCTGTGGTTGAGGGCTTCTACCAAGTAGGCAGACAAAGGTGTGGAAGGAAGAGAGGATCCTGTGGATTTGGGCTCACAAAGAAATCCTAAAAAGGCGAACTGCATCAACAAACAGCACAGCAAGCCTTTTATGTTACCTTTCTGAGGCAGGCTGAAAATGGCTGCTGCCATCCCAGAATGGACCAGTGAGCAGTTCCCCAGCAAGAAAGCAGCAATAAGTACCATGGTGGCACGGAGATTGGTTGCTGCAGATAGCAATAGCCTCTGAATTTGGTCATCAACCAGAAAACTGTGTGAAGAGTCTGGCCCTGCACTAGGAAGATTCTGCTCTGTTGCAGTTTACAAAGAAGTTAGCAAAGAGCTGATTCGCAGAGAAATGAGCCTGTGTTTTAATAGAAGGAACTAGAAACCGTGCTGCGGTAGAGTAATATCTGCAAAACAACTGCCCCAGCAAAATCAGTTACGTCTATGGGAAAAGGAAGCTGATAAAGGACTACTTATTCCAGTAACAACAGAGACTTCAGGCTGGAATTGAGCAGAATGCTTCCCAGCGCACACTCTAGGCCTGCGTGAGAGTTTCAGCTGCTTTTTTAGTCCACATAGTTCAGCCTCATCATTGCCAGGGCTGGTCTAACATCTCTTGCATAGGTTTGCTTGGTCTGCTATAGGCGTTTTTTCTGCAGGGAAGCCAATTTATTCCCTCCAGTGCAGTTACAAGCCAGCACTGCCTCCAAGTTTCTGCACTGCCTTTTATCTTCAATATACAGTTGGCCTTATTGCATATCTGTTCCTTCCCTGTCCCTGTTGACGGACAGCCTGGCTGGCTCAGACCACTGCAGCCTCAGCCTAGTTTTCCTTGGGCAGCAAAAAAGTTGGAAATGTGATTTTAAAGAAGAGCAAGAGGATTTCTTCTGGCCATTTCTGTGCTCTTTGGCCCACCTGTTTGCTGCCAGTCAGGCCTCCTCCTTCTTTTACCTGCTAGGCATTACTCTTGTTCCTTCATTGCAGAAGACCAGGGTATTTCAACCTCTGTAACACATGACTCTTCAGTGACAGTCTTGCCACATCAGTAATGCTTCAGAATACCTTGACCTCTTTTACCTCCTCCTTGTAATCCTATACCCTTTGTAGCAGGACATATTCCCTTGCTTCCATTTCCAGCTATTTGGCATCCAAGACCTGGCTCGAGCAATAGGTTTCTGTATGTCCTCACCGCATGCACCATAGACACGCTTGTCAGGTTTATCAACATTAAGTGCATTGGGAAAGCATTTCCCACTCTTCTGGGTTGCTATTATGAATCAGCAAAACTTGCCATGATCACCAACAATGTGCTGGAGCACATCAAGGACTGAAGTGCTTGAAAAAAACCTTTGCATCTGTTTCTGTTCCCGGACTGCTTAGCCCAATCACATTCAAAACCTCAGCTGCAACACACAGCTCTGATACGGCATTTCTTTGGGATTACGCATATGCATTCAGTCAGCTCATCTCTTCTGTACGCTGGCCTATCAGATGAGTTGCTCTTGCTCTACCATAAGATTAATGGCAGCAATTCTCCACTGAGGCTAAGGGGCATAGCACACTGCTCACACTCATTTTTGGCATGAGCTGCACCAATGCAGCCAGACAAGCCGCCTGTCCTTTGCAGAGAGGGACCAGCTGAGATTTGCTTTCAGGAACCAAAGAATCAATTGCAGCTTCGTCCTTCAAGAACACCATCCATCACCCACCCAGGAGCTCTGTAGAGTGAGGCAACAGCACGTCATCATCCCCTCCCCGCAACACGGAGCCGAGTGTGGCTGGCTTTTGTTCTTACCCACATCACAGACTTCAGTGGAGCCTGGTCACCAAGAGCCATTCATCTCTTTTGCTCTCAGGTCCTGCTCAGCAGTACCCTACTGGGCTTTCTTCATCCATCATTACTGGCAATTTCATCTCTGTCTCTTGCTGGGTACTTCCTCCCCATGCCTTTGAATCGGAGGGGTTTTTTTCCTCCCTCAAAGGAGCTTGTAACATTTACTGCATGGTATTGGAATCTATGGACTGAACTGAGTCACAGTTCAGCAAAATTAGACTGGTTTCATCTTCCTCACAGTAGGAAATTGGCCATACTGCAGCTGTCTTTTTGTTTTCCTGTTTAAACTGTCCCATCTTCTTGCAACTCTGTCCTCAGTGGCAGAGTAGCTGAGGCACATGGCTTCCAAAACAGGAGATAAAATGGCTGTTGCCAAAGGTTGTTTGCAAAGCTGTTCAAAGCAAGAGGGGCCTTCACAAAGTTTCCAAATCATTAAGCAGAGTTACAGCATTTGGCTCCTTCCTGCAGGCTCCCAGTATCTCTCATTAACACTGGTTTACTACTGCTCTTCTGGGAGTCAAGAGTGAAATTTTACTGGCTTCCAGGATGGAGGATGTAGCTTTCTAATGCAAACCCAGTGCAATGTCCCTGCTTGCCCTATTCCAGGCTATGTGACTTCACTGGAGACCACGGCAGACCACAGCACCCCCTCAGTGTGCTGCTTTTAGCACTGTAGGACTTGGTGCATTATTTAGGTTATTTCACACATCGGAAAGCATCGTGCAATATTTTAAAAGGTCTTCAAAACTGTGCAACAGATAAACAATGAAACCACACATACACAGAGATCTCAAAGGGCACTGTTATGTTGCCTAAGCCTGTGCTGACGGCTTTCAACCTGCCATGGATCCAGGATTCCTCTCCTTCCCTGTTAGTTCATTGAAGCCACACAATTTTACGTGAAAGAGCGTAGCGCCAAATATTCAGGGCTGCCCAGCACGGGTTCCTTGTTGGCACGATCCAGAAGGGCATGCTATACAAGCTGCTCTTTCATGCAGGGATCCACATTTCTCTGCAGTGAGTGAGGTGAGCTTTCAAAGATGAGCATGTGCAAACATATGCCACATTTGTTTGTTTTCTTGTACTGGCATTACTCAGTAGCATCTGCCACAGGAAAAGCGCTTATATTCTGTGAAAATACCTAAGCACAAACATTACTTTTATATACATGAACAGAAGAATTTGAGAGCCTGTGTTAGCCACTTGTAAATGACTGTGCCCACCTCGCTTTAAAAACTGGCGCAGCATGCAAGTAAACGTAAGCATAATAAAAAATAATAGGAAACAGACAGGCAATAGAATTAAGAGCAGCAGCCAGCTGGGATCTTCTAACCAGTGACATCAAGGGATTGCTGAGGTAATACACTGATGGGTTTTAAATTAACTGTAACCACTCAGGAAGAAGATCTAGGCGTCACTGCGGACAGCTCAATGAAAACATCTGCTCCATGCACAGAGGCCATCAAAATAATAATAAAAAAAAAAAATTTAAAAAAAAAAGAACCCCAAAAATATTAGGTTGAATAGGAGAATAGGATAAAGAACAATACCAAAAAAATGTTATAAATGCCACCACATAAATCAATGACACATTCACACTTTGAGAAGCGAGCTGAAGTCTGCTCGCCCCATTTCAGGGCAGGGATAGCAGGAACAGAGGCCAGAGAAGGATGCCAAAAAATCGTTAGAGGCACAGAAAGGTTTCCAAGGTCGTCAGGAGGAGAGATTAAGGTCCAAATGGTTCAAAATAGCTTGCTCTAGAAGTATATAAAATGATGAGGGAGACAGTGAAAGTTTTCCCATTTGCCCTTTCCCATGCTAAAGAAATAATGGCCACGTAAAACACTCCAAAAATATTATTATAAGGTTTTGTACGTTGCCCAGTGGAACTTGCTGCCACAAGGTGCCAGGCTGAGAGTTAAGCTGGTATCCAGAGAGGGATCTGCCATCTCTCACTACACTGCCATCACATGAGAATGAATGAAATGTATACAATACATACATGCCTGCTGGCTCACATGCCTGGGCAGGCGCTGAGCTGCTGGGGCTAGGAAGAGACGTAGAATAACCAAAGGCAATAAAGAAAGCCAGGGAGGAACCTGATACTGGCAGGACTGCAGGGAGAGGCTGAAGGAGAAAAAGGCACCTGGCGAAGAAAACGGGAGATAAAAAACTTGTAACAATCTGGAAAAAGGTGAGGAAGGTGTTTTGCGAGGTTTCCTCCTTCACGCTCCACGTGAGAGAGGGGAAATTAAGACGCTGCTAGGCTGTGTCAGAGCATGTACCCCAGACCTCTGGATAAAAGGAAATACAGCAAATGCTGGCCACAGGTGAATATTTACAACCGCAGCCAGTTGCACTGTGGCCAGACCAGCCAAGCCATGACAGAGCTGCCCCATTCAACACTGCTGTGCCACACTCCAAACACCAGCATCCCAGTCCATCCCCTGGCACTGCATAGCCGTCGCATCCCAGTTCACCGTCCAAACCTCCAAGATAAACATGCAACATCTGAATATCCTGCAGATGGGGAAATTTCAGGCACTGTTGCGTATTTTCAGCCTATGGTTTGATTTAGGCTGATGTAGAGAAACCAGCTTCAGCACTTGGCCAGCAAGAAGGGCTAGCCAGCAGCAGTGGTACACATTTTGAGCTGCATGTGGAAAACCCATTTTTTCTAGGTTACCCACAGAGCCTCCAGCTCCACCATCCAAGAGCCTCATGGTCTTTGATAGGTAGAGAGCAGGGTTTCCCTCCACCACGCAGGGACCTATGACAGCACAGAGCAGTATCAGGTGCCTGCAACTAAGCCTGTTAGGGCAAAGCTTGCACGTCACTGTGCACAATCCTAGCAGTTACCTAACTACAAGGGTCAACAAACCCCTTCAGAGAATGGGCTCTGTGTGTGCTACAAGGGTCAGTCTGAGCTGCGCGTGGCTCTGACTTCCTTTTCAAGAATGAGTGTATGGGCAAGGATGGCAGAAACACCCGTATGGCCACTGAAATAGAGCAATTTTTCCTTTGTGTTCAGGGATTTCCCCCAAGTTCTCCCCAGCTGCAGTAACACGAACAGTTGGGGTGATACTGTGAACACACAGGAAGCATTAAAGCATGACACCACACAGTACTTAACCCCAACCACCCTGCCCACATGTATTACAGAGCACAAGGCCGCCTGCTCCTCTGTCCATCAATGCGCCTGTGGGATGTCCACTGCTTATGCAGGCCTGGCAGTGGGCTTTTTTGCTCCACTGTGCATGCCTGGTGGTGTGGATGCCCACCCAGGCACACTACCACAGACCTGAACTGGAAATGTGTCACCAGGCAAGCCATCACACAGATGCATCATAGTGGATTTACAAGCACACGCACATAGAGCAGCAGTCCTGGTCCTTGAATGAGACCATCCATCCCCAAAGGTGTGGCTCTTGTCAATTTTTCCCCTTGGAAACAGCAGGTGGGTAAGAACCTGCTCTATGGTCCCAGGACAGTGAGACCTTTTTTCCTCCTTCCCCTCCCATGTGTTCACCTCCACATAGCCTTCTCCCTGGAAGCACAGAGCGTCACAACCAGAAGAAAAATGAACAATAATGATGCAAAAACCCCAAACAACCCCACAGCTACTCACACAACCTTTGACATCAAGCTGCCTGCTCCCAGCTTCCCTTCCCAGCCTGGGAAGCGCAGTGACCCACAGCACTTATCACCCATTGCCCAAGCTGCTCTTCTCCACACCCCCTACTCCTAATCCCTTCTTCCCCACCAGGGGTCTGCAAGTGGGGAACACCACCACCACCATACTGTGCACACAACATAATAAAGCAACAGAGTCCAGTGTTAACAAGGCTTTTATGTGCAGCCAGCATTTCAAAAGGCACAGTACATGCTGTATGCTTGGTGCCGTCAGACTCCAAGGCTGAATCCTCCAGTGTTTTAGGAAAAAGGTAGGGCGGGAGGAGGGTGTGAGAGGGGGGAACAGACCAAGCTTTGTGGAATTCTTTTTAAGAGTATATGCATGAGTGTATAAAAGGACTTTTTTTTTTCCTGACCTCAAAAAGACAATATTATTTCACACAGACCTATTTCCAAGAGCAGCCAAGCTATTTCTACATGAACCAGTGCCTGGTTGAAGCAGAGGCTGTGAAGGGGAAACCCTCTCTCCAAGTACGACATGGAAATTCCTTGACCTCAGCTGCAAAGCCAATCAACATGCATGCAATGGACCAATGAAAAAGAAATTAAAATACCAGCGTGGCCAACGCAGATGAGGGCAGGTGTGTAAGGGAGAAGGCACAGCCTGCTTTTTCCAGGCAAAGGGCCTGACAAAAAAAAGGAGACGTGCCGGGCTGGGAAGAAGAGAAAAGCAGAGCAAAAGCAAAGGTATTGAGACATTGGTTGGAAAAGCAAAGACTTAAAATGCCAGGCAAACAGATTCTGATTCATACCCTATGGCCTGAAGGTAGAAAGGCAGGGTGAAGAGGCACAGAAGGCAGAAATAAATATTTATTTTAAGCCATGCTATCATTTGGTGTGCTTCATGGAAAAGGTTAAATGTTCACTATGAGCCCAGACAGAAGCAAATAGGTTCATCATCGGTCTAGACCTGGTAACACGAAGCAGTGACTATACCACAGACCTGTACCCTACTCTAAAGCTGTGTTTTCTTCCTCAGGAGGCCACTGGAGAAAACAGCTCTAGAGTGAAACTACTTTTCCTGACCGGCATTGAGGACATGCCAACCTACTGTCTCCAGCAAGAGTCCCACAAACAAGCCACCACTGGATGAAAAGCTGCACAGCAACAACTGACCGGTGTTAACTATCCAAGTCAAGGGAGACAAAGCCCTTTAGTTTCCTTCTCAGAGGACTGGATATCTAGAATTAAAGCAACCAAGCCCTAAAAAACACTTGTGATCAGAGCTGAACCCTTCAGGTTAGGTGAAGCATATAATTTCTCCCCATGGCATAAAACTGGTATATACCACATCCCTTACGTGGCTTTGTAACACGATTGAATAAGCTACACAGTCAGGTCCCTTGGTGTGTAAGTGAACTCATGGCACTTCCATAACACGCCAGATGCATTTTCTGCTCTCTCCCTGGAATAGATGTCAGTCACAAGGGATCTCCCACTGCCAGAATCATTTGTCTTTTTCATGGCCCACTCCCAAGTTAACAGCGGGAAAGAGGACTGCAAGGTCTGGGCCACAGACCTTCCCAAACTCCAAACAACCTGCATGAAGCAGAATGGCAAATGCAAAAAGCTCTAGTGGCATCCATACATCAGCTTAGGTACACACACACAGGGACACCAATGCCAAGCTCTGTCAGGGACATGAACCTCTTCTAAGATCAGCCATGGCTGCAAGCCACAGCTACAAGCCTTACTACAGCTGTGCCCATATTCAGAAGTAACCGCAGTCCATATACTTCCATCCTTTTCAGAGTCCCAAGAAAGTCCACTTAAAAACTATTCAGTCCTTGCAGGAAGAGCGACATGCACTGCAGGGAACAAGTTTGCTGGTGTTTAGATACTCTGCATTAAGAATAAAAGCAACCAGGTCCAATGCAAACTAGACCTGTGCTCTAAGACCTGGTTAAAACCCAGCCCATCTTCAATGAGTTCTCAGAAACTGCACCAGACTGCTCTGCTGCTCATTAGCTGTAGTTCCAGTACTTTCTGGGTTTCTCCAGCGAAAGACAAGTCCTTAAAAAAACAAGAGATACATCCAAGGAACTTGGTTCTTACTGAATCTCCAACATGGGCTTCTTTGAATGCAACACCTGTTTGGGATATATGGCCTTTCCTATTAGGCATCTAGATGTATCATGGATACCGATCCAGTCTCTCCTCTTCTCCCCTGCTCACCTGCCCCTCTTCTGCTAATGTCAAACTTTCCAAGGTCCCCCAGCGCTCCTCATCTAGGACAGAAATGTATTTATTAGGGTAAAATGAACAGAGTGTGTATGAATTAGAAAATGAGTCCAGTCTGTTCAACTAGGGTTGGGCAAGCTTGTTTTGCCTAATTTAGAGGCCATTCAAACATTGTGGGTTTAAACATTGCTGCATTAGTGTTTCACTTCGGAAAAACTGTGAAAAGAAAAAAAAGTGAAGAGAAGGGGAAAAAAAATCCAATGGAAACATAAATAGCATATAACGTATATGGGGCACCCACTTGTGCCAACATAGACCTTCTAAGCCCTAACACATTGCACAGGCTTCCCTTCAGCTAGAAGTTCCTTTAAAATAATTTAAAAAATAAAGAAGTCCTGAATCACCATACAGAAGTGGAAGAGATCAAGAGATGGATACACATGCCAAGGACAGCCGATCCTAAATCCTGACCTGTCTTCCTTTAGACTTTGAAATCAAGGTCATGTAGATCAAGAATCGACAGCTAATTTGCAAAGTTCCAAGTCCCTTAGACTACCTTGGGTGAATCACAGCAGCCCTCTGCATCAACATGACATGCTGCAAACTCTCCACAGAGAGACCAGTTCTCTGGTTCATTAGCTCTCTCCATCCCTCAGCTGCACTTGGCTGCATGTAGGACTCCCAACAGCCCAGCTTTCTGGAGGTAATTAGCATCATTCATTTTACAGCCCTCTTTTTCTCTGTTGTGCCTTGGTCACAGTAATTTGTGTTTGGGTGACAACTAACAAATTGGGGGCCCCTTCCTCAGATAGGTCACATTGTATCAGTGCCCATCAGCCAATGAATAAGGCCTTCAGGTTCAAAAGCTAACCCTATCTGAGGAGACAGCTGGTCTCTTCCCAAACTGCACCTCAAAAGCAGCAGCGGGGAAAGATGTGAGACACCCTTAAGGCAAAGAGTAAAAACAAGCAGGGAAGAAATTTAAGGCACTGCAGGAACAAGGCTCTCCTCACCAATCTAATCACATTAAACCACATCCTCTGTCACACATCTCCACTTCAAAAGCCAAGAAACCACGCGGAAGCCAAACTGAGAATAACCTACCTCCAGAGGCATTTTCTTTCTCCTCATCCTAAAGGTTTAGGTAAAAACAGAAACAAGAGACAAAGAGATGGGGGCCTGGCAATAGATGCTGCTTACCTGCCTGTGAACAAGATCCAAGGGCAGAGAGCATGGCTTGACCAAGCAGCTCTCCCACCACCAGCAACCTGCAGCCCTCACCATGAGATCTGCCAGCTTAGGGGAGGACCTCACTCAGGGGATTAACTCCACTTAAAACACCAGTCCTTCTGCCCCTCTCCCCCCCCAGCCGTTTAAAGCCCTATCACCTGGGTGGGTTCATCCTCTGCTCCCATTTACACCTGGGCTACAACCCTCCTCACCAGCAAGTCCCATAAGCTGTACCCATAAGAAGAGATGGGTTGTGTCTTCACCAAGAAACTGCAGATGAGATACCACCGTCATGTTATACTATCCTTTCACCCTGGCTATGGGCCCCTTGTGCCCAGGGAATACCTTCAAGGCTGAATCACGGTCACACAGATGTCAACAGGGCTGCCCCAGCCCTGCCCTCACCTGCAATGCAGAGGAAAGTGCTGCGAGCCCTGTACAGTGATGACCCCACACAAGAGGAATCCCTTTTCTTCTCCATACCATATCTGACTCTCCTCCCCCCCCCGCCGCCACCTAATCTATATTTTTTTTCCGGCCCCATGTATACTTTCCAGCTCGTTTCCTCTTGCGGTTCTCATTTCCCGCTCCTAGGAGGTGAGCTCATGCGTTTCTCAATTACCAGCCAAAGAAAGGGAGAGGGAGAAAGCAATCTTATGGAAACAGATGAAGTCATGCCTGTATAATGCCATATTACGGCTCATGCTCACGGAGCCATGATGCAGACATCGCTACCCCCCAACCCTGGCAGGGCAGTCCGGCTTCACAGTCCCCAGCTCAAGTTGTTCTCCTTGTGCCGAGAGAAGATGCTCCGCCAACACATAGGGACAGCAGAGCGTATTTGTCTCGCTGGCTTTTCCCTCTCACCCCCCTCCACCCCTGCTTTCGATCCTCCCGCCCTTTTGTCCACCCCCAGCGATCCCCACGGATCTTTGACTCATTCACAGCACGCCACTGACTCAATAGCGAGCCCACAGACCATGTGCGAGGCTCCCAGTGCTGTGCGCTCTGCCTACGGCTATGCGGACGCCGGAGAAGTTACACAAGGGAAATCTAAAGGCAATTAAAAGCATAATACAAGTGGTTGTTTAGAAAAGGTGGTGGGGAGGAGAGAATAAAATTAAAATAAATAAAGGAATGTTTTAATGACTGCAGCAGTGAAAGCAGGATTAGAGGTGCCTGAATGGCATCTCTATATTTCCCGTATGGAAGGGAGGGCTGCCCAGCGCAACCAGAGCTGACAAAAAAAAATTAGCTGGGCCTCAGGCTCAGAGAAACATTTGGCTAGAAAGGAAAGAAGGTAATTGCTGCAAATGGAGACTAATTCAGGAAGCAGCCAGCCCAACACGGGGCCGGTTCTTGTGCCGTTAGAGCACTACGGACACTTCATGAGTGCTGGGTTGAGGGGTGGAAAAAAGCACAGGGAAATCTTAGGGGGGGGGGGGGGGAACCCAAAACAAGACAGAAAGACAACAAATCTCTCCTTCCCATGGTTCACATGTGCTTAGTGTTTCTCTTCCCTCGTTCCTCACTCCCCGAGGACACTTAGAACCTGCTGGGGGTCCTACTCACCCTTGCCTTCACCAGTCTATCCGATTGCCATGGAGGGAGCGAACTCAGCAGCTCCCAAAGTGCAGACCATACCCCTCCCTTCCCCCTGCCCCAGGAGTGGAGCAGGATGGAAGGTGAGGCGCAGGGCACAGAGGATGTGTTTACTCTCATAACACCCCTGTGAGGTAGGGAAGTCATAGCCTCATCCGACAGATGAGGAACAGAGGCAAAGCAAGATTAAAGGATTAGCCCAAGGTCACGCAGGAAAAGTTTGTAGCAGAAGTGGAAATTAAACCCAAGTCTCTCAATCCAAAGATCAGTGCCTTAAGCGCAAGACCAGACTTTCCTAGAGCTGGTCAACCTTTTATATTTGATAGTTTGTTTTATTTTCAAACAGAAAACCAGTTTATTTTCTAAATACACATTTTCATAGAAAAGGGAGATGGAGGAGCTCATTTCCTGGAGGGAGGAGCTGCTTAAGATCTTATTTATTTCTGTTTAACTTAAACTCTTTTAGGTTTCAACATTTCTGATGGGGGAAAAACGCTGCAGAAATTTCAAAGCACAGGAACACACTTCTTTTCATTTGTAATTCATCATGGGAAATACTTTCCACTTTCCAACCAGTTCTGCCCTGCCTCTCTTTGCCTTACTAGGTTTTTAATACCTTTTCATTATTATTTTTTCATAGCCTCTACTAACTTAGAAAGCCTTCATCTTCTAAACAGAGGCCTTGTTGGACAATACTACCGTCACTAAAACCCCATTGATCAGAAAGGTGCTTTACAGACTAGTGCAGGCAGCAGGTCCATGTCTTGACATATGTAAGCTGCAGGGCCAAATATGAGTTAGACCTCAGCTGCTGCTGACTATGCTCATCCAGTCCCTGCCCAGACCATGCCTCCTTCTGCCGCTGGCTCTGAAACTCCTGATTTTCTTCCCTTTCTCTGAAACTCCCTATTTTCCAAGCCCAGTCCTTCCCAAAACACATCTCCCCCTTGGCTCCAAAAGCCCCTTAGCAAAGGAAGGCTGTCCCAGTCCCCTTTACACAGGGGCCAGCTGAGGTCCACGGAGGAGCAACTACTTGTCCATGATCAACTAGGAGACCAGCAGCAGATCCGGGGAAAGAAGATGGGTTTCATTAATACAGAGTGCCTCTCCATTTACACATGTGAAATTCAGCACTCAGAGGCCCCTAGGAATTTACCATCACTATCCAAAATGGGAGGTTTTTCATCCCAAGACACGAAGCAGCAAGAAAGCCATATGAAGCGAATGCGATCTGAGGCTGGCATATTTAAAGGTGACTTGAGGATCCAGACACTAGACTCCCATGAAAACAAATGGGAATCAGTAGGAAAGGGCTGGCTTATATTCACGCCAACCAAACGGTTAAAATTAGCTACAATTGGTAAAGCATTCTGAAGAAAATGTGGAACACTTATATAAAAGCTGAGTGTTGCTCAGAAACAAAGATCTCTTTTCCTGTAATTGTGTTTAATGATCTTTGAAGAACAAGAGGACAATCCGCAAGGATGACTACCACCATCACACATGTTCCTGTGACAATGAGGGAATTAGGCTGAAACAAAGACTAATACGCTATCCTTACAAGGCAGTTTTCACTCCCAGTTTGCTCCCCCCCTTTACTTAAAGACTTACTTGCACAAGCAGGCAAACTTCATGTATCAATGAAGTTGAAGTATTTCACCAGCAGAAAAGAAAGCACATTATAAACTTATGACCGGTATCAGCCCAGCTTATTCCATGTCCTGGGGATATCCTAACACTCACCTACCACACACAAAAAGGTTTCAGTCCCCTCCCTGGCTCCCAGCACAGCTGGGCTGTATCTGGCCCACAATACATACCCACCACTCTTCTCTGGGCTGGGAAAGGCTAACCTAAGAGCAGAGCTTCGGCAGCATTGCAAGGGCAGCTCTTAGATCTCTTAACTGACCTTCATGAACCGAAGATTGCACTATGAGCTCCAACAAAACTCTTTTTTGACTCAGTCCCATGGGAAGGCAGTTTATCCCCTCTGGGACAAGCTCCTTGAGGTTAGCTGACTTCTGCAACAGCCCAGAGCACCCTGCACTGCCAAGTGAAGAACTCGCTTACAAATTTTGTCTCACCTTAGCCAGTGCAGATAACAAGAGCAGTGTAGATCAGCATGTGCTATGCAGGACATGTTCAAGGCCACCTGGAGATTTTTGCATCTGGGCTGTGACTGCACACTCTCTCTCTGTCACTGCTTCCCCTGTTATCAGCTTAATTAACAGCAGGTGAGAAACTAAATTTACCAGAAGCTGATGTGCTCACACAGAGGTGGTGTAAGGACAGGGTCCTTCCTCAGCTGAGTTCATTTGTTGTGGTCTGTCCCCCACAGTCAATGTTTGTTTCCTTCCTGAGGGTATGCCCACAGGGAAGGGGTGCAGAGAGACCTGAACACACTCACAGGGCTGCCTGGGAGGAGTTTGGGAGCAGCTGGTCCAGGGAGACAGGCAGGTGCTAATGCACTAGTCTTCATCCTATTCTGCAGGTCCGGTCCGGATCTAGGACAGGAATACCTGGAGGAAAACTTCTCTAGCCTAGCACTATAAAGGCTGAATGCGGTTTTCACTTCTTTGTCCCAAGTTCTGGGCAAGACGAAGCAAATTCCTGGAAACTGAAGGGTTTGGACACTAGAGTTGTAGACTTGGAAAAATACTACTTCTGGCTACGATGATTTATTTATAGTTGCAATTAAGGACAAAAAGGCTCTTCAGAGAGGGAGGATGAAGTGGAAACAAGGCCAGGCCTAGAAACCTAAGACTATGGGGATTCCCAGAGCAAAATGAATCAGGGGACTGAGTTGTTTTCTATTTATTTTTTTTCCTAAATAGTTATCTATTTGGCTTATCTGGCCCAGAGCTTTGCAACAACTCCATTTCTGGCCCCTCCCCATGGGCTTTGGAGCCAGGCCAAAAACTGGAACTGAGGTTGGGGATGGGTCTCAAACCCTCAAGAAGGGCTTGTGAGACCTCAGCCAGAAAGGCCACTTACCACTGGAGCCATTCTCCGCTTGGCCGCAGCAAAGGTAGTGATGGCTTTGGGACGTGGCAGAGGAGGGAAAGAGGAGAGCCAGAAATCACCAGCAGCACGGAAGAGTAAGAAAGTGCACGAAGGCAAGAAAGAGGCCAAAAGTCCCTGCATCTACAAAAAGAAATAGGCAGCACATGGTAGGATTCTCTCTGTGCAGGGCTTTGATTTACAGCCTGCCAGGTTGTATATTATTCCAGCTCCTAAAAGAGAGGGTGTGGTGCAAACCCCCAGACAACCTTTTGAGCTGGAGCTCTGTAGATGTCTCTTCATCTCTTTTAAATCCAGTATTTGGCCCTGCAAATATCCCTTGTTGAATAAAAGATCTGGCTCCAGCTACCATGACCTGGATAACAAAGGAGGTGGGGAACTGCAGACCACTTCAGACAGCAAGACAAGTCAAAGGAGGTGCTCTTTGCTGCCCCAGTGGTTAACAACACCTTCTGACCAAAGGCTCCAGTTAAGACCTCCAGGCTAGACAGGACCTCCGATCACTGCAGCAGTCAGAAAAGCACCCAGGCAGAGCAAAACTAGGGACAATCTTTCCCTTGGGGAAAGTTTCAGAAAAGCCAGGACCACTTTACTTCAAGAGACACAGGTCACCTCTGTTTGTCCATCCCCCAGTCTGGACTCTCAGGCCTCAACTTCCCTCTCTGGACTGGAGTAAGAGCCCTAGAGAGCCTCATGGGTCATTACTATCTGTAAGCACCTTCAGCTAAAAGGTTGCTAACAGGTTCTCCCTTCAACCTGCGTTTCCCTTGTTTACTTATTGCATTCCAGCCTGAAAGAAGCAGCTGCTACTCCCTGTTTATATACACTTTGCTCCAAGAGATGTTTTTCAGTCTGTTACTTTTGCCTGACTTCCACACTGTGACAAGGAATGCACTGCACCATCTCTATGCTACTTTTCATGCAACTGTCTCCCCGTGCTGCATCCGTGAGACACTGAATGGACTTCTAGCAGCACTTACCACTAAATGGATACAAGAAGCACAGCCAAAAACAATGGCAGAGGTGTAGTACCTCAACTTAAAATGGGAAAGGAGCAGGACCTGATGAACTTTAACTCACAGGATTTAGCAAACTGGCTGAAACAATTAGCAATTACCTATGCGTCTCTTGTCCAGCATGGCCAATGTGCACAACAGAGAGAACAAAGCAAACTTCATGCCCTGAATTAAGTAAGCTTGTAAATTGCAAAGAAGGAAAAATCAGGTTAGCTACAATTCCCAGAAAAAGGTCTGAAACATAAATAAATAATTAATAAATACCACAAACTATTCGTAAGCACAGAAGATAATAAAGCAAAGTCTTAGGCTAATATGGATTTAATCAGAAATAAATTGCATCCAACCAAGCTATTTTCCCTCTATGACAGGCTGTGTGGATAGCAGAGAGGCTGTTGACGTTACATGCCTTGACTTGTAAAGCTTCAGATTCATAACATCCTCCTAAGACATCAAATAAATGGTCTCAAATAAACTTTCACACAGCAGATGCAAAAGTGACTGGAAATACAATACTTGGATGTTAACTATCAACGGGTCACTGTCCAAATGGAGGGATTAACCCAGCAGAGTTGTGTTGTGTTTGTTGTGAGTCCAGCTTTCTTCAAAGTTTTCTGTAACAACCTGGGCCATGAGATAGACTGCACGCTTGTAAAATACGCAGCTGCTATGTAGCTGGGAAGGACTGCCTGAAGACAGGTTTGAATTCTGATCTTGGCAGTGAGGAAAACATCTGAAAAAAAACCCTGGATCCCATTCAGTAGAGATAAGGATGGGGAAAAACTGTCCACAATTCCTCAGAAAATTATGGAGGGAGTTAAGGTGGACTGCAAGCTGAACATGAGTCAGCTACGTCTCACTGCTACAAACAAAGAACAAATGTTGTCCTGGGTTGTACAAACATGTGTCCAGCCTGTAAACCACGTGGAGTAACCCTTCTGCTCTGGTCACCATGGCAAGGCCTTAGCCAGAGCATCCTGTCTAGTCTCGGGACAGCGAACTTCAGAAAGGATGTGCACCAACTGGAAACGTTCTAGAGGAAAGCAACAGGAACAATCAAAGGTTTAAGAAAAACCTCAACCTCAGAGGAGAGCTTTGAACAAACTGGTATTGTCCATCATAAAAGAGAAATGCATCAGGAGACAGATGCACCTTGGAAACATGAAGCAGGTGATCAATAAGTGCTTTAGGAAAGTACGCTGCATGATTGAGGGTGGTCCAGTGGAGACCATAGTGTAAGCAAGAACTTTTGGCCACTGCTCACAAAGAGCCCTTTGCCTCCGACAGCCCACCCAAAAGATATCCAATGGAAAGCAGTCTCTGCATCCTGCAAGAGCGGGCCGGAGTGCGTGTGAGACCTTGATTGGAAACAGGCTGCTCTTCACATTTCAGCTCTGCTTCTGGCGATGTGTGAGAACTTCCTCATTCCTAGATGGTCTCCTCATCCCAGATGAGGGAGCTGGTGTCTGGGGAAGACCTTTAGTATTCATTACAAAAATGTTTCCGCCCTCTCATTGGTCTCTCCTCACTTCACCAAAGCATGAGGACAATCTTATTTTTCAGAGCACCCACCAGCTGTCTCTCGATTGGCTCTGGCACTACTGCTCGAACGCCTGACTCAACTCCTGTCGCTGTCAATGGAAAAGGCTTCCATTGATGGAAAGCACTCCACTGGTTTCAGTGGGACCTGAACAGGACCCCAAAGCAATGATAACAAAACATGAGGAACCCACGGCTTCCACAAGTGACCCATCGGATTTGAGAGCAGGGGAAAAACCCTGAAATACAAGTGGAAGAGCATTATGCTGGACAGGAATCATGCAGAAGGTACAGCAAGGTGAAGCTGCATTGCTTTCTGGGTTTGGGAGTGACCTGCCCTCCCCAGACACACCAAAATGCAGAGGCGACATGGCTGCTCTCCTGGGAAAAGGATGAAATGCCGGTCCCCAGCACAGCTGCGGGTTCCCATCCCCAGTCGCAACGGATGGAGCGTGCTATGCTCCCAGCTGGAGGGAGAGAAGCGTCTCCAAACACCGAGGGAGGGGTGTCTCTGGTGCTTACAAAGCCTAGAGGAAGGTCCAGACGACAAGAACAACAAACAGCAACCAAAACCCCATGGAATATGAAAGGGAGAAATAAGTAAAAGCAGATGGAGTTGTGCCACAGAGGGCTCTTCCCTCACATTCCTGGCATACCAAGAACGGTCACCTCCCCTGCCCAGATCGTCTCTGTCCTCACTGAACTGGGCAACTCTGCTCTCAGCTCCATCTGGCAGCTCTCATCCATGGGGAATGCTAAACCTCACAGCTCCAACACACATATTGCAGACAAACTTTTAACCACCTCCCTTGCTCCAAAGCAAAGCCGACCACACTAGAGTCACAGCACGATGAAGGGACAACACAGGTACAAAACTGAATGGGTCAAAATCCTTCAAAATTTCATACAGTACTTTGTTACCTCCCTTATTTTTCCATGCAGGTTCAAACCTGGTCACACATTTTCTAGTCTAGCCATCAATTTAAATATCACTTAATGCAGAATTTTACATTGATTCAGTTACATCAGGGCAAAGATCTATCTGAACAGGGTTAGTTCGGCCTGAGCCACTCCCTGATTCACCCACAGAATATTACGCAGAACTGAGTTGTTTAACAGTAATTTCCACTTAACAGATGCAAGTTTGTGTATAGCTCAATTCTAACTAGTGCTTGGTCTGGACTGAAAAGATTTCTCTATGTTGCATACCCTGGTGTAGATGCGTTCCTAGTATAAAGATGGCATCTTGGGCATGCACAGACCACATCTATACTCTCAGTGAGATACTGGTGTTAATCGTGACAAGAAGTTATATTGTTTTAAAAGCAGGAGCCCAAGCAGAGTGCTGTAACTTTTTTGCACAAACTTTCAGACCTTTCCCTGAAAGCAGAGGCCAGCGGTTACTCCTGAACCAAGACAACCATGCAACAGTGGCACTGATTTGTTTTCTGGAAAATGCTGCATTCAAGCCAGGCCAATAAAAGCAATCCAGCACCCAAGGCTTTTTTGCCATTTGTTAAAAATGCCAAATTGTCTCTCAAGTTAATTTGCTAGCATAAAATCCAGTACATTTTAATTGCTGACTAATTAGCAGAGATCTTACTGCGCCCGTGCCTTAGGCCTGCTCTGAAGTGGGAAACTAACAGAAGTGTCTGGGGAAGACCAACGAAGCCTTTGCAGGTTCAGATCTGCAGCCATGAAGGAAAGACCTCATCAGAATGAGAGGCTTGGCTGTATCTTGCTGGCAGTCTATGGGAGTCCATGAAGAAGCAAGTACACTCATAAATGCAACTCCACACAAGTCCTTGGGTAGCTGAAGGTGAGGAAGCTCTGCTGTACACTGCACAGCCAAGGGTCTACTTCAAAGAGATCATTTCCCAGTCAAGCATTTTATATGCACACACAGTGTTTGCAAATCCCTCTGTTACAATTTGGTATCAGTAAAAGGAATGGTTTCTGAGGGATAAAGACACAGGCTCAACACAAAACACTAAACGCTCCTGCTTGTCTATTAATTATCTGGCATGGATATCATGGAAATAGAGGCAAAATCATTTTTAGGAGATTTTAGGTGACAGTAGCTATGCTTCTTCCAATCGCAACTTAACACATGCATTTTACCAAATGTCTGGCTAGGACCAATTTGTGGTGTTCCACCATCTTTGGTGCTGATCTCCACTAGCCATCAATACAGGCCAATGTTTTTAGGTAGCTTTCTGTATCCTACGCAAGTAGCTGCCCTAGATTTGACCAAAGTCTTCAAGGTAGGCACACAGAGAAAGTTCAGGTATGAGTTATGGTTATCGTGAGCGTAAAGGGAATTGACACTCCCTTCTGATGTTACTCTCTGCTATGCAGATGTGGTGAAGACAAGCCCAGGTGCATCAAGTCTAGCACACGCACACATCTGGAAGACTGAGACAAGAAATGGACAGCCCAGGAGAATTACCTACCACCTTCTGGCCAGCAAAAGCTGCTCAGCTCACAGGAGCAACAATTCCTCACAGAGATTCCCTGAGCTGACTCCAAACAAGCTGGGACATCCAGCCAGTGTGATGGAGGCCCGTACAGATAGACTAGATTATTCTGAAGAGCCAGGAGAGCCACATCAGCATGGTCCACAGGCAAACCCAGCCAGCCTCCCAAGCTGCTTGGCTCAGCTGAGGTATCACACTGACATGACTATATCCCTCCAAGCACCGGAGCTACTTTGGGCATCTCCACAGGGCGCTGCATCACACGGGGTAGAGGTGCTTAGAGGGATCACAGTCTAACAGACAGAGGACAGGAAAGGGAAAAGAGACATGGAGTCACTTGCCTGAGGTTACACAGCTGGTCAGCCACAGAGCCAAGTACTTTGCCCAGCCTGAGCCTGCTGTCCACTTGACCACACTGTCAGTCTGCCAGCAGAGAGTTCAATATACAGTTTAAGCCACTTGCACACATATGGTTGCTGGCATGTTGCTCAGGAGGAGGAAGACAATAACAGACCATCTAAGGATAACACAATACTGTATATCAGATAATGCCGAGAGGGGCCTAAGCCAAGTATGCTTTTTTTCCCCCTTCAATGGAATTTTCTTGTTTATGCATGTTTTATTCTGAAGAATACATTTATTTGCCTAGGAGAGGAGATTATTCTGCAGACTATTTTCTCTAAAGTTAAAAAAAAAAAAAAAAAAGAATCTTCCAGATCACTAGAAAAATTTACAAGATTTTTTTCAAAGGAGAGACCAAATGCAAGAAAGGCACACAATGCAAATACAGTGAAATAACTGAAATAATGGGAAGAAATTAATCCTTCAGGTTTGCAGATTAACCCTACATTTTCTCAGCCATGCTCAATTCATTTATATTTTAATAATCTGGTTCTCTTCTGCTTCCAGGCCCACCTGGCCCTGCAAGGGAAGTTCCTTTCATGCTTCCCCACTGATAAGGTGAAACCTGAACAGAAACACAGATGAGTCTCACCAATAAGATAAATAATAAGAAACAGGGAAGAGCCTCACCTATATGATAAACAGTCCTGAGCAGTCTTCATGGGTTTAATGGTTCCAGCCAAGATCATACCTTCCACTCTTTCATCTCCACTGCCTGTCCCCACAGTCAAACCACAGACTTACCATGGAGAGACATGGGGAAAAAAAGGACCTTCTCTCTTCTGTGTATAAGAACAGCCACCCCCACGTCACTTTACTAGGGTCATTTGGGCTGCTATGCTCACCGTTTCCCATCCTGAGGAGTCCTACTATATGTTTCAGTCCTTTTTGACTGCAAAGGTTCTTCCAGTAGACACACTTTCTGTGCAGTAAATACAGACAATATCTTTACTTTTCTTACCAACCTTTCAACCCTAGACTGTAGGTTTTTCAAACATAGGTCAAAAACTGCTTATCTAGTTCCTCTCCCTCACATCTTTCCAGCACTCAAGCAATTTAATCCTATCCATTGTGATTGTCAACTATCTCTGAACCTTGTATAACTTTGCAATTAACTACTATTTTCAGTCTCATCACATTCTCCCCCTACACCTCAAAAATTGGTACACCTTAGTATCAGAGACTATTTCAAGTCACAAAGGATCTCTGGAAATCACCTAGTCCCACCTCCTGCTCGAAGCAGGGCCAACTCAGAGCAGGTTGCTCTGGACCTTGTCCATTCAAGTTCTGAATATCCCCAAGGATATCGATCCCACAACACCCGTGGGCCCCTACTCATGTGTTCCACAATCCTCAAAGTGTTTTTTTTCTCCTAATATCTAAGAGGAATTGCCCTCTTTGGATCTTGTGTCCATTGCCAGCCCTATCACTGTTCACCTCTGAATCAAACAGCCTGATTCTCCAGCCTCCCATTGGGTACTTCTCATGAGTAACTGCTTACACAGCAATTTCAATCTAAACTAAAGACTAAAGTTGGACTTTGTCTAGGAAATGAGAGCAGTCCCTTCCACATCAACATTTTTGATTACTTTCAGCAAAGGAAAGCTGAATGCTAGAAGGACAAAGCAAAAGAATTCCTAACCAAAAGTTAAGGGAATAACTGGGAGTCTTCCCATCACAGGCAATAAGCTTTGAATTAAATCCAGGAAGTGGACAGATACCACAGTGAGAGGAGGTTAAGAGATGCATCTTCTTAGTGGCTTAAAGCAAACTGTCTTTAAAATTTGTGTGTGCATGCATGGATTACATAGCAGATCCCTTTTTAATTCCTACTTGCAAAAGCAACAACAAAAAATGTCTCACAGAAATATCGTTTGGTACTTCAAGAATGTTTGGCGTAAGTTGGGGAGGATATGGTATAATTTTTCATGAGTAATAAATGTTTAAGTCACGCTTGAAGTCCAAAATTCAATTCAACTTTAATTAGAGAGGCGTCACTAAAGCTCTTATTATGATTTTATAGGCCACAGAGGAGATCAGATCAAATTCTCAAGTTACGCTGAACGGGGCAGAAAAGGCAAAGAACAGATCACATGCAGGACGATTCAGTTCATCAACACTCTGCTAATTTGTGTGTTATCATTCCAATGTACCTGATCCAGAGACGACTACTCATTAAGTATCCCTGGTACAGGCTGCAATGCTACTGCACAGAAGGGCTTCAAAAGCACTGTTGCCTGGCCTACACTATGCCATGGAGTAAATCTTTGGGAGGAGCTGGGGCATGTTGAGCCAACTCTGCTAGGCTATTAGGCCAAGTATGATCAGATACCTCTCCAGCTGCAGCAGCATCAGCATCAGTTTTGCAATAGTCTAGAGCTGTTGGTATATGTGCCTTTTTTCTCCTTCCAAAATAAGAGAGACACACCTGCATTAGCATCAGTATGCAAATAGGCATACATCATCCTCCACAGGCAACACAACAAGCCGGCTCTCTGTGATGATGCAGCAGATCAACGAGCAGACCATAACCAAGCGAGTGTAAAACAATCAAGATGCTCCTCCAATGTGCAGAGCCAGAACGCCAGCAACTGCAGCCAAGGGAAAGATACAGTAATTACACCACAATGCACTTGTCTGGATTGTTTTACTGAGATTAGGAAATAATATTTCTGCTTAAAAAGCTGGGACCACAGGGACACAGCCACAGGTATGACATCACTTGTGACCCCCAGAACACATGCGTTAGAGGGAGACAAGGTTCCACCATTTTTCATTTCTGCTGCCACTTAAGGCAACAATTCATCTCAACTTTGGCTGAAGACACACGTTTTTATGGGAACCACAAATCAAGGCACTGCGTGTTTTAAAGGCTGACAGGATTACTTTTTTTAATAAGATTTCTTCAATTAAATAGTTTTGTTTTGCAAAGGCAAGTGAACTATCATATTTGCAGAAAAATGGATAGGTAGTCACAACGAGTCCTACAATAATATTTGACGGTTGTGCACTTTTTTGCGTGTGCTGCAAGAATAGCTGGAGTATAGGAAAAAAAGAAAAAGAAAGTAGAGAAATATACACTAAGCCATAGAAAACAGGAAAAAAATGATGTTACAGAAAATACAAGTCAGAGGAAATATTTGGACAGCCAGAGAAATGTCATCACGCAGTAATGGCATCAGTCTACAAGTGTTTGCAGCACTGTTATACCAGTAGGTGTAACAGTGACCCAGTTAGGCTAGATGACGATAGGAAACCATACCTTGGACAGGCCCCATTAAAAATAGAGAGGCTCATGTTGCACAGGCCTGTTCTGAAGTTCCTGAGAAGTCAAGCAGTGAAGTAGGCTCTCTGTGGCTCCTGGGCTCCAAGCAACACCAAACAACATGCGATAGGACAGCTGGAACAAAACTAAGATATATGGAAGGGAAGACTGGAGCAAATAAAAAAAAAAAAAAAAAGCCTTCTGGAAAAACAGAGGTTTAGACAAGGCTTTCCTGAGGATCTGCCCATTTGTGCAAATCAAGAGGAAGTCAGGGCTTTAAACCACTCGGCTTGCAATAGTGAGGCTTAAGCCTCTGAGAAGAGTCCAGACTACGACTGGCACCTGGAACAGTCAGAAAAAGCACCCTGGTAAAGCAGTTAGCCGTCAGCCAGCCCAGCACAAACTTTGTGGCAGATGGACAATGTTCAGACACTGCTGAAATGATAGAAAATCCAAAATATGCCATAGAGAAAGGCACAGGGAATGCTAAGCCAGAGGCCACCGAAACAATACCTGGAGGAGGCAGGAGGTAGGAAAGATCAGACATTTGCAGAACAGCATGTGGCTTTGGAAAATGCCTGCATGCATAGAGTTTGGACAAGGAGGACAAGAGGTCCACCAAAGGCTGAGCTGCAGCAGGACCCAAATGCCTGCCAGCCTGAAATACAAGCCAGGATATCAGCCCCCATTCTCTGTTGTTGCTGTGCAAAGACACCCGAGCCAAGGAGGTACCAAGACCCATTGGTGGTATTCAGATACAGCAGCCAACAGGCAAAAGGAGATGAAAAGCTCTGATGAAGCTCACCAAAGAAAGATATGAACTATACTGGGGAAAGGGCAAGCTTGAGTGGGTTGGAAAGAAGCTCTTTACTACTAACACCTCACAAGACACTACATTAAGAGGTGGAATTGTCCACAGGTAAAATCAGGGAATGACAGATTAAAATCCTTCCCTTCATGGTAAGAGCAGACTCATGGTAGCAGCAGTAGAACTAGCCTATGGTTATCTGTAACATATAGAGTCTAGACAGAAAGGTGTGGGACTGGATACAAGTAATTTATTTTGCATATAGATCCAACGTGCAGAATTATGTCCACTATCTTTACATTGAAGAAGCCATCTACAAGGAGAAGACACTGCAGACCGTTACCACAGCAGAAAGGACAAAAGCTGTTGGATGTTTTCTTTTCGTTATTCCTCCTTTCTCGTCATGTGCGTTTGCAGTTACTTTTTGCTCAGTAGCAGAATTCTTAGCAAGTGCTGGCAGCAATGTAGATCCAGAGAGTTATTCCCACAAAGATTTACTTTGAAATAAGCTAGTCCCCATGCTGGAGTTGCCTTCTCCTATTCCACACAGAGAATTAGTTATGCATGTTCAGCACATTTCCTTGGCAAACTAAAGTCTGCAAATTTTGCCACCAAAACAGGTACTAAGGCACCAGACGTTACCATGCACCAGAGTCAGAAGAACTCGGTGCCTTGATCCATCTCACCCATCTAGATCCCACTGCAACATACCACGCTTCATGATGCCTTCCTTCCCCCACCACACATCTCGTTTTCTGCTTGGTTATACACTGTGCTCCTACATGCCCTCTCTGCTTGCTTAGATGAGGAACCAATTAGTTAAAGCAATGCACTGAAACAATTAGGCAACTTGTTCACCTAACCCAAGAGACCTGACTAGTAAAAGAGAACTAACTGAAAACTTTGCAGACAGACAGACATGTAAGAAAGATCACAGCATTTCTTACCCAACCTTTCTCCTGGGATCAGAGACTACAGTTGTGAAACATATCAGAATTCTGTTTTCTTCTTTCCTTTCCTAAGTTTGTGTCTGAAGGCTTAATTTTTATTAGGATGGTGTTGCAAACAAGCCAGCCAGGGGCTTCAGGAAACGTCTCTATCCCTGATCCTTCACAAGTGAGTCCAAACATTCTCCAGTTGGTCTTTGGAAATTATCTGAAGCAAAGGGGCTCTAACTCTGATGTGGACATGGTTAAAAGCTGTAAGAAGCTCCCTAGGATGGAATGGCACCTACAGGCTTAACGTATTTATATTAATCAAGATTCAATCACAGGCTTATTGGCACTCTCACTCTGTGTGCCTGCATTACAAATAGCAATAGAGGTTTCTGGGAAGGTTTAGTCAAGGCCTTAGCATAACTTGCAGCTACAGTACAAAAATACATAAACCATATAAGGTTACATACTTCATTAAATGTTAGCAATATGCTTAAAACTAAAACTATGGCATGCACTTTATATACAATTTTGACTGTCTATAATCTGTGTCAACACAGCTGTGTTACAGACCTCCTAAGTCACTGTTAGCAAGTCCATCTGCTTCACTGAACTGTGTCTAGTTTTCAAATAATGGCAATTTCTTTAACATTTTATGATTCCTGACTGTGAAAACTGCCTCTTGCGTGAGCCAGTGTCAAAATCTGACTAATGTTGCAAACTGTGTGGTGCAATGTGATTTTGTTGGCAGTTGGAGAAACATAAAAATGTTAAGACACTTCGCAAAAGTTTCAAAAAGGAGTCACTGAATAAATCTTTTAATCTCAAGTAGCACGTACTTCATTACATCAGCATTTTTCAAGGAATGTTCCTATTGTCAATGAAAATTAGCTCCAAGAATTTGAAAGCATGAGGACTTAACAAGGGAACCAAAATCCCAGAATTGTGACTTTCTTGTCAAGCATTCTGTAAAAAAACAGACTTCTAAAAAGCTGGCTCTTCTGCTGTACAAACACAAGCCTTTACTACCCCAATAACACCAAAGCAGATAATCTTTACAGGAAGATATTTGATAGTTCTCAGTTAGAGAAATGTCATCATGCCCATCTGTTTTGCTATGTACTATATCCACAGAAACGTCAATGGAAAAGAGAGGACAAAACAACTTCCCATCATTGGTGACAGGACTAGGTTTGGGACCTTAACTCCCAGGCTAGACTCCCTGCACGCTCTACAACAATAACTGTTCTATAATGGTGCTCAGGTTTTTTGTATTTTCTTCAACAATAGCCGCTATCCAAGTTATTAAGGAGATTCAACTATACAAAAACTTTGCAGAGCTGGTGATAAGTTGTTTCTGACCAGAAGGAACACAAATATCAAATTCTTAAATGAAAATAATTTTTTGTAACTTAGTGATTAACAAGCACACTGGCCAATTTTTTTCCTCCCCTGACTTCATTCAATCATTATCCTTTGCTTTCAAATAGTCTAGCAAGTCTCAAATCAAACCTGGTTTTCCCAAGGATAGAGAAAAGCTGTAACAGAACACTGCATAGAAGCAGGTTGCATCTTGCCTTGTAGAAAAGTCAGCATTTCTCCGTAACAATTTTATCTTTAAATAACTCAGTCACGTAAGACAAGACGCCATGTAGATGCCACCTCTTAAAAGTACCCTTTATATTACAAATTAAACAACAAATCCAACCTACTTACATACTCAGCAATGGCTGTGGATGTTTGTCCTGCCCGATATATGGGCACTAGCCAGTGCTGTAGGTGTGCTCTCAGAGACAGTCTGTTGCACAGGTTACTGTATGCTTTTTGGATTTCACTCTGTTCCTTACAGGAAGCCTAGACATTTATACCTTCAGTAGACATCTCTGTTATTATTTCAAATGAAATGAATAATATCTGGCCAGCTCACCGCTCAAGCGAGAGAACCAAGAAAAGTGATGCAAGTGAATCAGCAGCTAGGGCTATTGCTCATAAGTGGATATTAAGTTTACGCCTGAGACCAGTGTAACACATGCGTGGAGGTCTGTCTTCCTATGCCATGTGCATAGTGGGCTGATCGTTACTAAAAAGGCCTTTCTCCTTGCCAAGGACTAACCTTCAGGGTGATATAAGTTCTCCTCTTGGTGTGAAGGCCAAGAAAATGCTACAAGAGCTTCACAGCTTGGGAGGAGGTACCATCACCCACAGAGCATCTCTGGGAAGAGGGTGTTTCAGTCACCTCTCCACTCTCTCCCTAGTTCCTTATCCTAAGGAGAAAGACTCCATTGCTTCATCCTTTCATGCAAAACAACTCCTCCCACCGCGTCCGTCCACTTCTGTCCTTGGAAAAAGAGGGGGCAGCACAGCCAGAGCAGAGACCCTCTTCTCTCCGCCACCCACCTGGCTCGCTGCAGGGAGACATCCCAGCCTTCAGGCTGTGCTGTGACCAACCTTGTGCCCAGAGCAGGAGAGCAGAGGTAGCTGTTCATGCTTGCTTCCTGGCACAGCTGTCAGGTGTGCCAGCACAGCCCATCATTATATCTGCTTTGTCACACCCTAATTGCTTCCCTGAATGTACACAGACATGCTAGACCATTAAAAAGGGATAATTCAGGGAAGAAATTATTTAAATGTCCACTTCTGTTCTACTTTCTCCATCCTTCTCCCATGGTGATAAATCCATCTATAATTTCCCCCACACCGACGCTTTGGATACCCAAGACAAATATCTCCTAGTCACCTGGGGAGATCCCTGTATGACTGATGCCACATGAAGGGAAAACATCAAGCACGCAATTCCATTGCAAGCCATAAAGCCACCTCATCAACAGGCTTTTGCGGTTCTCAGAAAGATGATGTACTTGGAGTAACTGGAAAGACCTTGACCTGGATGCAACAGCCCAGTGGTACTGCTCAGGCTGGGATCAGAGAGAGGCAGAGGCAGCTCTCCAAGAGGACTACACTGCGAGCCAAGATACACACTGAGACTTGGGACCTGTTTTAATTATTGTTTCATTTCTTTCACTGCTCAGGAACATGTAACAAGCTGAAATGTGCATTGTGCCTGTAAACATTTACTTTCTTTTGGTCTTGTGCAATGCTATGTCTCATTCTCTTGGATGGTGCCTGGAATGCAGGAATAGCCATAACACATCAGCCAAGCGACTGTCGATTCAACCGTCTGTCTCCGACAGTGACCAGCACAAGCTGCTTCGAAGGAAGTTGCTAGAAACCCCACATCGGGCAATTGTGGATTAGGTTGCCTCTGACAGAAGTTTCTCCTTTCTGCCATGCGATTCATGTTTGACTCATGCCCTAAAAATCAGGAAAGTCTGCCTGTCCATCTGATAATTATTTTTTTCCCATACCAATTCATGCACTCAGAGTGCTTTCCACTCATGTATTTGCCAGTTCCTTTTGGTAGCACGCTACTGCACAGGTTAATCATGCCCTGTACGGAGGACCGCATTCCTTGCACAGTCAGACACATGGGGCTGCAGTTGCCATAAGCCTGATGGCACACAGACTCAGAAACCTGAGTCAGTCCCGGTGCACTCTTTGCAGACCACAGATGCACTCTGGCCCTTTGTACCCACAGCCTGGGAGCACGAGACATTTAGGGATCCTGCCCCTCTCGCTCACAAGCATGGTTGCTCTTGAACAGAAGGGGCACGCACGCCATCAACAACTTGTGATCTTCTCCAGGCCTTCAGCAGAGAAATTACATCGCAATTTGGCAAACCTCACCAGATGCACAAGAGGCCGGCTGGGGCCAGAGCGAAGAGTCAGCTAGTCGGGGAGCACGCCGGCCTCCCCCACCCCTCTGGCAAGGTTCTCTGCCTCGTGCTGAAAAGGAAGGGAACCTTTGCCCCTTCTCCTTGGTCTGAAGGAGCATCTGCAGGACTGAAACCAATCAAAGCCAGCTGTGAAAAATGAAGGGGGAGGAAGGCAGGGAAACGCTGATTATTATGACTAGGAAAAACGCTATTAAAAAAAATAAAGAAAAGGGAAAAACTGATCCCATATGGGAGGCAAATGAAATACAAATTCAAAACAGGCCGTTACACAGTGTCTGTTGTAAGGCTGCCGCGCTGGGGGCTGCCTTCACGTGTCAAGATGCAGTGCCCCTGGGACCTCTGGAGACACCCCTCTTGCTCTGTGGCAGGGTTAGTGTTACCTTGGAGCATCCTGGGCTGCGACCAGCACTGGGGCCATTGATTAGACAGCCTCTGCAGACTGACCAAGAAGTCATTCGACTCCCCCGCAGATGCACACACAGAATAACCTCAGGTCTGCCAGACCTAATCATTCCGCCAGCCCTTTTCTGCCTCAGCTGCTTATTCCAGGCAATTTCACCACTGGCCCCTCACTCCTTTTGAGATGAGTTATGCCCTCCTCTGCTCCCACAGGGTCGCCCACACGGCTGCCCTTTTATTGTTCCCCTTCTCACTCCACACTTCCCCTTCTTCAAAAGATCATCTCCATCACCCGCTCCATCTGCCTACCCAACATGTGCCCTTCAAGCTGTTCCTGAGTTACAGCCAAGCCCCTGCAGCCAGGCTCTCCAGGGCAAAACATCTTCAGCAACAAGGAGGCTTTCAGGGTGCAGGCAGCACCACAGTCCAAGCTCAGTCCCCTTTTATACTCGTAGGAGGGAGGGAAATGCCCACACTGTACCAGCCATACTGTGAGGCTCACTCACGATGTTACTGGACCAACAGGGCTGAAAGCCAGCTCTCTTTTCCTTCTCGGGTGTTTCTTCCACTGCTCTCAAAGCACAAAGAGACTCAGTGCAATGGGGGCTTATTTCTTTCGTGGTGGTGGTGGTGATGATCACTTACCCACAGAAGAAAAAACTGGACAGCAACATAACTTCCCATGTCTGTGGGCTGTGCTCCCCTGAGATAAAAGACTCTCCAGATCTCAAGGGACAGATGGTTAAAGGGTGGATGGCTCAGTCTGCCCTGCTCTTGTGATTCTGTCAAAGACTCACAATATTTGGTACTTACTTTTTTTTTTTTTTTTTTTTTTTTTTGAGGCCCCTGCCCATATGTGAGTCTCAGCGTCTATTTAAAAGACAAAGAAAGTAATTTCTTGCATACTGAAATGGAGAGAAAACACACAAAAATCTGAACTTCAGAGTTCAAACCACAGAAAGAGAAAAGAATCCCTTTAAGAAAATCCATAGGAAACCCTCCCATTATAAGCCAATATCACATTCTTGGAGTCCAGCTCAGCTGGAGGAAAATCCCTGTATCTGCTAATGTGAGGGCACGAGGCACTTCAGCCATTTAGGGGCACAGCTCTACAGACATCCCTAAGCCTGGCTTCTTTGCTCCCCCTGTGCCAGGGCCTGGGCAACTTGGACCTGCTTTTTGAGAACAATCTCTCTGGTGTCTGGATTTGGGGGAGAAGCAGGAAGAGAGGGGGCCCTGAAGACACTTCACTTCTCAGTACTAGAGTGTTCCACAACATACCCAGGGCCACAGCCAAATGCATTAGACCGCAGCACTCCCAGATTCTACTCAAGAGTCTTCATAATTCCTCTTCTCAAGCCAAGAAAAACAGAGCAAGCAGAAAACAAATAACAGTGGGCAAGCAGGAGTATTTGTCCCTTACTACAATGGCCTTAAGCAATCAGAGAGGTAGGGCTGATGAACCTTTAATTACTTGTGCAATAATGACCTCTGTTTCCAGCATTCCTTGGCAGGCAGGAAGTGGCTGGAGCAGTCAGGGACCTGTTATGCTCTCCTCTCCACAGGCTTGAAATTGATACAAAGGCCCCTCACCCAGATGGTCACAAGTTTCAAGACATGCTCCACATAGTGGTTGTTTATAACTATTAAAAGCAGTGAACAGAAAATACAGTTAAAAAACCCAGCTCTTTTACTGAGGAGTTGTTACTGAATGGCATGGCTCTACAGCTAAGGTGTTCAAAGCTCCCATATTACTTTTTCCAGATAGTTAGAAGAGTGATTAAAAAAAGAGCAAATTATGAAACCAGCCTTCAACCTCAGTATATCAATATTTTGTGCAGTGTATCATACTCAACCACAGAGGGAATGGAGGGGGCACTTTTCACTAAGGACTCCTAGATATTAGCCAGAAAGACAAGTGCAGGCCAGAGGAGAGTGATCATCCCTAGATAATTTCTATGACACAAAACAAAGGCAGAAAGAGAGGTTAAGGAATTGATCCAAGCTCAGCTAGGTACAATTTGGAAGATCAGTTCACTCTTCTGATTCCCAGGCCACAAAAATGACCTTTCTTTTGGGGGGGAAAATCAAGGCATTCACAAGTGATAGCTGAAGAATGCAAAAGGTGGTCTACCTTCCCACAGGGACTAACACACAACTAGACTTACTGTAGCCAAGACAGCTGCCAAATTTGCCATATTTCCCAAGTTCCATCTCAGCTCGGATTCTGCAACACGACAGGCTGATCCAGAGGTCAGAAAAAGAAACCCTGTAAAAGACAGCTTGCAGGCTATTTCGCTTCCTAAGGAAATAAGTATCTTCCTATCCCCACCTCCATCTGCTGGAGTCAGCTTATGCCTTGATGCAATGTGGCACTGACAACTTCCCAAAACTCTTGTTCTTTTAACATTACCATTAGCTCTTTGATATCTTGGTTATCCACAGAAACAGCCAGAGTGTGTCTGCATCCAGCAAAGTTCTTGGCCCTGATACTTTGTGGCAAAGAATTGCACAACACTAATCTAACCCATCCTCAAGTGAAAATATTTCTGTGTCGGTTTCTATCTTGCCCTCTTTTTTGTTTCACCAACAGTCCCCACTCATATATCATAAAGGGTGGTACTTCTAGATAGCCCATCTCTGACCACGTTGCCTCTCACTCCTCTCTCCTCTAGAATTAGTATTTACAGGCTTTTCAATCCCTTTTCACAAGAGGCCTTTTTTTAGTTTCCTTAACTACAATCACAGCTGGCTCCTTAACTCCCCATCCTCTTGGAGACAAAGTGGCCAAAACAACGTGGTGTGTCGCAGTATTTAAGGGATCCTTTACAACACAGAAAGACATCCTGGAATTGCCGAGCAGCTTTCCTGTCAGTTAAAACAGGAAACATGGAGATAAAAGGTGTCAACTCCCTCTGCCAATTGAAATTTCTCTGTTCTGGTATGGATTAGGGCAGTACAGAAGAACTGACTTGAGTTAGAAAATAGCCACTTTGAACACAAGACTGAGGCTATAGGCAGACCCATCAGATCCTGTCCTCTCTCACCAGTCAAAAAGGATAAGAAAACTCCAAATGGCAGAACACTGCATAACTCCAAAGTCTGCTGCAGCTGAATACTCATTGCTTTCATCAGCCATTCCCTTGAGCTTCCTCACACAGCAGTAAGCTGTCTGCCACATGCCACTGCTCTCAGGGCCCAGAACCTAGAAGAATGCACTTGAAAGAAGTATCCCCAGAGACGTGCCCATCTGTTACTGTAAAGACATTCACCCTGCCTTGCGCAGCAGCCTTAGTTTTCTGCCCACTGTCTTTTTCTAGTTGTTTCAGCATCATAAGACATGACGAAAATCCGGCTGGACAAAGCTGCCTCATCCACTGTAATGCCAGCAAGCAAAAGTAATGCAGATCTCCCCTTCCTTCTCCTGGATCCCCAGTCGGGTTGCAATCACTATTAAGCCCAGCTGGGGAAATGGAAGCATTCAGAAGTTGACCGAGTCATCTAAAGCAACAAACACCATCATCAGCTGGCTGCCACACAACTCTGAAAAGTCTCCTTTAAACACTAAATCCCTGGAATAAAGGGCTGCATTGGGTCATCCATGGGAGCATCTTAATGGCATGGATGGATTCACCCCAAACTTCAGGGCCAGTTCATTCAGAAGGGTTAACAGGGAGGTGGTAGGAGACAGCAGCATGACCTCCAGTTTGAAAACAACCTACCAGCAGCTATCCCACAGGCAGAGTGGGGGGCACTGTGGCGTTGACAGCTACTCAGAGCTTCAACATCAAGTCTTACGGTTTCTCAGGCCTCCCCATGCTCACTCTGTAGAGATTTGCCTGATCAGCCCTTAACAGCAGGACCCATCTTTGAAGTCCAAGGCCCAGCTATGTCTGCATAAGCAGTAGCAACATCAGACCCAACATGCATTGGGCAAAGAAGCAAAAGAAACAGCCCACAAACTCTTTCAGCTCTGTTTCAAAAGGCTTGGAAGTTCCTCCCCTTCTCTTCCCCTAGCCCCTTCCATAAAAGCTTTGCATGCAGAGCAGCGTCTCTTGGGTCCCTCATTCTCTTGAGCAAAGTAAACAGACCTCCCGTGCAGCGACAAATGAACAACAAACAGAGGGGGAAGGGAGAAAAAAAAAATTAAAATCTCACTGCCAACTTGGAGATTTCTTTTTTTTCAGCATGTTTAATTTTTCCAATAGATTAAAATGTGCAAGCTATGCCCCAAGGGTGACCCTGCACAAAGCTTTCTGCAGCTCCAACGTCCTCCGTTCCCCCCCTCACATCACCACAGACACCCCATCTTTCCCCATGCTCTTCCCTGACGCACGCGCGCACACACACAGAGCCCTAAGAATCCTGGCACTCAGATGGCTTTTTTCTTTTTCAAGCATGCCAAAAGAAGCTAAGCTCCTAAATCCCTTTTAGAATCTGGCCTTGTGTGGAAATGTGTTTGCCTCCATTCTATGTTTATTTTCTTTTGTTTTCAGGTTTGTTAGCCCAAGGGCAAATGTTGTTCCTAGCACCAGTTTTGGGGTTGGTTTGGGTTTGTTGGTTTTTTTGTGTTTTTTTTTTTTATTATTTATCTTTCAATCAAGTGTTCCTCCTTGCAAGGATAAACAGGATGTTTAGAGACTCTGGGTATGACAACCAGTCATTGACAGCATTTGTGACACGCCACACACTGGGTTTGCCATGTGTGCAAGCACTGGCACAGCTCGATCTGCAGCAGGCTCTCTTCATTTGAGATGGACTACATGACCTAAGAGGCCTTCTCCAGCTCTGTTTTCAGCACAGGCTCACGGGAAATGTGCCACGTGATGCAGAACAACTCTCTGGTCTCTCCCTCCACTTACGAGAATATCACCTGCCCACCCCACAGCCATTCCCTTTCTAGTTGGCTCATTTCACTTGCTTAGCTACACAAAACTATACTCTGCCTCTGAGAAACTTTTCTTTTCCAGGTACATACAGACAGGCAACAGTCAACATACTTCTAAACCATACTGATTCAACAGAAGGAGTTTCCCAAGCCTTTTTTTAGGAAAGGAAGTTTTCCAAGCCTTGAATCACTAACATTGGTCTGACTCCTAAACCAAGAACTTTGGAAAATGAAACATAAGATAGCACTAAGGGCTAGATCCCAAGCAAGACCTACCTACCTAGAATACCGTGTGTGGCCTCAAGATGCTCTCTAAAGTCCCAGTCACCACAGAAGAAAATGCAGTGCCTAATTCTGCACTGCACAAATTCTCCAAAATTTTAAACACTTTTCATTTGCAGCATTTACTAACAGCTGAAGGCAGGAAAGGTTAAGAGACTGATAATTAGTCCTGGTTTGTAATTACAAACAATTAGTTTTGCACCAGGCCCTCATTACTGTGTTCTCAGGCCACAGAATAACTGACTGTGGTACATCTCCTGAATTCTGCAAGCTGGGTGTGTCCACAACAGCAGCACACACTTTGATAATCCATACTATACACAAAGAGCTAAATTCTGTCTAAACAGCCATAAATCACTGTAAAAGAAATAGCTCAGCCAGGATGTCATCTTAGCTAGTCTAAAACCTTTTGCATTTAAAGAAAATAATATTTATAAAAATTACCTCTCTTGTCTACAAACACACAATTTCCTAAACAGCAACACTCAGTCTTCCCCATTACAACCTCTTTAAGAAATTTACAGGACAGATGACAACATGTTGCTGACTTTCATGCTGTTTGGGCCCAGCTTATTCAAGGAAACTTACTTTGTCCTGCAATGCTTGTCAAGTTCAAGCCTTGAAATCCATTCCAGGTAACATTTAACCACAAGCTTCTGGCCTATACACAGAAACCATGGCAGGAAATTTTATGGTCTGTGTTATTCAGGAGGTCAAAAGGGATTATCACAATGTTCCTTTTTAGCCATTGTACCTATAAGCCTTGGCATATAAGCCACCCTGGAAAGCCATTCTCAGACAACTGTTTTAAATTGGACTCTTGAGCAGTCCTTGAACTCTACTTCAGGAGAAAGCAGCATTGTGAAGATAACGGTTTTACAGCTTCCAGTCCTCCTAGCAAAAATAGTGCTTGCTTTGTGTACCTTGCCCTGTTTCACACACTAAGCAGACACCCTCTATCCAACCCTTACCACTCTCTGCAAGCCATTAAACAAACACACCAGAGCTGAAGAAGTAGTCTGTCCTATAACCTGAAACTTCAAATAAGTAAAATAATTTTCCTGAAAAAAACAAAACAAAAAAACCAACCCAACTTCGATGTAATTGGGATAACCTGGATGGAGTGGGAATTCCCCAGCCATGAAGACATTTTCCACAGCAAGATAGCCTTGGATAAAGTAAGCAAAATTTTCGTACCGTTTCATTCATTCAGAAGTGCTAAAGACAGTGGGTCAACAGTGGATCAACTCCTTGAATACCTCTTTCTGTCACCAGATGCATAATTTGGGGGTTCCAGAATGGGAGCAGGTATCAGAAACTCTGGATTACCCATTCTTAAGCATGTTCAGCCATGAAAGCAAGCTAACCTGTGACTTGGCTTTCCTTTGCACAGAGCAGGAATATTTGCTAAGTGGATTAGCATATACCTTTTCCAGAATCCACCACAAGGTTGTACTTCCTTCCTTCTTTCCTGTAATTTGTTTTATTTAGCCTTTTCTCTTTTAACCACCAGTAGCCTGGCAAACAGGTAATGACACACAGGACTGTAAAACTGGCCACTGACGGGAAGGCCACACTTAATCTTTGACATAGTGTGGCTCACACACAGAAGACGAAGCTACCACAGTTTTGTGTCTAACCACTTCACAGCTGAGCTGCACTATATGTCTTCCTACTTCAAGGGAACTGTGAAGACAAACATTTGCACCCTCTGAGATCACATAGCAAGGCTCAGGTGACAACTGGTCACAAGAAACAGTAGTTTTGTCACCTGCAGACACCCACACATTCTTATGTGATCCACTTCAACCAACAAGGAACCTGTCCCTAGCACCCAACCAAGCATGACCTAGAACACAAAACTCGTTTCAAAGCTGTAATGTTAGAAGAGCTACTTACACAGTCACTTCACTGTCTCTGCAATTCATTCTGGTTTGTTTTAAAAAAACAGTAAATACAACCAAACAAAAAAGCAATTGCGTGTTCTCTCTGAAGTATACTGGTATTGCTGGGACAACATGCATCGTAGCCGGATGCTTTTCTCCACCAGAGTGGCCTACGCAGGCAATTGCGCATTCACTGACTGTTCCAGCACATCACTCTCTTTGGGGGGTTGCACACATTCAGAGGGGAAAGAAACTGCATTCAACGTCTCCCTTGCACGTCAGAGAAGCCAGCAGCTGCAGAGCTGTGCACGCCAAGTGCGGGACGTGGCTTTTCCTGCACCACAGTGAACATCAGCCTCTTCAACCAAGTCATTACTTTGGTCCTTGGAGAAGTTTTTCACACATATATCCAAGTCCTTGGCCCACAGGTATGGCTGCTGACATAGCCAAGGACAGATCAACACGTCTGATAGCAGGACTAAATGGGACCTCATAAGATCTGCTGATCCCTTGCATCACCCCAAATAAACATCAGGATGTGCTGGAAGGAGTACAATTTAGTGAACAAGACTACATAATTCTGAGTCCTTGTCCTAGTTTCACCACTCATTTGCTGTACTTCTCTCTGGTACAGATACAATCTCTGCCTTAATATTCAAGTGTCATCTCCATTATCTTCTAGCCTACCTGTACAGTCTGGGGATGGGATTTGTGAAGCACCAGATCATATTAAGCACTGGCACCTGCTCAGAAACGCTGGCCAACAAGGGACTGGGGAAAGACTCGAGATCTTTTTAATCTCACTTCCATAGCGATCAGGAGCATTAAAGCAAAATAATGGTGGGTCAGGGGCTTTGAACCTTCTTTTTTTAATCTTACCTTAATTTTACAGGAATACTATTTTAGAGGTAGCTGGTAACATTGCTCTCAAGCAGCTTGAGTATCTGCCAGAATTTGGTTGCAGCAACTTCAAAGAGATATAGGTACACTCGTGTCTCTATTTCTTCCCTTTTGTGCCACTCCAGACAGAAACCTGTCTTGAACATGAGCTAGAAATTAATCACCTACAGAGAAATCACAGAGTAGCAAAGCATGGTAGACCTACCCAGGGGCTTTTGATACTCACTTAGCCTAGAGCATATTTGGGACTGCAAATAAACTCCTCTCAGCTTGGGTCTTCAATGCCAGTACAGAAGCTGGTGACTCCAACCTCTCCTGAGGACCGTAACAGGGAAGGCAGAGAGGCTGATGGTTAATATATGTCTTGCTGTTACACCTAACACATGGAATAAGGCCTCATTTACCCAGAACTATCACATACCTGACTGTTTGGCTGCTCAAGGCTGACCAACCAGTTAGGAAGATATATGGCAGCACTAGATGAATTCTTTTCATTTTATCTTCACCACGGTGAAGAAGATGGAGTTACCTATATTGGAGATGACTACAAAGGAAAGTGAAGAAAAAATAGCAAATTCTATATTACATCATAGGAACAAAACCCCAGCCTCAATATGGATGAGCTCCACACTGAGCTGGGAGTCTGAAAAACAGCTCAGCTCCTTTAAAAAATATATATTTTAAAAAGGGCCAGAGGGGATGCTGTGTACAGCAGAGGAAACCCTTGTGTCTAGACAAATTCAGTCATCCTACTTTAAAAGTGCAGGCCAACTCCTGGTTTAACCTGGAGTGTCACATGTCACTACAAAACTCTGGAAGTGTTGGCTTTGCAGATATGCCAAACATATAAACTGTTTTCAGTGAAGTCAGTATTTTTCCACATCTGCTATTGTAACACTGCTGGCAGGCTGGGAGTAGCAAATCCTCCCTTATCTCCCTCCTCTCTGAGAGCACCTCTCTGTTTAAGCACCGGCTAACTTGGATCATCATGCACAATCCCCCTTGGAAACTGGACAAAGAGGGGGGTGGGAGAGCCACTGGGGTTGTAAGCAACAAACCACAGAAGGAGATGGACTGTCGTGCAGAAGGGAAGTAGCAGGGGGAAAGAGGTGACTAATGAATAGAAGGGGGTGCGTAAAATCCTACTTGGATTGCCTCTATGGGGAACAGCTGTTTCCTTATAAACATCTTGCTAGCTGTCCAAACAAGAAGTTCAGACACAGAACAATAACGGAGAGCACCCGGGTAGAAGCATTCAAGGCATGGGCTCATTCACTACCCTGCCAATTGCTCCAAGTGGCAGAATTCAAAAGCCAGGGAAACATTAGCCATACGTTTAACCCTGCATGTGCTGGTGTTACAGCCAATGACCTGCAGAAACACATTCTTCTTGATCTGTGGTGAAGTCCTTCCTAGCCCTCCTTTTCCTCTGCCATTTCTGACACAACAGCAGAGCACATTACTTGACAAAGGAATAGAGGAAATATTCTCATGAGGGAAAGGAGAAACAGCCGCAGAGCCAAGAAATGAAAAACCTGAACATGGCAGCCCTGAAGGCCTAGAAAAGTTCTACCACTGCCCTGGCATCAGCAACTTGGAAGTAGAGGGAGTTGCACCAGAAAAAGTAAAAAGAGTCCTTTTATTAATCCTGAGCACAAAACAGCCTACACTAGCAGAAGCATTTCTATGCCAATACAACTGTGTCCACACAGGACTCTGGCCAGCACTGCAAGGTAGCTGCAGACAGGGAAAGGAATAGTAGCGCAAGCGTGCCAGTGAACATTCCTGGGGCAGGCTGGCCACGGAAGGGAACTACATGCACTGCACAACAGCAAGCAGAGATTGTGCACTGTGTTTGTCTGTTCCTTGATGCTTCTGGGGATCAAATGCACACGTGCTCGGTCACAAGCCTATCCTATAAACCCTGTCTCCAAAATGCCACACAACCGTTAAAGGAGTGCAATGAGATCACACGCACATCTCCAGGAAAGGAGGGGTCGCTTTGCAAGGAAGGCAATGCACAGGATATTAGGACACAATAACTGGCAATAAGGGGACCCTATGTCCTGAGCCTATAGTTCAGTTATCTACACCTTCATGTCCACCTCTGACTGACCTATCTTGACTTTTATACATTGTATTCAATGCAAACTACACTTAACCTGGGAAATTAAATGCCTCCTACTCAAAACAAACCGTAGAAACAAGAAGGTGGTAAGCACAATGACACTCATAGTCAGAAACAACAACAAGCAATTCCACATTTTAGAAACAGTCCACAAGTTCACAGGAAAGACCTGATGCAGTAAGATTTATTTTACCTTTTTATTTCTTTAGGGCCATTTTGTTGTAGTCGTGCACAAAAAGCCAGGAAAAAAGACACGCTAGCAAGGGCTGCTCAAGAATAAACATTCAGTCATTACAAGGGAAGAGTACAAGTTCTGCTGATCAAAATCCCTCTGAGCCTAAAGAAAGGCAGCTGGCTTGTTGCATCAAAGTCCAAACCAATCAGGGACTCCACCTCGTCTGGGGTCACCTTTCTGCCTCTGCTTCTCTCTCTCCATATATTTATTCTTGAAGTCATCAAAAGAGCGAGTTTCTGTGTCTTGTTCTTTCTCTGGAAATAGGTTGGGAAACTGAAAGGTTTGTCCTTGGCCCTGAAGAGAAAACAAATGGTCAGAGAGACATTCCAGCCTTTCTGCAGTAGCTATGATGCATACACTTACAATGAAAGACCACAGTGAAGTTTCAGCTAGTGCAAAATGGTACCTCTTAACTTCCCAAGATCTCTTTCCACCCCTCTCCCCAAGATAGATATATAACCTCCCACACCCCCTCAAAAGCTAACATTCAGCCTCTCATCTTTTGTGTGCTAATTAAGGCACTGACATCTTTGTTTTACAGATGAATGGTCAGGAGATGGACAACCTCTTCAAAGACTTTGAACCAGCTCAGAGATATGAGTCGCATGCTAAAAGCAAGATGAGCAAAATAAGTGATTTTGCTGAAGTAACACCACTAGGGAAATATATGGTGAAGCAGGCATTCATTATGTTAACACTCAAGATATGAGTAGTGGTTATAGCTGTTTAGATCTCAGGTAAGGGTAAGAGAAGAACAGTCCTAGCAGCTGTTATTGTAGGGTGTAATGTAGGAATACGGAATAACAGATATTAGTGGTCTCTTATCAACAGGAATAAAGACTGTAGTGTAAAACAATTACAGTGGGAACAATCTGTCTCATACATTACTAATGAGATTAAAGTGATTACATTTGCATCAGTCATTCTGCCTAACAGACAAGTCATTTTAGTGAAACATCATCATCAGATCTATGTCTCCCACTTGGAAAATAAACATTTGCTTGGTCTCTGGTTTTTATCTAACAGCAGGAAACCATTATTCTGTGGAAATGTTGTATCCCATTAACATTACCTACTTATTTACGTGTGGTGTTTGCACTAAGCACAACTTCATTAAACCCAACAATATTAGCCCTTCCATTCTGTATGGGACTTTGCATAATAAAACTCTTAACTGATAGCTCATAACTCTAAAATTACTCTCCAAAATACTTACAAACATTACCATACATTAACTTCTTTGGCAGAATGCCACATACAGAAATCTCAACAAAAGCATTTAATTGCTTCAGGTGAAAACAGTTGGGTTGCTTTGGTTTTTTTTTCAGATCAGCCATTCTTTACATTTGTGCAATAAATATAATCAAACAAGAGGCCCAGTTATGAAATGGTTCCACAAAGGACATGAAAGCAACCTTCCACAACACAGCTACCTATACTACATTTTGGGATCAGAAATGTGACATAATTAAATCAAAAAAAACCCCGTCACCATGTCCTGGACCCAGGTGAATGTGTGCTATGTTTCATTTAGCCATATACACTCAACCTGGTAATTTACAGGTGTGAAAGAATTTAAACCTCAAGCATACACTTTGGAAAGAAAAAGCATGACTTATCCCAGTTGAGCTTATCCAGACTAGAATCTAGGAAATATCAACTCATACCCAGCAATGCTCCAGTTGTTTTTGTAGTACATACTTCTTGGGGGTTTCCTAAAAGCCTGACCATACTACAAAAACAACAAGGGAGCTGCTGTGTACATTGCTCTTTGCTTGATTCTAGCCTGGATAAGATCAACTGGAACAAATCAAGGTTTACCTTTCCACAGTGTATACTCTGGGTTTTCAACTCTTTTGTACCTTTAAATTACCAACAGGTATGCTTGTAATAGCTGTTCATGACAATTAAAGCATAGCTCCATTTTGAGGCACAGAAACTGGCCTTATCAATGTCCTTGAACAATCCCAAAACGGCAGCCTACTGAAACTCTTCCTGTAGGAGGATCAGCAGCAAGAACCCCTGAGGCCAAGCGCTGCCCAGGATTTTAGCACACAGAACCATTGGAAAAGAATTTGTTCATATTACAAAAAATTACTGTGTTCTAACTGCACTGTGGGTGAGTCACTCAGGCCCCTGGTACCTATAGAACAGATAGGGCTGATTCTAAGGACTCATCTGCCCTGGAGAGGAAGCCATTTTAGTTAAACAAGTCAGAAAACAGTTCAGGCTAACATGGTAGGCATACCACCTACACTGAAAATTTGAGAACTATTTATATTGGTAACAGTGTAGTAAGGGACTGTTCTTGTTATGCAGCACTTCCATTCTGGTATGCTTCCAGGACCAATGCACTTCCCTTATTGGAGAATGAAGGAAAACTGTCCCTAAAGCATACTAACAACATCCATGGTAATTCACTAAGCATTGCAAAACAGTTATTATTTTAAAAGGAGGGGAAAAAAAACCACCAAAAAAGGTATGCACAAAGGCTGTAGCAAAACCAGACAAACCTTTCAGCTGTTTATCAAAGTGCTCACAGTTCCCGTTTCAAGGCTGGTGAAAGTCAAATATTGAGCTGAAAATGTCAATCTGTATCTGGAGTCTTTTAATAAATCAAAATCAGCACAGACAAGTTGGCTCTTTCTAGCTCTTGTTTTGTGAAGAAATTCTGATTTTGGCTGGCAGCCAGACACGATTTGAAACAGCCAAGACATTACACCCTGAGAACTGAAGGTTGATAAATCTTAAGTAACAATACTATGCAGTAATACTGCACTGTAAGACCTTGGAGTGATGAAAGCTGTATGAAAAATAGCTGTTGTGCATGCTCAGTAGCTAGTTTTCAGAAAAAGCCTGTATCTTGGGTATTTCAAAATTTCAAAAATACCAAAAGGCATCAACTTACATAAAGGATTGTGAGTCTGTCCAGGCATATTTACATTCAAGTGCATCTTCCACACAATGCCAGAGCCTACTTAGGTTCAAGCTCCTATGCCACTTTCTCAAAAAAAACCCTACCAAAGGAATGGAGGGATCGTCACTCCTTTATGCAGTGCTGCTTTTTCTTATGCTTTTTATTTGTAAAAGTTTTCCCTTCTATACAGCAACCATTTGACAACCATGTGATAAATGCATCCTCAGAATGAAATCCTAAATGAAATAAAGCAAACAACTAAATTTCTACCAAGTTCATCAGGGTTTTATCTGGTTTACAAACTGCTAGAACATGAAATGTTGGCATATTCAATCAGAAAGCAAAATTTTGGCTTATTCATAAACCTTTCATTTCTTCACTGTTTTACCTTTTGCAAGCCATTTAACCAAGGTCATCCTTTTAATTACTGAATTACTGAAATTCACATAAGCTGAAATAAGCTCTAAAAAGGCTAGGGCTTGGTCCTCCTTTAGAACTTCTGCCAGCATAATTAACTTAGAAACAGAGAAAGGGGTAGAAAATAAGAACACCTTCCTACCTGATGTAACTGTGCTGAAAGAAAATCCTCTAAAAAAGACAGACACCAGCAAAAAAGTAATTTTACTCAGATAATTTAGTCTGTCTTGGAAATGAATACTGCGCTGCCAGCAAAAGAACTTTTTCACCAGTGTGAGGTGATGCACTGATACTGATTTGTTAGGATAAACTCTACCACCACATGCCCTTATACCTAAGTAAGCCCTTACAATGTTAAAAAAAAAGAAGAAAAAACCAAAACAAGTCAGAGAGGCGGTACTGAAACACCTGAAAAATAAAAGCAACATGATGATTTTATGAAGTGCTATTCTCAATTTAGGGTCTTCCCAGAGACCTTCCTTTTTCCTACAAATTCTAAGGTTATGTACAAGATGTGTGGTCCAGTGTTTAGATAACAGAAATGGGAGCCATTAAACTTCTGCTCCTGCACAACTCTAATTCTCGCTTCAGCATTACCCAAATCTTAAATTGATTTATATACAAGGCTTTATAAAGACTCATTTGTTAAATGCTAACATCCTTAGATAAAAAGTGACCTTAGTATCAAACAGGTATTTTTCCCTTGGATTTCAAGCCTTTGCATTAGAAAGGGTGAAAACACACCTTGTTCTCTGAGTCTGTAGAAGGAGTTACCACCTCGAGTGGTACAAATTGCCTCCATTCATTTTAACGAGTGGTTAACTGACCATAATTAGGCCTATGAAGTCAAGTGTTAGCCCTTCCACCACTGAGCCTCATGTCAGAAAATTTCTGGATTATCAGGCACAAACTCACTTATACTTCTCTGACATTTGCATCCCTTGGAAAGTTTAGGAATGGAAGGTCAGCACAGATATTATTGTGTAGGAATGACGCAGCAAACACTGATCATGTAAACAACTGTGAGATCTTCTGATTATTTAGATAATTGAAGCACTTACTACTGTCCTTCAGAATTAGGAGAAAAGTGATGTTTATAGTAACTAAAAAAAAGTTGGACTCCCAACAGCACGGGATTCAGTCCAGCAGTAGCAGCAAATGCAGCTAAGTTTAATAATCCACTGCATTTGAACGATTCTCCTACTATTGCAGTGGTAATATCTGATGTTAAAACGTAGGGCAAAACAGCACAGAAAGCAACTTCATAAATCCACACAGGAATGACACAGCATACAGAGGACCCAAGTTTCCTCTGAATTCACTACATGTCATAAGAAAATTGCTGTCACATCTGATGTGCAAATGAGTTAATTACTATGAATGTACCGGACACTCTAAATGGGGTTTGAGGAGAAAGCATTTGCAAAAATGTTCCCACCAGTGCCATCATTCATACAGCTAAATAGGTGTTAGTCCTAATGTTGACAAGGTCAGACTCCTTTTTACAGCCATCTCCATCAGATTTCTCAAAACAGGTTTAATTAAAAATAGGTCTGGATTCCAGAGGCTTGTCTACAGTTGTGCTCCCACGGGTGCTAACACCTGTTGAACTAAACCAGTGAGAATATTGGAGGAGGAGGAGGGGATGTTGTTTTTTTTTAATTTCCCTGATGTTGATGCAACTGTAAAGTTTCCCACTGGCTTTTTTTTTTTTAATAACAGTAGAATAATTATAACTGTATTGGAGTAAGGAGAAAGGTTGCTGTATTACATTCATTTTATCTACTCCACAAAGATATATAGCTTTGTTTTTAATTTAAAAAATAGAACAGTGTAAAAAGAGTAGCATTTGATACCCAGGGCCATAAGTCTCTAACTTAAACCCTCCTCACCACATTCCAAAAGGGGAAAAAAGGCAGGCAGGCTCTGGAATGGCAAGATATTGTTGATCCACAGCCTTCTATGATTTGAGGTATTTTTTAGTGTGAAAATATTATGCTTGGACAGATCATGTATTTGTCCAGTTACAGCCTGAGAATAAAGTAAACAGCTCTGAATCTCCAAGAAATAGTATTTGGAAAAGAAAGGACAACAATTCTTACATGTGGAACAGCTGGGGCACTAATCTGACACCTAAGGGTATGTTGACTATGACTTCATATACTTTCCACCTCTGAGACACTTGCAGTAAGTTAATGGACACGTATGTTGTGCTGGGACACATAAGGTGATGTTTTATGAAGCAGGGAAGCATAACTGGTCACGTGAATAGACTCAATTTCATTCAGGTAAACTACACCACAGCTGCTACCAAGTCATGCTGGAAAGAACAATACTTCCACCTAGTGGGCAACAGAAAGATGAACCCAAGACCTTCCAAAAACACATCCTTATTTTTCCAGTCATAAGCAGTTTTAACTTGAAACTGGATTAATGAGAGAAAACACAGCTGGTAAAAATGGTGGGAAAGCCCAGCTACTCTGACTCAGGGCAGATGCAAACTAATTCTCATGAAAATAAGGATTTTACAGTGGTTACCAAAGACTTTTCTAAATTAGGCAGATATTAACAATGGACTGCATGGGGCCTGTTACGGCCTGAATCACACCATGAATGAGAATGAAGGCAAAAGCTTCAGTTTCAGAAATGACACTGGGTTTCTGGCCTCACCCACTGTTTAAAGCTGGTGTGAACACAGAACTGGGAGTTCATTGTCTGAAACACCAGAGCTAGTGATGAAAAGCAAAGAACAAAAGGAAAAAGAGAAAGGAAGGGGGTGTGAGGGGGAAGGACAGACAAACCTAAATGTTAAAGGAATTAACAGACATGAACAACAATAGAAAAAAAGAGAGCAAAGAGACCAGGAATGAGGTGAGGGGAAAACACGCAGACCAAGCTTCACCGACAAGAGTTCAGTAAATGGTCAGGATTCCATCACCTGAGATGAAATACAACATCAAAAGGTGGTCCCCTGATCCTGTTAATGGGACAGACAGAAAACAATGGCATTCTTTAAAAAATTATGGTGGTACTATAGTATAAGACAACGCGGTAAGGGACGCTTGCTGTCTCATGTACCAAGAGTAGTCCTCAGCCACAGTGCAGCAGGGCTCTGTGCATTGCCCAGCAAACAAAATGAGAGTCTGGAGGAATGACCACAGTTACTTCTGTGCAACTGCCTCCAGTACCCAAGCTAGTCTGGATAACTCCCCATGCCACCGCGAAGCTACCCTTAAGGTAATAGCAATTATTCTAGGTTCAGAAGTTTGACGTGAAATAAATGCACAAAGGCAGTGCGTTAAATGAGTGGCTTGCTCCACAGAGCAGCAGCATTTTGCTTCCCACTCCTTCCCCCTGAGTATCTATGGGTTGCAGGCTACCTCCTTCTCAACTCAGCAGACAAACAAAACTAGACTGCATTAAATACAGTGAAATAAAATTGGAGACCTGGCCACAGTTTGCTAAAGATCCATGTCTGCTTCAATCTTGGGAAACGAGCTTCTAAAAGCAAAGAAGTCACTAGCAAGAGGCCACGACAAAGTGCCTGCAATTACCTACTAAGGAACAACACTCAAGAGAAAGCAACTTATAAGATACATCACTCCTGGCATTCAATTCCTCAGCTGTGTTCTTAATGAATTGTTCATACCTGATCTCTCGCAGACAAAAACCTAGAACAGACAATCCAGGAGGGAGAATTTGCCCACCAAAGCAGAGACTCCTCCTTGAAAAAGGAAGGTGTTTTTTAGTCTAGTCATTGTAATGCAAAATCCTCACAGAGATGAGGTTGCCTTTACCTTCAGCACAGTACATCAATGTTAGTCATCTAAATACACTGTTACTTCCTATTAACATTGTACTTTAGACTGTTCTTTTAAAGGCAAGGGCTGTCTAGAAAAACACACTCTCCTCATTTTTCTTTCCACTCCCCTTCCCAGAAGGGTCTTAGAGAAAAACATCTAAGCACATTTAAACTTTGAAAAATTAAAAAAAAGCATCAGATTTCCCATTGTCTGTGCCTCTTTAGTTTGACCCCAAGTCCATACAAAATCTTACGCAGTCTTTAAGATCGCACAGTGTTCCCCCCACACTGAATCCTTGTCCCAGGATGGAGCAACACTGAGGGTGTCTTGCCAACAGTAATTTTGAGCTTATGGTTTTACAACCATAAATAGCATTCCTTTAATGTAATTTTGGTATGTGAAGGGGTTTTCTGTCACTGGTTGCATTTCTTTTTTACATAGGTAAGCCCAAGAGAAGTCTAAACTATAATATGCTCCTGTTATGAAAGAAACTCCTAAGAACATGAAGATCCTTTTCCACTGGGCAACCAACATACGTTTCAGAACCCGGTTTAGCCACAAAGCACGCTTGTTAGACATGACTAAAAGCTCTCCAAGGAATATGCCTTAGTCTTCTCTGAAATCCAAAGCTTTAATAAGAAGTTCCCTACTCTTACAATATATTCTTTCACTTACTGGACATTTCAGCAATCAACCACACAAGTCATGAACCTTCCAGCACACACAGAGTACAGGGTCAGCATGAAACTCACTGGCAAAGCAGCACCATATGACATCAGACCATAACTTACATACAGACCTCAAACAAATACAGGACTTGAAAACTAACCGTTTGTTTGAATTTCATTTTTGACTGAGTCATTTAAATCTCTCTACATTCTGGAATGTATTAAAGAAAATATCATTATTAGAGTATTGGCAGAAATACTCAGCCAACTGGACAATTCACTGAACATTACTTCTAGCTTGGCTGGTTAACAGTCCCCTCCTCTTTCCCCACAAGCATCCATGTTAACTCACCAGCTGTACATAGGCGACCTTGTAATCTGGCTTCTTCACTCTACGATTCTTGTGATCCCTCTTGTTGTTTGCACCTGCAAAAATGAAGAGTCCCACTTTTTACTTCCCAGGACTTCAAGTTTCCCAAATCAAGGCCAACCTGAAGAGGGGAGTTCACTAGTTCTGATTTATTGTTAAGAAGAATACTCTTTCTCCAGTACCAGCACAGCACGACAATTACTAAAATGTACTGAAATCGGTAGACACTACTCTCCTCGTTTACAAGTAGGGAACAGAGGCATCACCAGCCTCAGGCTGCTGACAGCCTTTGTGCTTTCACTTCACACATAAAAGTTTGCAAAGAAGCAAGGAGATAAGTCTCCTGAGTAGGGGGCCAGGAGTGATAAACTGTCCTCCCAACATCAACAGCTTCAGGAAGACAAGGAGGAAATGACCATTAAACAGCTTCAACTTTTCAATTTTTACTACCCAGATAATGAGCTGGATCTACTGTTTATACAAGAGGAAATTACACTCCACATCCAAAAAACCCAAAGCACCTCAACCTTCTGCAAGTATGCTGGTCACAGCTGAGTGGGAAGTTCAATTGATTCCCTACATGTTAGGCAGACATTAAAGCTTTAAAATTATTAGACATTCTAACCACCTTTTACCCCAGAATATATACATTCTACTATCACTTCCATTACCTGCGGGGGACAAAATGGTTCTAAGGACAAACATGAATGTTTTTCACTGAATGTTTTTCAGTGCTGCTTGGAACTGCATGTGTTTGGTATTTAAGACTTTATTTAATTCTGGTTTTCACATAAGCATATGACAGATGATCTTTCCTTCTTCTTCTATGTTCTGAGTTTTACAACCTTATTTTGAAGATTTTTCTGTCATTCTCCATTTTTCATTATTGTAGCTCTTTTTTCCTATCCCTTTTTTAAAATCAACCCTATTCTTACCATTGTAAACACATCAATCAATTCCTTTGCTAGAGTCACTGCATGATAAAATAAAAACCCAGCCATCAAAGATGTCCTAACCAAGTCACTCTCCATTTGATTAATGCACTGCCTGGTGATCAAAAAAAGTAAATAACATGAAAATTATATTGCTGGCTTTGCACTGCATCGAAACTGCAGTCAGAGCAGCTCTAGGGAAGGAAGCATTCAAATGTAAAGGTGACGTTATATAAACTTAGCTTATTTCAGTTAGAGATAGGTCTTTCTGCTCCAAGTCAGAGTTCAGCATAACTTAAACTAGGAACATTTTTTCTTTTTCTATTGGGTTGGTTCTATGGAGGGGTTTTTTGTGGTCTTGGGTTTGGGTTTTTTTTTTTGTAGGAGTGGCACAGGGGAGAAACACCATCAGTGGAAGCATACAAGTCTGTAGCAGAAATGTGGTAACAACAGGTGATGAAAAATTGAAAGTCTGTCAAGATGTTTTACTGCTATTACCTACTGGTCTAATAGAATACTCTTCTTTGCTCTACAAACTTTGCCTTTTGTTAGACCACATCACCTCCTCTGTGTGCATGCCAGGTAATGTCAACTCACGTATTTTTTTTTAAAAAAGGCTATGGCTGAAATTAAGTTTAATTACTAATTTTATTAAAACACATGAAGCAGTTCCTTCTGAAGTGAGACACCCATAGGTCTTCAAAGAGAAACAGTACCAACTACAAAAGCATAAAGCACAAGCTAGATAACTGTCAAGATGACAAGGCTTTTTAAATTCAGATTTTTCTTCTTAAAACTAAACTTATGTCATAATCTAACCAAAGCATTCAAATATGAAGTGGTGCATATTCATTTGAAGGGACAAATAAACAACTGAGCTGATAGATGTCACCAGCTAAGCACCTGGAACCAAAGTTTCTTGAAATCTAATGGGCCTTCTGATAGGAAAAGTCTATTCTGGCTGTGCAGGGATGGTATGTTCACCCCTTTGGATTACTCAACTGCACTTACCATACTGTATCCTGGTCCTCACAGCAGCTACCGGCACATTGTATATTTTTTCAAGGTAATTTTTGATATCCACTTTTGTCATTCTAGGCAATGCAAAAACATTTTGGGTAAAGAAAGAAGGAAAAGTATAAACATTTAAATAAAATAAAACAGAGCCAGAGTATTTATAGACTGGTTGATACTCTGGAGTAAGTACGTTTTCTCCTTTTAACCAAGGTATGCACAAAAGCATAAACTCACCATAGATCATGCACTGCTACAGCAATTCATTATCCATAAACTGTAATAATGACAAATATTCTATCTTCTGTAGCCTCAACAGTCAAAACACAAGATATATTGTGTATTCAGCAAGAGTGGGTAGGCTTTCTCACTGCCCGAGCCGAGAACCCTTTCCAATCTTCTGAAGAGCAGTTTCTAATCTTTTCAGGACCTGCCACAGGCTTGTGAGCTTTAGCATGTGCAACCAGACTGGTCATGTTGAAAGAGCCCTGACAAATACCCGGACATCACCTTGCTCCCTCTGGATCGTTTTCATAAGCACTTCCTTCTTCCGAAGGCCATCCCTGGGAAAGCTGAGCCTCACTAACGCTCAGAAAGAGGAGTCAAGCAAAGCTCGTACTTAAATTGGTGCCCTTGCAGCCCTCTAAAAGGTCTCCCCGATGCAGAAGCCCCAGCCCCCAGCCCAAAGGGTGCTATCTGGCACTTCGCCTTCCCAGCCCCCAGCTAACAAGGCAAACTGCAGCCCAGAAGAAGGCGACAAGAGGCAGCGTGCCGGGACCTGTGGCACTGGGTGTGTGCTCTAGAAGCGGCGGGGGTCCCTCTGCGCCTCCGCGGCGGCGCTGGGCCCTTTCCGCGGCAGGCCTAGACCCGCGACGGCTCTCGCTGCGGGGTGGTAAGCAATGCCGTGCCCCCGTCCCCCCGCCGTCCCCGCACTCACTGCATGGAGACGCGGAACTGGACGGTGTCCTCGGGCTGCGGCACGCCGGGCCGCACCGCCAGCATGAAGAAGTTAGGCCGGAAGATCCGCAGCTGCGGGCCGCCCAGCTGGAACAGCGGGTACCTGCGGGGAGACGCCGCCGATGACTGACCGACCGAGTGACTGACCGACCGACTGACTGACTGACTGACCGACCGACCGACCGACCGACTGAGTGAGTGACCAACCGACCCCCACACACCGCCGCCCACGAGCCCGCCCGACCTCCCCTCCCCGCCGCAGCCTGGCCCGGCCCGGCCCGGCCCGCTCACACGGCCTTCTTGGCACCCGTCGCCATGACCGAGGCCCGGCCCGGAAGCAACGCGGCGCGAGAGCGGCTCCCGGCGGGGCAGCGACGGCAGCTCTCGCCCCCTGCTGGAGCGGAGGAGCGCCACGGCGCAGGGCGGGGGCTGTGAGGGAGGCGGGCGGGCTCTGACCCCCTCACCCTGGCGGCCCCCTCCCCTCACAGCTGCCCCCACAACCCGCCCGGGGCTCGGCCGGCCCCTGGGCCCACTCGGGGGACACACACACAGCCTTAGGTCGGGGAAGGGTTCCCCAGAGGATCCACGGGGCTTGGGGAGGCAGGGGGAAGTGCCTGCAAAACGGCACCTGCTTTGCAGCCCTCAACACGGTCTTTCGCTCATGGTTAGAGGAGGGAGTCAACTCTTCTCCTCTACGTCGCTCTGGTGAGACCCCAGGAGGGGTGCTGCGTCCAGCTCGGGGGTCCCCAGCACAGGACAGACATGGGCCTGTTAGAGCGGGTCCAGAGGAGGCCCTCAGAAATGGTGGGAGGGGTGGGACACCTGCCCTGTGAGGAAAGGCAGAGGGAGCTGGGGTTGTTCAGCCTGAAGAAGAGAAGGCTCCGGGGAGACCTTATTGTGGCCTTTCAATATACGGAGGGGGCTTATAAGAAAGACAGAGAGAGACTTTTTACCAAGGCCTGCAATGACAGGACAAGGGGCAACAGTTTTAAACTGAAAGAGGGTAGGTTTAGATTGGATATAAGGGAGAAACTTTTTACCATGAGGGTGGTGGGACACTGGACCGGGTTGCCCAGAGAAGCTGTGGATGCCCCATCACACTGGAAGTGTTCAAGGTCTGGTTGGAGAGGGCTTTGAGCAACCGTATCTAGTGATAGATGTCCCTGCCCACAGCACGGGGGTTGGACTAGATGATCTTTGAAGGTCCCTTCCCACCTAAATGACTCTCTCAAATCTATGACGCCACAGCACGTGCTAACAGAGAGCCAGAGTGTGAACGTAGGCACCAGAAACAGCCAGAAGTTTGGAAACACAGGAGAGAACCACCACCCCTGGTGGACTTCCCTCCAACAGGGCGTTTCAAGGGTTGGCAGAGACAAAAGGCCCTACAGAATAGCTCACATCCCAAATTTAATAACAGCCACTTGTGTTTTGACATCTACACTGAATTAACCACGTAATTCACACTTTAGTATTGGGCTTTAGTATTATATCTAGGTTAACTGCCTCAATAAACATCGTAATGTAGTATTTGAATGAATCATTCTCTATATTGCACTGTGACTTGTCTGCATTTAAGAAATGCTGTGTGCTGAAAACTACCACTTCTATGGATTTGTTCCTTTGTTCCTGGTACTACGATTCCCTTCATCACTCAAACTTTTAAGTCAATTTTAACTCCATTTGGCATCCAGATTATGAGCTTGGCCAGAACAGTCAGCTTTTGTTATCTGCCTGGATAGCAGCTGTAAAACAGGCCCCCAGTCTTGGGTCTTTGTTGATGATACTGAGCCTCATTCCTAGTTGTAGAGCTGGATCGAACAGTAGTAAGTAAGAATTTGGACCAACTCCCAAATCCTTGCAAAATGGGACGCTATTAAATAAAGTAGAGAACACCATTCCAGAGGGCTGTCATTGGAGTAGGTACTGGTCATGCTTTATTTACAAAATCCAGAGATTTGTACACAGCAATCTACAGGACAGCATAGGGCTTGTGTCAGGAGGATAAAGGACATGCTCAGCAGGAATTGAAGATGCCAGCAAGGAGTCATCTCAGTTCCACAGGGAACCTCCTTCCTTTTGACTGAGGAAGCCGCCAGACCCCTCCAGAAAGAAAAAGAAGAAAAGCAGCAGCAATAGCCAACCCAGACTGATGTTGCAATTTTTGTTATCGTTGAGGCATGGGAACACAAGTGATTCATGAAGGAAGAAAGAGGAGACCAGCATGGTTTCGGCATGCCACTAAGGGCCATCCTGCCTCGTTCTTTACTTCCAGCGCCCGCCAACCTTGCCCTTGGCTCCTGCCTTCTTGCTGCTACAATACAAAAGAAAAACATGTCAGCACAATGGAAGCGGTGGGGCTCTGTGACCACTGCGTGTTTCTGGTGCCTAGATTATGTTTGAGCTGCTTTTGTTTCTCACATGTTGGGCACACCTGTCATAGAGCACATCCTGAGAAAAATATTGTCGATATTGTGGAAAGAGATTCCTCCTCAGGCTCTTAGTGAAAGGCCAGGATGTGCATGCCTGAAAGAGGTGGACCTGTCCAGCTTTCTGCATTATCAGGACAGAAGTCCAGGTGGTCCTAAATCTAAATGACAGGCCTATCCAGCCGCAGACTATGTTTCCTGAATTCAAATCTGCTATGATCTGGATTTTAGGATTTAGAGCTGTTTCTGGACAAGATTTCCTCATTATCAGGGAGCTCTGGTCAAATTCCCCAGATGCTCTAGTCATCTAGTAGTGGAGGCAGAAAGCTGAGCAATAATTTAAATACAACTAATAACTGCTTTGCTCTAGCAAAGCCAAGTGGCTGCTTCCTTATGTCACAAAAGCAAGAGACTCCAAAACAGTCCAAACAACTTTTTAGGCCTCCCCTCATATCAGCATCCTCGTCTTGCTCGTGGTGTGTGTGGGAGCAGTCCAGCTACACTCCCCACACAAAACACCTGAGGCAAACTCTCTCCAAATAGTATCTTCTTGCACACAGAAGGGCAATCCTACATGCAAGCCACTTACCTTCTGACTGAGAAGCACGCACGCCTGGAGTCAGAGAGGAGCCAGGCGTGAAGTTAGTCGAGTTAGATTCTGCACTGGCTCCCATAGGCAGCACCTTGGCTTTGGGGGCTTGGCACACCACCAAACCTTTCCATCTCACACATACAGTGATGAGGCTGCTTCTTGAACCAAAGCACATGCAAACTGGGGGCAGCTGTTTGACATAGCAGATCATGGGGCTGGGGGCCAAGCACAAGGTGATGGGGCCTTGCTATCAACAGAGAGGCCTTCTTCAGAATCATTGATTCCTCCAGGGAGCAGAAAAAAATGTGGACGACACATCTGGGGAGATTTTTGTGGTGCTGCCCCATGGATTGGTTCAAGAGCGCTAGCCATATTTACAGAAAGATATAGCACAGTGACACAGACGTACACATAGTGGATACTTTACCTTTTGACCAAGTAAGACTTGGTCTATTCGAAAAAATTGACCTTCTATATGAGAGAGAGCGCAAAGCGTTTTCTGCTTATCTTATCTCAGTGTCCCTTTTGCCAGCCTTTCTGCGGGTTCAAAACCCAGTATAGAAACTGTATAGGTCCTCAAACGAAGGCAGAGTTCTTTTATCTCCACAAGCGCCTGTGAGGTTTGATGTTATGCCTAATCTTTAGAGTGTGCTTAAGGAGACTTAATAAAGTCTGAAGCAAAAGGATCATTTGATCCTTGTATAACACATTAGCGGGCATTGCTTTGGAATGATACAGTCTAGTGTGCATAGAAATTTAAGTACACAGAAATCTCATGAGCTGTGGGCCTCTCAGTGCAACGTTTTCAAATGATGTCCTGAGAGAGTATCATGTCTTTTGGGGGACCAAGCATGCAGTAATGGTACAGCCTGTTGTGGGTGGTGTGGTGGTGCCCCTCAGAAGAGCAGCAACACCCAGACAAACCATGGCATCCTCCTGCAGCTGCACATTCTGCTGAGATTTATCAGCCTACAGCTCTGTACAGAAAATACCACGGGAAGGTCAAGCCTGGCATCTACAGACAACTGAGCCCCCAGTGTTACATTCATCTGATAAAGCAGGGTGGCTTGGGGAAGTGGGAAGGCAGTGTCTGGTCACTCCTATCATCCAAAGATATCACCAAAGACCACCACTTCATTCCTGGCATGGCTTTGCTAAGATACAGAAGCACAGTGAAGATCAAATCCCACCACTGGAGAGCTCTCCTCCCTTACTTCCCCGCAGTTCCTTCCCTGAGTCTGTTAGTTTTCTACATGCCCTGGCCCCCAGACTTTGTCTAGCCCTGGTCTGTCCTAAGTTCACCGTAAATACCTAGAACAGTTAAAGATGTAAGACTCAAAAAATCTAATTAAATAGAAGTCTTGTGGGAAGGCAAGTGGGAGAGAGATGATAAGTGAAAAGAACTCACAACAGTAATCACATGATGTTAGTCTTGTTACACACCATTCCTTATCATCTTAGCAACCACTTGTTTACCCGTCGTAAACAATGGTTGTATTCCCTCAAGTATTCAAAGCACCTCAGTCAGGTGTTTGAAAACCCCAGCAATAAACAGATGAAAATTTTGCAGACATGGTGTGAAGAAACATGATTTTTTCTTGTTAGCTGTTACATTCACTTCAGTTTCCCATTCATTTTCTCAATGTGAGGCAGGATGGGAGTTGCCCTTCCATCTCTAGCCTCATTTCATTGCAATAAGAAAATGTTGGTGTTGAGGCTGAAGTGACTATTTTGAACACTGAGAAGATATCCCCAAGCCAGGAGCTAGGAAGGGGATATAGGTACTTACTGCTTCTGAGCCTGATCGATCCGGTTCCTGAGGGTGACAATCTGCAAACAACATACATGACCAGGGTTTTTAGTGATAAACCTTGTTCCCTCACAGAGAGGGGAGTTTCATCTGCTGAAGTGCTGGAAAGAGGTGCCTATAGTAGGGGTTAATACTTCCTTTGAAATAAAAGCTCACCCTTGCTTGAATGACAGAAATGTTGCTCCTTGGCAATAAATCTGCAAGCCAATTTCACATGTCAAGGGAAAGAAGAGCTAGAATTTTATAGCCCTTATTAGAAGAATTCCTATGTATACAAATTAATCTCCTACAAACTCACATGTCAAACTGCAGGCAAGTGAACCAGAATGAGTGTCAGCCTGGCTAGCTGGAAAGCTCTTGGATGGCTCCATCACCTGTATGTGTCAACCTCACCTTCTCACTCTTCCCCCTACTCCTACACATTAGGAAATGTGTAAGCTGAAAGAGCTTCAGTGGTCTTTGGATGGGAACCTCAAGAATGGAAGATTCTGCTGGAGTACCTTTGCTGGCTGGCAGAGCAGGAGGTGAGGACCTTGCAGCAGTCACCACCTTCCCAGCCACTCACCTAATAAGAGAAGATGACTTTTAAAGGGGCTGAAGAAGAAAATATTCAAGGAGAGCTTCAGCAGCCGCAGAGGAAAAGGTTGAAGCGAGGGCTCTGAAGACCTTCAAGCCACTAGAGAGTCTGTCCTACAAGATGGAGTGTCTCTTTGTTTATCCATGGGTAAACTGCATATTTCAACCTGATGCATGGGAAAGCAAACACCTACCTTGCATAGGATGAACACCTTATGGCCTGACTTAACACCTCAGTCCTAGCCCATAGCCCTGGACTTGCTACTGAAATCCTAGGACTCTTCCAGCTCAGGTATTTGAAAAGCCCACAAGAGCTAGGGTGTGATAGAGAGACCTCTTTTGCCCCTTCACCTTCTCATTTGTAACCAAGTCAGGGTTCTACCTAGTTTTGCTGGCGTGGAAAAATGCACTTGCCAAGACATATGCTTTGAATTACACCAAAAGCAGAGGCGAAGTCCTCCACTGGCTGTGCAGGTCCAAGAACTGATGACCCAACATTTGAATATTTAAAGCAGGACTTGACATTCCCCGCATGCAAAACAAGAAAAACAAAAGTCATACATTCAGGTTGGCCCAACAATCGGTATTTCCTGGCTCTTCTCTTTCCGTGGCAAACAGAAGCAAAATAAGAGACTGAAACATTAGCGGGAACAGGACAACACAAGAAAGGAAAGATCAGCAAATCACCTGCTCTTGTACTTACTCATGGAAGTTTTAATATCTGCCACAGCAGTTCAAATTATTTTTTGCAACTGAGTATTTTTCCCAAGAGTGGAGGAGAATCAGCTGTCTTCAGTTTGACCCAAGGACTTAAGACTTACCTTCAATGATAACCTTGTGATAGTGACTATAACACTCACTTTCCAATGAAGCACCAGAGCAACAGACATTAGAGCTAAAGAAGAGCTCCACTCTTGTGTGTCCCAGTTCCTTCCTTTTTCTCTCCCTTGCATCCTTGCTTGTCTCTCCTTCATTCCCTTTGCTGTTTGTACTTACCTTTCTCCTCACTTTTTTTCCTGCTATCATCTTCCCTTTGTTCTTCTACTTTTCTTCTCCCATCTCAGCTGTGCATTTTCCTTCTACTTTGCTCATTCTTTGTTCTTTCTCTCCTTGCTTTTCATCAGCAGCCACCCATCCTTTGTTTATGCACAGGTTTTGTTACCGTAGCATATGTGTCTCCCCTGGCACTGCCTTAATTCCTGTTTTTCCACACCCAGTTGACCTGTTATCCTTAAGCTAGCCCTCTCCAGTATTTTGGATGTGGGTAAGCACGTGCCACAAGGTGGAGAATCTTTCCAAACCCCATACCATTGTTTTTTGTGAAGTTCGACCTATTACACATGCATCCCTAAGCTTCTGTATGTATCCCAGGTGCATCAGGGTGACTCACATACACACGCAATGCTAGAGTTTTGGATAGGGGATTATTTTCAAGATGGTCTGAGTGGGTTGCATGCTCAGGTCTTTAGCCACATCCCTGTTGGACCCCGACTCTTTTCCTAAATTACCGCTTCATCTTTTTGCAAAGAATGGAAAGGGAGAGAAAAAGGAAGTGAAGGGAGAGACACAAGATCCAGTTTTCTCTTTTCTCTCTGCAGTTGGAGCCAAGTGCCAGTTTCTGTCTGGCACCTGGCCTCTGACCATGCAGCAGGCTCATGCATTTGGTAGCCTTTGTTTCTGCTGTTATACAGGCAAGTTCATTGTACTTACAACTTGGAAAGCTCCTGCACCCTGCAACGCAGTGTTAAAATCTAAGAGAGATTGAGATAGTTACATTGGTGTTGCTCATTCCCTGTCAGGATGTGTCTGTATGATTGGGAATTAAAAGGAGAGCGAGAAGGAGAGAGATCCAGTAGGATTTCTCAGCCACTGAAACCTGACGTAGATGAGTGCAGCCCTGTCCTGTGACTGAAGGAAACATATCCACTTTCTGTTACCATATGACACTTCAGCCAGATGCTCCTGTCTGGAGACAGTTTTCAGTGACCCCAGTGAGCTCAGTCCACAGGGAATCTGTCTTGAATGGGAATAAACTTACAACATTCAAGTGTAAAATCAAAGATGGATTTAGAAATATTACTTTGCAATGGAGATGAGTGAATTAAGAATTACAGAATTTTCAGGCCACAGTTACGTATAGATAAATAAGAATGAACAAGATGTGTTTGAGCAGAGGGTGGAGAGTCCATTTTCCATTGGGATTGCCTTTCCATGGGGCACTGAAAACCTTGAGAGCAGTCTATTCAATTTCAGCCTAAAATATGAAATCCAGTCCAAATATGTATGTTAGGGGAGTGCAGTTCCAGGTGTCTTGCTGCTTAAATATTGCAAAAGGGCATTGGTGACCCAAATGACATCACCACATGGCTTTTGCCAGAGCAGTCACAGAGATTTTTACATATTGGACCTGGTGCCATTAGCAAAATAGCTTCTCAACTCACCTCATATTTTTTCCTCTTGATCTGCTCTGCAAAGTCATACTTTTCAGTCTCCAGCTGGTATAACCAGTCCCACAGTTCCTTAGCCTTGTCCCTGTGTGTTTATGGGGAAAGCAAAATGGGAGAAACATACCATGTCATATATTTTCTATGATTTTCACATCACTAGCAATAAGGCTTTTTATGTTTTATTTAATGCAGTTCACACATCTTCCTGCAAGCCCTTTCCGTTCTCTGAAAGCTACTGACCATTTTAAAGGTCACATTTTTCTCACCTTCTCACTTGAGAACCTTTAAGACTTGCACTCTTGCATGTGTCACACACTAACGTATTTCCCACAGATTTGTTTTTCCCCCTAACTCTTAATGAAGGATTCCAGGGGAATCAGATGAGAAGGAAGGAGGACTCTGAAGGCCACCCAGGCAAGCAGAGCAGCTGCCATTGTGCAATCTCATCTGTTTCAGGGCTGAGGTGAGCCAACCTCATCTTTCAATCATGTGTAAACTGCAATGTGTGGAGTCCAGACGATCATCTGATGACTGCTCTGCACCCAAGCCTCCAGCCTCGGTGGAGATCCAAACTCGTACCTTAGCAGCTCTAACTCACCCCTGGGAATGCTACAGATACCAGTCTCTAGGCTTGTTCAACTAATGTCAGAGCTGGGTTTCAAGTTTGTACCTAGTCCTGTAAATGACTAATCCTAATTAGCAGGAGAGGCTAATGGAGCTATGCCAGGAGCATGGCTAGATGGCTACCAAACCATTTCAACAATTCTCCTCATCCCCATTTCCCCTCCATTCTCCAGATCAAGGAAGGGCACAACTTAACATTGTCCTGTGATGAATTTCAAGGAAGGCCCTCTCCTCTACCTCATATTTTTACCAGCAGAGATTCCAGGAGAGTAAGACCAAATTTCAGTGGATTATATCCAGTAAGTTAGCATAAGCATGTTACCTCAGCTTGTCTTCATTAAGGTGGTCGATGTTCAAGGGCTTGCGCCTCTCTGCCAGGACCTTCTTCTTTGTCTCTCTAGCTGTTTGCTTCTTTCCTCTCTTCTGATCAGCCTATTTTCAGAACATTAATTAACATTAGACTGCAGAAATTCAGGCTGAATTAAATTATTTCAGTGACAGAGCATATAAGACAAGCTGCTAGGGATCCGGAAGAAGAAAAGTTGAGCTGTTTTCTCAACTTGTAATAAACACTGTTCCCAGTCAACCCTGTGGTTTAACATTTAATATTTCATCCACCAATCCATGCTTTTTACCTTAGCCAGATAGCTACTGTATGTGGCACCCATGGAGGACAGAGCTTTCTTCTTCTTGAGATCATCCTCAGCTTTTCTCTTGGCATCTTCTTCCTCTCTCCTTGCCTTTTCCTCCTGTGGAGTGCAACACACACAAGCAAGTTACTCTAGGGGAGACTGACAGCTTCGCCAACAGTCAGTGTCACTGCAGGGAATGTGATCAGATAAGCATGTTGATAAGAATTGGCAACTCCTGTTTCCTGCCCCTGCTTTAAGAAGGTGGTCACTTTTTCACACTGAGAGGCAGAACCTGTAGGTTTTTTCTGTCACTAGAGATCTCCAATTTGATGCTGAGACAAGTCAAGAGTTGCAAAGACACTTACTGCCAGCCTTGCCTGACGCTCCTTCTCCTTCTCAGCCCGGATTCTCTGTTGCTCTGCTCTTTCAGCTCTGCGCTTCTCCTGCAAGAAGCAGTGGCAGAGGCATTGAGTCATCATTGTGGCTTTATCTACCTCCAGTATTACACCCTACCACCAAGAGCTTTGGTTCGTAGAGAGTGAGCTACCTACTCCCTTGCCAGAACGGTCTCATGCAATTCTCAGGTGTAAAACAAGAGGCTGAGAGAGGGGACAGATGTGGGGAGAAGCCATTTGGTGGTGAATGAGCAGTCGCTTCTGTACATGGCAATACAGCTTTCTGCCAAAGTCTGACAGTGGACTAATGGATTCAAATTCCCATCTACAGAGGATCTCTCAATCTAATACAGGGAAATGGCAGTATAAGGACTCACAATCCTCTCCTTGAGGGCAACCAGCTCTTCCTCTTCCTTTCTCCTGGCTTCAAAGTGGCTGTCGATCAAGGCCTGCAGTTCAATCAGGTCTTTGTTCTGCCTTTTCTTTTGGATGTCCTAGAAGAGCAGGCAAATGCATTAAGTAAGCCTATATTGCTCTAGGAACATGCCCTGGACATTCCCAGCACCCTGCCTACACAGAGAAACAAAAGCAGAAAATGTCTGCAGGTATCTGTAGAAATCTATGGCATTAGCTTAAATGGCTGTTGATGCAGGACAGAGACAGTCAGAGACTCATCCAGGTGACAGTCAGGAGCCCCGAAGGGAACAGAATCCACATCTCCCATTCCCCTACACTGTATTTTAGCCCTGGCTTTGCTTAGCTGCCTATATTTGCATATACTTAGCTGCCTCCTCTTTGGGATATGAATCTTACCTAGAAAATGTTCCTGCATTTTTGGGCAAAGCAGATGTTTTTGTGGAGATTTTCAACACCAGACCTGCTTCTTTTTTCTATCAACTTTCTAGGAAGGTATTTGGATCTCTGTTTATTATTAAAATTATATTGTCATTTTAGGTAGTGTTTCTCAGCAACAGATGCATATAGGCCTGTTTTATTTCAACCTGCAACTTTCAAACCATTTACAACAATGGGACAGGGGATCTGGGATCTTCTAGAACACTTACTTTCTCCTTTCTTCACATATTGGCTTCAAAGATTCAAGGAGAAAAAAAAGAAATACATGATTTTAGCTTAGTCACATTAGCAAGGAATGCATCCAGAGAGTTTCAGGGAGCAGAGAGTAGCCTTTCACTGAAAACGGGCAGCAAAGCATCCATACTTTTGTCCTTTACTTTATCCTCAGCAGTATCCAATACAGGAGGAGTTATGTGGGTTTGCACACGTGTATATGGCTCAGGTACAGACAGACAAACACAGCCAGTTTCAGGAATACTTACATCAAAATCTACTTTCTCACCCTCTGGTATTTTAGGAGCAGTTAGTCTGCAGAGAGTCAAAAAAAAAAAAAAAAGAAAGAAGAAACAAAACAAACAAACAACAACAAAAAAGGATTTTCATCTTAAAGAACAGGCAGCTTTTTTAAATACCACATCCTGACCTGCCCTGCCCTCAGGAATGATGCTGACAAGGAGGAATGTTGATGGAGATAGAGTGGTGAAACAGCAAGTCAATGGAAAACTACTCCAGAATAGGACTAAGGACCATTGTCCTTCCTGGAAGGTCACGCAGGGCAGGGAGCTACCCCTAAAAACCCTTTTCATTCCCAAAGCCTATGGTCATTCCCTATCACATGGGAAGGCATTGGTCCACGAGGCTGTTGGTGCAGCGCTGCACGCTCCATTCTGGGCAGCTGGCAGAGTGGGAAGTTAAGGTGCTGGGACCCAGAGCCACACGTCCATAGGAAACCTTAGTTAAGTTCAAGTCAGCCCAGCCCAACATTTGCCACCCTTCCCACTGTCAGCAGTCCTGGATGGATGGGTAGTTTCCCAGCCAGAGGGATTTACAGAGGATTTACTGTTGAGCTGCCTATATCTTGGGGTACTGCGAGACCACTGTATCTTGGACAGTTCACGAGTCCTCTGACTTTATCAGGAACTGGCCTTAAGACCCTGGCCGGTAACTACTGCTAAGGCATCCTCTGGTAGAAGCAGACATCCTGGAACGGCAAGCAGGAACAGCTGGATGTTGCATGAGGGAGGGTTGGATAAAAGCTTCTAGTGGCCATTTGCCTAATAGACAACAGCTTCTACTAGATCAGAAAAATGATGCCAGGGTTTTGAAACTCCCTGCCCCTCATACTTACTTTATTCTAGGCTTCTCTTCTGTATTTGGAAACATGGAGCAAAACAGGAAGGGAAAAAGAGGGAGAACAATTAGAACAACAGAGATCATGCCAGCTGCTAAAGTAAAAGGAGGGAAGGGAGATTTAATCCTGGGGAAAATATCCCAGAGAAACTGGTTAATTCTCAAGGACTTCCAAAAGAAATACACACACTCACAAACCCCTTTTGCTAGGAGTGAATCTGTTTTTACCCTTGAAACAGAATTTGGCAGAAAAGAATCAAGAGACTGTGTAAAAGTCCCAAACGTAGCATCTGGAAAGCAATGGTTTCATGTAAATGTAAAATTATTTTTCTCAAACCATCCTTACCAAAGCTGTAAGGAGGACAGCTGGGCTGGAGGGTAGAAGAAAATGCTGCCTTTTCCAATCAGCACTTCTTTCACTAAAGTTAACCTGAATTCACAGTAATGTCAATGATAACTAGGCTTTGCCAGTTTTGCTCAAATGCCCCACATGGAGGCCAGGAGGCAAAAAGCTTCCTGACACACGTTTTCTCCAGGTTCATTGACTCCCAAGATAGCTTAGGGCACATGTCCCTGAGATACCTTGGTGCCATGGGGAAGACGCTTATTGTTCTGCACTGTGTGGTGCTCCTCAAACCCAGCTTGAAAAGGCCATCCTCTCTAGCAAGCATCCTCTCCTGCTGAGGTACATGCAAATTTCGCGTATTGCTTCTCCAGGAGAGGTAGAATGCCCTGATAGGCAGGCTAAACCATCACAGAGACCGTCACCTTGGGCCCTCTGGCAGTCAGAAGTGTTCCCATGCAACAAGTGACCTTTCCCTGCCTCTCAGAAATGTGCTGTCTTACGAGTTACTTGCTTAACATTTCTGCTTGTGCTCAATTCCCCTCCCTGCTATGCTTTTTAAACTTTAATTATTAACTCCAGTGTAATGCCAGCAAGTTCAGCACTGTTATTCTCACAAACAGAAGTAAATTAAACCCAGTCTCACAGGGACCCAGGTTGACTTTCATAACCATACACTACATTTGAACTTTCAGGGATGCTGCTGGATTCTGCGGTACAAGACTCTCCCTGTGTTGGTTCAGTGGGAGGAACCGAGGTAAAAAGCTCAGTGTCTATTGAATCTGGTTTAAAAAAAACCAGCTTTGTAAAGTGAAAGTAAAAACAGCCTCCCCTCAGGAGCGGTGCACAAGCCCTGCTAGCCATATCATGATACAGAAAGCTATTATATTTTTTCAAATTGCATCCAGCTATTTTGGGACTGATGGAGGAAATTGGGAATAGCAAATGACACAGAATAGAATAAAATAAAATGAAACATTATAAGAGGAAAAAAATAGCAAAAACTGATACTGGAAAATATTTAGAGACATCAGTTGCAAGGATGTTGGGTAATAAAAAATTGAGAAGGTGGCTGGAAATGGGTTATTGAGATAATTAAGAAAAAAGACATGAGACATGCGTAAAAGAGATCAGAAACCAACCTTTCCTTTCTCTCACACTTTCCCATACCAATTTCAGTAATGAAATTTGGGGGGGTAGACTTTTCTCATTTACTTCAAGAACACTGCCTACCAAAACAAATCTCAGTTGAGGCCTCTAGATGCCAAAGCAATGCTAATAAAATAAACAGCATGTAATTAGAAAAGTGTTTTAGAGCACTCGTATAAAGGAAGCCACAAATTGCTCCTGAAGAAAAATACTATTAGCCAACAGCATACTTCTATATTTCTCCAGTTATTTTTTAAATTGTTTTGCTTTTCAAATAGCCAGTGAGCTTCTTAACACATTAGTTAAATTGTTTTTTTTTTAATCTGGAGAGAGGAAAAGTAATGATGATTAACCAGTCTATCAGGGATGTTATTCACACAGGATTCCTTTCCCTCGTGACATACCCAGATAATTTTCAGAAACGTTTCTGCCAGTTAGCAACACTTCAGAGCGGGGGGGGGGGGGGGGGTGGGGGGGGGGGGGGTGTAGACAGGAAATGACTGGTTTTGTTTGTTGACCTTGGTTGCCAGGATCGACATCTGTCTGTCAATAACTGCAAATTTGGTTTCAGCTGCCACCAAATCAGCACTTTAAACAATTAAACCAACAAACAATTGTAAAAATAAAAAGAAAAATTAAGGTTAGTTGGTCTTGAAATAAGAAATTGTAGTTAGACTATTTAAAGGTACCTCCAGAAAACCAGAAAAGGGGATGACAAAGAAATAGGAGCCTTTATTAAAAAAACGAACAGTAATAAATCTGTCCTTTGCAGTGCATGACCCAGCATTGGTCCATACTGTATGCACCAAAAGCAGCCCATGGTTGTGATTTATTTTGAAATGCCCTTCTTTCAAGACACTGAGTCAAGGAACTGGGCCAAAATTGGTTGACAAGCAGGAATTGTCATAGCCAATTCCTGTTCCTATGGCAGATTTTCACTGACATTCTGGTTATTCTGCCAATGAACCATGGGACTGTGACAAAATCCCCACATACAACCCTGCCAAAAGAAGGCAAGAGCCACTGGAAATCCAAGTTCACTGCCCTGGTGGTTAGACAGTTTCTGAGTTTCTGGTTTCCAAAAGGGTTAGCACAGGGAGAGTACACAACCATAATTACAACCTTGCTTTCTCCTGCGCAATCTATGAGATATTCACACAGTGCTCCCCTTCTCTCTGAATCCATCTGAACTGCCTTTAGTTCATTCAGAAATCCCTAAACACCCTCCCTTAATCCCACTTCTCAGAAGCAACATATCTAACTCACACTGTGTCCTTGGGGGGGGGGGGGGGGGCGGGGGGTTAATATGCTATTAAAAATAAAAGGAAAGAAAGAGAAAAAAAAAGGAGAGAAAGGGGCTTAGAAAGGTCCTCAGCATATTTCCCTAAATAAGGAAAAAGCCTGAAAAATGAGCAAAATTAAAACAAACAAACAACAACAACAAAAAATTACAAAACAAAACAAGGAAACAGAGACAATGCAGGGTGGTTTCAAGTGGCACTGAGCTTTGTCTTTCAAAACAGCTGGCCAGGTGTTTTAGGGATTGGGGCAGTCAGAACACAACCAAGCTACTTCAAAGGCCTGTAAAAGCCTGTGAGTCAGTCTATACATTTAAACTTGTTTTGAATTTGGCCCAGGGGGCCTAAGTTATCTTACACACATACAAGAGCAAAACTGACTCTGCAAACATTTAGATTTGGTCCTTTCACATCAGCCTTGTCCCACCTACATGCTCCAGCACCCACTCAACCAAGTATTATGAACACACTATCTTAAGCCCATGGCCAGCCCCACCAGTCTGAATAAATTTATTCACATGCTTGATGTTTAGCACAATTTTAAGTGCATGGCTGGAGCAGAAGTTTAAATATCTGTAGATTCAGGCCTGGAGACCATGACCTTCTAAGGTTGGGTGAGAAAGGCATGTCTATCCAGGGCTCAGCTCCATTTTCAAGCATGCCACTATGATTTAAGAGATACTTTCCTGATTTTTGGGAGGATAGAGAAGGTTTGCTGATGAAACCTATGACACGATAGGTTCTAGCTAAAAGACAAGTCCAGGACAAGCTTCTAGAGCTTGGTTTTCACCATCTACTATCCTAATGAGGATGTACAGGCCTCTCAGTGCAACAGTGACTCCCCAAGAGTGATTGGATATGCACAGTGAGCGATTCTTTGGAGCAGAGATGTTTTGGCCCAGTTCCTGAGTTTAAAATCAAGTGAGGGACAAAAACAAATACAGAAAAAAGGGTGAGATGTTAGAAAGGTAACTTTGTTGTCCTAAGACAACACCAAGCTACCATCATAGTATTCGCCGCCTTCATCAGCTGTAGGTTGAAGGATAAAAGCAAAAGAGAAGCAGCAGAGTAGTCAATCCACAACCAGCATTGTTCTCCTAAGAGCAACTGTCCCCACTCCCTCACTGCTACGCTGGGAACCTTGGACTCTCCAGAGATCGAACAAGAAGAAAAAAACACCTTTTTGGTGATTTGATTTGGCAAACATACAGCCCTTTTCTCCATGTTCATCCAAAGCTATCCAGAGAGACCTTTTCCCTCCTGTGCTCTCTTTGCTCTTGAACAAGGTCAGTGTTTTTAACACTGTTTCCTCAGCGCTGAAAGAGAAAAAAGGTGAGAGTCTGTAGATGCATCACATACCTTCTTCAGGGGCTTCCTCTGCTGGTGTCATGGTGCAGGCAGTGATGGAAAGACAGGAAATAGAGAAGAAAAGAAAAAAAAGGGAAAAAAAAAAAAAAAAACAAAACAGAACAGATATTTAAAGCTCTTGGAAGCCTGAGAAAGAGACCAAGGAATGCATGAAGGGGGGAGGGGAATAAAGGAGGAAAAGAAAATAAAGGAATTAGTGAATTAAGCCAGGGAGAAAAGGTATCTGGAGAGGCTGTCAGGAGTTAAAGATGCTGTAAGGTTAAAGTAGTAGTAAGCATGGAGATTAAAGGAGAAAAGGGCTGCAAGTGATCATCATGGTTAATATTTGTTTCTCTTGTTTTGTTCTCTTCTACCAACCCAGGACTCCTGTTCTCTCTGTCACACACATACACTCTTGTGTTGCAACTAGGTGGAGTAAATCAGAAGTCATGTCACATACCTGGCTCATGAACTTCAGGTGTGAAGTGTCATGGAACAAGATGCGATGGAAAATAAGAGAATGAGAACGAGAAACCTGTTATTTCACACACCAAAAGAGCTTTCGAGCCAAAGGGGAAGAGGGGCAGAGAGGAAGAGGGAAGAGGGAAGCAAAGTTAAGAAGTAAACCTGAGGTAAAATAAATTAATTACATTTGAAATAAATAGCATATAAACAGAAGTCACAGGACAGGAAAGTAATTCAGTCAGCTGAAACAGGCAGATTTACAATAATAGTACAATGCTTAAAAAAACCTGAGCATTACATAACATAAAGCACAACCTGACAGCACAGTGTACCAAGGTTTACCTTGATTTGAAATATGCACATGAACATAGTCGGCACTCTCAAAGCACTGTTGGATCCATCCTTTTCTACAGCAATACTTCAGTCATTTGAAATAAACACAGTGTGGTTTGGAAACCTACTGAAATACCTGCTGTAACTCATCATCAACGTTCAGCTAACTTTCAAAGAAGCTTGGTTCTCTTTTCTAGATCTATGGCTTAAGCCATTTTCTTCCTTGAAGACGACTTTGATGTCTATATAAATCTACTGCTGTTCTTCACATCCATTTGCAATGTAGAATTACGAACAGATTACTTCATAGGAAGAAACGGTTCATTAAAAGTCTGTGCAGGTCTACATTTCATTCTTCTAGGGTTTTTTTTGGTGAAGCAAGAATTGATCAGCAATGTGCATTTGCAGGGCAGATTTTGCTTTTCAGCCATACACATGCCACTGAATATTTTGCAAAGCAGGCATAAAAATAATGCAAAATCTCACAGCATTTATATTGCCTGTGTACAGTTAATGGGTCAAATTCTGCCCCAAGATTTGAAACAAAGCTTTCCCTATAGGAAGAAACATTCATTCTCATATCACAGAGCAGAATTTAACCCATTCACAAGGACACTTTTTGCTGAGCTGTTTTTTCACAGTAGTATATGTGTTGCCCTAGTTTTTAGTAAAATTTTCATGCAGCAGGTAAGCTTCCTCCTCCTTACTGCTGATTACTGAGGGAAAAAAAAAAATTAAACTAAAACATAGCAACCACCCCAAAGGCATGCAAGTTACAAGCTAGCATTAACAGACAGGTTATCTCCTGTCATGTTGTATTCACTTCCCACACACACCGTCCCAGCAGACAGACACTGGGGAGTTTAGAAGTTAAATCACATACCTGGAGGGGGGGCTTCATTTAGTAGGAAGTGTCAGGGGAAAATCATAGGAAAGGAAGATAAAAGAATTAGAAATAAGTTATTCAGGAGGGGATCACCTCAAACTTTGGTAAGACAGGGTTGAAGGATATCATTTGCAGACTAGGTTATAGGGATAGGGTGTTAATAAGAGTGGAAAAGGAGAGTAATTACAGTGGAATGTGAAGTAGACATGGAGGAGATGCCATAGAAATGAAAGATAAAGGGAATTTCAATGTTGATGAATTGCAATGGTTTAAATCATGCAACTATATAAACAGTGGGCAATTGTAGTAACACTGGTGATCCTTAAATTTGAAAGAAAACATACCCAAGAAGAGCATTTTACAAGTGTGCAGTGGAACCTATGTTTCAGCTATACACGTGCCCTTTTAGCTGTCAGAGCAGTATGGGGATATGAGAGTTACTGCAAGGAAGTACTGCTTTGGATGTATCTCTGCTTGCACTTGAAGCTCCACCATCTAAGAACCTCCACTGGCAGATTTGGGGCTTAGCTCTGCAGAACTGGAAATATTCAGGTCTACACAGGGCTTGTCTCTGCTGCAGAGGAGTAGAAACTGCTCGAGCCTGCGTGCCAGGATCCTGCTGCAGGCAATACCTGCGAGTGCAAGCAGCTTGTGCTTCTGCAGCTCGGGTACCTGCTCACTGACCCGGCTGCAGTATAGTCACAGCCCTAAATGGTTTCAGGGGCACTAAAGTGTTTCTTCTAAGCTTCTTAGAAGGTGACTCTTCAGTTACAAACAATAATTATACTTTCCTATAGGGAAAATAAATTTTAGGGAATCTTAAGAATGGATTGATTCTTCATGACTGGTTTTCTTCAACAACTTCAAATTCCTATGTACAGAAATGCTTCAGATTAATACATAGGAATTTAGATGTCATACACATGCGCTTGGTTAGGTGGAAAGTGTCAGCAAAGAAAAATAAAGGAATTAGAACAAGAACTGCACAACAGCAATAACTCTGAACTTGTGCGGGCCACAGCTATAACTTAGAAGATGTGTTAGACAAAGACAGCATTAATAACAGAGAAACTAAATAATCATACAGTGATATGAAAAGCTGGGACAGTCTCCCTCTGACATAGAAGTTTTCTTTTAAGCTTGTTATATTTACATCTTCTTTATAAACTTTCCTTTTTGTTATGCTTGATGTTACAGAGGGAAAAGAAAACATGGGGAGGCTGTAGGTATGGCTTTATTGTTAATCAGATTCTGTTAATACCTGGTGTTTTGCACAAATTTCAAGCTCATATGTATGTCAAAGCTTAAGACTGACAATCAAGTAGTGAATGGCAGTTCAATAAATACCAGGGAAAGCAGCTGGGAGGGTAGCAATGACCTTTAACTTGTGCAAACCAAGGTCAGAAAAACCTTAGGAGCAGCTAACAGACAAGAATGAATATGGTTAAAAGGAGAAGAAAAGGACATGAACGAAGAAGCGTCGAGAACAGGGAGGAAATGAGAAGCAGCTCATAGATGAATGTTGAAGTGTTAAGTCATGCAAAAATCAATCGGACAGCTTTCACCTCACTCACTTCAACCCTGGCAAAAGTACTGATCTCATCTAAACTAAGAGGCTGGTCTCCCTCTGCGGACAGCGGAGTGAAATAGCTGGGATGGGCGGCTGTTGAGATGTGACTACTTTAATAAAGCTACTCCAAATGGCACAGAATAATTTTCACAAACACTTTAGAGGACGCTCCAAGTTCAATGGCTGCTTTTCCAGAGAGTAAACATTATAATGTTCCCATATACAGTGTCAGGATGGATCTGAGTCCAGTCAGTGGCTATTATTACAGCTTATACACAGAGATAGTTGTTTACAAAAATGTTATTACATTTTTCATGCAACAGTTAGCCTTTATCCTCATTATTATGCATCACAGAGCAGAGGAAATTATTACTGGTGGAAGGTGTAAGGAAGCTGCAAGTTACAGTTTATTATTAATATTTGATTTTTATCTGTTTTCTTCCACCATCTTTGAATTCCTGAGTATAATATTAGAGTTGCTGGTATCATTTTCCAACAGAAATCATAGTTTCAATTAAATTTCAATATTTCAAAACTCATGTAGATTTAGCTAAGATTTTGGTTTAAAAAAAAGAAAGTTTCACAACCATAAAGTGTTGCATAGATATTAACATCTCCAGAAAAAACCTTTTCATTTTTTGCCTTGTGACAATCTCTCATTCCAGATTTGTTCTTGCGTTACACTATATACACCACATTATCCATAAAATCAATGCTTCAGAAGCATCTAAAATAGAATTTTCATTTCAAAATTTGAAAATCTTCCATAGAAGAAATAGAAAAAAAAATGTTGGAACAAAATGTTTTGTTTCAACTAAATAAAAAAAAATAATTTTCAATAGCTGCCAAACAAGGCGTTCTTCCTTTTTTTGTTGTTGTTTGAAAAGTTTCCAGTTTGTCCCAATTCAGAACATGACCCAATTGTGAAATTGCCAAGCACAACTGAATTTCCAGCACACAATAACCCTTCAGATTGACGCAGAGGAATTCAGAAGTCACATACCTGGTTCATGGACTTCTTTAAGAGGGAGGTAGCAGGGAAGGAGATGCAAAGAAAGATAAGAGAATTAGAGCAAGAAACAGAGGATGATTAAAAAAACCTTACACTTTTTTTTAGCCAGGGTGGAGGGATTAGAGGGATAAAAACCATTAATAAGATTAAAAGAGAAATAGAGGGCACATATGGATGTCAATTAGAAAATCATGGGGAGGTAGGATAGGGGATGTTGGGAGAGAAGAGATACAGATGACTAACATTATTCATAATGTTATAAATCAAGTGCCATTGGTAGCCTTTAGTTGACAAAAATATTTCCTTGTATTTAAATCAAGTTTAAACCCATAGGTTTGAATATGCAAAAAGGCTATAAACAACCTGGTTTTATTCATGTGCATAGAAATCCCAGCCTCTGCAGAAATCAGTGGGCTCAGAGGAGCTGGCACTGATTTCCTTAGTGCCCAGGATTTCACCACTGGTGTGTAGAACCGCACACCTATGTGGGAAGGTAAGTATGAACATGTTACTGCTCTCCGACCTGCAGGATAAAGTATCCAATGAAAGCCTAGCTGGACATGCAGAGAGGGGGAGGCAGAAGGGCAATTGAAAGGTAAATGGGTTTGGGCTGGCAGGCTGATGCTTTAATAAGCATGACCTACTATTTTGCTGATCACACAGATTGTCTTACCAGATCTGGACTTTAATTCCCATTATAAAATCAAGCAAAAATGCAACCCTGCTACCCCGCGTTTTTGCATAATGCACATTAACCCAGAAACATGCCCAATAGTTATGGAAAAAGCATGCAACTACATCTTTTCTCTGATTTGGCATTTTCTGCAAATACGCTGCAACCAAAACGATGCCACTCGGTCCAATCCTTAGCCCAACAGAAAACTAGGTATGACACAAATGTCACTTGTTGCTCATGACTTCAGATGTAAGTCTCTCCACATCATCATACATTGCTACAAAGGTGAGTTTTTTCTCTGCACAGTGGCAGGGGGACAGGAGGATGAGGTACGCTTGACCAAGGGATGTAGCATTGCCACAGGGCACGGCTGTCTCACCTCCAGCCCCGGTGCATGGCATAGAGGAAATGCTTTTGGGAGCACTGTCCCTGTACCAACTGGTATCCATACGGATAGCATGGTTAGAGACATCAGGGCGCTGGAGAATATGTAAGCAATGCCCAGCCTGTGCTTCGGGCATTTTTTTCAAAACAGCAGTTAGTACTTATTACTCATCACACCGCTTATCATATGAGAGCGAAGCAGCCATCAGTGAGCATGCAGAGGATATTTTTGCATTGTCTCCTCTTCAACCACCTCCAGAATTCCTGCACGTGTTACCACTCCAGACAGAAACAGAGGAATTCACAAGTCATGGCACATACCTTCCTCATGAGCTTTAGCAGGTGGGAAGAGTCACAGAGCAAAATGCAAAGGAAGACAAGAGCGTTAGAAACATCAGAATAACTTTTCACTCATACAAAATGGAGAGGGAGGGAAAGCCTGAGAATATATTGCAAGGAAATCAAATGAATATGGATGTGAAAAGCACTACTGGAAGTAAGAGTACAAATGGTCTGAGGGATTAAAAACATAAAGCTGATTTAAGTCTCTGCATCAGATGACATTTGTTTTATATGCACATTCCTGGAGTCCTGCATAAAGCCCAGAGCAGCATGCTGTTTCACAACTTTGACGCTCTCCCAAGTGGATTTACAGCCTGATGCCAGCAGCTTTTTGGTGGCACGTGGCTGCACACGTACTACCGTGAGACAGTAGTCTAGAAAGTCCATAGCATGAAGATGAAAACCATCTTTAATCATCTGCAAAGCTAAAGCACCAAAATTATTACCAGTTGCTTTACACAACAGAGTTTAAACTGAAAACAGGACGTGTGGAAAGGCTATCATAAGAATGTCAGCCCCCTAAAGGGGTGCAAATCCTCTCCACAGCTGCAGCATCGGCAGCTGCTGTAGCAGCAGACCAATCATGGCACATCTGCACATCAGCCAGAGGCCTGACCCACCCCGAATGGTCCAAAATAAGCTTCCCAGGGAGACCCAACCAGTCTCAGAGTGAAGGCTTTTCAACCTTCATCCTTTTAAGAGGTTTACATTTCCCGGCGGTTTTGATACTTTTTTTTTTATGCAACAATTACCACACAGCATCGCCAGTGCATTCAATGTCAAGACAGAACATGAAGGAAGAGAGTACAAAAAACAAAATGGAAGCAAGTTTTGTTCTATATTAATATGCCTATTTTTAACTGCTGTTTCCTTTTACCATCTTACGGCTTACTGGCTAAACCAGAGCTTACTCTGAAAGACGGGAATTCAGGAGTCCTGTCACATACCTTCCTCCTGAGCTTCTTTAGGTGGGAAGAGCCACAGGACAGGATGCAAAGGAACATGAGGAGAAACACATTATTACATGGGCTGATATTACACAGGCTGAAAACTCTGTTAAGCCAGAGGGAAAAGTTTTATCCCAGTAAAGGATTCACTAATGGCTAGGAAGGGAAGGAATTTGAGGCACACGTGGTTGGGAAACAACTTCACCATGGGAGGCGACGAGGCAAAAGGCACATAGGAGAGGGAAAATTTCACAGTAAGCTCAAATACATGCTGAAATTTCTCTCTAATTCCCATTTTAGAGGAACAACCTCCTGCCATTGCCCGGATGGGCTTTATGGGAAGCTCTGCGCACGGCAGGAGGGGCAGAGAGGCTGGGTTACCACCAAGCCAACATCTGTCGGACCTTGCACTGAGACCATTCCCATGTGTTAGCCTGCAGCAGAGCGGGTCATGGAGGAGAGGTGGAAAGCAAGGACAACAGAAGCCATAAGGCAAAGTAACTGGGTCCTGCTCCTCTCACACCACACTTGAATCCCCCCCACCGCCAAGGAGACAGCAGGGAGCGATTCGGAAGGCAACAGCACATACCTGCTTCATGAGCTTCATCAAGTGGGACATGGAGGAAAGAGCAACAAGATGGAAAACGAGAACAGTTAGACTAGAGTGTGTGAATGCCACAGGGGGGGTCTAAAAAAACACAGGGGGTATGAAATAGAGACACGGAAGAGAAGATGAAATGGAGACAGGCAACCAAAGCACACACAGGTACAAGAAATGTAAAACCTTCAGGACCTGGATGCTGTAAAAACCCTGCAAACCGCTCAGAGCGGGTCTCCCATGGCATTATAAACAGGTTTACTCTTGTTTCAAATATACCAAGCTTTGCAAATGTGGAACCAACACACCCTTTGGCTCTTCGTACCTGGAGCAACACATCTCAAACTTCTCAAGTGCAAAGGGTGAGTTTCTGTTCCAGCCCCTTTTCTGCCCTGCCTATCCCACCTTGCAAATGCTGCATGCAGTGTGGGGAGCCAGTTGGGGTTACTTGCCAGCGTCTACATAGATATCATTAATAAGATCTGCATTCTGCAGTATTAATATTTATATTATATATAATATGATATATTATAGTCTATAAACTTATAATATATACAATGTACTATATATAATATTACATATGATAGAATATGTACTATGTAACATATGGCTACACGCATACCTTACCACAGATGGATTTTTATTTCAAAAATCCATCCGATCATTATCTGCCAAGCTACATAGGAGAAACCAGTTGACACCTGAGAGAAACCTTTCTAGCCAGACCCCAGTTGTTCCATGGCAGGAGTTAAAAACACCCGGGGCTAAAAATCAGCCTCAGAGCCTGCTGTGGCTTGGATGAAGGAACGGTATCTGCATTTCCCATGCTGCTCCCTCCCCAAAACCGGAGCAGAGGTGTCCATGCAGATACTCAAGGACATGGGGCACCCTCAGTAAAACTTGTGCAAGGGACAAGAAAAGCCCTCTGCCTGCAGATCGTTTGTCCCAGCATCTTTTTCTTGCCTCTTGCTTTCTTCTACCACCTTGCAAAATTGAGGCGCGCATCAGCACCAAGCCCTGCTGCAGGAAAAAGGGGGGCTGAGAAGTTGTTTTACATACCTTCTTCTTGAACCTCTTCTGCGGTGGGAAATGTCACACAGCAAAGGGAACAGGAGGAGAGAAATTAAAGTGAGAAATATCTTATTGGAACATTCTTGAGGTTTGCCAAGCTCCCAGGCCGTTAGGGGTAAGAATACACAAGGATGGAATTACAGGGTGAGAGAGAATTAAAAATAACATTTTTATGAGCATATTACGGGGTTATAAACGTCACTGAAATATGGGAATATGACCACAAATGAAAACCACATAAAAAAGGCATCCAATATTTTATTCTTTATTAGAGCTGGCTAAAATTTCCTACAACTGACTTTTGGTGAATTTTCAACCAAAAATAAAATTGCTGAATTTCTTTAGTTTTAGATCTTTTTCTCAAATGGTGAAAAATTTTCACCAACGTGTATCAATTTTTGAAATTTCCAAGAATTTAATTCTTGAATTTCAACAGAAGGATATAAACTTTGCAGGGTGTCCCCCTCCCTTTTAAAAATCAAAGCTTTTAGAGGCAAAGGAGAGGAATTGACGCTGTTATGACACACCAAAAAAAAAAAAAAAAAAAAAAAGAAGTCAAACAGTTCAGTAAAAAAGGTAGACCAAAACAAATATATATATATATATATATTCGCTTTCATATACATACATGCGTATACAAATATACACATATAGGTATATATAAAAATCACATATATGTGTGTATATTATATGCATTGGGTTTTATATGTGCATGTATTTTATTTATTTTTTTATATATACACACAAATGCTTTGGTTTGGTTTTTTTTAAACAAAAAACGAGGCCCAATTTCCTACCAGCTCAATAAGCGACATCAATGTCCATCATTGCATTGATGTCTGTGGCTTGGGACTAAGTCCCGGCCACTGGGTGTGAACCATTTGCTCTGGATTTCTTCACACACGTTCTTCCTCCACACTGAGAGAGAAAGAAAGCAGAAACCATGTCACATACCTTCTTCCTGAGCTTCAGGTGGCAAGTGTCATGGAATAAGAAGCAACAGCAAGCAGGAAAATGAAAACAGAAAACTGTTAGAAACTGGTATTGGGGTGAGCTAAGGTCTGGAGAAAAAAGTGGTTAGACATTGATGGAGAAAAGTTATATGGAAAGGAAATGGAAGACTTTGGAAAAGAACACAAAGGCCAAGCAAAAGTGGGGAGCAAGGAGAAGACGCACCTCAGAGGAAACAGTCATGCAGATTAAAAAAGTACGACGTCACCTGCCTATTAATTTCATATTAATTGTTAAATTTTTGAAACCCAAAAGTGGACAGTTAGGAAAGGAAGGAGAAAGGCAAGAAATGCTTCTCCTTTAAGTAAGGCTTGTCTTGTAGAAGCAACACCCTTTGTTTACTCTTTGGACATTTGACAAGGCATGAAGGATGGAGCTTGAATAGCACTTTCACTTCCCCGGCTCTGCCCCTGCGGGCAGGACTAGAGACACGATGATGACTGAAGGCAGCCCTACAACGCATTTGGTGTCTTTATTTTCTTTTCTTTTGTTTTTTTTTGAGCCTGTGATCCCCTCAGAAGCAATGCTGGGGGAATTAGAGACAGAAGGATAATGTACCTTAGGGCAGGAACTACTCTCAGCATGGCCACAGTTGCACCTCTGTTCCCACCACCACTGATAAGAATTAGCCAGTTGCAACAATTTGGGGGAATTGGGCGGCAGGGGGGGGGGGGGGGGGGGGGGAGCCATATATGAAATCCCCAAGATGGACATTTCTACACAGAGGCAAGTCTGTCTCAGAGCTGGTTTCATACCCTGACGTGCAAATATTCCACCTCCCAGTAAAGGTTTTGCTCTTGACCCCTTAGAAGATGTCTTGGACACTAAGGGCAGATCCTGGGAGAAAGCCCCAGAGTTTGGCCCTCCTCTCTGTCCAAGACGCCTTGGGAAAATGAAGGACAACAACCGGCAGCTACGCTTGCCTGAACTGAAGCCAATGTGTCAGAAGTGCCCAACAAAGACAGCAATACATCTCCAAAATCTTCCTCTCCCTGCTGCCTACAAAAGCTGAAACAACTCGGGTGAAAAGGGCTTTTCATACTCCACCCTTCCAGATCAGCACTCTGTCTCTCGCAGCTTGTCAAATCACCTTTTGCCAGCTAAAGGCACGTTAAAAAACTTCATCTTTGCCAGTCGGTTCTCTGCCTCACCTTTTCCATCCTCGGCAGCACCCTGTCAGGTGCTCCTCAGGAGCTGGGCAACCTACTGCTCTTTTCAATTTCAGAATTTAAACTCAATCCATGGATGTGGCGAAAATGAGAATGGCAGGATTTCCCTGATGATACAGTGTGTGGGCTCTGCGCCAGTCCCTGCTCTAAAATGCTCTGAGTTTACGGACAGGTTAGCTCCCAGCTTCACAACCATCCCCTACAGCTCATAGAAATACTGCATTTCACTGTAACATGAAGGCTCTGCACCTCACAGCCTAACGGCCTGTTTTATGATTTCCGACTGATTTACCGATCAAGTGTTTCAGATCACCTTTAGCAGCAAGCGCCAAAGAGAAGGGTGAAATACAGACAAGGAAAAAGCAGGACCAAGAATCAAAGAAAGATAAATTACGTTCCAAGTTTTTTTGTTACCTTCTTCTTCGTACTCCTCTGCATTGAAGTAGGGGAGAGGGGAAAAAAAAAAAAAGAGCAGACAAATCAACCATCAGCCTTGATGCATTGGTAGGACATTACCCATGGCGGAGCCCTTTGCGCTCACAGGCATGCCGGGCAAGATGGTCTCTGAGAGGCCGCTTCCAAATCAGCAAGTAAAATAACAAATAAAATTACTTTGAGAAAAAAAGAGGAGGTATAAAAAGGGGAGGAAGGCAATATTGTACTGAATTTTTTCTTGGGCAATGGGAACTCAGGTGTACACACACAGAAGGAAAAAGGTGGCAGAGAGGGCCTCCGAGTATAAGAAAAAACAGCAAAGAAAAAAAATGTTTTATGTTTATTGCTTATACATATGGTGGGGGTTTATGTTTTAAACCAGAAAATATTACATATACAAAAGCCTCAAAATAAAATGCCAGCAGATGGCAGTGCCCCTACAAAAACTAGCAGCGTCCCCTGCAACCAGGGCATCAATGTGGCGCTGAAACCCTAAGGGCTGCCTGCAGCACGAAGACTGCCAAAGTGCTACAAGTAGTGTAAAATCACGGGAACCTGGTGACAGTCGGACAGATGCACAAAAAAGAAACCTCAGATTTGTCTAACCGTAGCGGCACTTTTTGTTAACATCTCAACAATGGGCAGAAAGGAGAAGACGGACACGGCCAGCGAATGCTGCAGGCTTGCATGGAAGCAATTAGAGACAGATTTAAGACTTACCCTCTCCTTGCTCCCTGCGAGAGAGGAAAAAAGGTTATTGAAACTAGATAAGTATGTCTTCCACTCCATATTATCGCCAAGCTTTAAACCGTGTACTGAAGCAACGCAATGCACTGTTGTTTAAAGTCTGCTGTTCTTTCCCCCATTCTCCCTCTGCTCTTCCAGGAGCCATTTGGTTTTAATAGTAAAGTGACTGGGTTTGCGTTTTATTTTAAATAGTGTTCCTGATTCTGAAGGTGGCTATAGATCCATATCCAGCAATAATCCCACCACCACAGGGCTATAACATGATACCCACATGTGAGTGCTGTGCAGGGGCTGATGAAGTTGGACCTCAAGCCAGCCTGCAGCCAACGGCCCACGCCAACCCAGATGTGCTACAGGCTCCCTGAACCCTGGGGCTTTCTAATAAAAATTTGGCATAAACCAGATGCTGGTCAATGTTTGTCCCGTGGCTGCAGCAACATCAGTTTTGCGGTCTGTTCCTGCTCTTTGCCCCCACCTTGCCAGCTTCTCCTGCTCTACCATCACCTTGCTTTGAACCCAAACCCCAGAGCAGCCCTGGGGCCAGACCCTAAATGAGGGATGTGTTTGTTAGAGATTGCCTGAAAAAGGTGCCAAATCACATCTTTGGAAATATTTTTTTTTAAGAGCAGGCTGGACAAAATGGCACAGGTTGAGCTGAGCCTGCCTTGTAGCAGAGAAGAGGGCTAAGTGACCACTGCAGGTCTGTCCCTGATGCCTCTAATCCCACAATTGCCCTAAATCTTCCCTCTGTACCTATTGATGCATAAACGTCAAATAACCCCATTGGGTTTGGTCATATTACTCTAGATTTGTTAAATCAGGGCAGAAAGTGGCTCCTCCACCACACTGTGCGGTTTATTCCCCCTCCTCCAGGTATAGGGCCACAGCCACTGAGGACAGGCTGAGCTGGGTGGAGGTGTTTGGAGGACGTCTTGTGTTGGACCAGGAGGGTATCAAGTGAACTTTGATGGACCCTGTGACACCCAAAGCCAACATGGCCCTTCTCCAGTGCCACAGGGGGCTTCAGGCTGTGCACAGAGTGGCACCCAGTCCCTCCTCCCCGTGGGGATGCCCTCGCTTCACTGTGTGGAGCCAAGCTGAAGAGACAAACATGCAGGCGACTTTTTCTCTACTTACACTTCCTCGGTATCAGACATGTTGGCAGTGAGTTTCTAGACAAAAGATGAAGAGAAGGGGGGAGGGGGGGAAAGGTGTTATTAGTGAGAGTGCCTCCTAAAAAATGCCAAGGCAAGAGCAGGTGGGTTGACATTTGAGGACGAAAAAAGCCAGGCACCTGCTTTCCCCCACCGCAGCCAATCCCCCACCACCACTGCCATTTTGGGAGCGGCACAGACCTTTGCCAGCCAGGTCAGAGGAGAAGGAGAGGGAAAGAGGAAAAGATCATCTGGAAAGACATGCCCTGTCAACTCAGCTCCTTCCCACAGGCAGGCCCAGGGGGGAAGACTGAACCTGGGTTTAACTTACAAAACCTCCAGAGCTCAGGGATATGGGCGCAGGCCAGGGTGTCCTCTCACACCCATCTGACATTTCCATCGCTCCAGCAAGATCAGAGAAATTTCTCCTTCTTTTATGCTACCACAAGTGGGAAGGCACCAGCTCCAAAGCATTAGTTAGAGCTAACAAAAAAATAACTGAAACTACCAATATACCCAGAGATAACTACTCATTCGTCAGCACCCAAAAGTGTGTCTGGTTTATACAGCTGGTGAATGCATGAACAATTATCTGTTGATTAGTTCAAGATGAAAACTGGCCACATGCCTGGTTAGGCAATTCATATCAGTATAACCAGGTATATTGATTGCAACCAGTCTTCGCACCACGGGGCAGAATTGAACCCATCCACAGCGCTGTCATGGCTTGCATTTCTGCACAGCCCGAGTCAGGGCTGCCTGCAGACCACCACCCGCAGAACCCTGCAGCTGGGAAAGTGCGAGGGATGGATACGGCCACCCTGCTGATCTTTGCTGGACACCAAATGTGTGTATCAGTCTCAGATGGAATCAGAGGGAGCAGCACTGCTATTTGGGGAGCATCGTGGTAACGTTGCACGCTGCGCTGGGTTTGGTGATGGCAGTTGTACAATGCTATGACTCTACCTAAAAGCATCAGCTGCCCTGAAGCCAGAGGAGGAGGTGGGGAAGGGGCCCCCAAAACTTCCTCCCAATCCACAGCAGGTCTTAAATTAGAAAGCCAGGCTCCTCCTCATTGGGAAACCCAAGCCATGACTTTCCTGACTTCATTACTCAGCTGATATATGAGAGATGTCTTGAAGGAGCAGGTGGGCTGACTTAGGTTCAAAAGGAACAACTGCAGCTCGGCAGCTTTCTATTTCAGAGGAAGGCAGTAATCCCATAGGCTCCAACCCTGCCCTATAAGGGATTCTCTCCATTCCCCAGCAATGACCCTGGGCACCACACGTTAACACCAACAGGATTTAAAACCCCCATGTTCTAAGCAGCAATAAACAGCCAGCATTTTTTCTTCTGGTTCCTCATTTATCCTCTTTCTGAAATCCAGCATTGCCCTGGAAGTAGTGTCAGCAATAGCTCTGTTATGGCACGATCTGTGTAGCTGGATGGGAGGGTGATCTACTGCTAGGACACATGAGATTTGGGTTCAGTGGTCTCTTGGTCCCAGGCTGCTTTTACTTTGGTAGCTGTGATTGCCTACTCCTCAAGTGCAAAAGCCATCACAAGGAGTACTTTGGGAACTCTAATCCCACCAGGCAGGAGGAATCTGGGAGGAATTTCAACTCTGCAAAAGGCTTTTCTGCTGCATTGATTCCTGCTACTTATTCTATTACTAACTTGGATGCTACAACACCTCTGGTCTCTTTCCCCTGGTCTTTTTTATTTAGATCATCAAATCTTCAGGATAAAGACTTCCACTTGCTACCTGCACAGTGGCTAGCAGGTTTGCAATCTCATTTTAGCCTCCAAAAATTATTCAAGCTATTAGTAATAATGCTTGACAGTATGTTGGTTTATGCAGCAGGACAGTAGGGCTTCTCCTGGCAAAAGCCCATAGAGGGAACCTGCCAGATGCCCAGCTGTTGGCTTCTTCCAAAATGCATGATCTATAAAGACTCAGGGCAATGGCCAGTCCTCCCACAGATTCTGCTTTTAATTTATAAACCCAGATTTCCTTCTCCAAAGGTGGAGGAGAAAAAAAAAAGGACTTAAAGGACTTTGGGCTAAACTCTTCTTCCCTCTCTCTCCAGTGAGAAGAGTAATACTGCTCAGTGCTGGAGAAGAAATCAGCTCGAGAGCCCTGCATATCCATACAGAGAGCAAACGTCTGTTCAATGTAGGGTAGGCACGTAGCGCATCACATGCTGTTCTTTCCAAGGCAATTGAAGTCAACGGGAGTCTTTGCAATCAGGCTTTCCATTAACAGTTACTGGAATGAGCTCATCTAGTCTCCAGTTTAGCTCTAAGGACATCTTGCCGAGAGTTGTCACATTGGCTGTTCCCCTACACCCTTCCATATTTGTTAATCCAAGCGCTGCAAATGCGAATGAGATTTCACATGGCATCTGTCCGCATGCTATAAAAGCCCAGCAAGAATGCCAGCATCCCTGACACCATAAGACCCCAACCCTGACGGGGTTTCTGGGCCCTGGATAAAATGAATTAATAACAAGTGCATTGGCAGACTCTGTGCAGAGATGAGCCAGACACAGAAACCCCACAGGCTAGGGCACGGGGGACAAAAAAATCCAGGGGGGGATGCAGATATCATCCTTGCAAGGGCCAAACATTCAGCCAAGTTTTGTCATTCCGTCAGGAGGAGCTGGCATTTAAGGCTGTAGCTGACTGCCACTGCCCTGGCTGGAAAGCCAAAAATGTCTCGGCTCAAGAACAGCAAGGTGTCTGTCCACTTTGTGGCATTCAAAAGCCATGTGGGCCATCAAAGCCGGGGGAAAATGCAAACCATCATAGCAACAGCCACCTGAGATGAGAAAGGCTCTTTGATGCCCAGCACTGTCCACGTGGCTAACTCCGTCATCAAAGCAGCCAACAAAACCAAACCATATTTACATCCAAAAGCCCATAAAGCAAGCAATCTGCTAAAAGCAGTATTTTTTGCAGTTAGGATTAAGTTTGCTGAAGGCAATGGAAAGTCTCCAGCTGGCTCAGGATTACCCTTTGGTGGAAATCACTTTACACACGGCAAATGCAGCCTAAGATTAAGGCTGTTAGCACCTTAAGGCAATAACTGGGTTTTGTTTGTACAGTAGCAGAAAAATACGGTCTGGTCTTGACTGAGGTTTAAGGATGTAATAAAATCAATTAGTTAATACTGCCCACCATTTGGAAGGAAATCAAAACACATAGGAAAGTTTCAGCAGAACAAAAATTTCCTGCCTGTTCCCACTCCTCAAAGATGAATGCAAATGTTATGTTCTGCATTTTGTTCAAGCTAAGCGGGTCATGGCAGGAAGGACAAATACCCCAATCCTCCTCAGCTCCAGGTGGGCAGGAATGCCCCATCCCTTTTGGCCCCAAATGCTCCTGCCCTCAGCTGAGAGAGCAGAGGCAGCACATCCCAAGAAGCCTCTTAGCAGCTGAGAATGCACCCAGGAGGGGGAATGGGCTGCCTTGTACCTCCAGGCCATCCTTGGAAATAACCCGTCTGTCAATCATCCCCTCCCAAGCCATGCCATACAAGGGAGGCATGGTAGCAGGAGCTGTACGGAAAGGGGGGAGGACAAAAGTGACCATGTGCAGGTGATGGGACTTGGCAGGGACAGGCAAGGACTAGTGGTATGATCCAAGCACCACATGGCCATGATTTCCCAGCAGGAGCCACTGCAAACCCATTGCATCTGGGTTTTTACATACATACATATATATTAAAAAAAGTACCATATATATCTATTAAATATATAAATTTATACATATACTTTTTTTAATATATATTTCTTCCTTCCCTTTGCCTCCTCTGTGTTTCTGAACTGCTCAGTACTTTCCAGCAGAAAGCGTTTCTCTCCCTGGGGTCTGGAGAGCAAAGCACCCACTGCAACACTGCTCCTGAAACAGGGTAGAAGGACCCAAGCGCTGCTGCAGGCTCCACCGACAGATAGCAAAATCCCAATTCCCTGCCCCAAAATGTACCCTTTATCTTCATCTTTGGGGTGATAGGATCTGTTTGATCCCTGCATGGAATTTGCTAGCAACAAGAAGACTGAGACAGAGGACTAAAAGACAACAACCATGCTTAGCTTACATCCCCTGCCTTTTCCCTGGTCTCGCTCCTACGAGGGTCGGATGCCTGCCCCAGCAATAGCCTATGGCCTCACCTGAGCTCCCACACACCAGCAGCACAGCTCCCACCCGAATTGCTGGCATCAGAGCCACCTGTGCTGGTGCCACTCCTGCCTTTGCAGGATACACACACACCCCACCCCCCAAAAGCAAGGAGCTCTGCCCTGCGGGGCAGCTGCAGGCTGGTGGGAGAGATGCCCCCCATGCAGGGAAAAGTCACCCACACCAGGTGGGCAGGCCAGCAAAGCAAGGGGGTTTGAAGCTTGCATCCCATCACTGCTCTGAATTTAACCCCCTCCTCCTGCCTGTCTCCCAATTTTCTTCTTTTCTGTGAGAGGGGGAAGTTTTCCATGACCACACTTGTGTTTCTCAGGTCTCCCTCTAGCTGCACACCCCACAGCCATCCTCGCCTGCCAGCAGCTCCCCAGTGGTCCTGCCCTTCATCCCTCCTGCCTGGGCTGTCCCTTTCTATGGGTGACAGGGCAGGGAAGGTCAGTGCGTCCTTCCCACTGCTGAAGAGAAGTTTTCCCAAGTGCCCCAAGAAATGCCACTTCATTCCCAGCCCTACACCTTGGTTTTAGAAGGGTCTTTTCTCCCACCACCAATCCTTGAGATTTCAGGGCACCCAAATCTCTGTGGGTGACACAAGCCTTGTGGGATGCCCAGCCAAAGCTAGGAAAGAAAAGTACCTTTTGCTTAGAATCCTGTGCTGGATCCCACATCCTATGGACCCCAACCCTCCTCTCCTTCTCCATTCAAACCAAGGCTCAGGCCCTCTGTGGTTTTACCCCCCACAGCAGCATCCCTTGCAGGGGCTTCTGCTTACCTGGGAGGAGCAGAGAGAAGTGCTGAGCTCCCTGCCGAAGGGGACGGGTGGGCTGGGATCTGCGAGCGTCCCAAGGTGATGCAGCTCTCAACTTATAGTGACATTTGATCGTCTGGAGGAGCCGATTGGCCCCAGACTCCCTGCGCTGGGCAGGGAAGGGCAGCAGAGAGGGCGGGAGGGGGATGGAGGGAGAAGCAAGGGAAGCAGAAAAAAAGGTCATACCATGTATAGGAGCAGCTGGAGGAATTGCACAGATGATGCTATGATGGGAGGGACATGTTTGGAGGAAAAAAAAAACCTCCAGGGCTTATGTTTCTATATTTACAACCCCACCAGGCAGGCAGAGCTTTAAGAGGGGTATCTGAGGCAAAGGCACCTTGGAAACAAATTGTGGGGCTCCCGCAGCTCTGTGGCACACGGTTGCTGCTTAAAACCTGGTTGTGGCACCCTGGCTCTTGCAGTCTCAACACACAGCAGCAGCCTCTGCTCTCCCAGCTGGGTAGGGGCTCTTCCCTGCTGCCTCTCTACATGTAAACAGCTTGGGATGTACTGCAGGGTTAGAGCCTGTGGAGGGTTTGGGGATCTCCTGCCATCCGACACTCTTTGAAATGAACAGTCACAGGGCGTGTAAGAAGTCAGAAGCATGTGGCGCACACATCTCACATGTGTTAACGCATGGGTGGTGTGTGGCACACACCCACCTCTCACAAAGACTAGCAGGGCTCTGCCACACATCAGGGGTCAAGGAGACCTGGAACAAAAAGTAAGAGAGCAGGAATGCAGCAAGAGAGCTTGTCTGACCTCAAGCCACACTCAGAGCCTTTCTTAGCACAATACAAAAGCATTATTTAAGTAAGGATGTCTTAGAGAGGGCAAACCCCAGCTGGCTGGACTCCACCTAGAATCTCCTAGATGCCTGGGTGGGTTTTGCTGCCCAAGCACCCTCTACAGTTGCACAGCTATGCCAGCAGAGGATTGCAGTGCCTCACACAACCCTCTGGCTCACGGTTTCCACTTCACTAAACCTCACAGTCTTCAGCTCCCCATCCCCTCCCTCCCACCCCTCTCCCCTTGGCAGGGCTCCCCGGCGATGCAAAGCGTGCCCTCTGGAGCGCCTGGCAGCTCCAGCACCCCCTCTCTCCCAGCCTGTAGGAGCAGAGAAAAAATTTAGGAGCTGCAGGGCAGGTGATATTTTTGGCCTGGGTCACAGATTGATTCCTGCCCACTCTTTCCCTGCCACTTGCAGGAAAGGGTCCCCAACCGAGGATGTAAAGACAAGCATTTAAAGCCGTGGAGCAGGAGCACAGCGCTGCAGCCTTCCATTCACCAGGTAACATGCACGAGCAAAAATCCCCTCTCCAGCTTGTATTCTCCAGCTGTCCAGCAGCTTATCCTCTCTCCTCCCTCCCGCAACCCAGCTCAAGCCAATGCTTCTGTTACTTGTTGGGTGGGAGGGGGACAGTGCATCCATCCTCAGTGGCCCGGTTTTGGCTGGGAGTTTGCCAGGTGGGGGAGCTGGGGTGGGCATCCAGCGCTGCCAAGGAGAGCAGCACCTGCATGGGGACGCACGGCCGGACCAGGTATCGTGGCCTCCACTCCCCCTCCCCAGCTCTGCCAAAAGTGCTAACACAGCAAGCCAGCTTTCACGCTGCATTTTCAGCACCATCGGGCATTTTTGTCATCTTCCACTGGCTCATTTTCCTCAGGCGCTCCACCAGCCAGGCACATCTCCAAGAAATACCATGTTTGCCCAAACTGGCAGCAGAGTGGAGATGTACGGGAGGGGAGTTCCGCAGCTGTTTCTCCTTTTATGTTCACAGTGGACCTGGTTTGGCAGTGGTATTCACCAGCCTCCTTTGCCTGCTGGCCCGTTATAGACTGTCCCTGCTGTGGACAGGGCATCGCCACTCAGGTCTCCTACACCAAGGATTGGATCAATCAGTTAAAAAGAAAGTGTGTCTGTGCAAGTGCACGTGAAGCCTGGGCTTACACCAGGACAGTTCACAGCAGATGTGAGGCTGAATGCTCCCGTGGTCCCATCTGGCCCATTTGCTGCCAGTGAGTTGGCAGGAGCAACGTGAGCATCTTGCAGGGTTGGACAGCCTCTGCCAGAGCGGTGCTGCTTGTGCAGCAGTGGCACGGAAGCACTCTGCATCACTCAGATTTCCCTCTAAGCATCTTGACAAATGTGGTGTTGATGCAGGCTATGGCAGAGACAGGTAACCAGACATTTCTACCTGCTGCAGCTCTATTTTCAAATAGATGAGATGCAAACATTGCTGCCTGCAGCATCACCTTAGTTCCTGTACACGCGTGTCTGCGCTTAGCTCAGTTCCTGATCTATCCATGTTGGGCAACTGCTCCAGACAATGTCCATCTTTACATTATGCATCATATCCATGCTCCATCTTGCCCATCGCCACCTCCTGTGAGCATGGCCAATCTATTCAGTTCTGTCCCAAAGGACGTCTGTGCATCCTATGGGCTGCCTCTGTCAGACCGCTGGTGTCCATGTCATGCATCTTGTTTCCAGTCCCAGCATGATCCAGTTCCCTCCTCCCACAGGACTGAGGGGATCTGCTCCATCCCTCTGGAAAGAGGACTTATCTGATGCACACATCCTCTGTTTGCTCTGCTGTCAACTGGTTCACAACCGAGGCTCATTCCCCACAGCCCATTTTATGTTTGCCCTTTCTTCCCTTTGTGGGTCTCTATCTGCTTCGGCATGTAACTATAATCCTCTCCAATATTTGTTCCATGCATTAGCTGCATACCCTATGCTTTTCACACATACCCTATTCTAGTCCTTATTTCACCTCTTGATGCCATAGCACAGCAGTTTCATTCACAGCCTGTGACATTTTCATCATCAGCTTTGCCTCTCTACTGCAGATTGTCCTGCTCTAGGATATATATTTTGCACTGTCTTGACATCAGCTCTTCTCCCTGCATCAGCAGCAAGGTGTACTTGGACTTGCCTTTGAGCTGCTGCAGCACAGCCACGCCAGCCTAGAGAGCAAGCTAACCACCACCAACTACCTCGTGCTCCATACTGATCACAGACACCAAATGAGGGAGAGATGATCCCAGCTGTGGCCACATTTCTAGCAAGAGCTATCAGATTTTGTTAGGCAAGGGCGCAGTGAGCACCTGTCTTTGGAGAAGCCCTTTTCACCAGCTACCAGGTTAGGAGACACCACCAAGGCTAAAGAGAGCACACGTGCAAGTCACAGACACGAACCAGGGTCTCAAACTGCATAAAGTCCAGCTACCTGCTGACCTCAAGCCAAAGCCTGGCATGCTTTTACAGTGACAGCATCTCCATCTAGGAGAGGATACAGGAAACCAGTGTTCCTCCTTGAATAGGAACTAAAGGCTGGGGCACAGATCTAGAGAAGTTTCCACTAGGTAACCTACCCCAATATCACATTTCTTTTCAGTAGGTAGGAGCACCCAGCCTGGTTATTTGAGATGGGCTGCAGCAATATACAGCATAGCAGGGCACCTTGCAGGGGAGCTGTAATCAGCCCTTCTCATCTTTTCTGGCTGTTGGCTGACCTATTGCAGCAGCCAGCGCACTCACAGGGAGATGCCTTTAAATACAGTGCACACACATTAGCCCTGATAATTTTACAAATTGCATAAAGATGGGCACTTTGGCCAAATGCTTCCCCCCCCCCCTCTTTTTTTTTTTTTACCCTCACCCCCCGTGCTTATTGCACACCAGTCAGTGGGCAACATTTCCATGGATCACTGCCACCTCTGGCTGGATGACACTCAGCCAGCAAGCTGAAAAAGCACTGGAAAAGTCCATCTGAAAAGCTCTACAGCCCTGGAAGTCTGAAATCCTACCTGCAGCTTCACATTCATTAAAGCCTACAGAGTTTGTAAAGAAAATCAGCTACATCACTCCTTTAAAACAGGTGCTCTTTCACAACCCAGGAGAGATCTAACTTCTGAAGTGAAACAATACCTATCCCTTATTCACCAACTACCGACCAACACTGAGCAAACTGGTCTAATATTGAGAAGGATCCTGCTTTGGCCCGCAAGTTGGGCCAGAGGACCTCCTAAGGTCCTTCCTCACCCAACCTTGCCCATGACTCTGCACTTACACCTTTGTGCTAGAGCTACAGACGAACTTTCACTGACACCTTCTGTCATCCAAAAACAGTTAAGTTATCCAAAGTGAATTTATTTGCAAGGAAAATGTTTTACTTGAGTTGTTCCATCATTCACATTCTGACTGTTTCTTTTATACCCCCCCCCCCAAAAGTCATATTTGAATGCTTTCAAAACAACATCTTTTGATTTTTTTGCATGATACAAATGGTTTTGATGTGGGGGGGCTTTTTGCATGATACAAATGGTTTTGATGTGTTTGTCCGCTTATACAGACATCAGCACTGAAACACTAAGTTATCCAGGAAAACAGGTTCGTTAAGCTGACTGGGGAAGGGTGGGGATGTGTTTTTCTGTTTTGTGACACTCCATTATAAACCTTTTACCGTGACTCAGGGAAGGTGGGAAATGGGAACCACAAAAGCCATTTGGGAAGGAAAAGTAAATCCTTATCCAGTTCCCTTTCCTATCTTCTCTTTATCCCATCCCACAGAAAGGGATTCTGCAGTGGGCTTTAATCAGCAGCTCAAGGTTAGAGTAGATGCCCCATGTTCACTGAAACATTCTTTCCAACTTAATTGAAGTAGCTGCCAATAAAAAGGCAGATCAGATAGTGACTAAGTACACTCAGAGGAAGGACAGAATATATATATAATTAATTATTTTCTGTTCCTGAGTAAAATCCAATGACCTGTTTTATGTAGCCAGTCAAGCAGAGATCAGAATAGCCTTAAACTTTCAAATCAGCTCCTCTATTTATGTATTAGCAGACCACTGCCATTTTACCAGCAACGATGGGATGCTGAGGAATCTGAAACACAACTCAAATGGGCTAAGCAAAGACCATGCTTCCTCCCCAGCTCCTCTAATACCCCTGCCTGGCATTTGGGCTCGGGATCTCGGTCCTCAGCCAGAAGAGACCTGGTGCAGTGCTTGCCACGCACAGCGATGCACATCTTGCAGCAGCCGCTCAGATACAGGAGAGAGCAAGTATTCACCAGGTTGCGGGTTCACCTACCTGAATCTTGGAACGTGGCTGGGGAACCTGAGGGTTCCAACACCTTCTCCTGATGATGGCTTCATGACACCTCAAAGGTTCAGAGGCATAAAAAGGAGAATAAAGGCCAACAAAAAAAGCTTTCTCTTATTAATGACCAAATTACCTATGTACACCACCATCCACCTTCCTGATACTGGTATTCTCCTCCTTGCATCTGGAGGGATGCAGGCAATCAACACTTCCATTGAGGACTCTAGTGTGTCATCCCTTCTGTGAAGCTCAGTCGGTAGAAGAATCTAGCCCCGTCTTAGCCCCTTTCAGCCTGCAAGAGCAGAAACTCTACATCTTTGCATAAGAAATAGGGAGGGATCTGCACACCTCCTACTTCAGCATCAGATGCAAACATAAGCCAGCCTTGTGCATCATTCATACAGTGCATGCTGCAGATACACTCATTAGGCTGGTGTGGTTTTGGTGGTGACAGTGGCAGAGCAGGGTACAAAGTGTCCTTGGGCATTTTTAAATTCTGTTGAAATTTTTATTTGTAATTGAGGTTTTTCTAAGTTTCCAGTTGGGTTGGCTCTGGTTGTTATTGTTTCGGGTTTTTCCCAGCAATATTTTCACTGTTGGAGACACACAAAGTCACTAGCAATCTTAAAAGACAATGTCAGTTTTGAGATGGAGTCATCAGTCCAAGAGGAATTAATTGCATTAGGGTATTTGCATGAAGAACTGAGCACCTATCCCCCTATCCTTCCATGGGTCAGCACTGCATGTCCTGCAGAGCCAGCCCTGATCTCATCAGTCATCAGGGAGACAGAGAGGGAGAAAGCAAATTGAGAGCTCACCTCTGACACCAAGCCAAAAATACCAGCATCTGCATCCCTTCCATGAGAACTGGCCTCATCAGACAGGCCACAGTTCTGATGGGTGTGGGAAATGCTTTGCTACCTTGATCCACAACAGAGTGACTCAGATTAGAGATACATTAGTGCACACGGTCAGCGAGCAACAAGGCTCAGCAGGGTGGCACTGGAGGAGCAGCAAGAATTTGCCTTCAGTGTTGGCTTTCTGGCATAGCTCATCAGCCTTTCAAAAGCCAGATGGAACAGACCAAGCTTAACCCGGGTGTAAAGCTGCTTTGTAGACCTCCAAAGAAACTGATCTCACATGTCCCCATCTCCCTGTGAGCACATTTAACCTACCAGCTGCCTTGGCACGCACACTGAAAGTGTCCTGAAAGGCTGTGAAAAAGCAAAGCCCAAACCAGGATGACAGCTAGAAAAGGGGATGAAATGCCTCGGGGCCGAGAGGCAGTAAATAACTGCGTGGCATTTGGGCAGCTCACACGTTTGGCCAGGGCAAAGGCAGGTATTGGTGCCATCCTTACCAGCTCACTTTAGCAGTCTCAGCCCTGATCTTCCAGTCAAACTGCACACAAACACCCAAACAAAATTCACCAAACCAATCAACTCCTAACCCCCTCTGCTCCCGTGCAGCTTTTTCCATGCTTACACCCTCCACATACAGCACATCCCTCACCAGGAACAAGCAGAGCCAGAGCCAGAATTTGCACTCTTCCTCTCCGGAGATGGTAGCAATCAAAGCACAGCTCCAAATTTGCATTTTGCAACCCTGATTTTTGCAAAACAGTAGATCTGACCAGCAAACTTGAAAAGCCTCCAACTAGTTTCATTGCCTGGAGCTACTCTGCTAGAATATCTGTCCTGGCAACAGCACCATCATCTGCCCTTCACCTTTCCAGTACTTTAGATGCCGAACTTTGCAGGGCCAAAGTTGGGAGCATGCAATGGTGTTACTCGATAGCCCTTCTTCACACTAATTTTAGATGACGGAACTTTTCATGCTTTCAAAAAGAAGTCACTTTATTCCCGAGAAACCTCTTGTACTCACTGGCTACTGTAAATACTCTTTTCCATCCGATGTTTTGAACTTACCTACAGGGCTCTAAAAATCACAAGAAAACAGCACCAGAAATGATCCCGAAGGAACCAATGACCTGTTAATTTTGTGAACCAAACCAAGTAACATGATGCACCCAACATGCAAGTGATTGCAGATGGAAACAAGTTACACATCAGTAAGTACTGAATTTCATCTTTCTTCAGTTAATATCGATTCCTGATTTTTCTGGTAGGCTGTTGCTCCATCACTCAGCTGTTTGCTTTGGGAGATGTGCTTTCTCCATCTGCTTTAGACATCTAAGGTGCAATCCCTGTGGGATTCTAGAGATCCTCCTTCGACATGCTAGATCTAGGCTAGATGTCTCTCTGAAGATAAGGGATCAGGCTGGACCATTTGAGACATAGCCTGGGTCTCATCCTCAGGCTATTTACACCTAAATGGATGAAACAGTCAGACAGTGAGGACAAAGACTGAGCAGCAGGATGGGAGCCAGGACCAGTGCCTGGAGCTGCTGTTTTGGGCTGTCCCCAGAGGAGGTGAGCGAGGCAGGAGAACAGCCAAGGTGCTCACAGCAACCATCCACAACCTTGGGGAAGGACTACCTACCCAACCAAGCACATCTGATTCAGTAATTACACTTGCAGTTTGCTGCTTTCGTGCTTTAAAGTGCTTGCTCATATAAATGCCACTGATATTTTCCCCTTACTATGCTTCACCCTCTCTGCCCTGTTCTTCCCATCACCCTCAAAAGCACTAAGCCCATGACACTTTTTTCTGTTTATTTGAAGGATGAAGAGTGCGTGTCTTTAGCATTGTTAAACCACTATTACTTAGAATTTTCATTAAGAGATTAAGCACCTTTTTGAAATTTGATCTAAATCAAATTGTTCCACAGCAACCAAACCCCTCAGGGCACCCAAAGCAAAAATCACAGGGAAATCGCCTATGGTCTGTCTCATTATCAGGATCCTTGTAACGGTTCCATCGTTTCTGAAGCAAATGCTAGCTCCGATTGCACTTCTTGCCACTGTCAGATCCATTCTTTACCTGCTTTGAAATATATGTATGTATACACCCATATACATATATCTATCATGCAGCATTAGGGAGAGTGTGTTGAGCTGGCAAGAGTTACCAGTAGACCAACCACACAGCCTTGTTCAGCAGCATATCAGCTGCCACCTCATTATTTATAGCCACCCCGCTCTTTGAGCTTGTTTATATTCCTTCCCTAAGGTGGTGGTGGCAGGAGGGGAAGCTCTGACATTCAGACCCAGGTGTCTCCGAGCCTGACCTTTCCTTCAAAGATCAGAAACTGCAGAGGCATTTCAAGGAAGAAAGTCACTTGGAGACTCTAGACTCTTGCGTCCACCACCTCACTGGAGGCCCAGTGCAGAGCTGCAAACAAAGCTTGAGCAGAGATCTGTTAATTAGCCAGTACATATACATAAGGATGGTCATAAAAACGAACCTATAATTATTTTATACCTGGAAAGAGAAGCAGATGAAGTCTAGCCCCCAGTCTTGAGGCAGAACAAGTGCTATATAATGACATAACATTCAAAACAGACTTGAGTTTTCCATCAGCTAACCTTTCCCCAAGTTTAAATAACACTGGTTTATGGCTTGCAAGAAACAGGCAATGCAATGGTCGTGGACCGTGTTTTTCAATTCTGTCTCGCATATGCTCGCGTAGAATCATCTGTTAAACCTTGTTAGAAGAAAACCAGCACTGAAGCCTGCTACAGGACAAACAGCACGTTTCAGTATTACTGTAGCCCCCACAGATTTATTAAGAGTAGATACTGTAAAAAAGGACATTCCCCTTCTGCATAATCTAAACAGACAGGAGATAGGGAAAGAAGAAAATTGGAGAGAAGGACCACCTTGAGGTGTGCCTCAAGGTCAGAGCACTGAGAGCCCACAAAGGGGTTCCAGCCTCTCTCTTTGGGCACCATCGACCTGCCAAGGGGATTGTAATTTGGGATAGCCTGGCAGCACAGGGAACACAGGCAGCCAACAGATACAGGGACCAGGAAGGCATCGCTCTTCTTCACCAGGCTTTGAGGGTAAACTTAATCCTGCAAGAAAGTCTCTCTCAGTGCCTCAGTTTGTCCTTGTTATGCTCAAAATGCAACAGTCCCAGGAAAAGATAGAGCTATAGTCTTACAATGAAAGCCTGAGAGATGTCAATGCTGCAAAAAAATACGATATTGCGAAAAATGAATGTAGTAAAGATAGAGCAGTCAGCTGCTGAATGAAATCAGACTGGTAAGTGCTACAGAGAAGCACAGCCTGCTCTCCTTTACTCACAGAAGCAGGATGAGTCCCCAGGAGCACTCTTCACATCCCTAGGAGAGCAGAGGTCCCAGCGACACACAGACAAGCTGGAAGCAGGCTGCTTTGCAAAGGTTGCACCATGACTTCATCACCACACGCAGTGGTTTCTCCACAGCAAATTCACCTGAAGCTTTTCATTTTAGTGAGAGATGAGCAGAAGCACTTCACAGATGCCACATTTTCTTCTGAAGTGAACAATAAAATCAGCCACAATGCCCTGTGCTTGCTGCTGAGGGAAGAAATGAGCCTTCATCCCCTCTTAGCATTCCCCAAGATGCACATCCAGAGCACCTGGGCTGCAGCATCCTTTTTTTTTTTTTTTTTTGGGGGGGGGGGGGCAGTCACCATCCTGGTAACCCCACTGCCACTCCCACCACCATGTGTGCACCATGTTACTTTGGGAGGAGAAACAGCATGTCATAAAGTTAATTTAACCGTGCAAAACTTTCCCCCAGCAAATACAGGTACCTCATAAAGAGCTATACGCATCTGCTCTAAGCTAGGTCTTTTCCCTGGTTCCTCACCACCACCAGTGCACTCTGGTCTTGCCAGAGAGTTTCCATGTAACCTGCTCACTTCTGTGCTGTGACCAGAACCTGAATTACAGCAGTTGTTTCTGTTGAAACCACATCTATGTCCACATAGGCTTTAACTGGGGACAATATGCCCTGCAAATTAACCCTCCTTAGAGGAGGAATCTCACACAAGCAGCCTTTGTGGCCTTTTCTGCACTCTCCATGCTGGCCGGGCGCAGGAATAGTAACAGGAGTTTGTGGCCATCCTCTCCACCAGCCAACTGCAGAACAGAGTTGAAACAAATTGGTGCAACCAGTTTGCATGCATGCAAGGGCACAATACCACTGCTTTCTCCTCACGCCAGGACACCTCTATACACCCCTTGCTACTGCTCTGGCCTTGCTTGAAAATCCCACCATGGCAGAGGAAGGGCTGAAGGGAGGAAGATGGGGCCAGATGGTATCCATGCTCCCCAGTGCTCTCTAAGGAACAGCAACTCCTTGAATTCCTACCTCCAGGAGGAGCTGAAGCAGAGGATGGATAGGACTAGGGTACCAATAAGCAGAAAGATGACAGGTACAAGCAATATCTGATTAACTTTCCTCTTCCTAATACTTTAGGAAAGTATAGGTAAGGAAAGCACAAACTATTTGTTGTCTCTACACCACAGAAGTGTTATTACTCAGAAGGTCAGCTCCATAAAAAAAAAAAAAAAGGTATTTCATTAGATGGTTCCAGATAGGGTAGTCAGCTCATTAGAGTGCTGGGTTCCTGTACAGACAGCTATATTGGTGTCATCTAAGCTGTATAAGCAGGCTATACAGGATTTTTTTTTTTTAGCTGACATCACCAGTGATTTTTGTTGAAGCCTGTGATGTTGCTGAGGTCTATCAGCTGGGGACCTAAGCTCTGTGCTTCTCCTAACTGATCACTTCATGCAAATTCTTCTGCGTGCTGCTCCATCTCTCGCCCAAACACCGCTCATTCCCATTTTACAGTCAATTACCCCCAATAACAATGAAGAATGCAGTGAGATGACAAGGATCTTCTAAATGGGGCAGGCACACAGAAAGCCCTTTTCTTGCATACATCAAGCTCCTTTTCTTCTTGTCACTCAGCCTGATGCTTCTTCTCCTTCACTTTCTGCTCAAGTAGAGAGTTGCAAGGTCTTGGAAAACAGCTTTGCTGCAGGAACTCCTACATCAACAAAATCCTCAGAGTTGCCATTGTTACATCATCTTCCTCAAATTTTATTAAATGCTTACAGAAAAAAAATCCAGGCTGCAGTAAATTTAAGCAGAAAGCACACTGACGAAGGAGGAGAGAGAAGCTGCCCTCCCCTCCAGGAGGGCAGAAACAAATCGCAAAATTATGTTGACATGGGAAGAGGGTAGGAATAAGACTTTTAAGAGGGAATGGGGGACATGCTAACACCATGAAGTATGAAGGCGTGGGAGAGCTCAGAAACAGCCCTGGGAGCTGATTTACAGACCTCAGGCCCAAGGCCAGAGTGCCACTCTTTAGGGACTCAGTTTCTCCATGTTCACAGCAAGCCCTGACCTCCCCAAACAACTCACTAGGATGCCCTTTCACCATGCAGCTTCCAGCATAAGAGTAGCAACTGTTTCTCAGATATCCTCTCCACCTCCAGGAACGTAGCAGGCAGTTTATCAACATACCCACCACATCCACATCTGACACTCAGAAGAAGTGTTCCAATCGCTGGAGCCCACAAGTCAGAGAACAAGCAAATCCCTTTCCCAGAGAAGGGAGATAATACCAGTGGTCAGCACTCCTCATCTGGGAAAGGAGACCTCCAATCTGTGTTAGGGAGAGGAAGGCACCAGCTACTTGAAACAAAGCTGCTATTGCCACTGTTGAGACGGAAAAGTGGCAGGAACATTTTGGCATGGGTAATGTAACTGTGATGAGAGGATAATCTGGGAACTAAAGAAAAAAACAGGACTAAGTTGAATGTGATTTGATGTACACAGAGACAAGTAGATGGAAGTCCCTCAAAGCAGATAATGTAGAGGGTCAGGGGCTGCATTGTAAACAGGGGAAGAGTTTACCCACAGCTGGCACCAACAGGGTAACAAGTGGTCCTTGCAGTCTCCTCATGCTCAGGATCTGCCCATTGCCCTCCTTTCAAACACTGATTCTTTTACCAGGTTTCTTTTGAGCTCCCTTTTTCTCACCATCCAGCCACCAAGAGCCACAAAAGCAGAAATTCTTCATCACATAGCAAAAGCCCTGCCAGCTCAGCAAGGCAGCAGATCCCCCTCTTCCAACACTTGAGAAAGAAAAGAGGGAGTAGAGGGAACAGAACCACAGCCTCCCATCTCCATAGCAGAGCCAGATTTAAAAAAAAAAAAGTGCCAGAGAGTCACATAGAAAGTTAAAACAGGGACAGTTTTGCCAGCTGATCTAGTTCCTTTCGTCCAACCGGAGGCAGCATGGGGTATTGCTTAGACCCCGAGAGGAGTCAGGCTGTACCAAAGCACACTGACATCAGGCAGGAGAAGAGAAACATCCTTCAATTGTCTTCTGTGGAGCAGAGGAAATAGTGGCATCGAGGGCAGCATCAAGCCAGGACCAAGCTCAGCTGCAAGACAAGAAAACAAGAAGTTTATGCATACCATTTGGCCTGCCACGAGCAATACCCTGGGCTGTACAGAGGCTGCATCTTGTCTAGCAATTACAGGTAGCTCTCTCCCACCCATTTCCACAAAGCCCTGTGAATCAGCCCATAAAGCTTCAGCACTGCAGGACAGTCAACCCTGCTACGTGCCCATGGCAGAGTAGATGCCAAGGGCTGCATGCCCGGCAGAGGTCACAGCTGCCCAGGCAGAGGGAAGGATGTGCTCCTGCCCAGCCACCTCCTGAGAAGGAGGAGATTAGCAGGTTTCTTTCCAAGCCTGAGAAAGCCACAAAAGCAGAGAGCATGTTCCTAAAGCCCCTGACAGCCGCAGCTCTCTACTTGGGACCATCTGCAGCCATATCGGGTTCCTGCAGCTCTCTATCTGCTCCACGTGCGACAGCTGGTGCAGCTGAGGGACTCCCGCACACAAATGACTTTTCCATCGCATGATAAATGACTCCTCCATGCTGACACTCTCCCAGTTTGGGGTTGCCTGCAGATGGAACGGAGTTTGGGAGAACAGTTGGGGTCCAAGAGTGGGTGACCTCCCCTCCACCCACAAGCACTCAGCCAGCAGCAGGGAAACCTAACCCTTTGAAAGCCTCTTGACTCAGGTTCTAGCTCCATTTCCTTCCAACTTAGCACAAACCCACCCAAGTTTCTCAGGCAGTATTTTCCCCATTGTCCCAGATTTTCAGCTCCGGCCTTTCCGCTGGCAATAAAGCAAGTCCATCTGTCCCTTTGCTTTTGCTTCATTACACAGCAAGGGGGGGGAAGACGATCACAAATCTTGCTTGTTGCAGAATTTCTCCCGAGAACACAAAGCTCTGAAGGAGAGTCATCAAAGCTAAGCATGACAGGGAAGGCAAATAAATTAACAGCTGATTTCCTTTTGCTGTCTCTTAGCATCTCTCTGCCTCACTAGTCAAACACACAGACTCCGGCACAGTCACATGCCATGGAAGTTACCGCTCACGTCTCCAAGACCCACAGCACAGCAGGTTTCAAGTCAGCTGGGGGGCTGAGAGAGTAGCGAGAGTGATTTTAAGAGCACAGACTATTGTAAGAGACCACAAATCTTGAGATTATAGGGCACAAAGCAGCCTCTTTGTTCGGGAACAGAGGGAAAGTTTTCCCGGTGCATGCAGATTGTATCTAAAGTTCCCACTCCAAGAACCCCCATGCTCCCCTCGGTAGCATCTGGCAGTTCACATCAAATCCCAGACAAGATCCTGCTCTGACCCATGTCGGAAGCTGCATCCTACTGGGGTGCAACAGTCTGTAGGACAAGGAAAAAACTCAAAAAGCTGATCGGTAGTTGGGAAGTTCACTGCCCTGCCTCTTTAGTATTCCCAACACAAGCTTGAAGCAGGTCAACCTTGTAATTTTGCTTTACCAGTGCTGCTAGACCACAGCTCATCCTGTAGCAGAGGCTGTCCGTGGGAAGACATTAAACAGGAGCAAATGAAATCATTCCACAATCAATCCTAACATCAGATACGTGTACTAGCTCACCTTGCAGCAGACAAAAATCACACAAGCAACTACCAATTCCTATACAAACAGAAACAGAGTAGTGTTGCACAAAAGCAAGTATGTATCTCTCCAACTGAGGCATTTTGGCTTTCTGACCCAGAAGAATCTAGAATATCCACAAGGCTGGGGAGGAGAGCAGGTATATGATGAAGGAATGGGCTCTCAGCCTTTTTTCAGGCCAGTGCAGACTTATTTCTAGGAGTAGCTTTTGAAACAGAGCAAGTTCTAATCCCAGCCTTATGCCTAAGGCATGAGGCTGATAAGCCATTGGGAATGCCCAACAGTTGTCACCCCCAGCTGGCACAAATCCCCTCCAAGCCCCCTCACCAAAACAGCAGGAGGTTTCTCATGTCTGCAGCTGAAATAAATCATAGAATAGTTTGGGTTGGAAGGGACCTTTAAAGGTCATCTAGTCCAACCCCCCCACAATGACCAGGGACATCTTCAACTAGATCAGGTTGCGGCTCAGACCCCCATCCAACCCGACCTTGAATGTTTCCAGGGATGGAGCATCTACCACCTCTATGGGCAACCGCTTTCAGTGTTTCACCACCCTCATCGTAAAAAATTTCTTCCTTATCTCTAGTCTGAATCTACCCTCTTTTAGTTTAAAACCATTACCCCTTGTCCTGTTGCTACCCGCCCTGCTAAAAAGTCTGTCCCCATCTTTCTTATAAACTCCCTTTAAGTACTGAAAGGCCACAATAACGTCTCCCCAGAGCCTTCTCTTCTCCAGGCTGAACAACCCCAACCCTCTCAGCCTTTCCTCACAGGAGATGTGTTCCAGCCCTCTGACCAGTTTTGTGACCCTCCTCTGGACCCGCTCCAACAGGTCTGTGTCGTTCCTGTACTGAGGAAATCGGTTGGTAGTAGCGCACCACTTACTAGACACTGCCCAGGCCCTGCCCACCACAGCCTCTGTTCTGGAGGACAGCTCATCTACCATGGGGAGGGCTTGACCTTGAAGGCTTTATGCCCTACGTGCCACCTCTTCAGTGCTTTCATTTACTGCTGCATTTTTTAAATTATTTTTTTTTCTTTAAAGAAGAGTCATCCTTCTTCCCCCCATCCACAACCAGTTTTGGCAGATACACCACCTGCTTGCTCGGTACAGATCAACTTCTCAGCCCAGTGCTGACAGCAGCACTGCAAGCCTAAAGGCAACACCAGGCACTCAAGCACAAATAGCTGTTCTGTGCTTTTGAGAGTTTTATTCGGGATAGTTTTCCCACACGGTAGGTATCATGCTACACACCCACACTAACCAGAGCCAGTTGGAGAGCCACCAAGAACCAAGCAGAGCACATGCAATAGCCCCTCTGGGCAACCCTGACATCAGCCCACCACCTCTTCCTTGTTTCAGGATGTTCAGTTGCATCCAGCACTGGGGATTAAGGGGCTCAGTGATTTATGCCTCCTTTCATAGCAAAACTCAGCAACTCTGTGCTGAGTGAGAGGCAGGGTTGAGTCAGATTTCTTTCTGGGGGCTGCCAAAGAGTCATTGCAGGTCAGAGGCTGAGTTTTTGGTGTTCCCCAGCCTTGCTCAGGAAGAGAAAGAAGAGAACTGACATTAGTTTTATCTTTCTATCCCCAACACAGACACTTAGCTCCACTGTGCAGGAAATCTGACTGGTGCTCACCAAAAAGAAGAGGAGATGGCAGTGAGTTAGTGAAAGAGAGCAGGGAAAAGATCCATGCATCCCCCCAGGAGCAGCACTGTTGGCCAAAAGGGGGGGTCCATCTGCAATTGCCGCTGGGGACAAGACCTGACCCAGAACACAACCTATTTCTGTTTCACTGAAGAATCAGTGATACAGCCAGGACAGTGGCAATGCTCCCAAGGGAAAGAGAAAACTTGGTTTCATCTTAAACTGAGTGCAGGAGAAGGTGGCCTCTGTACTTGACACAGCAAGCAAAGACCAGTTAGAGTTAGCATTGTGACAAAGCACTTTCTCACCAGATAAACAGCTTTTTTAAGGTCCTGCATTTCACAGGGATGTCTTTCTGCCAGCTGAAATCAATCAAGGCCAGTGTTGACTTTGACTCAAATGACACATGTAGTTTATGGCTGTTCTGTTGTACATAACATTGTATCAGAGTATTAATAACTGGAATTTGGAAAGCTATGAAACATGCCTGATTTGTGTCTCTGGAGAATGTTTCAAAGCTTCAGAATTTCAGAACCACTCTGTTTCTCTTGACATTTCCTTCCAAATCCCTTTAGGACTTGCCAAGACACGAACATCTGTGGTCCCAAGGAGCTCTCACTGGGTTTTGCGCTATCGCCAGGAGCAGGAGGGCTCCAGGTTTGGCAATACAGCTTCCCCCAGTACATCTCTTGCCCTGCCACACCACCCTCAAGACTGGCTGAGACTACTTGTGAGACTAAGGAAACCAAGACTGATGCTCTTCTCCTACAATACTGATTCCATACTCATAGCTTTTGGAGAGAGGAAGAGGCTGCCTTATGTATGAATATTTCAGAGTCTAGTCCAGGGCTAAGCCCACACCAACTCTAAGCTTTGTGTTTTCTTCCAGGAGATGACAATGCTGGTAACAGTATCATCCTCCGTCCAGCCTGCTCCCATCCACCACCACCTTTCTCCCCCTCCCACTCTACCAAAGCCTGGGAAGGACAACCTGCGGCTGCAGCGGCTGCTGAAGAAGGCAGCCAAGAAGAATGCCATCCTAGCTTCGGAGCAAGCCAAGTCCTTTCGGTCCAGCCTCTCACCCGTGAATGAGGCCAGCCCTGACCTAGAGCACAATGAGAGCACTCCCCCAGCAGAGACCCCCGAAACCACAGCAGCCACCTCTGCCAGCCTCCCAACCCGCCTCTCCATCAAGCCCATCACCCACCGCATCCCCTCCCCTTTCCGAAAGAGCAAGCCTTTCACACTGAAGGTCACTGAGCAGAGGCGCATTGCTGAACACCTCATGCTCACGACCTCCCCAGCCGTGCCCCTGCTACACAAGCCAGGAGCTCCCAAGACTCCACAGCAGCCTGAAGGCACAGACACCCACCTCCCCTCTCCACAGGACCCTTCAATATCCGTTTTCCCCCAGCCACCTCCTTCCAGTACACCCAGTAAAGAAAGGGCAACAGATGTTACCTATGTCACCAAGGTGCATGCTTATTTCCACAGCGTCAAGCCACCCAGGGCTAAGACATCCACATCTAATCAGACCCAAGAAACTGTCAGCCATGAAGACAAAAGGCCTTCTTCTCCAGCACCTGAAACAAGGTACTCTGAACCACCTCCAGGGCAGATACCCACCCTGCTCGATGACAGCAAGGCCATGGCTCCTGCACTGGAGCCTCCCCTCCTTTCTGCTGCAGAGGCAGAGCCTCCTAATGAAGCTCCCAGGCCTGCTCCTACTGAAGAGTCCATCAAGGCCCCTTCACCCAAGCCCAGCCCCTCCGATGCCCACACCGATCAGCCTATGACCCATGGAAGCGACACCGAAATATCTGGATCAGAGATAGCTCCTGAATTACCTGAGCAAGATGGCGACATCCTAAAATCATTGACACCCAGCACTCCCTGGAGGCAAGCACACCCAGCAACAGCAACCCCAGCACAAGCTGACAGTACTGTGGCCACCTCCACAGACACCGAGGCAGAACGTATCATTCAACCTCAGTTGACCCCCAGCTTACCAAACACCAGCCCTCCCCTCAAAGCTGAGCCAGCACTATCACCTGTAGAAGAAGCAAGACCGCTTGGAGCCAATGCCAGTGGCTGGCATCGCCTCAGGAAGCAGTTGATGGTGCAGCCAGAAGCACCCAACTTCCCAGAGCCCGAGCCAGAAAAGCTGGGACAGGAGGAAGGGAACAAGGAGAAGGACAGCTCTCAACCAACTGGTCAAGAGTGCAGGCTGTTTAAATCAAGGGCCACAAGGATGTGGGATGCTATTTTATACCAGATGTCAGTCAACAAGGAGAGGAAGCAGCAAGCAGAAGAGAAGAAGCTGCAGAAGGAAGAAAGAAACTTTCTTCCCCGCCGCTTACCCATCCTTCTACATAAGCCACGCTTCGATGCCCGGAAACTGAAGGAACTGGCTGCCAAACCCATGACAAAGATCACCACTGTCTTTGAGGTGAGCCGGTTTAGACCCAAAGCGGCTGAGGAGCACAGCAAGAGCTTTAACAGAACAGCATCAGGATGGTCAGTCAACTGAAGCCAGACTGCTCCACAGGCCCAAATCTCTGGAGGTTCCTACAGGGCACCAAGCAAGAAAGCACCTATGACTAAGTTTACTGCCCAACAGAGCCAAGTGTAAGGAAAAAATAAAATTAAATCCCTCCAAGCCAGCAGCCTCATGCTGTGGGTTTAAGGGTTACTCTCCATATCTATATAAGCTTAAAAGCATAACATACCGCATCCACAGGTCATGAGCCAGGAAAACAAACATGCACTTGATATAAGAGCCAACAACAAGCACTGTGTGCAGTAACGTGGGGAAGAGTGGGGAGGCACACAGTGAAGAGGACAAATTGCCTGTAGAAGCAGCCCAGTTTAGGGGAGGATGGTGAAATCTGAGTTTATTTTGTTGTGTTTAAGACCAAAATAAATCCTAGAAACAGAAGCAACTGCAGCTGAGGCAACATGAAGGAATCTGGGTTGCTCCACATCTCCTCTAGGGAGTTTTAGAAACCAAAGTCAAAGAGGGTACACATCATCTCTTTAGCTTCTCCACCAAAAGTGCACCCCACACCCATTCGCTGAGAACAAGGTGGAAATTCATCCTTTCACCCAAAGCACAGACAAGGGACAGCATAAAATATCCATCCTGCTCTCACACAGCAGTTCCCCTGCCTAAAAAAAATGGGCATCATCATTTGATGTCCTCTTAGGTCAGTCTACTAAATCATAGCACATGGAAGACTAACTTTGTTGCAGTAATCAGGTTCTGTTAGGTATTTTACCATGCTTTTTTAAGTACAGTTGGGGACTGATGTTTTCATGATAACCAACAAGAGCCTGCTTCAGCATATGGGTATCCAACTCTGTGTATTTAACAAGGTGCTGTTTTCCAGGAGGTTCTGCTAACCACATGTAGTCTTGTTTTCAGGGGGATCATCATGATAATTGCATACCTACTGGTGCCTGATGTCCTGAAAAAAAGGGTATTTAAAACAAAATCCCCAATTCTGTCCATCCACAGAGACAACTGTGCTTTCCACCATTACAGTCACCCTTTGCATCTCCATTGCCACCAGGCTTATGAGCATGACATCTGGAGATCAGCTACTTCTGTTTCACAAGGGACTTTGTCATATGCTGGGATGTTCCTACACAGCTAATACAGGATTGCTATGTTTAGTCCAAACAGGAAACTCAATACACAGCTCTTTACATTCTCTTCATGCACAGAGGATATGGAGCTGACCAAAATTTCCCCAAGCCAAACTGCAACCAGACATAGAAACAAAACCAAAAGACCCTTTTGCTTTTCTGAAGTCTTCCAATTTTGCAATGATGCTACAAAAGCTTAGTTATCACCAAACCTTCTCTGAACTTTTCCCTTTGCTGGTCTTATACTCTGTTTTGTAACCCCTTGCCTATTCTAAGGAGGAAAAAAAAAGGGGGGAGGAATAACCCAAGTATCTAAAGTTTGGATTTCACCAATCCCCCAGTTTTCCAAGAAAAAGCTGAAAAGAGGTAGGTTAGAAATGTGCCAGTAATCACGAGTGGATCCCAAGTAAGCCTCTGCAGGATAATTCAACATGCTGCAAGAGAAGGCCATAGAGAGAGATCCACACAGCAACACAAAATCAAAAAAAAAAAAAAATAAAAAAAATCAAAGAGTGCAGCGTAAAACTTGTAGAATGCCTAATGCAGGTCAAGATGACCTTACCACACCGCGATAAAATGGCACTTTACTGTAGCACAGCTAAATGGATGCCTATGCACAAGAGTTTGCATTCACAAGATCCACAGCATTAGCATGGAGCAGAACAGCCAATATTGATTACACTTGGGAGACTATGTGAATCTGGCCATAGAAGATGGTTTCAGAAACAATTGTGCTTCAATCCAGTGTCCTGCAGTGAGGATGACGACCCAGAACAAACCAGTGACTCCCACATAAGGTTTATGTTTTGCATCTGCTAGGCTTCCCATCAGGCTGTGTCCACAACTCAGCCCCAACTGCAGAGGGATGGAGGACAGAAAATCGCAAGTAGGGAGAGCGATTCTCACAGTGGGAAGCAGAGGAAGTCAGGTTCGGCTACATGGTTTAGCCCTTTTGCCCCAAGAGCGAAGGGCAGAGGCATACAGCAGGCATGGCAAGTCCTGCGGAGACAGACTCTGGCACGAGAGCATCACAGAGGAGAGAACAGATGCCTGGAGACAACAGATTTCCACCAGTCGCTCTGCGCTGGGAGCCATTGCGGTGTGTCCCAGCCTGATGTGCTATGCTGAGCAAGGGAAGGGGAACACTGCTGGGCACAGAGTTTGGTTGTTTTTCAGTGTCAGCCTCAGGCAGTTGCCAAGAGCCCAAATTGCCACTTACAGAACACCTCTTGCTCCACAGCCTGCTCAGAGGTCCTGCAGCTCAGGAAGGGGGAGGAGGAAGAAAAACTGTACCTGTGGCTTAAGGAACTAGAAAGGTGATAAGGTGGTGTTGAGCAAGCGACACAGGGGTGAGCCAGAAGAGTTTGGAAGCCAAAAGGCAACAACGAAGGGATCTGGCAGCAGGAAAAAAGGATGAACATAGTTCAGGGGGGGGTGAGAGGAACTGGGGAGCAGGGACCTCACAGCACACAAAACAGCCAGCTAAAAACCTAAGATGATAAAAAAGCCAAGATCCTTCAGCTATCACAGTCATTTTGCTATTCACAGTCAAAAACCCTTCCTTGTGAATGAACCCACAGGGCAACAGTGTTGTGCCATGGCTGTTTGGAGTACTGGGTGGATCCTGGAGGACATCCTGTGACAGTCACTGGCCTTTCAAGAAAGGATGCTGGAAAAAGACCAGAGCCAATGGCACTTTCCTTTGAGCTTTGCAGAAGCTGAAGTAGGGCAAACAAGTCCTGTTTGCTGACAACCTAGCAAAACCTGTTTGCTATAAAGAATTTAAGTTCAGTAGGATCCCACCCAGTGCATTGAGACAGACTTCAGGAAAAAGAAGAGGACTGATCAAAAAGGAGACCTTAAAATAGGTTTCTGAAAGCCACAGGCAGAGAAGCAAGTTGAGGATACAACTCCTGTGGTCTCCTCCTTCTTTACATCTAAAAACATAGCTTTGGGCAGGCTTGGGTTTGTACTGCTGCCCACCTCAAAGTGGCATTCGAGAGATCTTCTCTTCTAAATCGACACCACAAAAGCAAAAAAAAAAAACCCAAAACGACATGCTGCACTCAAAAGTCAGCTCCTGTGGGGGGGGGGGGGGGGGGGAACACAGCCCTCAGAAGAATTCAGAAACAAAAGGTGTTTTGTAGCAGAGCTATTTATAGGCTTGGCTATGAAATAAAGCTTCTTTTTTATAGTAGGAAAAAAGAGAATGAGCTTGTTTTCACCCCTGACAACTTCCTCTCCTCTGACTGTGCCAGATGCTGCCTGGTTGGATCCAACCAGTTATCACCTCCCTCTACACCGTTCCTCCTTATTGCCACAGCCCTCTAGTATCATCCACTCAAGATAACACCAGGATATCTATTAACATAAACACAATATGAGCATGAGATCCAAAGACTGTTTCAAGAGGGCAGAAACAGCAACCCAGCTCTGCCTCCCTCCTTGCTGAATATCAGAGGACAGTCCTTTCTGCTCTGTTGGTCTACCCAGCACAGCAGATGTTCGTGTCCTCCCCACTCAACCCTGTTAAGGACTGGTTCCAAGAGGTTACTGAAATCATTAAAAAGTTTTTCCCCTGATTAATTCAGTAAATCTGGGAATTAGACCCCAGAAGCATCTGAATTTCAGGAGTACATCAGCTGCTACGCTCAGACAGAATGACCTCTAGCTATCTACTTCTCCTTGCAACTTAAGAAAGCATAAGAAAAACAGGCAATTACAGACTGTTCCTTTGAACTAGCAAAGGCAAATACATCTTCACCCTAACAGCAGTAGCTAAGGGACTTACTCTGCAGATTAAACTAACACAGGTATCCAGCTTTCTAGCAGCATCAGAAATTCAGAGACCAAAACAAACCCCTGCTGTATACCCACTCCCTTCCAGCTCAAAGTCAGGCGTTTGCCCAGTAGCAAGGCTCCAGGTGTTACCATACAGTACCTTCCAATTTGCCCAAAGTGTAGCTGGCAGAAATAACCCCAACATCTTGCCAGAACACCACCAGGAGTTTGTTACACAGCACAAGGTCATACTCCACCTACCTGGTTAATGAGTTCTCCAGGCATGCTATTGCTCTGCAGCATCATCTATCAACACCTTCTTGTACTGGCCATGGCCTGTTGCAACAAATTTATACTTTTTGCCAGAAGGAGTAGACTGAACAGGAGAGAAAGAAAGAGCCAAAGTCAGCATTTTTCTCCCTTAAACAGGCAATCAAGCTCAAATAACTGAAGTCAGAGGAGCATGCAATATGGTTGTCTGTAATCCCAGAGGGCTTGGAGTCAGCCTAATTTGTACTCCCTTCTTGCCCCTTCCATGTAAACTCTTTGCACAGACTGACCACCGCTTTCTGTAAGCATAAAGTAACACAGCGAGCACAGGATGTGTAATAGGAAAGGGAAGATGCAACACCAGGCCTCATGAGGGAGGGCTCATCTAAGAGCCCAGACCTCCCAAGCCAGGGTTGGTTTCACCCATAGCAAGAGCCAGTTTCATTTACCACATACTCGCAGCAGTACTGACTGAGGAAGACAAGATACTTTGATCTTCCTCTCCCAGCCTGGACAGTTCGAGCAACAGCCGCTTGCTGCATTTTAATAGGCATTCCCACAGATGTACTGGTAGGCACAAAACCCCAGATCCATGTGCAAGTGTTGGTACTGTCTTAGGTTTAGTTCCACGTAATTTTGCACGTTTTCTTTATTCTCAAGATTAAAAAGCATAACAAGACCAAAGTAACTCACATGTGCAGTTGAATTTGAGCCTAGAAGGCTGGGGCTCCCAACTCATGGGCTGAGAACAACATGCTAGTCATGAGACCCTTCAGTATTACTGGTTACAAAACAATTTTTGCCCCCATTTTTACCAGGGCTGAAGCAATAGCAGCTCACTGTTAGGAAGAGCTCTTGGGTATGCCACTGCATTGATAGATACAGGCAGCCATTGTCCCAACAGAACATGACCATCTTCTCAATACTTCCAATCCAGCCAAGAGCTCTTTTTTCACAGCAGAGCAAGAGCTTTCATACTCACACAGATTCTAACTCACCTTGATATTGGTCTCGGGTTTGGGATTACCCTTCTGTTCCCAAAGGCTTCTTTTACTCACAATGTCTCCAGCCACGATATCCTGAGGAGATGATGTTCTCATTACCCTTTACTGCTAACACTGCTGAACATGCCTTTGTTCACGTCCCTTCCAAACCCACACATCTGACATCCTTTTTTATTTATAATATCACATCATCTGAGCTATGACAGCTGCAGCTAAACCCCATGACTATGAAAACTTCTTCCTATTCCCAGTATATCCTATGTTTTCCTCTCACTCTCTTCAACAAGAGCCTGCATCAGAGATCCAAGATGTTTATTTTCTTAAGTTTGTCAACTATTCAAGACATGTTAACATCAAGGCTTTTCTTGTGTGGAAGGAAGTTTGCTCACATAAACACAGGTTTGCAACCAATGTGTTACAGAATCAGCCTCGCTCTCAATTACCAGAAACTGAAATTATTAAGAGAGCAATACATAATACTCTGCATTTTCCAAGTACAAGTTTATCATCTTGCAACTTTGTGCTCAACAACTGGTGCTCAGTCCTAGCCCCTGCAGAAGACACACACATTCTCCCCACCAGCTGATTTTATTTCCATTTCAAAACAGAGCCTCAGCCAGCATCACAGAGGCTTTCCTAGCTGTGCCACCAAGAAACAATTTGGGGCCCTAGCACAGACGAAGGAAAGCTCTGAGTTGGTACAGCTTGCATCCTGATGAAGGCGATTGGATCTCTAATATAGATGCCTTTAGAGCCAGTGGGCACCACCAATGAGCCGTACCAACAGGTTAATGCACACGTAGTGTGTGTTGTGCCCAGAGGCCAACCCCTCTGCCACTGCACAAGCAAGGCAAGTCTTGCAAATGCCATACCTTACAGGGCAGGGACTTTGTGGCAGACTGAGCTGCAACCTCTCCAGTCTCCCAGAGGCTTTTTGTGCTGGCTACCATCATGCTTGTGGTGGGAAGGTCAAGAGAGGGCTGCCGGACAGGTTTTGGAGCCTTTGTGGATGTCTGGAAAATAAACAGAGAAAGATCACCATCAGGGAGTGTGTAGTTTTTCCACCACCACCACCATCCCCCCCATAATTGGAGGTCCTCAGGGATGAGGGGCTGTAAAAGGAGACTTGTAGGGTCTTGCTAGTTCCTGCCAGATAATTCCACCATTTAAGCAAGGAACATGAGGAAACAAGGATGGGACAGCTTGCTAAAGAAACCTACTTTATACTGTGGAGAGAGATAGAGACAAGAGAAAGCGTTGCTGCCACCCAAGGGGAAACAATTCAGTTGTCACCTCCCAGGTGGTAAGGCTAAGAGGCACGGTGGGAGAGGAACGCCCAGCAAAGAGGGCTCCTTGGGGAGTGGGGACACAGAGACAAGACAGCAGCCCACCTCAATAGCCTGTGTGTACTGCTCCAGCCTGTCATCGATCTTTGACACAGGGAGGGGAGGCTGAGTCTTCTTTATGCTGTTACTGAAGAGCAGAGGAGAGAAGAGGATTAAGGTGATCCCCCAGTGCCTCAAGAAGATGGGAGGACTTTGAGGGCCACAGGCAGCCTGTCACTCCTGCCCTTCCCCACAGCAGGGCCCTCCAGCATCCTCCATTTGCAAGAAGGGACCTGCTTTACCCCCAGGTCAACCCTAGAAATACCTTTTCTTTATTGAGCGGTTCAGCAACTCAGTTCTGTCTGTGATCTAAAGTGGGAGAGAGAAGACAAAGACATTACTTTTGCCCATGGACCTCAGATGGATGTAGGTCACCTCAGCTGACCATAACGTAAAACATTTCTCTTCCCTGATCCCTCACCCTCAGTGCCATGTTCCCACACTGGTTAGAGAGACAGTGAGCATTCCCTTTCCAAGGCAGGTGAGCAGAATCACAACCAAAAGAACAGTGCACAGCAGCAGCCCAACCAGTTTCAGGGCAAACCAATAGTGTGCAGTTGGGCTGACAGCTGAAACAGAAACCAAGACCATTTTCTCTACTCCCTCTGCTCAAGGACTAGGTATCTCTCAGACACTTGGTCTCCTAGCCAGACAACAGAGAAAGTGGCAAGTGTGGAAAGACAAGGGGGAAAACTAGGGGCACTGCCAGCCACGTCTGCAGAAGAGGACCCAAGCAGCACAGGCATGAGTTACATCGACTTCTCCACACCAGAGAAGCACACAGATAGGGCAAGTCAGCACATGGAGCCACCTGCAAGGCAGCCCTTCAAGCTTTGCACAAGAGGCTCCTGTGCAAGAACTCTTTGGCTGAGACAGGAAAGCAAGCAAACACTTCACAACCACTGAATAAATGAAAGCTGAAATGTTGCTAAACCTCACAGCTCCTTCGTGCCCCGGCAAACAAGAACACAGAAAGAAAAATCACTTTGAAGGCAAAGGGGAGGCTCACTTTTAACACCAGCTCCTACAGAGCCAAGGAACAGCAATCAAGTAACAAGGAGCCTTCTCTCCCTGTATAACTGCCACCTGTGCCATGGGAAACATCACCTACCAAGTTAGCAGATAAAAAGCAGCACTAAGTGCTCATTTTAAGATGCTTTCAGGATGCCGGTGCTAAATTTTAGCTAAGCAGAAGACAAGACAGCATCACAGAGAGGCCACACTTAACAGCAGCGCCCAAGAGCACAAGGCTTATTAGGGAAGAGCACAACCACCAAAGGGTGCAACCCTGGCTAACAGAGCTGTGCTAGGGAGAGTCACTCTGCATGGTCCCAACACAGCAGCATGACAGATATCCCACCAGCCAGCTTTTTCTGCTGGGCAGGCTGGCTGCCTGCAGCCAGCTCACTCCTTCGCTCGGTGCTGCAGGAATCGATGCTTGCCTCCAAGCCAGGACTTCAGAGATTGGGATGCTCATCCCTCTGGGACATTGATGGGCCTGCTGGCACCTCATGGGGCATAACAGCACCTGAAAGGGGAATCTGGTAGATCCCTGCCTATACGTCAGCTTCTCAACCACAAGTAGATAAGATATCAATACAAAAAAAAAACCTTGCCAACCCTACCAGAGAGATGCTGTGCAGATGCAAACCACCCACAGGTGCTTCCAAAAGGTCATAAATGAGCATCAAGTTAAACACAGAGGGGTCTAGAAAAGGCTGTAGGTGACAGTAGATCTCAGCATGACAGTCTAGGTGGGAACAAACTTTCCCTAAGCTATTTGGAGACCACCACCCCCTGCCCAGTAGGGCAATTCCTTGCAGCGAGAGTCGTGCATTTCTCTGGTCCAAAGTGCTTTCTGAAGGCCAGAAGAAACCACAGTTCCTCACTCAGCCAACCTCAAAACTCAGAGCTCACAAGAAGCCTGGGGCAAAACAGGGCTGGTATGAGGATTCCTCCCTGCCACCACACATCTATTTCAGCCCCCAGGCACACTGGCCCTCCAAACCCCAAACACCCCATCACACTGCAATCCAACATCTGCCTGCCCCAGATGTGTACCCGGCCTCCACCAGCCACAGCTGGCAGGGGACCTCACCACCCACTGCAGATGCTCTCATCTTTCCACTACAAGCAGTGTTTCTGTTGAGCGATCCTGTGCCAAAACACCTTCTTGGTGGTCAATGTGTTTAATTGCTAGTGTTTGCACAAAGCCCTGCTAGCTGGGGTGTAAAGATCCTCCTTCCTTTGGAAGGATCCCAAGCTCATATTTTTCCTGAACAGCTTTACTTTTGGCTTTGTGTATTGGTGAGCTCTGACATCACTGTTATAAAACACAGAGACTGTATTTCTAAACCTTTCCCTGGGCTAATCCTAGCAGCAGCGGTTAAGCTCAGGTCAGGAAGCCATTTGTGTTCTGAGGTTGTAATGACAGAAGTTTCAGCACATAAAAGGCACTGGAAGCATTTCCCATATTTCCCCACCAGTCCCACTCCAGGGATGTGCTTTGGCCACCCCCACTCCACTTTTCAAACCTAACATTAGCACGTGGTCTGCATCCAAACCCACCCTTTCTCCCCTCTTTTTATTTGACTTTAAAAAGGCTTCTCCATAAAGAGCAAGAATCTGATGGTTGTAGATGATGAAACCTTCCTCTTACAATCTATTTACTGGTGCAAGAGGAAGTGCTCATAAAATCCTCCCCATCCAGGAAATATTGACTAAGCAAATAGCACATATCTAAAAGCAGAAAAACAAAGACAATACCATCAGCAGATTAACAGGCTACCCAGGCTCCTCACCATTTTCCTCACTGCTATAATCAACAAGCTTTGGGCTGACAAAGACAAAAAGCCATTCACTACAGAAATCACTTATCTGTATCTATTGTATTTAAAAGCACATGCACAGAACTGAGGATTTGTAGTAAATGCAACAGATGTCATGAGATGCAATTCAGGTGGTGTTAAAAATGGAAGTTTCACAAGAGCATCAATGCAGACAGAGGCAATTTGGAAGGACACAATGCTTCAGAGGTCAGGAATCCCCATATGTTTAAAAAAACTTAAGTCATACTTTCTGATTTTATTCCAAGTAAGATAGGGAAATTGCAGTGCTTCAAGTTTTGGGGGTTTTGGGGGAAAGGAAATTTCATTTTCTGATTAGTCTTTGAACAAATTCACAAGCTGAAAGCACAGACATCTTTCTCAGTATTACAAAATTCTCTGGAGTCCTCAATGAACTTTAGACTTTTACGGTGATTGGCAAAGTATACACAGAGACGGTTACAGCCTCCAACAGCTCAAGCAGGCAAAGAAGGAGGAGAGGAGGTTGACAACCAAGGAAGATGAGGGAAACAGATCAAGTGATTTGTCCCAGCCTGTAGCAGGAGTGAGATAACAGGATTCACACCCTACATTACCGTAAGCCCTGGATCATCTTTCCTCATCATTAGATGCTCTATTTCAATAGCTACCATGCCTCCAGAGGGGCCCGAGGAACACACACCTTCGTGGAGCACGTGGCGGTGTGGTCAGAACACAGCTCCTCTTCTTCTTCCAGGCTGGCAGGGCTTGGGGCCTTCTGGCGTTTTTCTGGTGTTTCTTCTTCTTCTTCTTCATTTCTTCTTCTCTTCTTTTCCTGAATGCAGAAAATTAACAAGCCAGGAAATGAGCTGGTCAAACTGCTTACTATGCAACAAAAGTGATTTTTCCCCTGTTTTCCAGGCTTCCTGCATCACACTAAACAAACACATGAGCACAGAAACTTTTTTGTTCACATCATCTAATTTTGAAACATTCAGGAAGACGCTCATGTGTCATTTGGGGGTGGGGGAGGAATCAGAGAAATTTTGCAGATTCAAGGTTCCAAAATGGTATCAAAAGGGGTCCTTGCATCAGTTAATAAAGATTTCTTACCCCTATTGAGATAGGAAAACATGAAATTCTCATTTAGAGGCCACAAGGAGAGAGAGAAGCTGCCTTCAGAATAAAGGGCTAGAGACACACACATACAGAGTTCAACTGCAAAAAGCATACTAGCCTCAGCAAGTCAAAATCCATTTACAACAACAGATATCTGAAGCTTAGCCACCCTAACAGACTTGCACACCACTCAAGTTCCAGCTTTGTCTCTCTCATTAACCAGGAATTACACCTCGTCAGAAAAGCAAAGAAAGAAAACCTCAGCCAGGAGCAATGCAAGATTTAGAGATGCATCAAGCCAAAGTGCTCCAAAAATGCAGTAAAGGCTGGGAAGAGAAAAACAAGCAGTAAAGTTTAGATTTGAGTTTTCCTGAAGAGCTACTCACTGCCCACAAAACCACAGGAGAAATGTAGCACTTTCCTTCTAAGTATTGCAGGGACACAACTAAACCACCACAAACACACCACCCTTGCAAGAGGGCAGAGGCTGCCTGCAGTGACCCCAAGAATGCACACAGGCAAGAGTGGCACCAGCCCCTGGTTATGCCATGAAAGCATGCCTGTGGGGGCTCAACACCCAGCAGCGTTAGCAGCAATGGTGAGCCGAGTTCTTTGAGAGCAGCCCCCAGCCCCAGCTCTGCCACCAGCCCTGGGAAGAGGAGGTGGTCAGCTCCTTCTGATCCCACCTCTTGCTCGGCTCTCTCCTCTTCCTCCTGGTCTTGGAGCTGTTCTTCCTCCTGGCACAGCCTCTCTTCCTCCCTGATAACCACATTCTCCTCCCGGACCTCCTCCGGGCTTTCCTGATCCAGCTGGATCTGCTCCAGTTTGACTTCAGCTTCCCTCACACCACCGTCCTCTTCTTCATATGACTGTCGTGGAGACCTAGAGGTGGAGGAGAAAGGTCAAAGAAGGAAAACACATTGTTATGAGCCTACAGACACCATCAGGTGCCTCAGACTTCTAGAAATACGAATTTATCACTCCCCCAAGCCTACAACATGCTGGGTGTTTTACACCAGGGCTCACAGCCACTTCATGGTCCCATCCAGTTCCAGGCACCCAGACGTGACAGCAGTCACATCACACTTTCACTCTTTGAATGTCCAAGACGCAGCTCAACCAAGAGTTGTGGCAGAGCTGAAGGTATCTGCATGTTTCCAGCCTCACCACAGGCAAGACCCGCAGGAAAACAGAGATCAGAGCTCCACTCAGACCCCAGGCAGAGAGGACACTACCACTGTGATGTGGTGCTGGCTCAATTCTCTGCTCAGCTACAGCCCGAATCCCAGGTGAGCCAGTGTGCTCTGTGGTCCTGGTGCACAAATCCAGATCTGATACTGCCCCACAGTTCCCAGCACCAAACGCAGCCTTCCTATGCCTACACTCATCTTCCGTGTTAACAGAGCCTTTTGCTGGAGAGGGAAGTGACCAAGAACACATGAACATGCTTCCCAAGATTCCCCTTTTCCCTAGCTGAAACTAAACTGCAGGGCAAGCCTACACAGCCACTCACACAGGGGTTTTTTTTTGTTTCCAAGGCACAGTGCTTCACAAGCAACACTATATCTACACCTGACCCCGAGCCTCAGCTTTGCCCACTGGAATAAATGACACCTTTACTCATGTCACGGCCCAGCAAAACAAAGGAGTCCCAAAGCAGCCAGGGTCACCCCTTGGCTTAGGTTTAAAAAGCCACAATGGGGTTTGTACAAGAGGATTCCTCCAGGTCTCTGAGGCTGCAGAGAGGAGACCCAGATTGTTTAAGCAATCAACTTTGCAAAAGCAGAGCAGCCCATGCCTTTGGGCACAGAGTCAGTGGGAGCACGTAACCCCAGAGCTCCCACTAGCTCACAGCCATGCACCAAGATGTTATTGTCATCTTACTTTCCCCAGCCAAAGAATAGCTTTCTCCTCCCATCCATTTCTTAGAAAATCACCCAGCTTGTGACAGCAAGGCTAGAGAGCTGGCTAGCAGGCAGCTGCCAAAGTGCAAGGCAGACTCACCAGCCAGCACCAAAACATGAAAAAAAAGTTCAAATAAGACTTTTCCACCCACCTCTCTGCTGCTGGGAAGGCAGCTCACAGGACAGCCACCATCCAGCCCTCCTCACTGACCACATGGGGAAAAAGCTGATGCATCTGCTGGCTCGCTTGGCTTGCTACTAATCATACTCCCACAACAGCGCAGTCATCAACAGCAAATGGGCCCCAAGGGCCCAGATAACTAGTTTCTTTTACCCAGTCTGCCAGCAATGCCTCCAGCTAAAGCACAAGCTCATATCAAAAATTAAGGCCGGAAGATACAATGCAGTCTATAGGATGCCTTTTGCACCCCAGCAATTTTGTATGGGAGGCAGCTAGTCTGACACAGCTCCCACCCTATTGCATGCAGCTGATAGCATGGATCTCCCCCCACAAAGTGGGGAACCAGAACCAAAAAGAAAATGCACCTTAGCACTAAGGCCCTCCAGGGACACACAAGCTGTCTTAGCTACCATCCAACGGAGAGCAGCTGTCCCTGTCCCCTCATTTGTAGCCACCACCGAAACAGCCTTCACATGAAAAAACAGGGTTTGCTCCATATTCAGTTAAGCAGGAGAGGGGGGGAGTTGGAAAACCCTGGCCACAGCACTGCTTTGTTCCAGCATCGGGCATCCCAGCCAGACACCCAGCCTACCTGTGCTCACTCCAAGCCTGTCCTTTGGGTGAGGCAGATGAGTAAGGGCAAAGCTGCTGAGGGGACTTTATAGGGCACAGCCACCTGCTAGGAAGGAAGGAAGGAAGCCTAGCTTCTGCAGAAAGCCCTCTCCCAGGAAGCCCACAGCGTCTGAGCACCTTCAGCTGCCTTTCCCAACCAGCCTCCAGCCAAAAGCCTGCCCACCTCCAGCCACTGCCTTTAAAGTAGCACCCCTCTCTAATAGGCTTCACCTGCTATGGATGCCACCTCCCCTGCTCAGCACCCTCCTGACCCACTACAGAATAAACACAAGCATCACATAAAAAAATCTAAGGAGCAGTTCCTGGAGAGGATAACGCAACCCTTCCAGCTAATTCTCTTTTGAAGGCCAAGGAAGGAATAGCAGCAGCCTTTCTCTCCGGACAAGCTCTTCGGACGGGAGGCGGAAAAAAAGGCAGCATGCTGAGAAGCAGATGGGGCTGACTTCTAATTGCTCCCACAGATGTGATAATCAACACCATGGTGAGGTGCTTGAGCGATGCTTATGGGGTCAGGGCTGAAAAGGTACAGCTTGCAGAGTGATTTAGCTACAGTGTTTGGAAAAAGGTAAGAAAAAGGCAAGCTCTATTTATTTGTTCATCAGTAAATATTAATCTTAGGCATTATTTCAGTCTCGGGGGTAAAGAAGAGGCTATGTCATCACAGGGGCAGAATTCCCTATAAAATCAAGCTGCCGAGACAGCTCAGTCACAAGTTCACATGCGGGTTGATGGTGTCCAAGGGAAGTAGTTAAGGCAGGAGTTTGGTTCAGCTCACAGGGGAGAGTGATGGGAATGGGGACTAAACAGCTGGCACACAAGCACCTCTCAGGGCTCTTTGCTGCCTGTTTTCCCCTGCTGAAAGAGGAGTCAAGTACAAGGTGGGGTGAGGCCACAACACCCACTACGCTGACGTGAGCCAGGAAGCAGCAATAACTTAGAACAGCTTTTTAGGCTGGCCTGGATTATGTTAGGGGCCATTTCAACCCCTGCGGCAGCTCAGGTGGCTTAAATCCACTGTTGTCACTCCTCCAAAGCCAGGCGTCCTGGCAGGCTGCCATTGCTTGGAGTGCAAAGCTCAAGCCAAACATTCCCAAAGCCTGGGGCAGTCCCTGAGCCTATTCCTCCCCCCTAGCCCAAATGGCAGGTGAAGAGCATCCGTCCCAGCCATGCGGGGCCCGTACTGTTCTGCTGATGCTCCAGCCTCTGGCCTTTTTCTTATGCATGCTAGGCTTGACCTGGGCTTGGTCACCCCTCCTCAGGGACTATCCTTTTGTTGGGCATGTTGCTTCCCCTCCCCTTGGTCCAGCTGTGTCATACCCACCTCTGTTTGCGCTGCTCGAGCTTCTGGGACCAGTCACTGAACCCCTCATCCTCCTCCAGCTCTGAAGTCCCGGATGGCTTAAAGTCATAGCTGAAACACAGCAAGAAGGAAAATTAGAATGAGATGCTAAAGAACCCCAAACTTGACCTGAAAGAGCCCCAGCTTGATACCGCCCTTCTCTCCCTCCAGCTATTGCATCTTCTTTCCTCCGGCTGCTCCCAAATCCCCCTTGAAGCCTTGTTCTCCATTACAGGAAAGACACCTTTGCCATGGGCTTAGGAGCACCCTTGTACAGAGGGAGTCTCTTGGGGCATCACTGCAAGATGAAGAAGGAGCAGCTCCATGTCTCTAGCAGGAGCACCCTGCTGCCTGCCTGGTCTCTGGGACCACGCACAGGCGAGCAAAAGACAAGCAGCACAACAAAACCAAAAAGCCCCTGGTTTTCTTCTGCACCGGAGCTGGCCCTAGCTTGTTTGGACCAGAGGTGTTTCAAACTCGGTTGCTGCTTGTCCCCATAGAAAAGACGTCAGCAGGAGCTGGCCTGAACAGATCGCTGGATGAGGAAGGCATGAAGACCCAGAGATTAGGACAGTGGCTCAAGTTCTGGGTTGGATCCTCACATTCCCGTCCAGCTTTGAGCCAGTCACATGCACTTGCATGACGCTGGCTCCCTGCCTGTGAATACTCTACTGCTGTACAGAGCCGCAGCCCTCCCAGAGCACACAGCTGCTGGTGCCAGATGCGGACTGGCCTTGCATGGGGCTTGTTGGGTTTTTCCCATTTCTTTCCTTGCATTCACAAGGAGACTAGCCTCCTGGCTAGGGGTCCTGGGTGGGCAGCCACGTTGCAGGCATTGGCCTGAGGAGGTGGCTTCACGGGTGGTTTTGGGACGCAGGGCTGTCACATCACCTGGGAATGGGAATTAGGATGTGGGACTCACAGATTAGTTTAAAACTCAGAGGATCAAAATACATAATAAATGTGGGTGAGTCTTTTCTTTGCCTTTCTGGGCTCTTAGGAGGTGTCACGAGATGCTTAGCCTCCTCCATGATGTCAGTGGCTTGAAATATAGGGCATTTCTCTGAGATTTGGGAGTCTCATTTTGAACTGGCTGCAAGAGCTGAGGGTTTACAAAAAACACATGCCCTCACCAGGGAGGGTAGCAGGCAGTGTGCACCAAAAACGGCTGCTCAGCCACAAGTTTGAGCACAGCCCAGCTCCTGCCGCACTTCAGCATCCCCTTAGACTGCCGAGCAGTGATGCCATGTAGGTCTAGGACACTGCAGCCCAGGCTGGGTTATTTTCCACTGCATGTGTAGCAGTAGCTTGTGGATGCCCCAGGATAACACTCAGGAAATCTGATGTGGAGCCAGGATGGGACTATGGATGTGCTTAAGGATGGATCTGGTCTGACTATGGATCTGGTCAAGGCTTCAGGCGAGCTGCAGCGTTGATGATGCCCAAGGCCGAATTGCTCCAGTATTTGTGGCCCTGGCCACAAATATGTGCTCAGGCTATCAGAAAAGCTCCCCGGGGAGCAAGGGAGACCGGCCAAATGTGTTTGAAAACTGGTCGCTTCCCTGTGCCCCTCTGCAAACATGGCCCCAGGGGAAGTACCAAGCCAGCACAGCCCCATCAGCACCGCTTAAGCTGATGTCCATCCCTCTGGGTCCCAAGGCCACATATGTCTTTCCTGCAAACCTGCTGTTTTGCAGGTTATTTCTCTTTTTTTTTTAGTGGGGGGAAGGGAGGAGAGGAGCTTCGCTCTGTCCCTTTGGTGCAAGGAAAGGCCGAGGGTGGGTTTGCACAAACAGGAGTAACATGGATGGGATGAATCCCAGCGTGGGAAGAGCTGAGGGAAGGAGCGGACAGTGTTTACACAAGAGAGAGCAAAGCTTTGCAGAAGATTAATAGCCAGGGCTGACCCCGGCTGTATGAGCAAGCCCAGGTGGCCGTCAGCAGCTGCAGAAGAAACCAGGGGATGGCCAGAGAAGAAACATCCTTCTGGTGAAGCCTGGCCCAGCAAGATCAAGCATCGTGGAGTGGGGAGCAAAACGCCTCATTTTAGGAGTTGTTCTGCTTGTCATGGCCCCCTTCACAGATGCTTAAGCACTCAATTAAATTTCGGCAATGCGAAAGGTCCCATGGGGCCAGCAGCGTGTCTGTGCCTATGCCCACAGGACCAGAGCCTGCAAGCTAGGTTACTGGGGCTGGAGCACGCTGCTCTGTGCCCAAGGCCACTCACAGCATCTCCCGGTAAAGCAGACACTGGAGATCTTGTCTGCCATTTTAAAGACCTTTACAAATTATTTTTCAGCCCCTGTGTGAAGAGGGGTTTGGAAAAGCTAATGATTATTATTACTTTCTAGAGCTTCTGTTTACTTTTAGGGCAGACTGCAGTGGTTTTGTCTGCAGAATATCGCTGGGTGTATTTCTACAAAAAATTTTGAAGCTTCTTTGCAACATTTTTAGACCAAAAAAAAGAAAAAAGGTCCTGAATAATTTTGATAGTAGATTTTTATGAACAGCTTTTGCTGTTTTCCAGTAAAATGAAGCTGCTGCTTCTCTCTGACCAAAATCCCAAATCCTGCCGCCACTTTTCCATTGTGTTTAATATATTTAGAAATAAGTTGAACACATGAATAGTGGGAAGACTGGGGTCTTCAAGACAGAGTTTGGCAACTCAGAGTGCAGACTGGTTTTTGTGCCAGCCTCAGTGCCGCACTGCACTTGGGCTGCTGTGCCGGGGACACAGGGAGGCTGCAGTGGGATGCTGTGGTGGGATGATGGGGACGTGACTGGTCATCCTGTCTCTTCTCCAGGGGTTTCCTCACTGACAGCAGATAGCTCAAATTCTCCATAAATGCCTCCTGAGCTACTTCCATTTAGGACCTGCTCCATTAAAGCATCAAGTTAAACTTTAACCCTTGGAGCTGTGAACTGCACCAACTCAGGAGCTGGTCCATGCTCCCCACTGCCGGGGCAGCATCCTCCAAGGGAAGAGTGAGGAGCCCAGCCAGGAGAGGTGATCACTTGCTTGGCTGCCAGCACCATGATCTGCCCAGGGTTGTGCATCACATCCTCAGGCACATGTCTGTCTTCGCACGTATCAGGATCTTCCATCAGTTTCAGCGTAGGATGATTCACAAGCTGAAATTTAACCCAGCACTGAAATCCCTGGTGATGGGGACTCCCTGCCTGAGCTCAATCTTACCCAAGCTGTCCTAGTTTAAACTCTCAGGGCAGTAGAACACCCAGCCCCCAGCCAAAAAAAAAAGAGCAAAGCAGGGATTCTGGCTTTTTCTGCCCAAGCTAAAAACACACTATTTGTTAATCTGGGCTAAATCCCCCAACCCAAACCTATTAGGGAACTTCCCCATCTCCCCAAACCACCCCAAACAACAGAGACACCCACTCTGTGGATGTAGGAGGATTTTGCTGCAAGGAGAGAGTGTGTCACTGAAGGATTTATCTGTGGGTATTTCTTACTGGTTTTCCTGTGCCGGACCCACGTTCTCTGAGCAGGAGATGGTGTTGTTCAAGCCCTCTTCGGCCTGGGACCTCAACTGCTTCTCCCGCTCCCGCCGCCGCCGCTCTCTTGCTGCCTCCTCCTCATCTTCCACGCTCCACTGTGCTGTCAGCCTGCCAAGCCAGAGGGAAAATCCATCCTTAATGCCGTTGGGCAGTGCCTGTGAAACCTGGCAATAATCCCCCGAGGTGCCTGGGTTCCCCCCGGGAAGCGGGGGGCTCCTGCAGAGGAGCACTCCCACCATGAGCAGCGCTTCTCAAAGTGGCATCCCTGCCTCCATCAGCATGGCTCTGCAGCAGGACCGACTGATGTGCAAGGAAAAGGTGGGACACATGGACTGAGAGAGCGGTGCAGGAGAGCCTTTCCCAGCCCTGAGGAAGATGTGGTGCATATCCCGCTCCTCCCAGACCAGACACCTTCCTGTGGGCTGGAAGCCCACTGAGAAGCACCATTCCCTGCAAAGCAGCTTTGCACCCCAGGAGGGGTTTGTAAAGGGTCTTGGAGTGCTGCAAGAAATCCCACACCCCCACCTCAAGCTTTGGCCCAGGGAGGGCAAGATCTGCACCCTGGGGATCAGTTTTCTTAAGCAGTTGAGCTGTTCCTGCCTGACCAGGAGCAGAAGGAACAGTGGTGAAGAGCAGCATCTGTGTCCTGCTCTGTCCTGCCCAGCTTCCTTCCTCCCCTGCAGAGAAGAAAAACCTGCCCTGGCTTCTCCCAGACATCTCAGCCAGCGGATGATAACACCTCTGTCAGCAGAATGGCCTCTCTTGTCCCCAAGGAAGTGATAAGGCAGCTGCCGTATTCCTCCTCCGGCGATAATGCTGGTCCCCACGCAGGATCGGCTCCCGCTCCACCGCTAGTGGCACCAGCAGGGATGCAGGCAGAAGGGGACACGCTGCCACAGCACGGTCACCACTCACCCAAAGGGCCCGCGATGGCAGCTGGAGCAGGGCAGGTCTAACTCGTGGTACCCAGGGCTGATGCTGGGGCAGATGTTTGGCTTGGCCAGGTCCAAAACAGACCATGAAGGCTGTTTCCCCTGGTGTTTACAGAAATGCTCTTGTGCAAGGCACGCACATGGGTGTTGGGAAGGCGTTCTCCTGTGAGCAGCAGGACCCAGCTCGACCTGCGACTCCCACACCTTCGGGCACACCCTGAGGACTGCAGTCCCCATAAGATGAACCTGATCAGTAGGAGATAAGGTGTAGTATCAGTTCTGACTGGGGCAAAGAGCTTGTGGAAAGGAAAAGAAAGAACGAAAGAAAGAAAGAAAACAAAAATGCCTTAGTTGAGACTTGTCTCAGCCCAGTTTGAGTGATCAAGGGGCAGGTTTCAGCTGACCCCAGAAGTGCCACTCTGCCAGCCTGCCCAGCTTTGCCCACAGCCTGGACTATGAACCATATGAGAGGCCCTCACCAAGATGCTGTTTTCATTAGAGGGTCACGACAGATCTCCCCCCCTCACAGCAAAGGAAAGAGGAAAAAAAAATATGTTGGGATTAATGGAGACATTTTGTTAAAGAAAAATTTGGCTTTTCTAATTACACTATGAACCTTGACAACCTTTCCAGGGGAGACTCACTCAGAGCCTATTTTACTTGCCGAGCTTAGCCCCAGTAGCATCCCTTTGCGGAGTGGTCCCACCACCACCCTGGCAGGAACCTGGGGGTCTCCCCGCATCCCTGCCCACCCGAACACCCACCTCCCCTGAGCCAGATAGAGACAGGTCCCCCATCCCTGCTGAGCCCACAGGGGAGCAGGGAAAGAAGCACATCCCAGGACTAGGCCAAGAGACCGCTTTGCCACGGTGTAATTACTACCTGACTTATTTTGGGTGGGGTCTTTTTGCAAGCAGCAAATTCAGCCACTCTTTCCCCTTCTCCCCCGTCATCGCCCCTTGCCACCTTGCTCTCCATGGGGAAAAAAGCGGACCCAGACTGAAGTCTGGGCTCCCCTCCTCCCTTCCCTACTCATCCCACACTCCTATTTATTGTTTTCCCCCAGGTTCCCATAGAAACCCTTGTCTGTGGGCCTGGCAGGAAGCCACCATGTTGTTGTGTTGGGTTTTTTTTAATATATAAATGAAGTCATTCATTAAACTCTGCCATGATCTCCCTCCCTTGTGTGACAGCTCCAGATAGTCTCCGATTTGGAAAGGCTCTTAACCCCCTCTCACCCATATCGCCCCAGTTACAAGAAGCAAGGTCCATGTTTATGCCAGAACAAATTAGATTTCGATTTATTTCCTCCAACCCCTCCCCCAGCTCTTTGGGAAGCCGCTGCAGAGGCAGCACTGCACCAACCCCTGGCTCCTGTCCCCTCCGAACCATGCGAGCCTTCCATGGTGTGAGAGCAACGTTGGTTGGCAGCCCTCTCCCCTTCCCAGTTGGATGTGACTAACTCTCTCCCCATGACCTCACCGGCTCGCTATTCTGTCCCTGCATCCTCTGAACAGGCTGAGGACAGAGCCAGGGGCGACTGCTTTGGGGAGAAGGATTTTTCTGCAAAAGCAGGGAAACATCTTTCCCAGCTCCCTTTGCCACAGAGCAAACCTGCCTCCAAGATGCCCGCCACCGTGCTGGGATGCGGCTCAGACACACTGAGCATCATGGTGGGGCTGCAATGCTGGGAGCTCCCTGCTTGCTCCTCTCAGCAATAAGGGCTGCGGATAGAGCTCCCAGCAAGCCCCCACTCACCCTGGGTTCAGAAATATCAGCACCCTCCAGCAAACACCTAAAACCAGTTTATTAGCGGATTCAGAGCTCTCTCTCATGCTCAAACAGGCTGGCAGCAGAGCAAGGTTTAATAAGTGACGCTTTGAGGTTCAGTAGTCACACCGACAAGCAGAGGAAAAAGGACGATTCCTTTTTGACTGACCTAGCACACAAATATTTGTCTTCAGTGAAAAACAAACAAAAAAAACCCCAAACAAATGAGAAACTAAACCTTGCCAAAGTCCTTGCGTTTTGGTCAGCTATAGGGGTTTGTTGGACTGCAGACAGAATGTGCCATTCCAATTTGGACAAGTCCAAGTGCGAGGAGGGGGTCAGCTGTTAAATTGCCTTTCAAAGCAAAAAGGTGGAAAGATTTAATTTCCAAATGGTTCCGTTTTCTAAGAAGGGGCCATGGTCTCCCGCTTGCTCTAATTGCTCACAATCACATGTGGTAACTCAACGTGCTCAGCCCACAGTGGTATTGCACAACCATCTTTCCCATTTCTAGAAATAATTACCCAGCACTTCAGGATTGGGCTGATACCATGTACCGCTGCCTTCACCTCTAGCCATCACTTTCCCAGGTCGGTCCCAAGCTGGGGAAATTTGGGGAAGAAGCAGGCTCATACCTGCCGGTGGGACTGAGAGCTCTCCATTTCACCCAACACAGGATGGGGAAATGGAAAGCAAGGCTTGAAGACTTGCAAGATGAGCTACAGCGTGCTACAATCCTGCATCCAGTCACCTGCCTATATAGAGGGATTTTCATGTGAGGTGAAAGGAAATTCCCCCCTCACGTAAACATTAGGGGGACTGGAGAAGGGAGGGAGGAAGGGTAGAGAGACCACTTTGTTGCCCCAGCAGCCAGGAGCTGCGTCAAGGCTTGATCCACCAAGACCTCATTACAGGGCCTTATCTTTTCTCTTATGCAGTCCCTACATCCCTGCCAACAGCTTTTAGAGGTCTTAGTTTGGGGCAAAACACTCTTTGTGGAAGGGGCTTATCTCTTCCTGAGGAGGTGAGGAGATCTGGCAGGTCTAAGGACAGGCGGAAAGCACCTTGGTTCAGCTTTGGCCACAGAGTTGCAGCTTGCCAAGCGTCTGGGATGCTCAGACTTCTGCTCTGACTGGGGCTGGCTGCCCATTTCAGATCCAGTTCTTGACTTCACCCCTCTCCAGACCCCCAGCCAAGGGAGAGGTTTTATTTCCATTTGCCCTACAAAATACCTCCTCCTGCAGAACAATACAAGCACCCGCGCTCTGGTTGCACTGTTCCACATGGCCACGAATGCCCGCTCCAGACAAGCCAGCATTGCTGGAAAGGTCACGTTTCCTTTGGGCAATTCCTCACCGGCACTTGAGGAGATTATAATATTCAGGCGAGGGAAATTTCTGGCACCAGATGAGCTGTGTTTAAGGGAAACGCTGCAGACTCGAGGAGTCATTTGCACAGCCAACGGCTCAAAGGAAGCTTTGCTGGCCCAAATCCAACCTTCAGCACTAAAGCTAATTCCAGAAAGGAAAATTAAATGCCTCCCAGAGGCTTTGGGCTTTGCAGACCTGCGCCAGAAAAAACCAGGAACCCTCTACCAGCACATTGGACATTCCTGTCTCCTGAGCTCGCCGGGGTACTGGGCCAGGACAGTGTTGACTTTGGTTGCTGCCTCTGTCGGGCAGGCTGCCTCTGCAGAGCCAGGGTTCACGAGGGAAGAGGTTTTGGGAACAAGGTTTAGGAGGAGCCATGTGCAACCCCTAGAATGACGGCTGCTGTTTCCCAGAGGATATATTGCCCCATCACCTGCGAAAGCAACAGCGTCTACCACTGCTGAAAATACCACCCGCAAGAGATGGGGCTGCATGAACTAGAGAAGAACTGGGAAGGGTGACCCTGCATCCCTCGGCAGCCATCTCATTGGCCTCTCTGTTGAGGTTAGGGAAAAGGGAGATCCCAGAAACCTATGCAAGGGACTTTCACCTTCCCACGTAATCCACTGCAGCCTCCATTACCTTGTCACAGTGCCAGATACAATATCGGTGCAGAATACAGCCTAGGACTGTCAACAAGTTCAGTCTGCTGCTAAGCAGAGCTGCCAGGTTTTATTTCATATTGCATTTATCACCAGTTTATAAAGGGCCCAAACATGATTGGCAGGGGTATGGAGATGTGCGGCTCACCCTGTCACATGAAATGGAAGAGGACACCTTCAAAAGGCTACAATGGAGCATCTCCCTTACCCACTTGACCTTCCGCCAACAAATTAATCACTTATTAATCTCGTATAAACAGCATATAATGGATCCGTGTGACAGTATGCTGAAATACCCAGATAACACCTCCACCCACGTCATTCGGGACAACTGGGGTCAGGCCATCGCAGAAGTCATGGCTGAGGACATTTGCATGCAACGCATGGTCATGCTGCCATGGCTCGGTTTCTCTCCATCCAGGCAAATCACACATGCCCTGGCTCAAAGCAGTGTCCCAGGGCATGCCTCACACCACAAGCACCAGTGTTAGGCATCTGAGTTCAGCATCTCGGCCCTTTCCAAAGATCCCTCTAAGACCCAGGTTTACCTCCACTTATCAAGACACCTTCAGAAACCTGTCCCTAAGCCCAAGGGCTTGTATAAGGTCACCACGAAGCTAGGAAGACATAGGGTATGGAGCGGAGGTCCAGCTGGCATCCCAACCCCTCATTAATACTCTGCCAAGAGGCCACTGCTGAATACCAGCAACCACAGCTGTGCTCCCTGCTACCAGGGGACATGGGCTGGCAAAGCATCTACGGTACAGCCATCACTGAGTCAGAGAACAAGCAGCAGTTAACACTTCTTGATGGATGGGTTTCTGTGGCTTAGGAGTAATATGGTTTTATAGCAAAGTCTACAGCTAGGTAATCATCCCATTGGATAAAGAAGGGGGTATGGATAGCAGTACGATACAAGGAGACTGGGAAAAGAAATAAAATCAAAACTATTATGTCACAGCCTGGAGTTTATTTCAGCCTAGTCTCGAGGGAGATGGTTATCCTAGCTCTGAAAGATCAGCTTGTCAGTCAAAGGCAGCCAGAGATGCTGCACAAGCCTCTCCCTCCCATACATTCATGTAATTCCTCAGCTGCATTGCTCCATTCAGAGTCCAGGCTACAGAGTTTGAACAAGAGGGGGGCGGGGGGCAAGGAAAAAATGCATATATATGTTTCACCCTCAGCCTTTTTCTCATACCAAGTTTCCCCACCCCACCCATAGTTGCGCAGTCTCAGCCACGTCTCCCCATTTCTCCTATAAATCACAGCTTGCCTTCAAGATGCGAACAGCAGGATAGAGCCACTTCACACCCAGGGGCAGGCACGGAGCCTGTACCCGCTGACCCACTGGAGCTGGGGGGCTGTGGGAAGGCATCATGCATGGGGAGATAAGGACACACCAAGGAGTCTGAACAGAATATGATACGGCCCAAACTTTCATCAAGCAGAAATGGAAGAAAAACCACATGCAGCACGGTAAAGACCTATCTCCCCTTTAAAAACAAAAGTAACTCTTCTTTTTTAAAATGAATCTTGGGTTTTCTCCACAAAAGCACATCCCACTTCTGTTCAAAGAAGGATGTGCAGATGTGCAGCCATGCAGCCACACGTGCCAGGTATAAAACTCTGCCTGGTTTAGCCTTAATTAAATTCCCTGCAAAGATTGACCTGTCACTGTGGCATGACGGGCAGGGAAAGCTCCAAGCTGGTAATTTACCGCTTCCACAAGCAAAATGAGAGACATTTGAGAAAGCCAGTGGTGAATGGCAGGAGTAGACCTCGGAGGAGGGGTGCAGGCAGGGCTGGTCCTTCATCACGAGACTCAACTGTCCCCTCCTGCCTTTCACAGGACAGCAGCTCCAGAAAGGCACAGGGCATGGTCCATGCTTCCAGATGCCGTTGGTGATGCACAGCTCACTCATAGAGGCACGAAGCAGCCGATGGGAAAGACTGTTTCTTTTTATTATTATTGGTTTTAATCATAGCAGACAGAATCCCACTGAATCCTTTACAAGATGATGGATTGTACCCCCAGGACCATGGGTGCTTAGCACACAGATAGGCTGGTGTGGTAATGTATTAACATCACCGGTCAGGAATTTGGCGGGGGGGAGGAAAGGCCTGGAGTTCAAGCCCTCCCAGCGCTCCACGGTATTCAGTAGGTGTGAGAAATCAGTGCTGCATAGGACCTCAAACCACAGCCCTTTCTCGTGGTCTCTCCATCTCAGTCCTAAGGTTCAAGAAATCAGTTTTTTCTAAAGAGCAAGAAGTCTGAGCTCTGTTTTTGCAAGGAAGAAGCACACCAGAGGAGAAAATAGACTTGTCAGAGAGGTTCAGATTGCCTTACCCAGCTTTTGTAGTTTATTTTTCCCCCCTCTGAGAGGGAAGCAAGCCTCCATAGCCTCTGTGTCTTGGCTACAGTCAGACACCATCCTTCTTGATACACTCATGCTGGAAAATAAGTCTGAGCCTAAGGAGGCAAGCGATAGCCTTACTTTTAATCCTGGCTTGAAGCAGGGATAAGATTCGTACCAGGTATGCTGCCTTTATAGCATTGCTGGCTTGGCTGCGAGTCCTTCGTTTTGCAGCCCTTGGGGTGATGCGGTCCCCCCCAGACCCTGGCAGCAGGAGGGAGTTTGCTACCCGAGCACTGGCAGGAGGCAGCAGGGAGGCCGTGGGAATGTGCTGCTCCGCTCCCTGGGAGAGCTGAGGCTCTATTCGTTTATGGCCATTGCTGATGAGTTGCGCTGCAACAGGAACCAGAGTCAGCAGCAAGCCCTCGGTCCCTGCTGCGCTAAGGCAGTGAGTCTTCATGAGAAAAACCAGTCTTTGCCCCAAAATACTGATTGCAACTCCTGAGCTTAAGGGCACGGCCATGCCAGCCTCTTGCCGTGGTACAGAGGCACCTGGCAGCCCTGGTTGCCCTCTGTCTCTGCCCGCCATAGAGCTGAGGGATGGCGCTGCTGAAGTTTGGTGCCTGTTTTGGCGTTCTCCATCAAAAGAGTTAAGTCATACAAATGGTGGGAGAAGGAAAAAAAGTCTGGAAGCTGAAAATTTGTTCTTACACACCAACCCAGCTGCAAAGCCTCAGACCTCAGCATCCCCATCCAGTGCCCTTTCCAGCTGAACCACGCTCAGATACATGTGGTGATCCTTCTCCACCCACCAGAGGATGCAGATAACCTGCAGCTGCAGCCCTGAGGGGCTCAGAGGCTCACTACTGCTCCCCAAAATTTCCACGGGCTCAAGCTCAGGCCCTAAATATCCAATGGCTTGAGAGCAGGTAGAAGTCTGACACAAGCGAGGCTTAAAGCAAAAAAGACCATCAGCTGGCTTCTGGCAAAAGTCAATGGTAGGTGGAGTGCTCCTGAAGAAACAAGCCCCAGGGCTAGAGAAAGCTGGGAATGGGTCCACAGGGTTCTCAGAGGGAATGGATGAGCCACTACAACTGGAGAGAGAAGGGTGAGCTGCCCTCCTTGGAGTGAAAGCAGAGGGTGGGCATCCCACAAGGCACCCAGGGAAGGGGCACCTGCCATGCATTGGCTTGGCCCCTTACCCCGACCCTGCCCATGGCTCAGCTGGGCTGCAAAGCCCCAGGTCCTTCCTGGCTTGCAAAATGCGATGGCATCACTCCTGGGCATGCCCCACCAGCACCAGGTGATCAGTCTAGCCCAAAGGGCTCTCATGGCCACTCCTCCCCACCAGCAGCATCTGGTCATCTCTCTTTTCCCATCCACCCTCCACTTGTGGGTGTCACAAAGGTGCCCATCAGCTCTGCCCTGGCCCTGGCGGTGGGACACAGAGGGACAAAAAAGCCCACTAATAAAAACATCAAAATAGGGTGGATTCCAGAAGGGGAGCACCATGGTGGGTAAGCCCTGCACGGATGATAGACTCCTCCTGAAATGTTGAGGCAGCATAGCAAAGTATGAATTGCACTGATGAAGGCGCTGTGTCCCCCACCAACCCCATGCCGCCATCCCTCCCTCCTCTTCCCATGCAGCAGCTCTGCTACTGGCTCATTTCTGCACATTCATTTTTCCCATCTCCCCCTAAAGAGCTGCCCCACTTCTTCACGGGAAGCTTTCCTCCCTCCCCATACCTATCCACAAGCCAGGGAGGTGGAGTAAAGAGATGCTGCAATAACCCCCGGAGGCAGCAGCTACCTCCCAGGCAACAAACCATGCCCAGACCATGTCCTGGCATCAAACACCTCCCAAAAAAATGTTCTCCCCCTTTGAAGCACCATCCAGCCCTTCCAAGCACTTCAAGCTCCTTGTTCCCAGCTCAGCGCTTGGGAGGTCAAGACAGAAATATTGGAGTAGCATCCTCCCTGCTGAGACACATCCTGGCAAGCTCCAGGAAACATCGCATGCAGGCTGAAAGGAAGGCATCCCACAGAGGTGGGCAAAGCCCCCGCCATCCCCATCAAACTAAATATTATACTCAAGACATACACCAAAATTCAAGGAATTCAGGGAATTTTAAAGCTACCCCTAACACTGGGGGACTCTGAGCATCACCAGGGCATTGCTCAACAACGCAGCAGCGCGTTGCAGGGAGAAAGAAGGGGCCATGCAGCTGCCTTGCCGGCACCAGCACCACGAGTGCTGGCATCAGCTGGAGGCAGAAACTGTCTCATCATGTATGGCGGGCCAAAACACAGGGGCATGCAAGCATGATTTCAGATCTCACAGTTTGTCTTGCCATGTTAATGACTCCACAGAAGATAAAGACACAAAAGTCCCATCCTACAGAGGAAATAATTAGGTTTATCACCCGATCTAATTTTCTGACTCATTTTCTTCCCCTGAGCTTTTTCATCCTCAAGATTCAGTCCCCCTTCCCCACAGCATTATTTGCACTTCCAGACTCTATGGCATTGCAAAGGCATGTAATTATAGACACTCGTTTATTTGTTGCCTGTGCAGCAGCCATGCTTTGGAGCCCCTCTTCTGGGCCAGGTCCCCCATTGTGCTAGGAAGCATACAAGCAGTGTGCAAGAAAACTATCCTTCCCCCCGCCAAGAACAGATCACAGCTCACTTCCTAATGACACCCGAGATTCACCCACATGCTGGATAAAAACCAAACCAGCCGAGATGAGAACGGTAGTGCTTCGAACGCACACCCATCTGTACGCACTCTTCACCCCACGGCTGCACACCCCAGGCCAGGCACCGACAGCCCAGCTATGGGGGTGCAACTGCAGCAAGCCACCGCAGCACTTAGTGGGAGCGGTGTCAACCAAGAGGCCCGATAATCCAGTTTCGAGGAGCGGCACAGCTGATACACAGAGAGGCTGATTTGTAGGTTAATTAAACAGCCATATTCTTTTGTGAAACACTCGAGGCTCAATAAATAGAGGGAGAGTAAAATTCCAGCAGGAGCAGATAACGAACTGAATGAATCAACATGACAGGCACTGGATCCCTATCTTATTTATAGTAATTCATTAGAAGGATAAGGAAAAATAGAATGTGATAACAAGATAAAGCAACTCACATTTGGAGAGGACTTTAAAAAATACAAAGTCTTGCAGGCGTGTGAGGGATCACCGCTGTTTACGTGCTACAAAGGGAGAAATATTTCCCTAGGGATAACCCAAAAGAGAGACCATGCCTGGGGGGAGTGCCTGGGCACACAGGGCAAAGGAGGGGAGGTAGATAACCCTGCAATTGCCCATTCTTCCCCATGCCTTTCCCAGGTAATTACTCAGCCACTCATGCTCTGCATCGCTAGGCATAACCCTGCGCTCTTTTCAGCCTCCAACCTTTCAGATGCAAATGGCACGCTCCTGCCTGCACCTTCCGCAAAGCCAGTGAGGAACGAGGAGGGGTAATTTTTCCAACCCACCTCCAGGCTGGGAAGAGGTGAAGGATGTTTCCCAGAGTGCTGACTCGGCGCTTCAGCCTGCTGTGCCTCCAACGTGGCCTATTGCTCTCCAGCACAGCAACCCACCCTGAAGCACAGCGTGCGCTAAGGCCTGTCAGCACGGTCGGTGGAAAAGCCATTTCTTGCAAGTTTGGCTCCTGGGACTGATGTTTGGGTGATCACAGCCAGGCGCTCCTGCTCTGCACGTAGGCATAGGCCACTTTGAAATACTGGGGGTTTGTCTCGAGCACAAGGCTGGATGCTTAAGCATTGGGACTCAGCTCTTCAACCCAAAATCCACAAGACTTTTACACTGGTTTCAGCTCAGGATCCCTTAACCCAGCTGTAGGACAGCCTGGCAAGCAGCTCCTTTGGCTGAGCAATGCTCAGAGAAGGTAATTCTCTGGTTATCCCTGCTGATGCTCTGCAGCAGGAGCGGCCAGGTAAACCCTGGCATCACACCAAAATCCCTGGTGCTCGTGAATATGGCTCTGAGCAGCCCTTTTCACTCTTGTGCTCCAGGTCACTGAGGCACTCGGGCACATCGGAAAAGCCGAGGACCTATGCAATATAATTGCTCTGCCTGCAGTCACCTTGGAACAGATAAAAGCAGAGCACAGCAATATATCTTCAAGCCAGGAGCCTCAAGCCATTCACTGACTAAAGGAGCTTGTGCCTGCACCTGAGGTAGCAGGGCTTGCAGAGCCAGCCCTGTGGCTGGGCTTAGGAGGGAAACTGCTCTGGGAGAAAATACAACTACAAAAAAGGCTGGGCTGTGCATAGAGCAGATCCTGCCTATTCTCCTGTCGACTCCTGTGAGCATTAGTGGGGTTATTTGGGTGTAAACCATAGATGAAATCCCACACACATCTTCACACCCCACCTCCCTCCTCATCTGTAAAGCAGGACCAGAAAACACAGCCACAAAGCCAAACCTCGGCCACATTAAACGTAATAACCCCACTCAGAACAAATGTCATCCCAGAGTTCCTCTGGTAAAAGCCCCTATGAGTCTCTGGAGCACCAAAAGTCCCTTATCCCTTAGCAGGAGGAACTTGGAGACACCATTAAGGACAGGAAAACACCCCTGGCTTGGGCTGCGCCAAGGACAGCTCTTCAGACACCCCTTTTCTGTGTATGAGGCACATGTGCTCCTCCCCACCCCCCATCTGCCACCCTGCAAAATAAGTTGCCACCCAGCTGCAAGCAGGTGATTCCCACCCCAGTTCATTTGCCTGGCCCTCCTCAGTACCAGCCGGCTCCAAATCTGAACCCATCCCTGCCTGCTGCACACCCACGCAGAAGTTTCCATAGCCCTCGCAAGCCCCTGACCAAGCCCTGTTCTGAAACAGGGGTGTGTAACCGAGATCCCAGTCGTTCTAGGCTGAGACGGGAGAAAGAGTGCAATGGGCCAAACAGGAGATGAAGAGAGAGGAGCTCCTGCCCGCTTTCTACCCCAGGGGCCTGTGCAACCAGTGGGAGCTTTTCTGCCGACTCCCCTGGGTCCAGAACGGGCCCCAGGAAAAGGTGGAAGGGACTGGATAGCTGTAGGAGCTAGTTTCCCTTCCAAGGCCAGAAACTTATTCGATAGGTGAGGTTTAGAGGCTGCATTACCAGCCAGGGAAATCCCAGATTGAATTGAAAACGCCTGTCCAAATAACCCCCACCTTGACATCTTCCACCTCCCAGCTGGAGACCAGCAGGCACCGGCGAGCACAAGGGAGCCAAGAGGTGCCTGAGATGCAGGATCTGAGTCCAGCACCCCCTAATTCCATCTCTCACCCCTCCAGCTGCTCAGACAAATATAAAGAGGCAAGGAGTGCCTCTCTTCTGCCCAGAGCCGTCAGCATGGCACAACACCATCAGCCAGAGGAGGATCCCAGAGACCCACAGAAGAAAGCAGCTTTTCCATCCCCCAGGGAAGAGCAGAGTGACCGCATGGAAGGGAATCCCAGCACCAGCAGACAATGTAACCGTCCTCCCCGGCTCAGCCCCGGCTGACAAAAGGGAATAAGCCTAACCGAACCATCCACCTCCCTGCCCTGGCAATTATATTCCGAGAGAAAGGTTCAAAGCACTATGGCGATTAATTAAATCAAAAGAGCAATGTCAGCTTGCAGTCCTGGGAGGATCTGGCCCTTTACAGATCTCCGAATTGAAAATGCACATCACAGCATGCACAACGTACATTTCCTACGGGAAAAAAAAAAAAAAAAAAAAAAAAAAATCCTTTTTCTAGGCAGAAGCCTTCAGCGCTCAGGGGATACAAAAAAAGACACACACTGAGACATCCCTTGCACAGAGAGGGAGGGGGGAAATTAGCCAGCTCAGGTGAGCGCCACAGTACAGTTGTGCTCAGTTATTTCAGTTGTGTGCTCCTGGAAAAGCCATCAGTAAGTTCAAATCTGCTTTTCTCATATTGCTTTGGGGAAGGAGCGGTGGTATCTATTTCCCTTCCTTCCAACGCATCGCGTCTGCCGGAGACCCGGGCTCGAGGAAGAAATTCAGCTGGTTTAAAGGGACGGGAAGATGGTCGATCCGGAATTCATTCCCTTTCTTCCCCCCCTCCCACCCCGGTACCCCCCACCCGCGGGCAGCAGCCAGCCGGAGAGCCGGGCTCCCCCGCGGGCAGGTGGGCTCTCACCTGATGAGGTTCTGCAGGCCCTGCTTACTGGAATTCCTCCTCAGGATCGCGCTGGTCATGGTGGCCGCGGCTGGAGTGGCGGGCAGGGTCCCGCCTGCCGCCCCCTTCCCCGGCACCGCAGGCAGCTGCCCGCCCGCTCCCGCGTCCCCCCCTTCTCCGCCTTCAGGAAGTTCTGCAGCTGGTTTCCTTTTGTTTCTGCTAGCCCCCCTTCCCGGCTCCACACCCCCGGCTTGTCTCCTCCACCTCTACCTCCTCCTCCTCCTCCCCCTCCGCCTCGTGGAGGTGTCACGGGAGAATCTCCCGGGGCGCAGCCGGCGGCGGGTCCCGCAGCACAAAGCCCGGCGCTCCCCACCGAGGGGGGCTTCTCCCTCGCCCCCCTCTGCTTTAACTCGCTTCTCTCCCTCCTTCATCTTCTCCAGCCTCCTCCTCCTTCCCTTACTCAATCCCCCCCTCCCCCTTTTTTTTTTTTTTTCCCCTCCACCTTTACCGCTGCTTTCCCGATTACACAAAGCAACTTGGGAGCAGAAATCCAGGTTAGCAACTTGCTGCTCGGTGGGCTGTAAATCACTCCTGGTCCATTCACAGCAGAAGTCTTCCACGAAGGGCTCACCTCCGAACGGTCCCCGAACGCCCAGAGGCAAACCAAGACCCAGATTAATGCGAGAGGGGCTTTGCGCTGGGAAACACTGCACCGGAGAAAAATGTTCTCCTGGGACCGACATAGCAGCTGGATTTTGGGGGAAGCTACTGGCAGGCAAGCAGCACACACCCTGCTTCTGCTCTCAGACCTCCCCCTCACATGCTCAATTGACGAGCTCTCCCATGCCTCAGTTTCCCCAGCCACCAAAATGGGCAAGAGCAAAAAAAACATGGCTTGCCTCCATGAAACACTGATATTTCAGGAGATTAAAGGGCATGAGTGGTTGATGAAGGACTAACAACATTGCCACCTGCTAAAACAAAATGCCCATCTGCCGTGCATTGAGAGGATTGCTCTTCATGCTACCTCATCATGGGAGCAGTCCTGGAAAACAACAGCCTTTTTTCCCCTAACCTTCATCTCCTGGTCCACATGTGCTTGGGGGGGCGGTGGGGAGAAGATATTTTCTGCTATACCAAACCAACAGGTGCCTGGACTTGTACCTAGCAAGTTCCACCCCACATTATACTTGCACGTCATGGTGCTCATGGCATGGCCTGCCCGTGTTCCCCTATGGTGAGAACATTCCTCTGGCCATCTCCAAGATGGAGGCAGTTATGATGACACCACCCTGCTCAGACCCTCACCTTCCTTCTGCTTTCAGTCCCTCTCATCTCATTTACACATTTCCTTTCAATCACTTCTGCAGAAGGGTTTCTTGCCACCTGGTAAGCTGAAATGGGGAAGTTATCCACAAAATATACCCAGAAATCTCAATAAAAAGGAAGTGTATTAAAGCCAGATCAGAAGGAAGTGCTTGCTCTCCTTCCCACTGTCTCTTCATTTCAAAACAGTTTATTTTTTTCTGCAGGTATTTACTGAACAGCCCCTAAGTGATCAGGAACAACAAAAACCACTAAGCACAGACATTGCTGCTGGCTTCACTCTGTGGGCTGCTCAGATGCTGTCACACTGCATTTTTTTTCTTTCTAAATTGGGTGAGAAGGTGCAAGAGATCCACCACAAAAGTTCTCTGTTGCTGAAAAAGAGCCTGTCCCAGCTCTGCAAGTGCTTACAGGAGTAATTAGGTTTAAGCACGTGAACACTCCTATTGACTTCACCGCAATTGCCCACAAAGTTGAAAAGAAATATGCACCTACAGGGTTTTCTTTTTGGAGAGAATCGGCCCAAGCCTGCCAGTGACTCCTATGGTCTGAGCCAGCCAAGGGTGCAAGACGTAGCTAGCAGCCATGGGCCAGCAGCAGCTGGGGGCTGGATGAAATCACAGCAGCACTCTTGTTTCAGGCAGAGATGCCAGGCAATTTGCAGGGAGCTGAGGAGGGGCGAGGAGGAATGCAGCTGCTGTCACCAGGAGAAGGCAGGAGCTTGCTGGGTGCAGGGAAGGGAAGAAGCAATGGCACACCACTTCTTACCAGAGGCGAAATCCTCCGTGTAAATGGGTAGAGGAGAAAGCTGTTGATTCTCCCAGCAAGAGAGCCTTGCCTCCACACCCAGGTTTGTCTCCTGGAGGATGCCAGCGTGAGCTCCTCATCTTGCAAGCACTTGGCAGACCTCCACCCCAAGTCCAGGACTGACTGCGTCTCAAAGATGGGGGCCTTCAATGAACAGGGCTGACAAAAACCATGCTTGGATGATGAAATCCAGGACCAGAGAGAGGTCATGACATTAGCTCTTACTGGTCTAAGGTGCTAAGATCATTTGGAAACACCAGAAGTGAAGCAGTGAGAAAAGGGGTCCCTACATTGCAACAGGCAGCAGGCTGAGCTCTGCATTGCTCTTGGGGAGAGAAATTCGTGGTACTGATCTCCGCCTGGAAAATCCTCCTGCCTTCACAAGGTGGCTGTGCTACTCGACCTCTGGGGAAGGTTTCCTGCCCTTCTCCCTGGCTTTCATCTTTGAGAAAGACATCAGATGTGGCAAGAAAACTCATCCTTCCTCCAGCATCAGCAGGGTCCTGCAGGACCACAGGGAGAGAAGAGCAGAGCAGGACCCTCTTTCTAAACTCAGAGCTTGCAAGAAGGGAGGCAACTGCGCACTGACACATGGACTGAGTCACTATCCCCTGTAACCGTGGGGCAGGGAGCATTTAAACCCACTGTTCGAAAGCACAAAGGATGGGCCTAAGGGATCACAGAGAAAGAGTGGTGCAGGAGAAATCCCACACCATCACGCTGCAGAACAGAGGCTCCTTCTGTCCCCTCTTCTGCCTCGCTTGCTGCCAAGCCCAGGTGCATCAGTCTGAGTCACATCATGTATCCAAGAACAGTAAGGTCAGCATCAGTCCCACAGCTGCTCGTATCCTTTCACAGAAACAAACCTCCTGGTCCCACCAGGAAGCGGGTAGGAGTACAGCAGACACGGGAAGAAAAACAAAGAATTAATTCATCTGTTACGGTTTTGCACAGTTTAAGCTAGGAGAACCACCATAAATCTCTGCAGCGAAACCGTACCCTGCTACAGGAGCAGGGGTGCCTGGAGCACCCAGAAACATGCTGCAGGGCACCAGAGAGCTTCCCAGAGCTCTTCCCAGCAGCAGGGAAAGCAGAGAAGGTGAGACGCCGGGAGGGAGCCAGTCTGTCTCCATCGCTGCGGGAAGGAGGGCGGGAGTCCCAGAGAGATAGGGCCGCACCAGTTCCTGTTAATTACACAATCACTCTGCTATGTAGGACTAGTTGCAAAATCAGTTGGAGGCTAACACATGGTCTAGGAAAAAAAAGAAATAAAAAGAAAAAGACTCTTGTCCTGCTAGCAAAGAAATGCAGCCCAATTTTCTCTGATATTGCTGGGACACAGAGCACTGTCAGCATAAGCCCCAATGTACGGTTGCTTTGAGGGCCACTCCTTTACAGGCACCATCAGCTGCCAGCATGGTTTCCAGAGGTCCATGCTTGCGTGTCAGTGGTGGGATCCCACCCAGAGAAGATGTTCTCACAGAAACAGCCTCACCTCTTCAGCGAGAACTAAGCAGCCCTGTCTCAGCTGGAGAGTCTGCACTTCCACCAGAAGCCCCCCCAGGACGATGGCGTAGATGAGGTCTCTCTTATTTTGCCTTTTAAGTGATGCGTCCTTCCCTTTGCCATCCCAAACCTCTCTCCCTATCCCGACACCTCCCCAGCCTCTCTTCACCGTGCACGTGCAACCCCCACTTTGAAACTAGCCTGGCAGACATCGGCACTTGCCTAGCCCCCCAGGAGCCCCAGTTCAGTGAAAGGGGCACACCAGTCGGTACGTCAGCTGTGTAGGTGGTGTGGTTTACACATTAGCCTGATGCATAGGGTTTGCTCATCTCACCTTCAGCCCTAATTCCCAGTTAGCTCAGTCCAGTGTGCTCTGCCAGGACTCACTTTTGGGCAGCCAAATACAGAGGCCAAAACAGGCAGCCAGAGATAATCCCAAGGAAACAGGGTGTCTAGCAGCCAAAAGCAGCACGTTGTCTCCTTCACACCAGAACAGCTCGTTACAAACTCCAAAAGTGTGCTGTCAGGAGGGCAGGGCATCTCATCTGTGCAATAAGCTCAGGGTGCAGGGGAAGGAGTCCAGTCCCAATGATGCTCCCCAGCAAGCCTTCCTCTGCCCTGGCTGTGAGTCAGGAGGGGGACGTTCTCAAGCGAACGCGTGACCCCATGGGTGTTCAGGGAGGGGGTGCCGTAGGCGGGAGCTGTCTTGGCTCAGGGCTTTTGCCTGGCCCACACGTTCAGAGGAGCACCATGAAGAACATGCATAATTGTGGGCTGGGTCTAAAGAGTCAACAAACAACATGTCATACTAAGTCTGAAGTACTTGGCTTGGGATCAATAATGACTTTTTTCCTATGATACCCAAAGAGGCAGAAATGAGAGGGAGAGGAAGCCGAGTCTAGAAGGAACATCCCTCTTCCTCTACCTCACCCTCACACAGAATGGAGGAGGCATTCTCCCTGTGGGGCATTTCATGGGTACGTCCATAAACCTAAAATCCCAAGAGTTTGCTTCATCTGCCAGTGAGAGGGGAAGACACAAGTTTACAAGCCCTGTAAGAGAAGACGGTTTTGCTCCAGGGGTGATACAAATAAGGACAAAGGATGAGGGGACCAATGGCGGAGGAGCTAAAAGGAACATCTGAAAGCTGGATTTAAAAAAGGGGGAGGAGGGAAGCAAAGAGAGATGGTATAAGCATTAACCAGGCAGCCCAGCATGGTTAAAAGAGATCAGAGCCTCTGATGCGCTAGGTGCTGTGCAAACAGGGAGAGATAACCACTGCAGTGAGCTACCATCCAGGTTTTACAGACCAGGGCCAAGGCCAAGTGACTCAGCTAAGCCCTGGAGGAGCGCAGCTGGTCCAGCACATCGAGCCAGCATGGTTACAGCAGTGTGCACCATATCTATATATTAGGTTAAGTCAACAAAGCCATTGGGAAAGAGACAGGAAGACAAAACAATGGCTGCAGATAAGACACTCCCAGCCCACGCAGGAGGGTCATTACAGGACAAGAGGAGAACTATTGGCCCGGAGGAGACCAGCTCCACCTTTTTGGGATGCCTCAGCATCGCAGGGCCGAGAAGCAGGACAAAGGACTCCAGCCGGGATGAATAAGCCATAGGCAACTACTGCCAAGAGGTGGTCCCCCCCACCAGCAGACACTGTAGGAAATGTCTAAAAAATGCCTTCTTACAGCATCACATTGCCTTGTCTCTAATCTGCTCACCAAAGTTTGGAAACCGCTGAATGAATTTGAATTTTGGATGTCCATTTAAAATAGATGGAGTGGCCTTTGCTTCGGCTACATGGATTAGATGAACACTGGGCAGCTGAAGATGCCTTCAGACATCTCCTATGTTTAGTGTAAGAGGGGCACAACCTGTAATAGAGGCACCACCTTCTTTCACCCAGTGGCACCTGTCTGATGTGTTCAAGCATCACCCAAAGCCAAGCAACACATTTTGTTGCTAGGCTTGTAGGACAGTACCACTGCGGGAGTACAGCCCTGTGCCCAAGCCATGCTGCTCATCTGACCAGCAGAGCACAGCTTTCAAGAAGTAAAATACAGCTTCTGCCCGATTTAAACTTATTAGCTCATCTGCAGCTGGCTCGAGGCTCTGATGTAGCACCGGTTGTGCAACATAAGCAGTTTTAGCAACCATTAATCCCTGCCTCACACTGCTAGGCTGGTTACTTCAGCTGGGGTCAGGGTAGACTAATGGATAAGAAGGAACCCCCAAGCATCATCTGACAGTTCCTGCTTCCAAGCCATACCCTCACTTCAAGCTGCACCTTGTCCTGCGGAAAGGCATCTAGTCTCAGCTTGCCAGTACCCACCCATGCTTCCCTTACCGAGCTGGGCAAAAGATGGGAACTATCATGAAAGGGCAGGCAAAAGTACCATCATGTATCCAAAAAGCCTGAAGACCAACACATGCCTCCATCAAGGCAGAAGATAGTCATTAATGCTCTGAAGTGAGGCCCAACGAAAAGATAAGATGAGCCTTTCTGCACAAGGGGTAGCAAAGGCTGTATGCAGGAAGATGGCAACTGGAGTAGAGAAGTAGCAGAAGAGACAAATGCCACCCCAAGGAAGAAGCAGCCCCACCGGAGCAGGGGTGCACAGCCTGTATATCACATTTGTCTGTCCTTCAAGACAGCTCAGACACACTGCTGTCAGCTCTTGTTATGTGAAGCTAAGACACAACTGCAAGGAGGCACTTATTTTAAGAGGAAATAAATATTGCCAACAATTTTACTGGGGGAGAACTTTGCCCCTCCCAAGCAGCTGGCAGTCATGATTGTTTGGGGTCTGTCAATAGTTCAGAGTTTGTCAATGCTAATGGCTCCAAGAGCAAGCTTTCACTAGAAGGAAACTGCTTTTGCAGCAGAAAAGCACATGCATGTACGAGCACAGAAGAAGAGATCATATTTTCCAAACTGTCTGGCAAGGGCTTGATAAAAGGCATTGCACATACTGTCTATTTAGCTGCAGCAAGCAACAGATACCTAGAGCTGGGAGAGAGTCTTCTCGGTGACGCAGAATTAATCCCTAGCAAAGGATCTATTTTCAAAATGAGCATGTAGGCGAAAGAACCAAAGACCTCCAACTGATGCAAACTGGCACAGCTTTATGGCAGACAGTGGGATGGTGCTGATGTACACTAGCAAAAGCATTTGGGCCTACATGTCTGTGCAACAACAAGAGAAATCCAAATAAACTGAGCTCCAAATAAACCGAATCTTGCACATCTCAGACCCATTGCTCCCAGGTGGCTCCAAGTTTTTAGACCACTGGGTGCAAGTCATCAGTCAAGCTAATAACAGAAGCCCACTGACTGCCTTTCTATTCATTAATAAATCCACCTGGGTTTGCTCCTGTATTTTCCTCTTTACCCATGTATTCCCTGGGCAGTTATCAGACACACCAGGCTGGTATGAACCACCACTGCTCCTTTGAGATAGGGTGAAACCAAGTAGTTCCTGGGTTTAACACTCACCCCAGACGGCTCAAGATGGAGCTCTTGGCATCAGCTCTGCTTGCCAGCCCCAGCAGCCCATCCCAGGAGCAACTTGTTTAAAGCAGCAATTAACAGAAGATATTTCATCCTGCCTTGCTGCAAATTCTCCTGCAGAGGATGGGGGCTGCCAGCCTCCCTGCTCAGGCATTGCACGAGCAGCGGTGGAGCCCCCAGAAAGCCGCTGCAGACCTGCCCGTGAGAAAGACAACTCCGAGTGCCGAAACCTGGGATTAAGACACTCCAGCGGCTGCCTCACACATCTGGTGTGTGTTAGGACGGATACACTGGCAAGAAAAACACACACAGGCTCCAAGCGGGGCTGGTTAACCCATTCGTGACTGAGCCTCTGTGGAGCACCCGGAAAGCCTGAGGACTGCAAGATATCTGGCCAAGCCTTGGGAGAGCTCAGCTCAAACCTCAGCTGTGGCCTGTGCTTCCTAGGTGATATGGGGAAATCAGGGAGCAATTCGGGTGCCTAAACATAGGTGTCAAGTGCCGCTGAGGATGTCTTGGGTTATCCAAGACACCTGCCAAGGCCTGACAGATGTCACATGGGTCCAGTAAGAAACCACTTCTTCTGGGTAACCAGCCCACAGTGGGCAAGTCCTACAGTTAGGGCATCTCTTCCCCTTATTAACCATCTCAACCTCAGCAGTGTGGCCTTGCAGTAGAGATAACCTGTCCTCTTTGCCCTGAGGCAGTAGGCCATTGGGATAGCCACAGAACAACCACCATGGGGACACCCTGACCTTGGTTGGGCACTGTAGGTTCTGCTCTCGTACTGATCACACTGCAGTCATGCCATGCAGGACAGCTGCCTTCCCGGCATGTGCAGCAGCTCCTAGGACAGATTTTTGACCCATAGACCAGATGACCATGATCCAGAACACAACGTGGGTAAAGAGACCCCTGAGTCCCTATCACACAAGTACACCCCTATGTCTTCCTTTCATTAATGTAAAACCTCAAGGTTTCTCCTTGTGAAGGGCTTGAGGAGAACAGGACCACCCCATGAGAGCCAATTTCCCATGCATTTGGCTTCAAAGGATGCCAAAGCACCTCCTCAGTGAGCCCAAAGACTCAGCCTGATGAGGAGCTTGTTGGACTCATATTAAGGGAACAGAAACTGCAGATATGGGAGGTCAGAGCTGCTGTGCAAGCTGGGTGTTGCCTTGGGCAGAGCAGAGCCCTTCCTCGCCTGCACTGGGCGAGCAGGCACTGTCGTTCCCAGGCAGGTTCACATAGCCGGACTGTACTGGGAGGGCTACATGTGGAGGATGAAGTGAAAGCAGCAAATCCTTGTGGCATTTTCTCTGAGCCCCTGAGATCACAGCAGGTTGGCACTGTCAGTCGGAGCCAGATTAGAGTCCCAGGAGCCTGGCAGCCACCAATCCCCCTGGAACCTGGGCAACAACTTTCTTCAAGCCAGGACACTCTCCCCCCCCCCCCCCCCCCCCAAAGAAAAAGCTGCTCCTAATGAAAACATGGCACCAAGAAGGCCTCGGAGCACTTCCTGGCCAAGCGGTCTGCCCAGAGGCAAGTCAGTGTCCCAACGGAGGCAGCAGCCAGGCTGGATGAGTGCCTAGCTGGGAGCAAGCCCAGCTCTGGGGAGAGCACCAAGGCAGCAAGGAGCCCACCCAGCCACCGCACAGACCCCAAAGCCAGGCACATGGGTCACGAGGGTGATGGATGTGAAGAGGGGATGCAGGCAGAGCATCGGCCAGGGCTGGGTTAGCGGGGTCAGTGGGGGTCAGAGCAGAGGGGGCCAGGATCTCCAGGGCATGCCGAGGTTAACCACAGTGCTGCTGCGGAGCCAGCCATGATACCTTCTATCCTTCCAGTTACTGCTAGGAAAAGGGCTTTCAGATTCTGGGAAAGGCCTGAAGCCCTCTGAAGCAGCACACCATAAAAAAAACCATGTGGCTGGGGAGGATGCCCAGACTAGGGGGGTAGAAGAAAATCCCTCCTTCCCCCCACCTTCCCAAACCAGCACATCTCTCGGCTGAACTCAGCTGTTCCCATGGAGCAGAAATCCTCCCGTTTCAGCTGCAACAAACCTGGGAAAGACTACACAGCTTAGCCCATGTGGGCAGCACAGCTGAAAACAGACCCTGAGCTGTCCCAAGGCGAGGACCCCCATCCCCATCCCAAAGTGCCATCGTATCATCTGACAGCAGCTCTCCCTTGGGGATGTTTCCACCTTGGGGGATGCCTGGCTGCTCCATGGAAGTGGTAAAACCCTGCCATGTCCCAAAACTCTGCCTGGACATCTCCGCTTTCCTCATTGCTCCAGATTTATTGGTGCTGTTGGACAAATCAGGCCAAGCAGAGCTCACCCCCTTATTGGGTGCGGCCAGAGGATGCCTGGGCCCCCACAGCCAGAGGAGTTGGGTACCACAGGGGTACAGGCTGGGCTGTGCCTCTGCCCCCCTTCCTCCAGAGGAGCAGGAGCCCCAGCACCACCCCCCACCCCAGCAATGCTGGTCTGGCAAAACCTCCTCCTACCAGCCCCGAGGATGCTTCCTGGGACAGCCAGCCCACCCTTCCCCACAGCCAGGTCTCTCCAAAGTCCAGGAGCAAGGGATTCCCCCAAGCTCCAGAGCCAGACTTCACCCTAAGAGTTTTAAAACAGCCAGCCCTCCAGTCTTCTGCAGTTTAAAAAAAGTTAAATTCAAATGAAGGCTGCTGGGCGATCCCCTACTTTAACACACACACCTCCAAACCCATAGCTTTACATTGCAAAATAAGCTCAGAGGCAAGGCAAGGCAAGTCAGGCTTTTTTTTTTTTTAAACCCAAGGAGAAAGGGGCAGTGAGGGCACCTGATACCTCCCTATAATTAGAGACAGTTCTTTATTCCTGATGCCACTGCCAGAGCACCTATATCCAATTTGGAAACACTAAAGTATTGCCCAGCTTCATTAAATTATCCATCTGGCCCTCCCCTGTTCATTTCCCTACTATTTTTCCAGTTTAATGAGCCCAGCTGGGTCAAACTGTGACCACTTACTCCTGAGCAGGGATCAGGCATCCCTCCCCCAAGGAATCTGGTGCACCGAGGGGTCCAAAGACTCTCCACATATCAGTTTTCCCAGGCAACCTCCTTCCAGCCATGGGTATACTTAGCAACAGCAGTCATCCTAGCAAGGACCCTTGAGACTCCTCTAAGGATCTGGAGAATTCAAGACAGCTGGGAATAGACAAGGCAAAGAAAAGCCTGGGGCTTGCTAGCACAGCAGAGCCTCTTCCCAGGCAGTGACCATACATGGGCTGCCAAGGGCTCCCTGCAGCTCATGGGGTGGGAAACCCCAGAAGGAAGAAGACAGGGGAATTTGGGAGAAGCCAGTCTCTCATCTCAGACCCCATAGACAAGAGAAACCTTCCTCATGAACTGTGCTGCCACTCAGGTGAGAATATCCTGCAGAGCACAGCCCAAGCGGTAGGGATGGGCACAACCATGGGTGTAGCAACTAAGGTCAAGGGCTACCTGATGCCTCCAGAGCTTTATGGAGACTGCTCTGAGTAACAGACCCAATACGTATCAGATTATCCAGCCCTGGTGCAAGGCAGGCTTCTCCCACACCTCAAGCTCCCAACCTCTTGCTGTCAAGGCAGGAGGGTTGCCTCCTTCATCCTGCATTATGGTGTCCCATCAGGGCAGGACAACCCAAGCAGCCACCTCTCCAGAGCAACCCACAGCTTCTCACTTCTTTTCACATCAGGCTTACACAGCAGTAGTTTCCTATGTAGCAATTCCAGTTCATGGAAGAGAGCATAACACCGGTTTGGTTTAGGTGGTGTTACGCTGGCGTCAGCAAGACTTTGCCAGCATATCCCTATTTGTATGGGGAAACAGAATAAGCTATGTCCAAATTAGGATTCCTAGGACATTTTCTAGTGAGAGCGCCTCTTCTATATACACTGGGCACAGCTAAATAGATAAGATTCATTGTTTAAGCAAACCCAGCACCTTTTTTCTCCCCATGTCTCCTAACTGAGCATTTACACCAGCGAGCGTTGGGATTTACTCTCCTGGCAGGTCCATCACAAGACTCACTGCTCGCACCTCCAGCATACTTTAAGCTGTTTTAGGAGCACTGTCCTGACTCCATCCATACACGGGTCAGCTTGAAAAGAGCTTTGATCTCAAGGAGAGGAGATAAGAGAGCTGAGCTAGCCACAGGGTGAGAAAAGGTAGCCCCAAACAACAAGTAAATGCTACCTTCCTCCATTTTGGGAGTGGAAATCACCAGCGTTTAAATAGCGCGAGTAAAAGCAGGAGAAGTTTAGAGTTGCACATGAAACTATTACACAAATTGAGAGGAAAAGTAATTCTCCGTATTTTAAAAACAAAAAGGAAGTTATTTTTGCTCGCTACTTTTGCCATCAAGTTTCATATTTCATTAAAATTCTAAAATGCAGCTAGGGAGGAAGGGATGTGCCACCCTGCCATCAGTATTCACATACACACTTTTTAAACATGTTTCGAAAGGCTGCAAGATTTGGACTGCTACAGAACAGACCCCTCCAGACAGCCTCTTATTTAGCTGAAACTCTAGCAGGAAACAGAGAAGGGAACAAGCTGACCCTGCCCCACCAGCAGCCCCTGCTGCTGGCCCTGGCTGTGCTGGCATACCTGCGCCTGCTGCTGCACGATTGCCTTGGGCCACCCCCAGCATCTGCTCCTTGCTTCTGCAAGGTGAGCTGAGCCTGTGGCGGAGGCACAGCCAGGCTGGAGCTACGCTGGGAATCGCATAGATCACGCTGAGAAGCCCCTGTGCTCCCCCAGCAGCCAAGGCTTCCCCCTCATTTCAGCAGAGAATCATGCATGGAGCCTTCCAGCACCTTTTGAAGCTTCCAGTCAAGTCTTCAGCCAAGGCTAATTGCTGTCAGGTGTCAGCCAAAACACTTACTGCAACCATTAGCGACAGGAGATGACACACCTTTCTCCTCTCACTGTCACTCAAGGGGGGTTTTCTTCCATCAACATTAACTGCACTGGCTTTCAGAAGCCTTGGGGAGAAATGCTAATGTTAGCTTTGAAGCTGGAGGCAAAAAATCAGGCAACCCCCAACTCGCTGGATGCTCAGCCTGAATCCAGTCCAAATCTGAGTACTTCTGGGTGATATACCTCAGCTGAGCTTATGTCTGTCTGCCTCCATCACAGGCAGATGTGGTCTCCGCTACTGATCTGTCTTCTTTTAACCCCCATGGAAACCTTACTGCATTGGAGCGAACAGACTCCAAACTTTACAATCTCTGCTGATAAAGCAACAAAGCAGAGTGGAGGCACAGGAAGATGTACAACCTTACAGCCACTAGCCTAAAACATTGCTAGGTTAATTTGGTTAGAGACATAGGGGACAGCAAGAAATCAGATGTGCCCAGCATTTCCTGCAAGGAAAGCGAGCAGCTGATCTCCACCCACTGGTCTGAAAGATGGGGCTGATTTCAGCTGTGGAGCAGGTCCAGGCCGCCAGACCCCTCGTTGAGCTTGCCCACTGCTGGAGCTGCTGTTCCCCACTTGATCAACCCCCTCCCAAGGGCTTTGAAGTTCAAAGGAGATGAGACCTTTAGGAAGCCTAAGTCTCTCCCTAGCTGGAGGAGCTTGTCAAAAGCCGGCCAGAGCATCTGACCCATTTCAGCCTCATGGGTCATCATCATTTTGGCTGTGCATCCTCCTTTCCCACCATCACCCCCACCCAGTTTCCCAGCCTCCCCGTTTCCTGGGACTGGAAGGCAGCTGTAGTGTTGGGGTACCAGGTCCCCAGGCCTCACCTCTCACTGTCCCCAGGGGATTCATCTCCCACTTGGTTCACACCTTCCGCACCCTTCTGGCACCCCTCCGAGTCCGACATCTTCTCCCCCGGGTGGCACGGCAGCCCGGCGGACAGCCCTGGTGCAAGGGTGCTGCCACCGTTTTGCTTTTCCTGTGCTCAGCAGAAGTGAGCTGTGCCGGAAACTTCATGGGCTGAGGGTTTGGGGGGATGGGAGAGGGGCAGACGGAAGGCAAATTTGGGGGTTTTTTTTGGTTTTTTTTAAAACTGTTGGGACTATTTTAATGCTTTGCCTCTGCCAGCAGCTTGAAATCAGGAAGTGCTGGACTAACCCAAAGGGAAAGCTGGGGGCAGGGACACCCCCCCATGGCAAGGAGAGGAGTGACCTGCTGCTCCCTCAGCTTTGGGGACAGCCGGCATCTCTAAACCGCAGCACGCTGCAGTGCACCAGTACCAGGATGCTGCCACAGAGGCTGCCGAGCTTGTCCCGACTTTGCATCTCTCAAAGCCTGCTGGAGCTGAAGAGTCTGCTTCTACCCTGCGGCCATCACCCCTCACCTCCCTTCCCACCTCGGCTCCTACCCCACGGCTTCCTGCTGTTGCTACCGTGGGTGGAGGTTCTGCAACACCTCCTGGGGCTTAGCCTCTTATCTTTTTGTCTCTTCGCCACTGGTGAAGGACATGGCCAGGAGCTGGTGGTACAGCCTGGCAGGAGGATGCCAGCAGAGCACAGTGGCACGGCCTCAGCCTTTTCTCCCCACAACAAGGGCAATGAGCATCTCCAGCTTTGGAGGGGACCAACATCAGAGAGGTCCCCCATCCCCATCCCCACAGCACGGCCCCCGCCAAAGTCTCCCGTCCCCACCAGGATCCCCATGGCAGGGGCAGACCCTGCTGGCACCATGGCATGGCTCGGGGTCTGGCCCCCCAGGCAGGCAACACCCGCCTCTCCTGCCAAAGCTTTATTTACACTGCTGCTGCCAGGATGCAGCTCTTCGCAAAACCAGAGAAAAACAGCACTCGGTCAGTGCCCTTGAGCCCGGGGGGAAGGTGTGGACAGGAGAGAGCAGAGGATGGGTGTGGAGAGGCAGGTGCTTAAGACTCGCCAGCCTCGAACATCTTCTTCCTGCCCTCCATGCCGGACTTCTCCTCAATGTTCTTCCTCCAGTCACCAACATCACGGAGGTCCTTCTCCTGGGGGAGGGATGGGCACATGGGTGAGAGCGGTGCCCCCCGGGGTGAGAACCCACCCAGGCAGGGCCATGCCCACCCGTGGAAAACCTCATGTCAGCTAGAGGAACCCAATTCCACCCATGCTATACATCTTTTTGGGCTGCACCCTCCTTTTTCAACATCATGGGTTCCGGAGGAGAAAATATTGAGCAGGAGGAACATTACAGAGAAAGGCTAACGCTCAACCCTGTCTATCACACAGGGAGGCATGAGTCCCAAAAAACAGGGGCCAACTCCTGCATGGGCACAGGGGAGAGGGAAGGAGTACCTTCTCAGTGTCCTCCTTCTTGACTTGCTTCAGGTTGGCTCGGAGGTCCATGCAGACCTTGTGCTTGGAGCCCAGCAGGGCCCGCAGCATCGCATCAGCGGACATGCGCACCCTGCGCAGGGGCGGCCTCTTGAACTTGCCCCGCAGGTCAAAGAGCTTCTGGCTCAAGTCTTCCAGCTGCAGGGGGATTAAATGAGAGGGAGCAGAGAGAGAGCAAGGCGTGGATTTTGTGAGATGGACCCAAGTGGTGTGGGGAGGCAGGAAGGATGGGTTGGAGACTCCCCTGCGGGATGGCTCTGGGGAAAACTCACCTCCTTGTTAGTCTTCTGTAGCTTCACTTCTGTGTCATACCTCTCCTCATCCACTGACTCTATCTTGGCATGAAGCTTTTTGCACAGCTCCTGGGAGGAAAAGCAGAGAGGGATGTTGACTGCTAGGACCCACACATGTGGTTCCTCTCTCCTGACCACTCCGGCTCTAAAAGACCTCAGTCCAGAAGACTAGATGAGGTCAAGACCAGATGGCAAAGAATGGCTTGCAGGCCACCTCCTAGTCTCCATGCTACTGGCTTCATGCAAGTGCTGCCTCAACACATTGTTAGAAGCGCAGCTTTCCTGCCAGCCAGACCCCTGCTTTTTGCAGAGAGACTCCAGCTGCTTCTCAAGCCAGTTCCACATCCAGCCAGCTCTAGGGCACCCACAGGCGAGAAGGGGGTCAAGATGGGAAAGCCATTCAAGATCCACCAGGCTGACTGATGGAGCCAAATCCTTTCTGCTCTGACACAGTGAAAGGGTTAAAGAAGTACTTACCTGAAGTTCCTGCATGGATCCTGGGAGTGACAGAGGAGGGCAATGCTCTGCCAGGTAGTTTTGCTTTTCCGCTTCTTTAGCAGCTGCTTCTCTTTCTATTTCAGTGGCAGCAAGCTGGAGCATAGCACTCTGGAAGGCAGCAGGAGGATGGTCAACACTGGGTAGAGGCAAGGGAGGAGGGCAGGGGGTTTGGGAATGGAGGGAGAGCTCTGGTGGAGAGGCAGCTTGGGGAGCTCCCCATCAATACCAGCATCTCCAACCAAAGGATACTGGGGGGGACCCAGTAAGGAGTGGGGTGAGCGGCCCCAACATTGTGCATCATGGTCTTTTCCAGAAGAGAGAATGCTGAGAACTGGCTGGCCCGGGATGGGAGATGGAATGGTTGGGACACACCTCGCCCAGCCCCAGCAGTGCCACGTACCTTCAGGTGCTGCCGACGGGCAGTGGCTGCCCTCCTTTTTTTCTGCAAGTGGGAGGAATGAGAGAAAAGCAGGTTACCAAGTGTCCCTTCCCCTTTCTGTCCCCTTCCCCCATGCAGCCCTGCCAGTCCACTGAGGACCTGCAGCCCTGGCAGGGATCTGGCTCCAGCCAGGACAGACAGCTTGACACACAGGTGGTCCCCAAACCAGTGGCACTCAAAGAAGAGGCTCCCTGCTGAACCCAGCTTTGCCAGCCTCAGGTAGCTAAAACCTACAAAGTGCCACAGGAAAAGATAATGAGGGTGACAAACTTGAAGATAAGCATGTAAAATATAACTTCAAACTTGGCTTCTTGGGACTTTTAGTGTTTTCTCTAATTTCCTCTTCACTCAGACTTGTGTTTTGCTTTGCACTCAAGCTAACAGAAGCGATGCCCCTGGGCACGTGGGAGCTGTGGGATGTCTTTCTGAGTGGTCCTTGGCACATCTGGTGAGAAGGACAGACAGGCAGGTGAAAACAGGAAGGCTGCATAATGTCTTGGAGCTGAAAAGACCCACTGCAAGCGACACTGAAGGGGGTTCATCACAGCTGGAGGACAGACACGACTACAGGGTCTACAGGCCTGGAGAATAGTCTGGCCAGGAGAGGTGGAGGGCCATGAGGCTGCGGCTGCAAGACACAAGCCAGCTCCCTCTTCGCTGGGATGCCAGGTGAGAAATAATATGGGGACCCTGGAAGACCAAGCCTGCCCTTCTGTACCCATGATGCACTGGAACAGCAGCAACAGGTCTCCTATTTATAAAAGAAGCCACAACTTTGATGTGCTGCTGCATTGCGCCTGTTTCCTTAGCATTTTGCCCAGACGACCAAGCAAGGCTGCGTGTGTCTGGGGCAGGGGAAACGTACCCTGACATCTGATATGCCGTGGTGGGGGAGTAGAAAGCAGCGTTTGGGTGTGAGTCTGTGCTGCATAGAGGAGGAAGTGGATAAGGATCTGCAGAGCAAAATGTAACAAAATCTGACAGGTTTTGCCTATGCAAATGGTGCTAAGGGCCTCCTGACAGGACTGGAGGGGTCTACAGAGAAAAGGCTTCCAGCTCAGAGATGCGGTGCACCATTAACCGGCAGGATTTTACTTATATGAATCCAGGCCATGAAGAGCATATAGCCCTTGGGCACTGTTAGCCCAGGGCTTATTCTCCACCTGAAAACTGGTACCTTAGCAAAGCGTGCCCTCCCAGCCTTTTCTAGGGGCACTGGGTTTGATGGGGAATAAAAGCACCTGTTGGACATCAGCACCATACTGTGGAGTTTCTATGTGTCCCTGAAACCCTCTCTTCTCTCAGTGAGGACAAGCTCGAGCTTGCGGTCTTTTGGACACATGGGAAGATGCCAAGCAGAGATGAAGGATGGAGCAACTTGCAAAGAGGAGACGTGGAGTGACAAAGCCACGCACAACCCTCCCACACTTTCCCCTGCCTTTCCCCAGCTACCCCCAAGCTTCAAGCCCAGCCCTGCTCCAGCTGTGCCAGAAGCCGGGGAAAAGTTGCTAAGGATGCAGCCTCCACCCTGCTCACGCTCCCCTAGGTCCAGGTCTCCCCTGGATCGCCTTTGAGAAGCGATTTGGCAGTGCTCGGTGGGCAGAAAATGAGGGGCTAGGTGTGCGGAGGGAGACGATGCTAGGCCAAGGGCTGGGTGGAGGGTGGGGGATAGAGGAGAGGCGGCTCCGGACCACCGCCTTCCCAGCACCATCTTGTGGCCTGCTGGGGAAGCAGGAAAGGAGGGAAAAAACCGTCTAACTCCAAACCAGGAGGCAGAAAAGACCTTCAAAAGGGATTTTTCTTCTCCTTCCCATCTTTACCAGGAGGAGTCAGCAAGAAAGCCTTGCCATGAACCATTCTTCCACCCTCCCCACCCAGCAGCTGCTTTTCCTAAGGAGGAACAGTGAAGCCAGGATTGGAGCCATGAGCATCACTATAGGAAAAACCCCAGCAAGACACACTTACCTCTTCACTGTTCAGGAAGAGCAGATGGACAAGGAAGGGAAGGAAGAGAAAGGGGAAAGAGGAAAAAAAGGCAGTTAGCATCTGAACTGGAAACAAGCAGAGGAATCTTAACAAGCGCAAAAAGTTGGGGGTTGAACAAAAGTTTTTAAATGCCAACAACGTATTAGAGACAGAAAAATGGGAACTTACTCAGACATCTTGCTTTAGATGGTTGTGAGCCTGCAATGAAAACCAAGAAAAAAGGTTCACAATTATTCATGCTGATGGTGACTTTCTTGGGTTTAAAAACAAAGCAAGATTCCTCTAGAAAAAAAAAAAAAAAAAAAAAAAAAGAGGAACAGGTTTGCTCTTATTTCCCAACTTCTCCAAATTTTCATCACATAGGGAACTAGGCTGCAGTTTGTGGATGAGAGCCAAACACATGCCTACTCACAGCCACACAAACCTCAGCACTGGGGGACTTCTGGACCAGACTAAATGGCACTGGGCCAGAAAAAGAGGAATTTGTGACAGTAATTCCTGCAGGTATGTCTCTTGTTTGACCCCCAGGAAACCATTTTATGCAACGAAGAAGAGGAAGAAGCTATTTTCAGTTTACTGCTTCACTTTGCCGTGCTGCCTTGCCCCACTTCGTGAACAAGAAATACCCCAAAGCCTGCGGAGGGTTGGCAGTGACCCCAGGTGACAATGAAGGACTTCAGAGGATGCTGCTGCCAGTCTATGCACCCATTGTATGGGGCAGCAGAGTGTGTAGCAACAACCTCAGCACAGATGACGCAGAACAGGGTTGAAAGTTGTCATTGAGTTGGTAAAGGCATAAAGAGTTTCCTCAGATGATTCCTTGCATTTCCTTTAAGTGGAAATTTTACAGGTACAACGCAGAGTATTAGGGAATTATTGCTGTAAATTATTTCCCTGTAAATAGAATTTTACTTTTCTAGCAGAGCAATATCTCCTGCTTGTATCTCCTAATGGAAGGATGCAGGAGTGTCAGCTGAGCCCAAACTAAGCTAGTCCTTTGCAGAGCAGGCAAGCCCCAGAAACACAGCCATCTGCAGACCTGGGAGGCTCTGTCAGGAGGTGAAGTGTTAATGGGGGCTCATGCCCGAGGGAGGAGGCACAGCTTGCAGGGCCAAGGAAACTTTATCCTGGAAAATGTGCAGGCCCATCACATTACTTTAGGGAGGAGGGAGGAAAAGTGCTTCTAAAAATGGTCAGGGAGCTGCAGAAGGAGCTGCAGCTGTCTCCTCGGACGGCAGCCTTTCCCCGGTGCCAGCCCCCGTGACTCAGGGAGGTCGGGGCGATGCAAAGCAAAAGCCACCGCAGGTGGCTGGGCTACAGCTGAGGGACGGGGCGGCTGAGGAACGCCAGCTATTTTTACTTATATCCCTGCCCCGCGCATGCACGCACCCACTTCAGCGACAGCGATGCTGAGAAAGTGAGGGGACAGCACCAGGCTGCAGCTTGCTGCCTGTAACATGGGCTTTAAGTCACCTGTTCTAGGGGGGGACATGGTAAATTTGGATGTCAGTCCCTGTCTGAGGGTGTTTTTGGGGAGGAAGGCACTGCAAAGACCGGGTTGGAAGCTGGAGAAAGGGGTGTAAGTAGGTAGCATTGCCAAGTTACCGCAGGCAACGATCCCCATGTCCTATGGCCCTAGGAAGGTCAGCATTAGGCAGCCTGCAACTCCCTTGCCACGCAAGCTGCAGAGCAGAACCAGCTAAGGGAGGGGAAGGCATGAAACCAAAGAGAAAGAAGGTCGCTGGAAAAGTCAGAGGGAGACTTTCCAATGCACAGACCCTCTCCAACAGATAATGGGTAGAGAAGGTTTTATAGCATCCCCCATTTCTCCCAGCAGGTCTCCCACCTGGTATTTATCTCCCCAAAACTCAGGTGAGTGAATCTGCTCCCCCATCACCCTGTAAGAGCAAGCTGGGTCATTAAGAGACATGCAAAATGGCTCACCCAAGTCTGGAGGAGAAAATCAGAGAGTCCCACTGGCCAGACAGGACGGACTGGAGAGCTGCAGACAGCTGACTGAATAAGGAGGTATAAAAGGGCTTCTCGGGTGGCTCAGCAGAAAATCCACCTTCTCTTTAAGGGCATGGAGACCTTCTCAGACCAATGATGTGCAAGAGTCCCTTGTGCACCTCCCTTGGCTGGGGCAGGCCAGGCAGGCAGCCCCAGGGGAGAGGGGAGCCACCGGGGATGGAGGGGTGGGGAGGGGGAGGACACCTTCTACCCGTGGGGTGCGCAAGCGGAGCAACCCTGGAGGAGCCAGGGAGGTGCTTTTCCTTGGGAGTGCCGAGGAGGGAGCCTTCCTCTCCCTCTTCCTCCCACCAACCAGCCACACTAGATATGGTTTCAAGGTTGTGGGGAGCCTGGGCTCCCTGTACACAGCCATCCACCTGCAAGGCCACTAATAAAATTTCCCTTTGGAGACAGTGTCGCTTATCCATGGACAAGGGCATGGCTCCATTAGCCTTCAACGGTTTGGGAACAGCTCAGACCTTCAAGAATGAAGAGGGGGAAAAGGCTGCACCCCACAATCTACCATTGGCAGTATGTGCAAGAGCAATCCCTGAGCAAGCCACCCATCTCTAGCACGCTCTTTTAACCTCACTTACCACATGGGAAACATTTGCAGCTCTTCCCCATGTGAAATATTTCAACACAGCTAATGCCTTTTAAAAAACAAACCTGTGGAGCTGCTGCAGGCAGCCCCAAGGTTCATTGCAGCGCGGGGGCTGGGGAGAGGCAGCAGAGCATGGGGGAGCAGCCCCACACTACCAGCAAGAAAGGTAATCCCTGCCATGGGATGACCCAGACCTATATCTCCAAAGGAGAGGCAGGTGGAAATGTAGCTGGAAACATTCACCAGCCCTGGTCACAGCACAAGTAGTGTGTGTTTAGGGGATCCCATGGAGACAGGAGCCCAAACAGCTCCTACCCTCCTCCACCAGCCCAGACACTCCCTCCCCTTTCAGCTAGGGTTTTTTAGGCTGATTCAGACACGGGCCTGACCATATTTTCCAGGCACCTCTCAGACATCATACAGATAGTGGCAAATCCGCTGATGCAGGCTTCCTGTTTCACCACCTTCAGCATCGTGCAAGTAATGCTGCAGATGCCGGTGAAGGAAGAGCAAGTCCTTGAGACGGGGCTGGTGTCTTGCAAGGGTTTTCCCCCATAGCAGGTAGAGGAGGGAGAAACCCCTAGTGTGGGCATTCAGGATTTGTCCCTCTGAAGCATCAAGAGGTAGATGGTTTGGGTAGTGAACATCTTGGTATCAGTGTATGCTGGGCTGTAGATCTGAGCTACCCCCTTTACAAATCCACTGTGAAACTCCTGAAAACACACAGGAAAGATGCAGTTCAGCAGAGATTTTGGCTGCTTTTGCCCTCATCTGGGCTCCCATGCAATGGCTGTGGGTCAGCACCTAGTGAAAGAGCTGGGCTTGGGAAGAGCTTTAACAAGGATCAGCCTGATCCAACCCTTCTCCCCACCCACCTTCTGCACATTCCTGTCCCCCAGATAGGAAGGTCTAATGAAGACAGGGGTCTTCAGCTCCAGGCAGACCTAGAAAACACGGAGGTTAACCTCCAGCAGCCCTCAGGAGCATACCTCACTGTGGCGACTGAGGAAGACTCATTGGTAGAGGCATCACTGCACCCAGCACCCATCTCCCATCTGGACTTCAGCAAAAAACAGACAGTTTGGCAGGAGGAATGTCTGCTTGTCCTAGCTAAAGCCGGTTTCTCAGAAAACAAAAAAAAAACAGAGACCAAAGCAAGCACATTTCCAGACAGACAGCAGCCACCCTCAACAGCCAACAGCCAAAATCACCCCATTGAGGAACATCTTAGCCACTTCACCTCTCCATGCCAACTCCATAAGCCATGTTTGACTCTAGAGTTAAACCAACTATTTTTCTTTCCAAAGTCTCTACAGCCATTTTCTTTAGCTCCTACGGAGCTACACACATTACAGCCACTGCTGGCCCACTGGTCCTCCAGAGAGCAGCTCAGCTCTTGGTGGAGGGATCCAAACTGGTGGAGTTCTCTATTAAAAAAATTCCCTACACCCAAGGAGATTCCTTCAGCCCTGTAAAATGAAGGCTTTCTGAACCTCCTGGAGTCCAGGCTTGCAGCACAGCAAAAGAAATTTGCCCTGAGTTCAAGGTTTTGGTTATCACCTTGTGATAGGGAAGTGTTGGCCTGAAATACTTAAATAAAGCAGTTCAAAGAAAGAACTCTCATGAGCAAAATTTTGTTTTGGGTCCATCTCACAACAGATACAGATGTGTTTGTAGGATATGAAAGGAGTGGATGGTGAGGTGTGGTAATAGGGTGAGCAGAAGGCTGAGCCTCTGAATCTACATAAGGCTTTCCCTAGAATTAACATTGCACAGAGGTTAAGATGTAGGGCAGCTCTCCCAGAAAAAGAAAGAAGCCCCAGACCTAAAATGTCAGGAGGAAGAAACACGGTAAGGACCAGGAAGAACAGAAAAACAAAACCATCCCGAAGTTAGGAGCTATGGTTAACATTAAGAAGGACAGAGGTTTCAAAGGGAAGTAGTGTAAGCCTTTGAGTGACGAATGAACAAGCTCATTGCAGAAAAACTCAAGGAAGACATAAGGAAGTTCTAGGCAGCCCTTCACAGAGGTGCTCGGCTCTGTGAATATGAAGCACGAGTGAGGGTATTGCACAGGGGCCAGGAACGGATGCACCATTCACACTTGGGTACCTCTCCTATGGAGCAGATGACTTTGTTCCCTTCCCTCGGTCCCCTCCACTCATACTAGAGGAATGCATCATGAGTATGGTCCACCATTCCCAGAGCACTTTCACCAACCTGCGAGGCCAGATGGAGGGAAGACCTGGCACATGCAGGATGTTCTGCCCTATGCTTTAGAGAGACTCAGGTGTGGCACTTCTGGGCCAGGCTCATCCAGGGAACCACCATATCTTGGAAGGACTAGGCTGATGGATCCATGTACGCTGTCCCTCATGGCCATCTCCCACACCCTTACACCTTGCCTCCTCTTCAACATCCTACAAGCATCAAGTGGGCAGGCACTATGGAGTGACATGACACCAGATGACACTATGTCTTATTTCCAAGGATGACACTGTTAGCAAAAAAACAAGTCTTCTGCTCAGCAGCAATTGTTCTCATGGTAAAAGCTCAGGCAGGACCACTGAGCAAACCAATGTCTGGCTGCCCTTTGCTTTCCCAAAATCACATCAGACCAAAGCAAAGTACATGGCTCCCATCCTGCCCAGGACATTCCCTCTCCCTCCAGTGTATCTCTGAAAGAGATCCTCATGCTCTACTTCTGCCTACACCAGTCTCTAAGAACTGCTACAAAGGAAGGCCATCACCTTTGTGCCAGCATCTTGTGCTAGTGCTGTCCTACATACCCCACAGCTACAGTCACCTCATGTACCCATGAGGTGGAGTTAAGGCTTTTGGCTTCTCCTTTTCAGGGCCTCTGCCAAACAACACAGCCACCCTGTCCATTTAGCTCCATGTCATCTTCCTTGACAGGGAGTACTTCAGGCACATGATGTTGATGCCCTCAGGATGCAGGGACATCTCCAAATCCACCAGCAGGACCTGATAACACTCCTGGATGTTCAGCAGGTACTGTGCCCTCACAGTACCCATCAGGTACTGAATGATGCAAGTAGGACCTAGAGAGTAACCATCCCTGCAGTGGATGACGACACAATTCCCTTTCTCCAGTGAGGCTTCGATGCACTTGATGTCCTGCAAGCGGGGTTGCCCCATTTCATGACGATCCCCATGGAGTGGAGCCTGGATGTCAACCTTGAGACATGACCAGCTGTGCCTGAATCCTCCCTGTTGGCAAATGCAGGGGATGACACTCAGGCTGCGGTCACTGGGCAGGCTGCTCATGTCAATGATGCTGTAAGTGCTGTTTGTGCACAGCGCCTGCCCACTGTAGGCAGCGTTAAGATTCCCCAGGTAGGTGCAGTCGGTGTTGTGGTTTAACCCCAGCCAGCAACTAAGCACCACGCAGCCACTCACTCACTCCCCCCCATCCAGTGGGATAGGGGAGAAAATCAGGAAAAAAAGTAAAACTCCTGGGTTGAGATAAGAACGGTTTAATAGAACAGAAAAGAAGAAACTAATAATGATAATGATAACACTAATAAAATGACAACAGTAGTAATAAAAGGATTGGAATGTACAAATGATGCGCAGGGCAATAGCTCACCACCCGCCGACCAACACCCAGCTAGTCCCTGAGTGGCAATTCCCTGCCCCAGTTCCTATACGAGATGGGACATCCCATGGTATGGAATACACCGTTGGCCATTTTGGGTCAGGTGCCCTGGTTGTGTCCTGTGCCAACTTCTTGTGCCCTGGCTGGCCATGAGAAGCTGAAAAATCCTTGACTATAGTCTAAACAATACTGAGCAACAACTGAAAACATCAGTGTTATCAACATTCTTCACATACTGAACTCAAAACATAGCACTGTACCAGCTACTAGGAAGACAGTTAACTCCATCCCAGCTGAAACCAGGACAGTCGGTTATCTGAGCAATGATGGGTCCTGTGAAGGGGGAGCATGCAGGCTCCCCTGGTTTTGGGCCAGTGGGCTCCTTAGGTTGCAGGTTTTTCTTCCAGCTCCCCCTGAGGAATTTTTTGGAGCTGGCATGGGGCAGGGGGCTGGAATTGGGCTCAGAGCCCTGTGGCAGTGGTGCGAAGAGGGAGAAGTGTCTGGAGAGCTTGGCCTTAGAAGGGGAGTCTGCTGGACAAGGCAGGGGAGGAGGACCAGTGGTGGGACTGGATCTGTGGGCACAAGAAAGGTATGCCTGCACCAGTGCTGTGGGCTGCCCCTCTGCTCTCAGCCTCTTCCATCTGCAAGAAAAAGGAAAGGGCTGGTGAGACTACAGAAACGTGGCTCTCCAGCTGCATGGCCAAGGAGACACAAGCTGGCAGCTGGCTTTGCCCACAGCAGCACTAGGAGACACCAGAGGCCCTGAAGACCTTGCACATAACCAGCCCAAATATCCAGCCATCCTATTCTCCTGGGACAGGCACGAGCACACCATAAAGGTTCACCTGGACCTGCAGACTGCTCTGCCAGTCCTGGGGTGCCGGCTTGCTGGAGCAGTCATCCCCTCCTGCTGATGGCACTAAGCAGAGTGACCAGTGTGTCCTGCCAGGTTGCAGGGCTACGGACACCACATTCCCACCTTTCTCTTCACGCGCTTCACTTTTACTCATCACCAAGTTTGGAAAAGAGCCTGTAGGAACAGAACAACTCCGTATGGACACGCACAAGTACCCACACGCAGGTGCTTTCGATATAAACACTGGCCTTGAAGAGAAACAAGGCATTTTAATGATTCCTTCCACTCCAGAGGGATACTCTTTGGTGTGGGCTGCTGGAGGGGTTTGCAACTCATTGCAAGCTGGACCCAGGAGGAAGGACAGCGTTTCAAACTGTTTCACAAAGGGGTGAAGAGCAGCTGCAGGGAGAGGGCAAATAACAGAAAACCCCTCTAGATGAAGCCCCTTCTGACCACAGTAGCACCCAGGGGCTTCAGTCTGTAGTGACGGAGAGGCTGTGTTCATAGCCAGGGTTAGGATCACTTGGTTCCCAGCTCAGCCACAGGCACACACCTCACACCTCGCAGGAGCTTTTCCCATACCTACCCAGGACACTTGGACCAGAAGGTGCCTTGGACCCTACCACAGTGTGGCCCTTTCTCTGCAGCCTCAGCCTGAGTTGGCAGGCCCTCTGGAAAGCCAACATCTCTGCCCAGCACTGGTCCGTGCCCAGACCTTCAGCAGCTGATGCGGCCGGGAGGTGATCCCTCTGGCACTTCCACCGAGCCTGCCACTGGATAGTATTACTGCAGTGACCTGGCACCTGAACACAATCCTCTGTGTGTCTGCACATCCTCAAAGCCTGCTAAAGACCAGGAGGTGACCCAGAACATGTCTGGAGAACAGGCTGAGACCTCTGTGTGCTCAAATGTGTATGGCTGCAACACGTCTCTGCTCTCAAAAGGTCTTTCAGGCTCTCTGTGACAAAACAAAGCAGCAGCGACAATATTGTGTTAGTAGGGAAAAGAAAAAGTGTCCATAGAGCCCAAGAAAGAAAGTGATAAATCACAAAGCTCTTCTCTCCCCAAGGTCAGCAACTGCCCTACAAACCAGTGGCCACGTAGGCAACGATTCTGCAGAAATTACCCATTTCAAGCTTACTGGCTTTTTGCAAGTGCTGTGCACCTAGACACCACATTTTATAAAAAAGCTGGCAGCTGCAAAGACCCTTGGCAGCCTCACCCACCTGCACAACACAGAGAGCGCTATGGGAGAAGACAGCTGCAAGGAGATGGGCCTTTGGAAGGTCTTCTGGAGGTGCTTTGCAATGAGGCCTGGGAAGGGAGGACATGAGCTCAGACTAGGAGAGGGCTGAGCTAGGAAAACTCAACACCCAACCCCACCAAGCATCTTTCAAGAACATCCCTGATGCTGCTTAATTCGGGCGGTATCTGAGACATGAATTTTCCCCTGTGGAGCCAGACCTGAGTTTAGCACATGCACAAAAGTCAGGGGTGGTGTGGGTTGAGTGCAACCAAAGCAGAGAGACCTTCAGAGGAGGCCTTTGCAGATATGAACATGTCTTCTGTCAGATCCAGAGTGACATTCTCCACCAGCTTTTTATAACACCAAGGCCAAGTGTTTTAATTGGGCTGTCTTAAGTGACACCCCTTCATGCCAAAATTCAGGCTCCTATGTCTAAACTGCTTTGACTTTTATGTAAGTTAAGAGGAAAATGCTCTCCATCCAGGGCAAACCCAGATGCCAACCGGGCAGAATTCTCCACCTGAACCAGCCACCTCCTTCACAGGCAATGGGCTTTTCACTGGCTCTTCCAAGGGTGCAATTTTTCTTGTCCTAAGCAACGACTCAAAGTGCCGATTTCCCACATAGGGCTTGTTGCCCCTAGATAAGTGGCTCAGACAGGGACATCTACAATGTCCGTGTTTATGAGCAGGGTGATGAAACACTTGTTTGCAAACCTACCATCATTCCTGACACTGCTGACAGGACTTAAAGTAAGATATGGGTCAGGTTGTTTGCAGTTCAAGGCCTCATTTCAGCCCAGCTAAACTCCTATTCCTAATTGACTTTGTGCTTGTTTCTGCTCAAATAGAACTGCAATAAATGCCCACAGGGGTTTCATCACCTCTACGTGAAGTTAGCAAGGCTGGTTGAGAAATTCCCATCTTGTTGACATGCAACAAGTCATCACTGATGGGTACCCACTGACCCGTAATGCCGATCATCTTTGGGGGGCATTTTTTGGCCAGCAACATGAAAGCTATGAAGTTCTTATGCTGCTTCTCCCCTGGCTTCTTCCTGCCGAGACCTGAAATATGGTGAAATGGGAGGTTTCGATTTTTTAGGTCTGCCCACAAATTTCAAATGGAAGGAGCCATTGGGGAGCATCTCCACGTACCCGTTATCAGTCCTGTTCCTTGCACTGGGCTGTTCGGGGCAGGAGGCTGCTACCCCCACGAGGGAAACCATCCTCCATTCCTGCCATGGAAGTGGAAGGTACACTGGGATGTAAAGTGGTCCTAAAAATGCCTCCGTGTCACCAGATTGATTCAGAAGCAAAACAAGCCCAGTCTGGGGCAGGAAGATGTAAGAGCCCCAGCAGCAGTCGGGGCAGGGGAAAGTGGCAGGAAAAAGGGAAAAAAGGGTAGGAAAAATGGGATAGGGAAAGGAGTAAGGATAAGGGTAGGGATAAGGGCATGGCTCCTTGCCTCTATCTGAGAAACTGAAAGTCACATCCACAGCAGACTTGGTCAGGGCAGAGGAGGAAGCAATTACCCTGAAAGGCAGCAGCACACCATCCCACCGCCCCCCTCCTGCTCTCCTCTTCCCTGCTCCCAGCTTCAACACAAAGCCCCTGTCCCCTCCCTGCCATGTGCCCCCGCCCCAGAGACCCCAGCACCCAGGCATGACCTCTCCCCTCCACCCCTTTCCCACCGGCACCTGGCGGGTGGGCTCTCCCAGCACCCCTTCCCAGCACCCCCCTTTCCCACTGGAGTTTCCCAGAGGCCGCTTAGCCAACAGCAGCCATCCCTCCTGCCCGATGTCACCCAGGACCCTTCGGCAAATTTTCCGCCCGCCACCACAGTGCTTTACTGTAGGCAAGGGCAGGATGCCAGGGCTGGTGGGTGCTGGAGGGGCCAGAGGCAAACCCCCATCTCCCCCAAGCAGCCCTCCCTGGAGAGCCAGCAGCAGGGCAGCATGCCAGGCAGCCTGGGAGAAGTAGTTTTGGGGCTGCCAGGCCCCCCTGAGAGTGAGTAGCACACAGCAGGGCTCCAGTTGGGGAGACTGGCTGCAGCCCACATCGCATCACCTCCCTTCCTCTGCTCCTGCCGAGGGGTACCGGCTTTCCTCCCACCCACCTTGCAGACCTCAGCGGTGGTCAGCAACCCTTGCACAGGGCCTCCCTCTGCCATCACGCACTGCCAGCCTTCCACGGCAAACCCCGGGCTTGCAGCATGTCCGGGCAGCTGCTGGGACCCCTGCTACTTTGCCAGAGCCTCAATCAAAAGCCAACCATCCTCTCGGTTTTAAGCCGGGAGGCAGCCTGATATATTTCTGCCCCGCTCCCCGCAAACACAAAGGATAAAAATGTGCTTTAAAAGAAAAAGCTGCAAATCTGCATAAGACCCCACAAATCCAGGAGCTGGAGCTTTTAAAACAGAGACCCATGCATAGCAAAGTACACGTTTTGCCCATAAAATTGCAAGACATAATGATGCTAGCTAACGAATATTTATAAAACGGGCACGCTTGCTCCTGGTGAGAAGAGCTTAGATACTCTCTAGCTCTCAAAAACTGTAAGACTAGCCAAAAAATCTGTGGCTGGAGGACAGCCAGCCCATACTCAGGCTGAACGATGACAGCCCATAATCATTTTTATCCCATGGCAGACGACTGGTGACAAGCACGTATAAGGCTCAGCCTTCTCCTGGTGCAGCTCTCCCATTTGATTTCCTGAAGTGCAGGGACAAATATCATAAAAATCACTAAACAAGGGAATAATTTGCTTTGGGAGGGACTTCTGGAGGCCAGAAATCTTGGATCTGGATGTAAATAATTGAGCTTATAAATCTTAATAGCAAACACCTCAATTTTCAGTACTTCCTATCTCCTTTAACAGACTTCTGCCTGGCCCAAGTCCTGCTTTTCACCTTGCCACCAATGTGCAAAGCTGCTAATTAAATGCAGAGGGACTGTCCCTTGTGTGAAGCAGAGAAACAAACCCTCCCACCCACCACCCGGGCACCTTGCACAGTGCAGACTGGCTTTGGATACTTGCTTTTGCCCCCTCTTAACCCACCAGCAAAACCCCCTTTGCCCTGTGGTACAGGATCAGGTAAGGGCTGGCTCCTGCCTCCTAGAAAAAGCCATCTGGACACCCCAGCATTGCCGCATGGCTCTGCAGCAATGGGAAGGGGCTTGCACCACAGCATCACAGCTTTTTTCCCCTCTCGCATACATGCTCCACCTCCAGAAGAAGAAATCTTGGCTGGTGAGGCTCTAACGGGGGCCACAGACCAGAAGATACAGAGAGCCAGCTCAGAGCACGTACCTGCCCTGCCCTCTAGATGCAGACGTGGGAATCCAGCACAGACACAAGCTGAGGAGGAGTTGGTTTCCCCCTTCCTTTAACTTCTCTTTTGTTGCATCTTCCACTGGGGAATCCTCCTGCTCTAGGCCCTCCCAAGTACACGAGGAGCACTGGACAGGCAGAAGATGCTCAGACATGTGGCCCTGGTGGATGAGGGACAGCTAGCCTTGCCAAGGCCACAGGGAGGTGAAAAGGAGATGCTTGCATGTGAGGCAGGGCTGTCTGCCTTCCTGTGAACAGGCTCCCAAGCAGGCCGTGTTCACTTTGGGTCAAATAAGCCACGAAACGAAGCCCAGCTCCACCAGCCCTGCTTCAAACAGCTGCCAGCAGATACTAAGAGGATCCTGCCAGAGGAGGAGAGTGCTCAAAGCCTCGTTGTAAGAGCAAAAGCAGACTGAGAAGGAAAAGCAATGGTGGAGGAAGAAAGCAGCCTCAGCAGTACCTGAAAAACTGGAGCTGGGTGGAGATCATCCCCACCCGCTCACCTTTCCCTTTTGAGCAAACAAATCAGTTTGCTGAGTATTACTGCACCAAGGCTCACCCCAGCTGCCCAGAGCCAGCCCAGCTGAGCACTTGCTCCCAGGTTCCCTGGCTTCCCCCCTAAAAGCACCATGGGCTTCCCTCGCCAGCTTTGCTCACCCGGGACTGTGCCAGCGATTCAGGCTCTGAGTGGGGCCAAAGCTGGAGAGAGGAGCGGCAGGCACTGGTATTGGGGGTAATGTTTCTCAAGGAAGGGATGTCCCTGCACCTTCTCCAAGCGTGCCCATTTTGGGACTAATATGTATGTGCTTTTATGCCCGGCCCCATAAATTATGCAGTGAACCACAAGGCCAGGATTTCAAAAAGGAGAGCTGGAAAAAGCACACACACACACACACACGCACGCACACACAAATAAGAACTGCCTGTTCCCAACACCTCCAAAAGCTCTTCTGGGACCTGCATGACCCTAAATCACCACAGAACATCACCAGAACCAACCTGGTGATGGATTTGGGACCCCAAACCCAATTCGGAGATGTTCCCTTCTGCACAGCCCATTCCAGCCTGATTTAAGGCTGAGACTGAAGGTTGAGGCTTTAAAGCATCCCTTTACAAGTCTTTCTCAGGTGACTGATTTCCTCCTCCATCTCATTAGCGGCTGCCAGCAGATGCTGTTTCCCCAGCAGAAGCCACACTCCACTTGTTACAGCTATCTCAAAACCACCCTGTCATTTTTTCCCTTCTCAAGGCCATGGTGAAGCCTGGAGAATATTTATCAAGAAGCGGATGCAGTAGCTTTTTATGGTTAAGCTCAGGTCATTAATCTCTATCGAGAGTTTTCACAATCTTCCTCAGCTTCACTGTGTTAGTTTAACTCTCAGATGGTCGCTCCACGGAGCTCCGGGTAATTGCAGATTAACTGCTTTTCAATATTAATGGCTCTTCATTAATGCGCCAGGCTCCCTCCCCCACCAGAGCGATTAGCATTGTGCCCGCAGCTCCCCACGGTGCAAATTACTTCTGTCTTTTGGGCTGAAATTCCATCATATGAGCCCAGATCTTCTGTGTGCTATGGCTGCTTTTTAGCAGAAGTATTTTGGAGCAAGGGCGAGTCCCTCCTCCAGCCCAATGCAGTGAGCTTCCTCCTGCAGATGGTTCAGAGGAGCTGTTCTCAAGCCACCACAAAGTGCAGAGTACTCAAGGTTGGGTAGGGATGGTGGCAGCTCTCCAATGCCCTCATCCTTCTAGAAGTGATCTTTACTTACATAGCCCCCACCCCAAGGCCCCATGAAGCAGGGCAGGGCAGGACATCTGGCCACAAAAACCTCCCAGATTACATGAAACCTGCCCAGAAGTGACATGACGGCTGCAACCCAGCCTTCAACAGGGTAGCATGATCATGGTAAGAAAGCAAGACCCTCAGCCCCTCCACCTTGGCAGCACCTCTAGGTGCTGGCGGTGCAAATCTTGCTGCGCTAGGACCATGCAGGGTGGATGGAGCTGACACTGTGCATCCTCATCTGCATCGTCCATGGGGATGGTCACTGGTGAGTCCCATAACCTGAGTCTCATCTTGGCGTGCACGAGTCAGCATGAGCTGGGAATAGGCTAAGAGTAAAGCCATGTGGACAACCAGTGGCTGATTTTGCTGTCTCATTTAGCCTCTAGCCAGGACACAGAGCATGCTTATCACAGAGGCACTAAAGAGCTAGTCCTGTATCTCCAACACCTTCCTCATCAGCCTCTCCTCTTTCTCTCTTCTCAAGCCTCTTAGGGTGCTTCAAGATACTGGTCTCGTTTAAAAGCCTTTGCAGGACACATAAAGCCTTCCCAAGAACTTGCCTCTTGTGGAGTTATTCACAACTAAAGAAACTGCCCACCCCAGGCTCCTGGCACATTAATCCTCTGCTTTAAAAATATCAATGGACTCGGTGGTTTTGCATGAGCTTGAAGCTCTGTGTATTTGTCCCCCCAGCCTGCGAGCAGCTGGGATGAGCCGGCTCCTGTGCCCACGCCATCCCCTTTAGCATTCTCCACATCCATCCTTGCCCTGGGGTGCCGAGCTGCCCCGCTCTGGGCATTAGACAGGGCATGAGCTGCATCAGCAGCCAGATCATCTCTTAGCCAAAAAGCGCACCCATTCCCCTCTGCTGATACTGAGCAGGGACCAACATGTCTAGATGTTGCTGAGCAGAAGCCCCTCACCCCTCCACAAGCCCTCCATCCTTCCCCCTGGGTGGAGGAGGAGACTCCCCGCTATCTGGGGGGCAGGGGCAACTTGAGGTGGGACTTTAGCCCCAGGGCTTTGTCGACCACATCTGGAGGCTGCAGGCTGTGCCACTGCGTGAGGGGCCGGCGTGGGTTGGACAGCATGTCAGACCAGTGCCGCAGCTGGTTGCCCGTGGCTCGGCAGCCCAGGAAGAGTTTGCCGATGGGCTCATTCTTGGTCACTTTGTCGTGATCCCAGACGGAGATGACCACATCCACGTTCTGGAAGGGGGAACAAAAGAAAGAGGGTCAGTGGGAGGGACTCACCGCAGCAGGGACCTGCTCAACCCTGGGTGCTGCAGGGGAACCCACCTTGATCTGATTGAAAGGCACCTCAAAAACAAACACCTCATTGAAGTAAGGTCTTAAGGTGTTTTTCTTCACACTTGTCATTTTCTTCTTCCATTTCTTCCTGTTCAGGATGAGATGGACCTTGACAAAAGGATCTGAGGAGAGAGAGGACACAGCTGTCACAAGTGACAATTTTTGACTGAGGAGCTCAACCACAAAACAGCTCCCCTGAGCCATTCCCAAGCAGAGCACAGCATCCCACTCGTTACCCCTCGTGGGAGCATCCACCCCTCTTTCCCTTTGCCAGCCACCTCAGAGCTCACCACCTCCTGCCTCCTGCCACAAGCTCCCCGAACCATCCAGCCATAACATCTGGTAGGTACCTCCAGCTCTGCCCAAAGCTGAAGTATCTGTGCAGGGGAAGGCTGGGAGCTGGCCAAGGGCTGGGTATGGTGGTGGCAGCAGGAAGCAGGTCTCAGCACCGAGACCTTTCAACGCTTTGCAGCTCTTGGTGGCATCATTAAGGCCTGGGCAGGAGTAGGGGGATCTGAGCACAGGCAGCCAGCCCCTGCTGACCTGAGAGCCCATGGGATTTCATCCGCTTCAGTTTCTTGGCTTCCAGGATGAGCACAGTCAGCTTGCTGGTGCTGGGGACGTAGCGCAGTGAGAAGCAGATCTCGCCCAGCTGCTCTTCCTGGAGAGATGCCAGCGATAAGCACTGGGCAGAGGAGCCAGCTCACCTGGGGCTGGAGCACCAGGCTGGCCCCAGGTTTCCTGGGTCTCCCCCACCCTCATGCTTGGCCCCAAGGGCCTGCTTCTTAGGGTGGTGGCAAGTGAAGCAACAGCACATCCCTTCCGGCAGAGTTTCCCACTCTCCAAGACCAACCTCCACTTTACCGGCCGCTGCCAGGTCGCTCCACTGCTCGATGACATGCTGCAGGCTGACACTGGCCAGGGGCAGCCGGACCTCGCCGATGATGTCATGCTTGGCAAAGCGGTTGAAGTCGTAGATCTGCATCACCAGTGTGGACTCGGGCACCTCCACCTGGGGTACCTGCAGGGGAGGACCCGAAAGCCTGGGCTCACTCCTCGGTGGCAGCCCTGCCCCATGGGATGGGGCGGTGGATGCGACAACAAGTCTTTCTCTCTGACGCTGCCCCATCCTGGTTGCAAAGGCATCTCCCTGCCTGGAGATGCCTTTTCCCAGGGAACAGGGCCCATGCAATACTCCTGATGGGACCAAAAAACCGTCATCAGATATAGTTCCTACCTGGAAAGTGAAGCTCTCATTGAAGACCGGGTTCAGGGTCTTGCGGTAAACCTTGGTCTCGTACCTCTTCTTTGTATCAGACGTTAGGTAGACGATCACATATGGATCAGATGTGCCTCCGCTGTCCATGGCCTTCAGCTCGGCTGCCTGCTTCACTCCGACTTTCAACTTAAAAGGAGTGATGCACAAGGTCACCAGGTGGAGGAGGATGGGGTCAGATGACCAGGGGCTCAGTGAGAAGTAAGTGCAGCAGGGAGGATGCCTCCATGCCATGCAGGCACGAGAGCCGGCAGGCTGCAGGCAGGTGGAGAGGTGCAAGAGGGTATGCTCCACCTCAGTGGGTAGCAAAGAGGGACCATGCAAGAGCAAAGCCTTTTCCCTGCTGGGACGCGGCCACGAGCATCCCCACCTCCTGCGCACGGAAGTTGTACTCTAGGGAGTACTGCAGCTTTCCTCGCCCCGTCTGCTCTGTGCCCCGCTCCAGGTCCTCCGTCTCGGGCTGGACCTGTGGCAGAGAGTAGCACTACCCTCAGGACGTGCTCCACCACATCCCCAGCCATGCCGTGCTCCCACCACTCCCAGGACCAGGCAGCATGGCAGCAAACTTCTCAGAGAGGAGGGACGTGGGGGAGAGGGGAAAGCAAGACGCACGAGGCTGGCTGTGGTGGAGCTGCTGACAGCAGGCACGCTGACTCTCTCCTTCTTCTTGGGCTTCTTCTTGCCACAGCAGCACCTGACAATGCAGATGAGGAAGAGGAGGAGAAGAACTCCGACTGCCACAGCCACAGCAATGAGCGCCCATTTGGGTACTGGTGCAATGTTCAGGGAGCAGAGATGAACAGAAGAGTTAAAACCAAGCAAAAACATATAGAGTGCATTTAAACCCCTTCCTGGTGCTTCAGCATTAAGGGGTTGTACTTTCAAAATTGCCCTTACAATCCTGGACAGGCCCCATGCAGGGAGGCTGAGGCTGGAGACTATTCCCTAAATGGGCAGCAAGGATGCCCCGCGCGCCTCAAGCAGCACGGTACCACTCTGCAGCATCCCCACCCTGATGAACCCCACTGGAAAAAGGGGTTTTAGAGGGAGGGAGAAATGGTTACACAGCCTCAGATTCCAGGAACCCTGCCAGATAACGCTGCCTGAGAGAGCAGGGCAAGCACCGCTGTACTCACATGGGATCCGGTTCAGCCAGCCACCCAGGAAGCCTGGTTGAGCTGTGGTGGGGATGGTCACGGGGCTACTGGTGAACGGGGAGGCCATCACCATGCCTTTCCTGGCTACCACAGCTAAGCTGGGCTGACCTGGCAACACAAGCAAAATTAACAGGGTGGGGATTTCCTCTCCAGTAGCCCGTGTGCTGCCGGTGGCCCAGGGCTCTAATGAGAGCAAACAATTAAAACATAGAACCAGGCGTTTGGGGCTTGGCCACTTTGGCAAGGACGTGTGAAACGGAGCGGGAGGAGCTGTGGGCAGCCTACTCAGGGAGTAGCCTACAGCCTTCTCATTTATATCCTTGCAAGCCTCCCTTCGGAATGGGGAGGGAGTGGGGTGTGGATTAGGGAGTTTTCCTTTGTTTGTGAGAAGAGGAATCACCTGGCTGTAGGGGAAAAAAAACCCCAAGAGCTGTTTTATGCTGGCTCCTGCCTGGCCGGGCAGCATGAGCTGAAGGGTTTGCTCAGCCCTAGGCAAGCCCCACCATTAACTAACACCCTTTTTTTGGCTATTTTCCCCCTTCTCACAGGGCTGAAGAGCAGGAGGGTTTGCTCCTGGGCTTGCAGTGGGGCTGGTGCCTGTGTTGCAGGTGGCAGTGGTGCCACCAGGCTGGGGTCACACAGGCTCGGAAAATTTGCTTAAGCCCAACCGGTGCACGTGGCAATGCTGACGCAGCTTAAGGGAAGGCTTCAAATTTAAAGCAGAATGGTTTTTCACTACTGCCCTCCCCATAGCAAGGCTCTTATTCTAGCATGACTGCTTCCTTGTAGCCAAAACTTCCTTCTTGCCTCCTTTCAGGTGAGGAGCGGCAGCAGGAGCTGGGAGCTGTGCAGCGAGTGGGTCTGCAGCCATCACAGCACTGGCGGCACCTGGTCCCAGTGCCGTGTCCGAGGCTGGCAGGTGTGTGCCTGTTTGCCTTGGCTGCCCCAGCCACATGCCCCTTGTCCGAGCAGGTCCCTGCTCAAGCAGCCAACACCGCTTGCTCTGCCTGCACTCTGCCCACCCCGCAGGGCCATGGTTCCTTGCTCGGGGATCCTCCTCGGGAGAAACCACCTCTGCGCTTCCCTCCACTGCGCCTGCAAAGCCAGCAAAAGCCTTTCATTTTTCCAACAGTGGGCTTTGCCGCATGCGGGCATAGGGCTGGAGGGACGTGGGAACTGTTGTCATCCCTGCAGCATCATTGCTGGTGCAATAAGGTGCAGGTTAAGTGACTTGCCAGGTGACTGGGGCCACCTGGGATGTCTGTACCGTTGGACACACGATCTCCGCTGGCAGCCTCACCACCAGCAGCTTTAATGATCATAGAATCATAGAATGGTTTGGATTGGAAGGGTCCCTAAAGACCATCTAGTTCCAACCCCCCTGCCATGGGCAGGGACACCTTCCACCAGACCAGGTTGCTCAAAGCCCCATCCAGCCTGGCCTTGGACACTGCCAGGGATGGGGCATCCACAGCCTCTCTGGGCAACCTGTTCCAGTGTCTCACCACCCTCACAGTAAAGAACTCCTTCCTTACATCTAATCTAAATCTACTCTCTTTCAATTTAAAGCCATTATCCTTTGTCCTATCCTATCGGTTTCTCCTGTCCCCACACACAGAAATCAGTGTCTGGTGACGTGCCTGTGATATTTAGGAGGCACCAGACTGTGGCTTCGGGCAGTGGTGGTGGGTGGACATGACAGTGCAGGCAAGCAGGCACCCACCCAGCATAAAATTAGGTGCGTCAGCGCTTTTTCCATGCCAGACCCCCCAGGCTGTGTCATGTTGGTCTGACATTGGCCCTGGTTTAAAATAAAAGCTCACCCCAGCCCCATGGGGTAACCTGAGTCGCTGTTTTGGGGATGAGGGGGACAGCCCTGCTGCAGTCTGGGAGAGGCAGCACGGCCTTGGTGGGCTTTGCAGGGAGCATCGAGCATCCCTGCTCCTGGAAAAGGGGCTGGGGGAGACCTGCTTCTCGCTTCCACCCTGTGCTGACCAGGGTCCCGAAATCAGACTTACCGACGCGCCTCCTCCCCAGCCTCAGTCTCTCTTCCCTGCTGCGCGGGCTCCGGGCCCATCTGCGGCACGTGGCAGGGGCATGCTGCGGGGTGAGACAGGACCCTGCTGGACGTGGAGCTGAGGGTGCAGCAGGGATGGTGGCTGCACAGCACGACCGAAACAGGAAAGTCTGCTTTGCCAGCCCAGGAATCAGGCGGCCCCAGCAGCTCCGGCGGCCCCACCTTGCCACTGACCCAAGTGGTGCTCAGGCAGGTGAAAAGCCAGTGGGGAACTCCCTGCCAGACCAGGAAGCAAAACCTGCCCTCCTGCCTGCGAGAAGCCGGCGGGCATCGCTGCCTGGCTCTGTGCCCCCGCAAATTCACTTCTCCAAGTTATCCCTGCAGCGATGCTGGGCTGGACAGCGTGGCTGCAGGACTCAGTGTGAGGTGACAGGTGCTTCCAAGGGGACGGGTGCGTGGCTGCATCCATCCCTGGTAAGCCCTGCACTTAGGGAGCCCGTCTTGTTGGCCCAGAGGGGCGTATGGTGCTTTATGGCACCACGCGAGGGCCCGGGAAGTGCGTGCGGCAATGGGGATGAAGGGGGATGCTCTGAAGCGGCAGGGAGGACAGACAGGGCGAGGGGATATTGCTTGGGTGGTTCCATCCCTCAGTGCCAACGGGAGCAGCACCAGGCACACAGCCAGGAGCGATTTCACTGGCATCCCTGTCGCATTAAATTTATACTTGCACACTTCTTCTGTTGTTGCCAATTCAGCAAGGTCAGCCCAAAACGTGCCCAGTTACTGTGGAAATTTGGGGCGGTGCCCGATGGCTGACACAGACATGGGGGGAGAGGCCCCGGAAACCAGACCCGTCCCAGCTCTGCCTGGCCACCCTGGCTCACTGGTCCTGCCAGATTTTCACATGGCCACTGAGGCATTGCTACACCGAGCATCTGGCCACAGGAGAGGTACTGGGGCTGCCCCTTGCCCACCTGAAACATGGCCCCACTCACAAGCACCCTGAACTCCTGCTGCTCAGAGAAGCATCGTCTCCAGGAGCAGGACATGCTGTGGGAATGATGCTGCAGGAAACCTCTGGGGGGGGAAACATAGATGCCAAAACACTTTTTGCTCTAAGCTGGCAGTCCCGGAGGATGCACAGGAGAAATGCATAAGGGGGACAGGGGAAAGGGAACATGCCCAATAAAATCAGTCAGGAAAAGGGGGGTTGCATATGCATGCTGAAAGCTGAGCATATCAGTATCCTTTTTGACAGGCTATTTGCTAGAGACAAGCATCTTAGTGAAGCCAAGCTGCACAGGACACCAGCTGCAGCCCACATTTTGGAAGGAGATTTGGTGATGCTGGTAATAATCTGGTGCCAGTCAGGGGGACAGCTGCTTGGCCTTAATGCAAGTGAGATCGGTCTCCTTCAGCAGGAGCCAGGCTGGGGGAGGCTGCTGCTCTGGGCCATCTTCCAGCAGCAGGGCAGGGACATGCCCTGGCTGGGCAAGGGAAAAGCTGCAGGATGGCAGCCGCTCCTCTGTGTCAGCCCCCCACCCCCAATCTCACTCTTGGACAGAAAGAGGATGTTGAAATACCCCAGCAGCAGGAGCCTTGCAGGGCTGGGTGCTGCACAGCCCACCTGGAAAAGCAAGATCCCAGCCCCCAAATTACCCCTGCTCAGGGTGGCGTGTAAGAGGCAGCTTTCAGAAAAGAAGGGAAAAGGGACCCAAAAACATGACAGTAAAATTGCAAATGTGGTGAGCCCCTGCTGCACCCTGCCATGCTCTGCACCACCCTTTCTCCCTGGCCCAGCTCCCTACATCTGCCTGGACATGCTGCAAGCCCCTCTTGAACAGGTACCCCTATATTTTCAGTCAAACCACAACCATTATGCATTCAAGGGCTGGGAAATGAGAGGTCTGGAGGCACGCTATAAATACCCTGGCTACAAAAATAGACATCACTGCAGCACTTGTGGGCAGCGAGCAGCGACTGAGCACAAGCTCCGAGGGAGCCCAAAAAGCAGGACCAGGGTTGAGCCCCTTCCCCAGAGCGTGGCCATGGCCAGGCCTGAGTGACCGTGAGCCGCCTGTGCGGTGCCGGCTGGGAAATGCAGTCTGGCCCAGGCACGTCGCCAACCCACACAGCCGCCTACAAATCCCAGCACGCCGGGGAGCGGAGCTGCACCCCATCCTGGCTCCTGTCTGCTTCCTGCCAGCACGGGGAGGGGGAAATATAAACACCAGCGTCTTGGGCAAAGTTTCGATGCTGCTGCTGGACAGGCTGCGCCAGGGAGCAGAGGCAGCGCTCACGGTGAGTTTGGGCTTTGGTGTCTAGCAAAATCCTGGCTGTGTGCAGTGGGGGTAATATCTGCTCCATGTTGCAGAGCCGTAGGATGAGCTACGGGCACCAGCAAGCATCTGCCTGAAACGCTTTCCTGCGAGTCTGACGTTGTGTGCGGGGGGGGGGGGGTACTCGCAGCAGAGATGTATGCGTGTGCATATATGCATATCTGTATCTAAACAATACTGCAGTTATTAGAGGCAGGTAGATGGAAAGGAGAAGTCAGGCTTGGTTCGCAGCACTTGGAAGAATAGAGCAGAAATTAGAGGTGGTGTTCTCCCTCCAGGAAGGGCTGCTTAGCTCCCTTGCCTCCTCTCATTTAACTGTCACTTGCAGAAAAGTATTTGGCTGAAATTCTGTCAGAGGAAAGCTTCTCCCTGCTCAGCTGGGCTGGTGGTTGCCACCCTCTGCCCTGCTCTCTGGGAAGAGACTCCTTTCCAGCATGGGGTATGGGTAGAGGAAGCAGAGGGATGTTCAGCATCTCCCGGCTTTCCAGGCACCCAGCAGGTGGGGAAAGCACCCCTGCCAGCATGGCTTTCCACCCCAGGGGCAGTCAGGGAGTGCATATGCAAGCATTGAACTCCCCATGGCAAGGCTCTGGCTGTCAGGGCTGGCATCAGCCAAGTGCATTTCCTACCAGCCCAGGCAACACTTCGCAGTCCCTGAATAATAGAAATTAATTACAAGAAAATTGGGGCAAAAGAAGGGTCCCCCTGGAGACCCCAACTTGCCCTTTATACTGCATGCTGACTTCGGTCTATGCTTGCACCACCCCAAACCCAATAATCAGGTAGGGCATGAACTGATAAATGAGGTTTTAATGCCCTTGCCATTCCCAGCACATCTGTGTAGAGCAGTCATTGGTGCCTCAGCTCTCCAGAGAAAGCCTGCAGCATACTTGTAGGAGCTGCTGGGTAGAAATAACCCCCATGGAATCCCCCTTGGTGAGAATGGGAACACTTTCCATCCCACAGGCTGAATCCTGAAGGTCCACTTCTGACACTGACTGGTGCATGGAAGTGAAGCATATAGCATGGTGTTTACAGAAACCACAGGACCTGGGTGCACAAATGTAAATGAGATTTATGATTCAGCTGCTAGGCACAGGCAGACCATGTAACACACACACAACCCCAAGACTTTCATCTGCCAGACCTGGGTTAGCACAGCCTGCACCTAGACCTTCAGTGTAGGGGCTGCCTGGCTCACAGCACTGTGGAGGGGCAGACCAGTCCCATCAGGGGGATCCCATCCTGCACCCAAGCTCTCACCGCACATCTCTTACTCAGGCCTTTTACAGCTGCAAATGAGCTGCTCATGCAGTCAGCTTGCTTATTTGTGGATACAAATTTACCATTCAAGCGAAAGTAGAAAGGCAGGCAGTAAGGATGTGCACTAGAAGCCTACCCATAACACCTGATGTATTTTGGCTTTTAAAGACAGATTTGTTTTTCTGGGAAAAGAGCTCTCCAACTGCTTTCAACAGTTCTCCCCAGAGAAAAATACTCTTGGGGGGGAAGCAGTGATCTGTGGTTGAAATCCCACTTTTCCATCATATTTAATTGGAACTATTAGTCCAGGTTTTCTAAAAGCAGAACTGTTGTCAGCAGAAGCTGGTTCATTTGGGCTGCTCCACTTGGTGGGCAGGATGTCCCCCATCTCTTTTCCACTCTTTCCCCCTCTAGATCGGCTATATTATAATGTATCAGTTTAATTCTATATTTTCTCTTTGAAGCTGAAAGTTGAAGATGGCAGAGCCTGAAAGCACAGTCATAAACACCAATGTGAAACAGGTAAAACGTTCGTTACAAAACATGCATCCTATTATTTCTAAAGCAAGTTTTGAAATGCCACCACAGGAGAGGACACACCACAAACCAGAGCTGTGGTGGCCTGAATTGCTTGTGCCTAGGTTTCAGCAGAAGTGGCCTGTCCCAGGGCTGCTGGACACTGGTCCCAGTGAGGTCTGTGTGATTTCCACATGGGAAGAGGTTGCAGGACTGAACCTCCACTTGTATGGACAGGACAGGTGCATTCGCTCACACTTAAATTTTGGAGCAGCCAGGGAGAAAGCAGCAGCTTCCATTCATATGTAGAGTCTTTATTAGACTCCCCAAAACAGACACAAATGAAGAGTAAAGCCACCAGTATGTGCAGAGAAACCCAGCAGCGCCCAGCTCACCATAAACAGATTACTACAGCTGTGCTGTGCCCACAGACAGCAGAATTATGAAGCGATCCCCTCTGGTATGAGCTGTCCTCAGAGCATATGGCACTTACCAGACAGGTTAGGGTTTCACAACTGCCTGCCCCGTCCTTGGTGGCCTGAAGATGAAGACTGGGCTTGGTACCTCTTCTCCAAAGGTCCTCTGGCATCAGGAACCGTGATGCATGGGTGATGCCTCCAACATCCAACCCCACCACCCGAGTCAGTAGACCCCCATGTCCCCCTGCTCACCCCCCCTCCCCAAGCTCCTGCTTTGCTGCCCCCCAACCCCTCTTACTTCCTTGTCCTGCAGAAAGACCCCAGCAAGGCACTGGTCATTGCAGTGACTACCAGAGCCATCTTCAACCTGGAAGAGGAGCACAAGCTCTACCTGGAGAAGGGCAAGGAGGAATACGTAAGGCACCAGCAGGCCAACGAGGACAAGCCCCTGCCACCAGGCACGGCCTTTGCCTTCATCCAGGTGAGGCCCACACTTGGCCAGGGGCACATGCAGACACTCACAGGATGGGGTGAAACTTCAGCTTTCCCAGCTTTAGGTCTCAACTCCCATCACATGGTGCAGATATGCCTGGCCTGGCCTCTTGGCCTCATCGCAGGGCATTGAGATCCGTGCTCCTCACCAGTCCCACACACCCACCAAGGGGGAGGTGGACATCCTGCTCCCTGCCCTCTTGGCAGTGGCTTTTGCAGGATGGTTGCTTGCTCTGGCTCTCCATAACATGCTAGCCTTGCCATAGCTGACAGATGCAGCACAAATGACAAACCTTAACTGCAAAAGACACCTGGCAAAGCCATTGCAGTCATGCCCCTCCAAAAGAGTCTCCTCTTCTCCTGGCAGGCAGCGCAGTATGTGAATGAGAAGATCCTGGAGAGCACCCCAGCAGAGAAGGACCTCTTTGACATCCTGGTGCTCTCCAACAACAGCCCGGAGAGCGGTGCACGCATCATCAACAGCGCCAAACACTACGGTAAGGGGAACCCATCCCCAGCAGTGCACGCTTTCCCCCAGGAGACTGTGAAGCAGATAAGGCACCACAGTGGAGCATCAGTGGCAAATACAGAGCCAGGGGATAGAAGGGGAAGGGGTTGTTTTGGAAACAAGCCCAATTCCTGCCAGCCCCATGCAGCTTGCCCAGTATGCTGGAGCACACCCAGGGTACAGGTTCCTTGGCAGAGCCCAGCTCCCTTTGGCCGTATCCTTTGCATCAGAGGGTCTGGCAGCATTTTGCACAGCCTGGGCATCCTCAGGCAACTACTAAAGAAACAGAGTTCTTAATAAATAAATAAATCCCAGAGGGCTTTCAGGAAGGCTCATTTAAGGGTGGTATGAAGGGAATATTTAACTGCACTCTGCAGTTTTGTAGGAACAACAAGGCAAGAAGATGCAGTAAGAACACAGGTGGGTTCCCCACACAGCACTGGGAAATGAATTGCCCTGAGCTCTGCAGCAAAGCATGCCGAGACCCAGGGAACAAAGAGGGGTGCTGCAAGGAGGATGTTGCCCCATAACAGACTTTGCTCACATCCCTTGACCCAAAGGCCTGGAGATCTCCAAGTTCTGCTTCGTCAGCGACGAGGACTCCACACAGTACCTCAAGTCCCACGGGGTCAAGCTCTTCCTCTCAGCTGACAGGACAGATGTCTGCAACGCCCTCCGGAGAGGTGAGTTCTCCCCTCCATCCCACATCAGCAAACCCACCACACTTTTCCCAAGCAGCTCAGTACCAAGAGGCAGTGCCAGAGCCCATGCACTCACAGGTGAATGGCAAGGGAGTGAATGGCACATCGATTACCAGTACAGTCCTGAACAGTTCAATCTCCTCTTCTGTCCCCACGAGTAGCCTGCAAACACACCAGGGTTTCTCAGATGCCTTCACAAGTCACCGAGTGCTTTATGCATAATTCTGGCTGTACTTCTACATTGGGCTGGTCATTCCCTGCCTGACATTTAAGCCTTTCTAACCAAAGATGCTGCCCATGGCTGCTCCCTGGATCAATGAGAGAGCATTGACGATCCCCAGGGCTTTGCGAGGATGCTATAGAAATTTGCTTTCCTGGTACATGCAGAGTTACTATGTGCTCAGTGATAGATGTAAGCACATGCTTGACCTGGATTGGAGGGAGTGCAGCCTCCCCAACAGCTTTAATGGGGTTAATCACCTCCTTATTAATTTGCACCAGTATGAGCACATCAGCTGGCCAAGGCCCTTCAAGCTCAGGAGCAAGGCATCTGCAGCCTGGGCTTTCCTTCGCTATGCAGCACATTCCTGGAGCCTTCTTGAAGGGCATCATTGCTCTGACAAGTGTCTCTCATCCAGTGGCCTGGGTCCACAGACAAGGGTGGGCAGGGAGCAACTTGTAGGAAGAGACCTGTAATTAAGCCAATTACCCCAATCAAGTGGAGATGCCAGTCCCTATTACTCACAGCACAGAGTGCTAATACTGGGCGTTAGAGCCAGGCTTGGCAGGGTGAGCGAGCACCAGGAGGAAGGCTGCTCATGCCTACACAACCACCCATCACCTCTTACAGACCTCGGTATCTCTCCAGACATCAGTCTCTGATCAGCAGCGCTTTCTTGTCCAGTCCCATTGGGGGGTAACACAGCCCTAGAAAGGGGCTGACCCCCACAGAAAGCCCCTGACTTGGGGACCCCGACACCGCAGTGTGGGACAGGGCACGGGAAGGAGCTGGCCATGCACGAGATGCCCCCAGGGGGGTTTTCCCTTCTGAGCCTCACCTTGTTCTGTCTCGCAGGGGTCTCCGCAGCACTCATCTTCCAGCAGGAGGTGCAGGCCCCCAGCACCCCGCTCCGCGTGGTGTTCGACGGGGATGCCGTGCTCTTCTCCGATGAGACGGACAAGGTCTTCCGGGAGCAGGGGCTGGAGGGCGCCATGCAGTATGAGAGGGCGATGGAGGCCGTGCCCATGGGAGAGGTGAGCAAGCCACCTCACTTTTCATGGGCACCCACAAGCTCTGCACCTACCATGAGCATCTCTCCCTCTAGGGCTTTTCCACAAGTAGCCAAAATAGCACAAGTCCTTAAAGGTTCCCTTTGCATCCACCACTCAGTCCCTGGTGTGGGCCTGATCTGGAGTCCCACTGGAGATGGATCTGGCCTGTCTCCTATAAGTGAGCATCAGCTCCCAAATATCCAGGGTTGTGGTTACCCCCAACATCACCTTTTGCAGGCTGGGACCTCTTGCTGTGCAAATCCCTGCAGGACTCAGACCCAGAGGCACTGCTCACTGGAATGTACCTTCCTGGTCATTTTGGGATTAGGATGAGCACCACAATGCTCATCTTCCTCCCAGGCACCCTAGTGCACAGCACCAGCCCTAGCATTGCCTAATCCTGCACCCCACAGGTGTCCCTGTGCTCTGCAGAGCCCTGAGAAACCCTGAAAGAGGAACAAGTGGCTTGTAGAAGCAGAGTAGATGTCTTTATTTCCCACCCACTCCCAAGTGTCTTGCTGTGCTTCCAGGGTCCCCTGAAGGCTTTTGCCATGCACCTTGGGAAGATGCGCAAGAAGTTCAGCCAGGAAAAATCCCCTATCCGCACCTACCTGGTGACTGCCCGCAGCGGCCGGGACATGGGCATCCGAGCCATCAAGACGCTCCGAGAATGGGGTCTGGCCATTGACGAGGCTTTCTTCATGGACGGGGCTCCCAAGGGCCCCATCCTTGCCCAGATCCAGCCCCACATTTTCTTTGACGATGGGCTTCATAACATCCAGGGGGCTCAAAATGTGGGTGTACCCTCTGCCTGGGTCCCCTCCTGCTGCTGATGGGCTGCAGGCCAGCAGTCCTTCCTCCCAGCAGCACAGGGGACTGGGCCAGTTGAAGGTAAACCTTTTGGTGGAAAGGGAAGGATTTCCTGACCTGCAGCAAACAAACCTCAGGAAAAGGGGGTGAGAGCATTGCATGAGGGCACGGACTACCAGGCAAGACTTGATGCTCATTTCTGCTCCTGATACAAGATCCTTTAGGTCTTAGGATAAAGCCAAAAGATGCAACTGCTTCAGCAAGGAAGGACACCTTTGCTGTGACACTGAGGACTAACACCTACCTGCCCTGTAGGACCTGGGGGCTTTTCTGCAAAGAAACAAATTACACTATTACCCCACACATGAGCTAAAGGAAGCATGAAACAAAGCACTAAAAATGCTAGCTTCAGCTGTGCTCAGACAGGCTCCAAGATTTATTCCCAGGACCTCTGCCCAAAGGAAGCCCTCAAGATCCTGCCTCACCAGACACACTCAGCTTGGTTTCCTGAGGAGGCTGATGTGCTAGCAAGTCCTTCAGGCAGCTCCAGCCAAACTCAGCAGAGGGAAAAAGATTTCAAAGCTGTAAAGGACCCACAAACTTTTTAGAAACAGGTGACAAGGTTGAAGAAAGAAAGCCCAAGCTATTCCCTTATAGAAGAGATTATAGCACAAATCACCTTTCCTTAGGCATGCAGGCTGCTCACAGAGTGCCCTTAGGAGACTCAGACTTATAGGACATTCAGCTTCTGGAGCTGCAGGAGATGGAACAGGGACAAGGCTGCAACCCAGCTCTGAAGTCCGGCCAGAAGGCAGAGCTGCCACATAGCTCCAATGTCCCACCAGGAGAGGGCACCGGAGCTGGGCTGCCTACAGCACAACCCATCGAGGGGCCAGGGCTACAGGCCAGCACCACAGAGGCCAAGGCAGGACCCGTGCCCAGACCCGAGCTTAAATGGGTCTCCAGGACCATGGGTGGGGGTGTGGGTGGGGGTCCCAGGTGCGGCTGCTTAGGGCAGATGGGGTCCAAGGGTGTGCTCAGGACCCTGCCTGGCACCAAGCCACCCCCCTGTGCAGGGCTGCCTCTCCTCTGGCAATTTGGGCTCTGCTCCTAATTCTCCTGAAAAGCAAGCAGCCCCCTAAGATTCGTTTGCGGGTTTCTTTCCCGAGGGCTAGATGGGAGCATTTGCCACTAGAGGCCACTGTGCCACCTGGGGACACAGCACCCCAATCCCTGGGACCTCCCCAGAACAGCCTCATAAAAAAATACAAACTGGCTGCTCAGGGAAATGCCTGCTGGGTGGTAGCAGGAATATGGACAGAGGAGATAAAGGTGACAGTGGCTTAGGTTTTTTAATCTCAGTGTAGTCAGAAAGTAATTTTTTTTAAATTCTTCACAAGCATTGTTCTCACCAATGATTTTTTTCCCCCACAATAAATAAATAAATGAGCATGCCTGTGTGAGTGCTTCTCCCTCGTGCCTGTGCTCAGCAGTGTGGGAGGAGGGCTGGGATAATTCAGTGCTCCTTTATGGACATTCATTTCTTTTATCCAGTCTTATACACATGCATCAAGATGGGTTAAATACACAAGAAACCATCTGTGGGCTTTGGATTAGGCCCCTGAACATGCAAGAAGTTGCATCCCTGTCCCCAAGCCCGCTCTCACCACCCTGGGCTTGGGGGCTCTGCACATCTCACCCTAGCAAGAGGAGCTGCTGGCCCCACTGTGCCACCAGCACAGGTCCTGTCCCTGCCACCGTGGCCATCATGTGGGTCCAAACTCAAGGCTGCCAGGGCAGGGCAGGGATGCCCATGTGCAGGGCTGTGGTAGGAAGCCACCTCCAAAGACGCAAAGCCCGGCAGGGTCTTGGCACCAGCAGTCTGGCCCCTGGCCCTTTTGCTCAGTCCAGATGCTGAAATTAGATGTTTCGAGGTACCAACATCAACAACATCAGCTACTCATCATCTGCTAATAACGCTAAGCACCCCTCAGCCTCGATCACTGAGCAAACATTAATTACAGGATGCGCAAAACACGCCTGGTAAGCAGGTACAGATGTTCATCACACTTTTATGCAGGTCAGATACCACCAGGCTCGGTGCGGGGATCCAAGCACCCATCTCCAGCCCTGCTCACCATGCATGGGCAGATGCTTCGGTGGCCACTAGTGGTGGGGACGTGGACCCAGTGGCGGTAGTGATGGTGGACCTGGACATCCTCTGCGCTCCAACCCATCGCCTTTGCTAATGCCTGGACCAGCGCCAGCAGGAGCTTGGTCAATGCCTCGGGCGAGGGGGAATTAGCTGAGTCAAGGGTGGTGGGGACAGGCCCACATGAGCCGTTGCAGGGCACGAGCTGCTGAGGCAGGGGGAAGGCGCCACGTGCCTTCCTCCAGCACTGTCAGCACAGTGGGGGATGACAGGGCAAAACATGCCCAAAATGGGAAAAAAGGAAGGAAACTCAGGGTTTGTGGGGTTGCATCCTATGGGGCCAAGGGCAGCTGCTTCAGGCCATGGCTTAAATGTGTAGCATCAAAACTGCCCTTTATTTTTCTACTCCAAAGATGTGGCATCAAAACCTGCCCTTTTCTGCCCTGTTCTGAAGATGGAGCATCAAAAACACCCTCTGGCAAGGACTACTGCCACTTCTACCCCCTGCTGCAAGGGCAAACTTGTTTTTTCTGTCTTAGAGGCATCTGTAATAAGTTCATTAATGATGTGGGTAGTCCTCAGGTCTTGGTTTTTTGAGGCATTTTAATCTCCCTCCTTCAAGGGGTTGCTGGTGCCCAGGGGTCTCCTGCTGCTGTTACAGCCCAAAGGGGGTTTAGCTGCTGAGGCTGGTCATGGGATGCTTCTCTGATATCCATCTCAGATTTTGGAGGCCAGGGCAAGGCAAGAGCAGGTCACACTGCTGTGCCACCCACAGGGACAGGCTCCCTTTGAGCACTGCTGAGTTTCACACCTTTCCACTCCAGGAAAAAAAATGAATGGGTGCAAAGGGGGCTCCGAGGACCTGCACTTGATTCTGGCCATTGCTTTCCAGCAACCCCATGCTGTCCCAGCCAAAGCTGCCTGGTGTCAGGGTCCCCCCTGCTGCTGACCCACCACTGCTTGGGACAATCCCAGGACACCCTCCCGGTTCAGGGAGGGAAGCAGGCAATGCCCCCGCTCCGCTCAGCCACAGGCAGGCTGGCTGCATCCTCCACCAAGCCCAGCCCTGCCAGTGGTGCCGAACAAGCAGCCCTTGTTTGGGTTTTTTTTTTGGGGGGGGGGGGTGGGGGTGGGGGTGGGTGTCATGTGACGCCAGGGATCAGAGGCTACAGCCAGCCAGCCCTAGGAGTTTGCAGAAGACCTTTGCCCAGGAGCGTGCCCTTAATCTCCCACTCACTGCGCCAGTCAATTTAGGGTTGCAATGCTAAAGAAAAAACAACTTAGCATTATGAGAGGGAAAAAAAAATTTTATGAAATGGTGGTGCTGCAGGGAGGGAAGATTGGCAGGTATTTAGCTGCTAACAGACATCTGCATTGGCAGTGTCCAAGCAGTTCAGCTTTATTGACTCCTGGCTGCAGCGGGAGAGGATGCTGGAGGCTGCAGGACCCAGGCACAGCTGCCGTGTCTGCCAGGGATGCTCCCACACCTCCCTCCACCCATAACCTACAAGGGCCTTTGGCCATGAGCACGGGCCAAAGCATCTTCACATTTTTGACCATAACCTTAACCCTAAGCCACCCTGGTGGCAGAGCTCCTTGGGAAACACTCAGGGGTTCACAGCCAGAGAGGCTGACATACCAAGTCCCACCCTGCAAATAATTATTAACAGGGTATTTTGTGTGCAGAAGCTCAAAGAGAGGGTGTGCAAAGCCACAGCCTGTGTTTGCCAAGGTGCTTAAACGTGGGTTCAAGATCTTAACCCCAGGCAGGCACGTTGGAAAATGCTGGCTGTGGCAGCAAGTGAAGCTGGAGCTTAGGAGAAAGGCAACGATAAATAGGTAGAAATTAAGAGCCTTATGGACATACTCACACAGCAACAACCGCCCCAGGAGGTCAGGATTAATTCACCAAATCATCAGTGGAAGCTGGGTGATTGCTCCCCTCCAAGGAAACACGTTGCAATTTTAAGCCAATCCTTGGGTCACCGTGGGGTGTTGACCCTCGCCTTTCTGAGCCCACCCTTCTCCCAGGACCAGCAGGCTCAAATGCTTCAGTACTTTGTCACATGGAGGAGATGTGATTGTATAAATGATGGGTTTCTCAGGGCAGCTTTGGCTGGAAATTAAAGGAAATAATTAAATGACATCTAGTGCTGGCAAAGAAAATGAGACGGATGGTGTGCTTGCCTGTGGCTGGAGGCACATCTTTGCATTGTGTACGGAAACCCCACCGGCCAGCCGATAGCCCCCCTGCCCCAAGTCAGGCTCATGCGGCCCCAGGGAACGCAGCAGGGATTGCTCAAGGCGGGCGATGAGGTGAGCCGGGTCTCAGTGCTCCCCATCACATCCTGGCGTGGGAGGTGATGATTTGATGCCATCGTTGCCACTTACCGCCCCATCCCGTCAGCCGCCGGTCACGCTGCCTGCTGCCAGCGCCTGCCGGGGTTGTTGTTGCCCGTCCCCGGCAATTTCAGCCTGCTGCAAAATAACTCCGGTGAGGCAAACACCACGAGATCCCTGCCCCGAGGAGAGGACGGGGCCGACAGCCGGAGTGGGGCAGGTCCCATCCTCCCCGAGGTGGGTGCTAGGCATGACCCCGGCCGCGGGGGAGGAAGGCCGGGGGATGCGGAAGGACGTCCGATGCAGAGCGGGGTCAGGTGCGCGCAGGTGGCGTGGGGGCGGCGGGGATTTGGGCAGGGCCACGGAGGGCGTGGGACGTGGGGACGGGCGATGCCGAGTTTGGCAGCAGCCCAGCGAGGCAAGACGGGTGTACAAGTAAGCCCTAGTGAAGACACCAGGGCAGCTCACAGGCTTGAAGACCATAAGCATTTTGCTGCATAAAGCCTTTCTTTTTGTTAAATAGCTAGGGGAAAGGCTGGAAGAGCAGGATCTGATGAAGAAGGTCCACTGGCGTGAAAGCACCCCATGCTCAAAGGTTGCTACAAACGGCCCTGATGGAGATGGAGCCACCACGCTCAGGGCTCCTGCCCATCGTGACAACCAGCCATGCCACCCAGCTGCCAGCAAGCCACCCTCACCCACCACCGGGATCAGGATTTGCTATGTCGGAGACACCAAGGGAACAATTACCACCCAGCCTAAGCCTTTTGCAGCTCCACTTAGCATCTCCCCAAGGTCACTGCAGCCCATGCTGGAAGCCAAAAAATGTTTAAGCAGGCTGCTGGCCAGCTCTGCCTCCAAACCAGCCCCAGCCAGCCAGCACCGATGGGCTGGGAATTGTCACCGCCTGTGATGCCCAGGACACCTCCCCCAGTGCCCACAGTGCTGGGACATGGTGGCCACGGCCTGGATGAGTCCCTTTGCCATGCTCAGTGCAACCCCTCCCCTGCTCCCAGGTTTCCCATCAGCCGGAGCTGCTACTAAAGCACCTTCAGGTTTGCTTTTGTGGGTGTCACCCAGAAAAAGGGCGTAATTTGGGATGTGCCGGTGCCGCTGGAAAACGTACCCTCACCTTGCAAATTGTACGTCAGTTTAGGAAACAGCATTGGGAGTGGGTGAGGTCCTGGCACTGCACCAGGAAAAAGTTACCACTGCTTCGCTCGGGGGCCCGGGGCTGGTGAATCAGGCTCCGCTAATTAGCTGCATCCAGCAGTTCACACTGGCACCAGGACCTTGAGTTGGAGTCAGGGTGTTTGCAACCAGACCTGCCCAGGCTTGTGCACCTGTAGGCTCTGCTCAGCTCAAACCAAGGAATAATTTTCTTTTATCCTTTAGCAATAAGCTGCAAAATCCCAAACCCGTTTTTCTGAATTTAAAGAAGATGTTTGTCCTCTAGAAATCCCACCTGCAGCTTTGCATTTGACATCTCTTGGCCACAAAATAATCGGCATTTCTGAACCGAAGCTTTCCTTGCCCATTATGTCATTGCAGTTCAGGGTTGCATTGGCTACTGCTGCGATAAATAAATTAAAAAAAAAAATCAAGGAAAGGGTGAAGGCAAACGCACAGCCATGTGTAAGGAGAAAGATGTCACCGTAGCATCCCTGACAGAGTGCTGCCAGACTGCAGGTGGGGGAGCTGTAGCATACAGCCCCCTCCAAAAATAAAAGAGTTTGAAACTAAGCAGCATCAGGTCCGTGGCCGTGTGGCAAAGGGCAGGTGGCACAGCCTGGCATCACCTGTGGAGAGGACCCCAATCTCCCCGGGCCAGGGTGCTCCTCCCTGCGGGAGCTGCTGGTGCTGAGTCATTCGAGCCCCCCCCTCCGCCTTTGGGAATCTCCTCTGGCAGGGATTGAGGTTGCGAAAGCATGACCCACTCCTAGGGGCGCGTCACCCCACACCCAGGGCCGTGGCCATGGGGGACAGTGTTCCGGCTCACCCACCAGAGCTGAGGGGATACAGGGGGCCAGGGAGACAGACCAGCAAGGAAAGGGGTTCATCCACCGTGCTGAAAATGGGAGCAAGGAGGGATGGGTCCCTTGGCCATCTCTTGCACATCCCTGCCTGCTCCAGACACCTCAGCTGCGGCAGTCAGGTTCTTGCTCCGCAAGCAAGGAAAAATGTGTAAAAGCCCCTAAGGCCAGGCTCACGCCAGTCTATCTTTTGAAGATAACATGGTGCAACTCTCATGGTCCCAGTCTATAAATATCCAGACGTGCTCCCAGCTCCTGGTTAAACATCCCCGTTGTACCTCTCAAGACTTTGACATCAGGGCAAACATCCCACAGGGGTGTTCAGAGAGTCCAAATGCAGAAATCCTGGCTGCTTGCTGGGCCCCCTGGTCCCCCAGCACACAAGCACAGTGGTGTCAGCTCTGAAACCACTGGTGCCAAGGGCTGGAGCCAAATTAAACACTCTGGGGATAAGCCCCCCATCCCTTTCCCAGCCTGTGAGCATTCAGGAGAGGATCAGTATCATAACATTCCCTGACACAGCCCCATCCTCCCTTTTTCCCAATAAACCATTGGGAAGCATCTGGGCTGCCCGGTGCAATGGACACATAAGTTGCTTAGAGAAGCATGTCTAAAAGCAGCGATTCTCTCATGTTGGTATGAGAGCAGCTCCGGATGCAGACACAAGCCCTGCTACCATGAAGCCCAAGCTAAGGCTTGTTCGTAACAACTTTGCTAACAGCAAAGCTTGCCCTTAATCCCTTGGAATTAAAAAAAACAGACACAGACTGGGTCTGGACTGCTTGACCCTGCTGAAGGACTTGGCTCTGCACTGTGTGATGGTACGGGGCTAGCATGGTGTGCTGTCCTCACCAGCCCATCCCTGCACGCCAGAGCCCGCTCTGTAGCCATGAGACGCTGGGAGAGACTGGCTAGACTGGAAATGCTCACAGAGGAGATGCCGTAAGTGCCCCAGCCCGGGGGCCAGGTGCACATTGTCTGGCCAGCTATGGTTTCCCAACCACTTCAAAGAAGAGGGAGGAGGGCCGGTACCTCCCCAACTCCACCGCAGGCTCTGGGAGAGCCTGAAAGGGTGTATGGAAGCCCCAGGCCCAGCATCAGGACTATCTTTTTTGTCCGCAAAGCGTATTTGCAAAGGGGTTTAGAGCCCTTGGGGAGAGTGAGTTTGCTTGACTGGGACCACGGTTGGGTTAGTTTATGTCTGACCCACTCCCACCCATGGGCACTCAGTGCCAGGGCTGTCGGTACCCAGGGGGACAAGAGGAGGATACCCCCAAGAATGGAGCCCACGGCAGCAGCGATGCCTCTGGGCTTGGGCTACAGATGCTGGGGACATGCCACGCCTTGGTCCCTTGCCCAAAAAGAGCCACGCAGGGTTTTGCTGAGTCACGCAGTGCCGCGGGGCCAGGAGGGCGCTGGGTTTTGCTGACTCAGGGTCAGTGGCACTCGCCTTGACCACATGCCCGCGGGGCAGGAGGGAAGCGGGGGCTGGCCGAAATAACGGGAGCTGGCAGACTCAGCAATGCCTCCAGCCATCGCTCTGGAAAACCGCATCCCAATGGGTGCCATGTCCCACAGGGAGGCGGCAGGTTTCCCAATACCCCCCGCTTGACTGCGGCATGGCAATTTGGAGAGCTAGTGGGAAAAGCCGCAGCCCTGGGCAGGAATACCCCCTAAAAACACTCGGCACGGACCACAGTTGAGGGTCGGGAGGCACAGACCTGGGGCAGCCGGATGCTGCGTGAGGCCGTGGGAAGATGGAAGAGGCTCAGGGAGGGAGGGTGGGGAGGAGATGGTGCAAGCCAGGTGCTAGCAACATGACCCAGTGATTTTCCAGAAGTTGAATGAACATGAAGGAGGTGGGCAAGGGACAGGGACCCCGTCACGAAGCCAGGGGTCCCCCACTCCAGCGGTGTCCGGCTCTTCCCACAGGCTGCTGCCCTCCCATCCCCAAGGCTGGGCACAAGCAGGAGCAGAAAACAAACACCCCTAGCCCTCAGGACTTGGAAGGGAAAGTGTCTGTAAATCCGATTTGATTTGTATTTTTTTTACCAGCTGGTCTCGTGGCTCTGTACGAGCTCGGTCAGGGCGAACTGGGCAGAGATTAGCTCCGTCCGCCACCTCCCAAGCTGGCAGGGTGGCACCTCTGAGCCAGGAGGTAGAAAAGAGCCCGTCCCAGGGCTCCTGCCCGGCACCAGCATCATCCTCGATGACTGTAAGCGGCCCAGTACTGCCACCGTGGCATTTCGAGGGGGGGCACATGTAGCTTGGCAACCTCCCCCCCGGTCCCTCCCAAACAAGCTATGGGCCAGGATATGCCCGTCTCCCCCAAAAAAAAACCAGCCGGGAGGGATAAGTCCCCCCAAACTGGGGGTATCCTGGGGCCAGGGAGAAGCATGGGGCCAGGGGGCTGCCACGGCCCCCCTGGCCAGGGGGGCTGCAGACATCCCGGTGAGCCTGGCTGCAAAATTAAACCGCACTGGTGACAGCAGGCGCGTGGCTGAGGGCCCCGAGCAGGCTGAGCCCTCGCCGTGCCAGGCTGGGGCTGGGGGCTGCGCTCAGCAGGGTTTCGGGGGGGGGCTGCTGGCCTGGGGGGGTGCCCCTCTCCCCAGGGAAGAGAGAAAAGCCAGAAAACCTGGAAAGAACAAAAATAAAGCCAACAAAAAGGAAGTCACAGACAGAACAGAAGCGAGCACGCGCGGCCGGCAGGGCGCCTCGTGATTTTTTTAATGGTGTTTATTCCCCTTTTCCCGGAGGCTGAGTCATGGGCCGAGGCACCGGGGGTCAGGCCTGGGGACTTGGGGGGGGGGGGGGGGCGTGAGGCAGCACCCACGGCCCCGCACCCCACGCGGGAGCCCCCGCCCCGGCCCGCCCTCACGTGACGCCGCTGGTTGCAATTTTAGACCGTCAGCTGACTCGAAAAATCCCTGGAGAGGGGCCGCCGCTCCTACAAAAACAGCGAAGGCAGCCGGGCACGGCGGCGTCGCGGCCTGCCAGCAGCGGGACCCTCCGGCCTCGGTGCCCCCCCCCCCCGGCCGCCAGCACCCCCGCCAGCACCAGCACCCGCAGCACCGCCGCCATGGGGCCTCGCGGCCTCCTCCTGCTGCTCGCCCTGGCGGGGCCCTGCGCGGCCCTCATCAGGTGAGCCGTGAGGGTCCCTCAGGGTCTGGTGGGGATGGGGGGGGGGGGCGTGGGACAGGCACCCCAGGTGCTGGTGCAGTGGTGGCCTCCGGGCTCCTCTCGCAGGCACACACACACACACACCCCCCCCGCCCCGGTGCTGTTTTCCCACCGTTAAAGCAGAGGGTGAAAAGGCTGGGACCCCCCCAGATGGGGGTTCAGGGCTGATGCCCTGCCTATGGAGGGGTCTCACTCGCCCTGCCTATGGAGGGGTCTCACTCCGGCTTCCCCTATTCCCGGTGACCTTTGGTAGCCACTCGCCACCGCCCTCCCTCCCCCTATCCTCCGGCTTTGCTGGCAGGAGCCCAAACCTCACCCACTCCATGCTGGCGGGTCCCCTGGTTTCGGTGGAGCCGTGTGGCCCCCCTCCCCGGGGTGACCCCTCCACACACACACTCCCGTTAACAGGTGGGCGTTCCGCCCTCCCCTTGCAGGATCCCCCTGACCAAGTTCCCGTCCATGCGGCGCGTCCTGAACGAGGTGGGCAGCGAGATCCCGGACATGAACGCCCTCACCCAGCTCCTCAAGTTCAAGCTGGGCTTCGCTGACCTGGCTGAGCCCACTCCAGAGATTCTGAAGAACTACATGGATGTGAGTAACAGCCCCTCTGCCGACCACCCCCCAACTGCAGCGGACCCCAGTGCGATGCCAGTCGCCTGGCTGTCACTTCTGGGGGTACCCATCCTAGGGGGGTGGTGGGACATGCCAGCCTTACCGTCCCACCACAGCCAGGAAAGTGAAAGAGGGAGAGATGTTGGTCCTGTAGGAGAGATTCATGCACCCCTGCGGCTTGGTGGGTGGTTGCCAAAAGTTGCTAAACTAAAAATACTAATACTAATAATTAAAATAATAAACAACCCACTGCCACCCAAGTGGGAGCTTTGCAGCTTCTGTGACCTATTTCCTTTCCCCTTTGTCACTAAGCAATGATCGTAAATAGGGGCCTGCTCACTTGCGGTCCTTCCTAGCATTTTCTGGCCCCTTCGGGCTCCACTTTCTGCAAGATGGGCATAAAAAGCACGCTCCACTCCTTGTGGCATTGGGGCATCAAAGAGTGAGCATGGGGTAGGAAAAGAGGGCTCAGGCTGGGCACCAGCTTGCTATGGGACTGGGGATGCAGGACGCTTCCTCTTGCTATCCTTCATCTTTTGCACGGCCTTGGGAAAAGCCACCCGGTACCTCCACCTTCTTCTCAGCAGCTTAAGGAGCAAAGGGACCTTTGTGGTGGAAGCAGCGATAAAAGGAGAAGCTAGGTAAAGGATGTGAGGTTTGCCCTTGCCCAGCTGCCAGACATGTGCGGGGTTTCCTATTTCTCGGTTCCCCACCAGGTAACCTCGTGGCTCTTAGGGGGTGGGATGTGAGCACTGGCCAGCAGAATAAAGCTGGCGCCAGGTATTTGGGCGTTAATTCAGGATATTCCCCTCTGCTCCCCTTCCCCAGGGGCTCTTGTCACCCAGCCAGCACCGTCCTGCCAGGGCTGTGCTGGGAAGGGCCGCCGGTGTTTTAATCAGCGGTGTTGAAAGCCAGGGCGCTAGCAGTTGCGCCACGGCATTGTCTCTTGCAACTGCAGCTCAGGCTGCCACTTGGGGAAGGATTCCACTCCCTTGTCCCAGAGGGACTAGCGCAACCTGCAGTGGGAGATAAGGGACCTCTGGACCCCTCCCAGCCCGGCCGAAAATGCTCTTGCTGCCAGAGGAGCTGTTGGGATGAAAGGCACGGCTTCCCCTAGACCACCCTGTATGGTCCCCACCAGCCCCTGGGACCCCTCACGGGTCTGTGTATATGATGTACGGGACCCCTATACCGGGGGTTAATTTTCAAGGCCCAGCAATAATTACAGAAGCACTGGCAGCAAGTGCTGCCTTCCCATTATGGCTAATTGCAATGGATTATTAATTACTCAGTGAGCAACCCTTGCAAACTAAGCGCACAGGAGGTGAGCAGCTTTGATAATCCTGTTTGCTCCCCTCCCCCCTTAATTAAGTACATGGCGGGTTTGGAAAGGCCACAGCTTGACTTCCCTTGCTCTCAGCCTTCTCTCCAGGGCCCTGATCCAGCTGCTCTCCAAGCATGACATGGCTCTCTGCCCCTTTGGGAGGGCTGGGGAAGAACGGGCCCATCCAGGACCTGCCAAGCATTCCCCATTCATCGTCTCCCCTCTGGATAGAGGGATGCCCTGCAAACACCTCAGCCACTCAGGTTTCTTCTAGTCCCAGCAGAGATGCATGAAGAGCAGAGGGGTATCCATCGGACACTTGCGCTACAGGGACTTCCCCCAAACTCTCACCCCGCAGCCCTAAATCCCTCTCTGGCGGTGGCTGATGGCCTTTTCTCCCTCTAGCTCCTCCAAAGTCTTGTGACGCACCAAAAGCCCCAGTAGCAGTACCTCCACCCATCTCAGGCAGAGCTGCTGCTCACTGCAACCCACAGTTCCTCTGCAAACTCGCCAGCAAAACAGCTTCCCAGCCAGTTTCAGCTTTTCAATAACGCAGGTGTTTCGCTTGGCTTTCTCCTATCTTTTTTCTCTTCCGTATAGTGAACTGCATGCCAGCCTGCAGACCTTCCCCCTTGTCTTCTGCCCTGTCTCCTTGCCCCAAAAGTCCTCCCCCACAAGCACCCATCCCACTTCTCCTCCCCAATTTATCCTTTTCACACCTGCTGTAATGAGGTGTGAACAGTGAAGGGGAGCCTCCCTTCCAGAGGAGGAAGGCTAGGAGCCCATTACTGCCAAAACACAAGAGAAGGGCAGTGTCTAGATAATAAGGTGGTCCCTTTTTCAACCCTAAGAGATTTTTTTGGTCTTTAATCCCTGTTTTCAGCTGGCTGCCTCAGCTCATGTCTCCCTTCTCCTCCTTTGCAGGCCCAGTATTACGGCGAGATCGGCATTGGAACCCCCCCCCAGAAGTTCACTGTGGTCTTTGACACTGGCTCCTCCAACCTCTGGGTGCCATCTGTGCACTGTCATCTGCTGGACATTGCTTGCCGTAAGTGTCACTGGTGGCAGACATGGCTCAATAGCTTCTTCTTCCCTGCAAAATGCAGATCCTGGCATAGCAAGAGGAGAAACTGAGGCAGCAGCATGAAAGGGCTTGCCAGAGGCTGATGGGGTCTTTAGGGTCAGAGCTGGAAATAGGATCCCAACCTCCCACATCAATCCTTCATTACTCCCTTCCTGTTTTTTCCCCTCTGCATCACCCACACACAGCTTCAAACCTTCCCCAACAGCCTCGGCCCTGCAGCCAGGGAGCAGCATCACAGGTTGTGATGTTTCTCCCCAAATTATAGACCGATGCTGCTGTTGCCCCATTGCGCAAGGCTGGTGAAAAAAAATCAGCCTCTTGCCAGATCTGATACAAACTGTCCTAGTTTCTGCTTTATTGCTGCATGGAGCATGTGCATGCATGTTTATGGATTTATAATTAACAAAAACCAGGGAGGCACGATGAGGTGAGAATGTCTTAGGGACTACAAGTTTTTTTGCTCTGTAGCATTCCTACACAATAAACCTCCACAGCTGAAGGTGTCAAACCCGGCTATGGCAAAATGTCATTTAAAAGCCACTGTCTGTGCTGCTTAAGCAGAGCAGAGAAACCTGTGGAGACAACAAATGCAACCATGAAAGGCGACCCACGGTGCTCGATGAGGATAGGGAGGAAACTTGGACTTTTTGTATGGTCCTGTAGCGCCCAGAGGGGAGACGGACCTTCTTTTTGCATGCGTGAAATGAGATCTAGAACACTGGTAGGCTGGTGAGGTCCAGACCTAGTCTGTCTTGGGGTTCTTGTTCTGTAGCAGGGAGCTGGTTTCCCAAGGCAGTGGTACGGGAGGTGCTGGGACCAAAGGCTTGTTTTATGAGTATGCAATGAGCCTAACCTTCTGCCAGACTGGGATCCAGACGGCCCAGCTGAGGAAGTCCCTGTGTAGTGTGTCGGTTTCCATAGGGCTCGGCTGGTTCATCCTCAGCCGCTGTCTGCCCCGCTCAGCAAGCAGTTGTGGAGCTGGGCTGGCCAAGCTTGCCACAGGCCGCTGCCCAACTCGTGACTCGGGAGGAATCTGCGGAGGAGGTATCTGCCTGGCCATAAAACCAGGGATATCTTACAGTTCCCAACCCTTCCAAGAGGAAAAGCAGCTTAGGCTAGGGGAAAGCCCTTCTCCTCTGCAAATAAAGAATATTTTGAGCCCTCTCTGTGCAAAAAAGAGTGACCATGTAAAAAAATGTTCACCTAGTCTTAGCAAAAGAAACAGATAAATCCATTAAAAATGTTCATGCCCAGAGCAGGCTATATCTAAAGCCACCCTGGTTTTCCGTGGCACGGGGGGGAAACGTTTCGCTCTGCTGTCTTAACACACCCTGACACACCAGCCACGTAGGCTTTAGGCTTTTAATACCCCTTGGCCAAATCCGATTTAACAGCCAAATTGGATCTGCCCACCTAATTCCCCAGACGTTGGAAATGCTTTGTTAAGCAGTCTGGGCTTGGCAAGTGCTGGGTTCAGGCCCACCTTAACATTGCTGAGTGTCCATTTCTCCTGATGAGCCAGGTGGTGTGGGGTTAGGTATCAGGGAGCCCTAGGTATCATGGAGCACTAATGTTGTATGTCCCCCTGCGTCCTTCTCCCTGGCTGCAGTGCTGCACCACAAGTACGATGCCTCTAAATCCAGCACCTACGTGGAGAACGGCACCGAGTTCGCCATCCACTACGGGACAGGGAGCCTGTCTGGGTACCTCAGTCAGGACACCGTCACAGTGAGTAACACCTGCCCTTGCCCTGAGCTGCCCCAGCCTGCTTTCAGCAGAGTGCTCGAAGCTGTTTGATTTCAACAGGTCTCCCTTCTTAAGTGTCCTACTTGTATAAAGCATGCTTCAGCGCCATGTTTCCAATTGCTTTGAAATGAGGTGGTGATGATGGCTGAGGAGTTGACAATGACCAAGGCAGGCAGAGAATGGGGAAGGTATTAATCAGCAGGTCAGCAGGCTAGGAGCATGGACCGCACACGTGGTGCCCTGCAAACATGGTCTCTGGCCAATCCCTCCAACCCTTTTCCTCCTGGCCCCAGAAATTTCCTAGCCCAAGTGCATACCAGCACCTCTGCACAGGCTGCTGGTGGTGCCCAGCTTGTTCCAGGCCAATATCCATGTGGCAGTGGGAAGCTGCCCAAATACTGGCCAGAAATGGGGTCTTCAATGCCCCATCCTGGTCTCGTGTCAAGAAATGGTGCTTATGTTTGCAAAGGCTATGTAACACCTGGGTGGGGTTACCCAGCAGCATTCAGGGCCCAACTGGAGGTAGCCGGGTTGCTGGTGGTTGCTTTCCATCGTTTCCTTTTCAGTGAGCAAAGGATGAGCTTTCTGTCCTGTGAATGGTGGGTGCCTTTTATGACTGCCTCCCAGGTGCAGATGCTCGTGAGCGTTTGCCAGCTGCCAAAGGTCAGCGGCGCATGTGCTCCCAGATTACTTGCTCTCCTGGCAGGGATAAGAGCATATGTTTGCTTTGCCGGGGTGAGACAAAGCAAAAGTGGTGAATAAGCACATAAATCTAGGGATTTGGGGGTTTTCATGTTAGGTTCAGCTGAAAAGTATTGGCTTACCAATTTCATCGGAATCAAAAGAAAAATACCCAAGAGGAGCCTGAAGTGGGTGGCTCATGCAAGGAGCACTCTTTAGCCCATCCTTATAGCAGGAAAATTTCAGGCTAGCCGTTGCCTCTGTGCTGCATCCAAAGATGCCAGCAGCTCAGGCTGGGTGCAGGACCCTCTTTGGGGGAGAGGGCTTTTGATGGGCTCCGTGAACCCTGAAAATCAGTGCAGACAGGGCTGTGGGGGAGAGCTGCAAGGGCTGCCAGCAGCTTTGCACCTCTGGTTTTGCTCTCTGCCTCCTGCAGCCTACCAAGCTTCGGGACCATTTCAGTTTTGTTTCATGCCATTTATTTCCCACATCCCTCAGTTCGCTTAGAATCACCCAGCTGCAAAAAAAGTCACCCATCTGAGCCTTCCCGCAGCTCTCGCCAAATGAAGGCACCGTGTACGTAGCATTAATGGTTTCTCTTACATTACATTTGCAAAATACAGATGGAGGTGGAGGCATCTGCGTTTGTCCCAGTAATTGAGCAGGGCAGCAAGGCAAACAGCGAACTGTTTTGTCCTGTGAAAATGTGGGCTGGTTTAGGTGCTTTCCGGCTTAATGCAGGGGCTGAAGTGAGTCAGAAGGAAAATTGCAGCTTTTTCTTCTTTTTTTTTCGTTTGTAATTATCACCCTAATGCCTGCTTGCTAATTAGCTCTCCACTTCCCAGCGACTCAGAGGTAGGATTTTGCTCCTGAGCTTGTTCAGGAAGTGGGGATGGCTCTTGGCAGCTGGCACATCTTGTAGCATTTGGTTTCTGTCTGGACAGAAGCAAGAGAAACCTTTTGCATGGAGCCTGAGCAGTGTCACGCTTGCAGTACACAGGAGCAGCAGGGCCAACTCAGAGGGTCAGGGACCTTCAGCTTGGACACCAAGATGCTTCCTCTGATGCACAACATCCCATGGGCAAGCTCCCAGTTGGGTGTAGTCTGGAAAGACAAGACATTGAAACAGCCTTCAGGGTGACTCTCTCGGCTCCAGCCATCCTGATGGGTGGAAGCAGCCACAGCAGCCTGTGGTAAGCACTGACATCTGACTGAAAGGTGCTGCTTGCCAGGTGGTCCAGAGTCCCTCAGCACTGATTTTTTTGGAGAGAGTGATGCACTCATGTCGAACATCCTGCCTCCTTCTGTGGAAGAATGATGCCCTGAAGCACCATATTCCCCAGTGCTGCTCGCTCTCCGAAGAGCAGCGGGTTCAGCCAGCCCTCTGCTGCTCAGGCATCTCATCCCTTTATTGCAGTCTGACCTTGGGATGTCCTTCAGGGACAGCGGAAGAGACATCATTGCCTGTGGGGCACGTGGCGATGTGGCCCCATCTCTCCTAGGGCTGCAGTGCAGATATGCCACACAGGAGATGCCCCTCCTCGCCTCTCCCCTGTGCCTCTGCAGAGGGGAGCCCCAAGCCCTGGTGCCAAACGGTGCCACGGAGGCCCTCACCTCTAGTCTGCCTTTGCCATCCGGCACTTGCCCGCTTGGCTGAGGCTGCTAACAGGGAGGCCAGGCGAGCTGCAGGGTGCCGACACCTGTCTGCAAAGCGCTGAGGGGCAGCCACCGCACAGCCATCCACTAGTAATGATTTTTGGTCTCTCTGTGTCTGGACAAGAGCCAGCCGAGGGACAGAGACAAAGGATCTGTCACCTGGCACCAGTGCTCTGCTAAAGATGCTCTTGGCTTTCAGTCCCGCTGAGGACCAAGTTTGGGCAGGGTCTGCTGAGACCCCACCACCAAGCAGATATCTGCCTCCCTCTTGGGATGTGCAACCAGGACAATATTCAACAAACCTGGCATTCGGTTTTATCAGTCCATTGCGTTTTACTTTTTTTTAAGTGGAAGCTTTTTTGAACTTTCTGAGCTGCTGCAGGACCAGCTGTGCCAAGCAGTGGAGTAGTGGCTTTTGTAAACCTGTGGCATGCAAGGGGGGCACTTGCCACGCGCTGGCGAGCGGATGTGTTGCTGTGAGCTGTTTCGCCCCACATCCTGTCCTGTGGCTTTTAGCTTTTGCAAGGCTCGATTGCCCTTTTCTAGTGCAAGTCTCGGATACCATTAAAGCCTGCACCGCCCGACCCAGCCTTGCACTGTCTAACCCTGGGGGGATATTAGTAATTTACAGGGATCGTTATCTGCCATCAGGTAGGAGAGGCCAGCTTTTCAGTCCAGCCTGGTTCACTACAGGGCTGCTAGCTGCAGGCTGAGAGGCTGAAATTGTCCTAGCACAGATTCTAAAATTGCCCATCGTCAGCCAGAAGCTCAGAAACCTCCTGAACTGCTACAGCCAGGAGCCAGCAGATACATCCTGCTCCCTGTCAGCAGAGCTATCTTGCTTTCTGTGATCTCCTTCTTTCTGGGGATCTGCCCTTGTGAAGCGTTTCAGCTTTCCAGTGGGGAACACCAGTCCTTCTCATGGCTGGCAAGAGAGGTGACCTTTGCATTCACAGTACTCTGCTTGCTATTTTCGTGCTTCGGGCTCAACCTCACTTTCTTGGCTGGGTCTTCTCCCCTCCCACAGGAGCTCCCTGCAGGCTGGTGGCTCTTCTGGGAGACACAGCAGTATCCTAGGGATGTTTCTTATGCAGGGGAGATCGCAGGGGTCATTAGCAGAGGTGAGAGGCGTTTGTGCTCCCAACCGGGGCACGGGTGCAGCACCCGAGGAGTTAGGACATAGAGATGACTTAGAAGTTCTCCAGAGTGGGGAGGAGGATTAAAGGTGCAGCACAAGAGCTTTTCAGACTGGGAGGAAAGGATGCAGTAGGCAACAGGGGAAGGGATGTAGGGAGGACAAAGTGATATAGGGCCCTCTGTGCAAAGAGGAGGAGCTGCAAAATGGCATGGCCAGTGCTGGGACCCAGCAAAAGGCTGAAACACTGAGTGGGGTGAGCAAAGAGCAGTGGGGGGCTTCTGGCCTTAGGGGTGCGCTGGGCTTTGCAGGGACTCAGGAGTTGCCACTGTGTGGCCAGAGTGCCCTGTACCCCTCACCCCGAGGAGAGTGGCACCAGGGTTTCTGCAGCTGCCTACAAATGCAAGGGTAAAAGCAGGCAGGAGTGTGGCAGTGTATTGAGGGACGCGCTACAGCCTGTGTTCAGTGAGACCCCATTTCCGCCCTGGCCCCCCAAGCCAGTGTTCTTTACGATCTGCTTTTCCCTTCCCTCCCCATCTCCCCTCAGCTCGGTAACTTGAAAATCAAAAACCAGATCTTCGGGGAGGCCGTGAAGCAGCCAGGCATCACGTTCATCGCTGCCAAGTTCGATGGCATCCTGGGCATGGCATTCCCAAGGATCTCTGTGGACAAGGTCACCCCTTTCTTCGATAACATCATGCAACAGAAGCTGATCGAGAAAAACATCTTCTCATTCTACCTGAACAGGTAGTGTTGGGTTTGGTGCCACACCTCTCATTGCAAGGGCAAGCCCAGCTGGGCATTTCTCTATGTCTCCTGGTAGCACCTCATGCCATGTGCCGGTTTACACCCTGGCCAGCACTGTTGGGGAGGTCTCAGCAAGGTCTCCTTTCTGGAGCAGTCAGGCCAAAATCTCTTCTTACTGCTTTGAATTAAGAAGAGAAGCAGAAATGCAGCCATTTTACTGATAAAAAGCTGGGTAGATCTACTACTGGATTTCTTAACTGATTAAGAGACAGAGGATGTTTCCAGAGGAAAGAGAAATAAAAATAAACAGGGTTGTGATCATGAGATTGCAAGCTGCTAGTGCAGTCCCGGTTAGGGGAGTAAACACAGCCCCAGCCTGTTGCCAAAATCCATGAGCCACATGGCCACCACCATGTAACCTCCCAGGCAGGCATGTCCCCCACAGGTTGTCACTAATGATGGGTCTAACGTTCCCTCACCCCCCAGGAAATCCTCCTCTGCAACTCCCAGTGCCTTCACACCCACTGATCCTCCCCACAGGACACTCCATCACCCTCCTGGCACCAAAGGGGTACTCTGCACTACTTCAGCCAAAAAGTAGCACGCCAGGAGCAGGGAGGGCAGAGAGGGCTGCTGCTGGCCGTTCAAGTGCCAGCCCTCCCCCATCACCATATTTCTTCCCATCTGCTCAGCAGCGAGCTTTTATCTGACAGTAACCTTGAGGATTCGGCTCTGAGGCTGCTGGCTGGTGCGGAGTTGAGTGCAGATAACCTAACGCTGCATCAGCCATGTCCAACCCTGCACGGGTGTTTGTTACAAGCTGATTATTTGGGGGGCCCCCTGTGTCAGTGCTCAGTTCCCCTTTGCCATCCCCCTTCTCTGCAGTGAGTTTCTCCAGGTGGCCGTGAGAAAGCACCAGGCAAAAAGCTGCAAGATGCTTTGGCTGGGCCAAAACATTCCCATGTCCCCACCCCAGCCTATCTCACAGTATCTGTCCTTATATTGACATATTATAGCCTGATGTAAGTCAGTCATCTGTCTCCAATGCTGCTAATGCTGTGCTTTACCCCCAAGCACCCCAGCATGTATTTTTGGGGGCACATGAAGGGGTTTGTTCTGCCCTGCCTCTGATGTTCACGTGTTTGGATTGTTTTGGGTTTTTTTCAGAGACCCCACAGCTCAGCCTGGTGGCGAGCTGCTCCTGGGAGGGACGGACCCCAAGTATTACAGTGGTGACTTCAGCTGGGTCAACGTCACGCGCAAGGCCTACTGGCAGGTCCACATGGATGCGTAAGTCCCCCCCTCCACCCGACTATACGCATGGGGACATGTGTGCAGACAGCTCCCACCTGGGGCTGGGCTGAGACCCTCCCCAAAAAGGGGAGGGTCCCCAATCTCTATCCCTGCAACACATCCACACCAAAAAAAAAGCAGATTAAAATCCCACCCTAAGGCTGGATTGTTTGTTGCTGGAAGGGGAGGAGAGGCAGAAAACAGCAGGAGATGTTCTGCAAAATCTTTACCTCTTGTTTACAGCTTGGCCCTTGAAAATGCCTGCTGCACCCTTGCGAAGCAGGGAAAAACAGCGGCATGTCCTTCTTGCAGGCAGGGCGAGCCCTGCTGAGGCTTTGCTCAGCTCTCAGCAAGGCCTAAGCTGTGTGGCTCACTTGCACGCAGCTCCGGAGGAGCAGGATGAGGCCCCAGGAAGCCAGCCCTTGACTGAAGGGCACGGCGTGGCAATCAGCGCGCATTGTTGGAGGCAGAGGGGAGGAGAGCGGGCTGAGCTGCCGGCCGCCAGCCCCACAGTCTATTCTGAGCTCTCCCACGTGATGGGAACTTAAAAGCGGCCTGTGATCAGAGTGCGTCCTTTTCCTAGGGATCGCATCCCTCCCCAGCGCAGGGTTTTAGTTCTCATCTTCCTCCAGCCCTGCTGCATTGGCAAAGTGTGGCAGACCCTTAGCTGGAAGGCTTTATCTGTCCACACTGCTGTGAAGCGCGATGCGGGTGAGGAAGCCAAGCAGCTCCTGTCTTGCCTCTTCAATGTACACGAGCCCTTCCCTTGCCCATGACCCTCTCAGCTGTTACACCACCCCTTTAATCCTTTGCTTTTTGCAGTAGCACAGGTCATACGAGTCCCTAATGCATTGCCCTTGGCTCGCTCACGTGCCCATTAGCTGCAGTACTTGCTCTGGAGTGCGGGTAGCAGGCAGGGTACACAGGCAGCAGTCCAGGCTCTCTGCAGAAATGCCATAACATCTCAAGACACCCGCTCAGTCAGGAGCAGGTGAGAGGGAGCCGGGGGGTCTGTGCACTAAGTTGGTGCTGCATCAGTATTTCTGAGCATCTGTCCTTCCTGGGTGTCTGTTGCAGCCCTCCCTTGCATGCCTGCATACTGCCCAGGCTCAGCCATCTTCAACTCTTTGCCTGCTGCTTCTTGCAGCCTTCGCTGGGAGGCCTCTAAGAGTTGTCTCTGTCTGGACATCTCTCCCCAGGGTGGACGTTGCCAACGGGCTGACTCTGTGCAAAGGGGGCTGTGAGGCCATCGTGGACACAGGAACCTCACTCATCACTGGCCCCACCAAGGAAGTGAAGGAGCTGCAGACAGCTATTGGTGCAAAACCACTCATCAAAGGCCAGGTGAGGCCAGGCTGGGAAAGTGGGAGTCCGTGGCCATCGCGGCACCCAGATGCTTCTAGAGACCTCGGTCTTCTGCTCCCTCTGCTCTCTGTTCCCAGCTTTTGCTCCTGGAAAAGCCCCTGGCATAGCAGGGACACCTTTGTTTTTTGACCCTGGGTAGCGTTCACCGCCCTGCTTATGCTCTCAGTAGAGGGCCAGGTCCCATGAACTTCGGGAGGCTTTGGGTCACTTCTGCCACCCATCTCTGGGAGGTGGAGGAGAAGGGTTATGAGTTGCAGCTGAGGCCAAGGATTCATGTTAATGTGAGTTCAGAGGCACTTTAATACAAATATTTTTAATGCAAATGACAACTCTCCCCTGCCAAGTTTTTAACCATCGTAGTTAATCTCACAAGGTCACTTCTCCTCCCTGAAACTGTGGAGCAATAGGGATTATAAGGACCCTCTAGGAAGGATGCTCTGCTCTGAAACCCCTCCTAAATCACAGAGCCATGGATGCTTGTAGGCCTTTTCTGCAGTGTCGGACACCCCATGCTGCAGCAACAGCTGACTTAGACCTGCCACCCTCCCCAAGACTTGCCAGTGTTAATTAAACCAGCTTTGTCTGTTCGTCACACTGTGAGTCCCTGCCTAAGTCTCTAGGCTGTACTGAGCCACATCTCCCCCTCCTGTGGAAGAGGAAAGACCTCCAGCCCTGCTGCATCAGGTGCTGGGCCCTGGGGCTCAGCAGAGCCAAAAGTTTTGGCTCTATCCCTATCCCTAAAACCCTCTGGCGCCTCAGCTTGCAGCCCTGGGCAGGGAGCAGCATACTTACCCCAGCACAAGCCTCTTCTGCACCCTGAGATGAGCTGGTTTTGGGGAAAACCACAACAAAGACATGATTGTGGCCGGGAGAGACCGTGCCCTTTCCTGACGGTGTGGCAGCTGCCATCTAAAACCTTTACTGTTGCCATTTCAGTACGTGATCCCCTGTGATAAGGTGTCATCTCTGCCTGTTGTCACGCTAACACTAGGAGGGAAGCCCTACCAACTCACCGGAGAGCAGTATGTCTTCAAGGTATGTCCAGGCAGCTTTTGCCAGCCCTATGCTTCTCCCCCAGGGCCTAACTTTTGCCTCCTCTGCTCAGATCTCAACCATGAAACACAAAATGCAAGAGCAGCAAAAGCAAGATTGGAGCTGGCACTTGGGAAAGCGTCTGAAAGGTTGGGGTGACGGGCTGGTGGCACTGATGATAGACCCAGGCAACCTCACCAAAGTCCTGGGGAAATGAGACCCCCTGCATGATGCTCATGAGGGATAGCAGTATGGGAGAGGAAGGGCAGGCAGGCTGTTGCATGAATTTCTACAAACATTTTGCCCTTTCCTGATGGATTCTGGTGCCATGAAGCCTTACCATAGCAGAGGCCACCAGCCTGGCATTTGAGCCATCAGAGTCAACTTGCAAGGACCATCTTGGGCAGAATTTCAATAATGGCTCTAATTCCTCCCAGCATGGGCTGGGAGGTTTATGGGCATGTGTGGCTTTACTTGATGATTTGCTACGTAAAGGCTCTAGGAGGGGGAGCTGAGTTTGGAGCCATGGGAGCAGTGGGTTGGGAGTTACTTTTGCAAGCTGTGGATCTCAGGCTGGGAGAGGCTGAAGCGCAGCCAGCGTTGGCAGGTGTTATTGCCCAGCTTGCGAGGTTGAGGGAAGGGAGGACCTCCTCAGATTGAAGCTCTCACTCTTCTGTCTAGGTTTCTGTACAAGGAGAGACCATCTGCCTGAGCGGCTTTTCAGGCCTGGACGTCCCACCCCCTGGGGGCCCACTCTGGATCCTGGGAGATGTCTTCATCGGTCCCTACTACACTGTCTTTGACCGTGATAACGACTCTGTTGGCTTTGCCAAATGTGCCTAAGCGCCTGACCCCCACTGCCTCTGCCACACACACACTTACACACACACACAGGAGCCACAGAGAAAGATTACCAGTGAGTGGAAAGGAAAAAAAAAAAAAAAAAAGAAAAAGAAATGGAACTAGATTTAAAATTACATGGAAAATAGTCATTAGTGCCCTGCTAGCTACTTTTTTCCCTCCATTGAGTAAGTGGTGCTGGGATGTCTCTAGTTGATGACTCCAGCTGGAGTAGCCCCTTGCTTTACTGCTAGGTGTTCCAGTATTTGTTTCTAAGAATGATTCTCAGAGCTGAACAAGGCCCTCTCACATCTCCCAGCCCTTGTCTCCTTCCTGGGGGGGCCAGCTGGCTGGATCCAGCCCCTGACACCTCTTCCTGCAGAGAGGCTGTGTGGCTGGTCTTAGGTTTGGGCTTCTGTACTGGGGGAGAGGGACGGGGAAGGCCATCTGGCACGTTATTTACTTCTTGCTTTTTCACTGATGAAGTGGGGGAGCGGGAGATGGGGGAAAGTCCATCTTCATCACCCCTCCACAATGGGTTGAGGCAGCGACTGCTAGGTCATTTCTCAATGGGTTTGTGCTGGCTTGGTCCTAGGAGAGCACGTCCTGGGCTGGAGCAATGGGGGAATCACAGTAGCGTGCCCAAGGGTTGAGTTTCGGAACCCAAGGGCTCTGGTGGTGTGTTTTTGTGTAGTGATGGCACTAGCAAGAGAGCTGGAGGCATGACGTCCGCGTGCCTGACCTAACAGGACAGGGATTTGTAGGGGGGCAGCAGATGGTGGGACTCTTCAGGGAGTACGAATATAAAGGGGGTCAAGATAGGATTTAATAGAGGTCACTTGAGTTCATGGCCACGAAGGCCCTGCTTTCTGCTGAGCAAAGTCACTTGACACGGGTTCTCTCAAGTTTGGTGAACTTCTCCCAGGTTCCCCAAACCGCAGATCTTCCCAGCTTCATCTGCAGCCAGTGAGTTGAGAATAATGTTTCTTAAAGCAACTAAGTGACCTACAAGCCGAAATCACACTGATAAAATCCGTAGGTGTTTGTCAGCCACATAAGACCTTTTGGAAACATTACTCACAGCACTTTGAACTGCCCAAAACTCAAGAGACAGTTGGCAGACCCAACAAGTTTCCTGGGCAGGAGGGTGCCGTGGCAGCTGCTGGACTTGCATTCCCTTTCCCTTCCACGCTGTCCTGAAACCCAACTGCCTTTAACACCCTCCTTACCTGCTTTCCATCTTACTAATGCTGGTGAGAGCTCTGTTCATGTCCACCCAGTGTTGCAGACAGAGTGAGGCACAATCCCGCTTTGGAGAGGTTGTAGCTGATTTAGCTGTGCTCGCAGATCCTCCTGGAGAGCCGAGATCTGCGCATATGGAGCCACTCACTTCACTGGGCTGGTGTCAGTAGGCAAACACCGGTGGGGCTGGGAGGATGATAAAGTGAGTTTTAAGCAGTACTGGAAAGCAGAAGAGAATCTGCCAAGAACCCCAGCCTGTGCTGGGAGTAAAAGACTCTCTTTGCTTTCCCAGTGCACTGGATCAGGTCCTGAAGTTAGGGAATGGCAGCAGGTGAGGTGCAAAGCTGAGGGCGGCAAGAGGACCAGATCAGCACCAGCCATGACCCCAGACCAGGCAAAACAGACAGTAAAATCCTGGCACCCCAAAATTCATTGATAATCCTGCCAGAAGTACCAGTGGGGCCAAGGAAGTTCCCAAGAAAGGTCTTTGGGCAGTGGGTGAATAGATGGTTACGGCTGGTGAAATGCCTATACATCATCCCCAATATTGAATTCACCACGAGCATCAGAGGCAAAGGTGGGGAAGAGGTCCTGAGGTGAGCTGTGGAACAGTGAGTGCATAGCCTGTGGATCCCCTGTCCCCACCCGCTACAGCTGATCAGTTTGGCTTTATAACCATGCCTCACTTCTTGGAGGGGACAGGCCTGGGCACACCTGGGTCACGTGCATTGTCCCCTGCAGCCCCAGATGTGACGAATGCTGCTCCCAAAGCTTCCTTCTGCCTGCTAGTAATCTTCACCTGCAACCCTGCATCTGGATGCCTAAGGACATCTGTTGCAGACTGGCTAGAGAACAGTAGCATGTTACCAAAAAAATAATCATCGATAGGTACTCCAAAATCAGCAGATATTCAGCACTTCTCTGGAGAGCCCCGGTTTCACACCAATTAAGTGCCCAGAGCTCCTCCAAGTCCTGCTACATCATTTTCCAGCTGCAGGATTTCTTTAGCACAGCAAGACAGAGACAGACCTTCAGGTACCCACTAATCAGAACTGATGTGGGGGGGAAGCCTGACGTGGAGCTGGCAGGGGGTTTTCAACGTCTTCAGCATCAGATTTAAGTGGGACATGCAGCACAGTCCCAGAACAAGCCATTGGGCCATGGTTCTGCTGGGCGTGCAATGCCTTATGCCGTCTGTGTCATAGCCTCCGCGGTAACCCAAGGCTGTGCTGATGTCTGTCCTCAGGCAGGCAGGAGACTGCAGGCAGGGGAAAGAGCACAGCCCAAAGCGATGCCCTGAGTGACATACCTTAGGATAGGCTGGAGGAGCAGTTCATCGTAGTCTTCCCTGAATGGGCATCCTCCCCTTGTTCTTTTATTTGCATTTTTAAACCAAACTCTAACTGCGTGACTGGTTTTTTTAATCTAATTTGCTGTCAGAATTACTGTCTCATCATAGAAAACTGAAAAGAAAATACAGTATTTCCCCCCTTAACTCTGAGAGTGGTCTTTCCTTAAGCTGTTTGAGATGCCAAACTCTTTCTCAGTGGCCAGAGACTGTCTCCCTGACCTGTTGTCCCACTATGTCTGGTCGCCCAGATGTGGACTTGTGTTTCAGAAGGGTTCCTTCCCTTCTTTCTGATAAGGAAACATGCTGGGAGCCTGTCGGGTTTGTCTTTTCAATGCATTAAAACATAACCCAGCCTCTGTAGGGTGACATGACAGTGTCACCTGCCTGACCCAATGCCACTGGGGCAGCAGGCACTCCCAGCATCTCTCCTAGCCTACAGCCTTCTTCTGGCGCCGGATCTCCCTGGCTGAGTATTGCCAAGGGTAGTCCTCCCTTGGACCCAGCAAGGGTACTCAGGTTGTCCCCTGGTCCTCTGGGCCAGCTAGAACAAGCTCCTGCTTGACTTGGGACATAGAGCAGTTCTGTAGTAGCCAAGGTGGGACTCCAGTTTCTAAGTCCAGCCTAAAACTCACTGGGATGTGAAGTGTATGCTCCCAGAGCCCAGTGATGAAGAATGGGGGGGGGGGGGGTAGTTCAAAATGTAGGAAAAATCCATCCCTCTTGCCTGCCTGTGTGACTTTTAGTCCTAGTGCTGCTGTATGTATGGGAGCTGGAGACTCAATGCAGAATGAAGGGCCCATGTGCCAGGTGGAAGATAAGAGCTAATCCTTACTTTGAAAAAAGCATCATCTACATAAGCAAGATGGATGCAGCCAAGTCCCATCCCACTTTCTGAGTACAGATCTAAGCACACAGAGAGCTTAACTGATTTCCCCACTGGCATGACCTGAGCCTCTGTTCCCCCAGGATGCCTTAATACCCCAATCAGCTGTTCTCCTACGTTAAAGAGATGGATTTAACCCAAAAGAGCTGGCTGGGTCCTGAAAACCAATCATGCAGCCCACCATTCCTCAATAGCCCAAGGGAAGAACAAGTCATCCGCTGCCAAATATTTATCGACTGGAATACGAGGGCGTTGTTTCTGCTGAGGGGATTGTGCCTAAGCCTTTAGACGTGCCATGAGTACTGAACATTGCGTCTCAGTGGGAACAATCACAGGCTTGATCTTGGCCAAGAGCTGGAGAACCCAAGAGCCAGGATTGTCCACCCATGCTTTTCTAGCAGGGAGAAGAGCTCCCCCCATCCCACAAGCGTCTTGCATGTGGCCCTATGTTATCTTGCCCAGCAAATCCTCAGGTTTACAGCAGCCCTCCCATTTACTGCACCATCTCTGCAGAACTCCGTGCACATGACAGTTTGATAACTCACTCTTTATTAAATGTCTCCGCTGATGCAAAGAAGATAAAATTTTTCATTACACATCCCCTTGAGTAGTAGGGTGCTTGGCCCTGACCCTCAGGGCTGTCTTCATGGGCCTGAGCCTTCTCCAACCAACTCTGCTCAGGCCTTTGCCAAAAGCCCATTCAGACAAGGCCCTGCCCAAGGAGAGGGAGGATGAGACCCCTTGTTTATGGAGATGACGCTCATCTGGTTGGCTCAGCAATTTGCTCGTTTGGGAAACTATTTTTAACTCACCATGAATGACTAAGCACGTTGTTTTGGGGGCTGGTGGCTTTTTCTTTTTCCACTCTTTCTTGGATTTATTTCTTTTTAGTTTCCTTTGGGAGGGAAAAGAAGCGGAGTGCAGGCTGAAAGCTTAGAGGACAGGAGACAGAGATCAAGGGAGAGTGGGGAGATAGGATTTACCTCTCCAAGCCTCAGGCCACCTTACTGGTTATGGGGCTTAACAACCCATTGAGGAATTTTACAGGGGAACAAGAAAGAGCATTCAGGAGGCTGTGGGCTCTCTCCTTTGGAAAAAAAGCAGGGGCAGGTCCTGCTAATGATTTTCTGGAGAGCTGGAGTAGGATTTGAGATGGAAGACTTTCTCACGGCTCTTACAGCGCTTGATTATGCTACAGCCCACATGTCTCTAACACGATTACAGGAGAATTGCTTTGGGGCAGGAAACATCTTCCTGTTCTGTTTGTCCCATGCTTAGCACAAGGGGATGCAAGCCTTGATGCCACAGTAATACAGGCAATTATTCATACTCACCCCAGCTTTTATTTGAAAGTGGTCCTAGACCTTATGGTTGAGGTCATGCACACATGACCTTTGAAGAACCCCAGAAAATTGGAGGAGCATTAAAATAATGCAGAGTATTGAGGGGTTTTATTCCTTGTGTCATTACTTTTTAAGCAAGTTCTCTAATTTTGAAGGGTCACATGAATGGTTTTTGAACTGGTGATGCTGCATATATGCCATTGTGCTTGACAGTAATAAAACTCTCACCACTCACACTTAGCATTGAGAAAGATGACGAATGACCAACCCAAAGACCAAAAAGTGCTCTGCAAAGTGTAGGATTGACCTGGTACCTGGAGAAGAGAAAAAGCAGACATCCAACGTCCCTGACCTTTCAACCCTATTCACACCAGGTAATGTGTCCACCTCTTTCGATCCCACATTCCACTACACCACCCTGCTGCCTCCTTTTGCCACCTCCAGACGCCCTCTTTGATCTTTTTCTCTGCTCACCCTCCATCCCTGCCTGATGTTAAGAGGAGGAGTAGCCCCACCTACACAACTTGCCCCAGACAAATGAACAGCAGTCTCATCAGTAGCTCCCATGGCAGGCAGCAATCTGCATCCAAGGAGTTCCGTTGCTCCTCCTGAGCCTCTGGGAAGGATGCTCTGCACAGCTGCGGGTTGCCCGCGTTTGTCCAAGCCCTTCAGAAAAGCTGACGACAGCTGACCGCAGCTCTGCCTCTCCTGCAAACATCTTAATCCCACAGGAACATCACTCTCACCCCAGCGCTGCTTCTGCTTCTTAGCAGCTTCTAGGAGAGAGACCTGGGTCTCGTCACAGGCAGCAGTAGCACTAATAAAACTCTCTTTACTTTGGCAGGACTGAACACCACTCCAGCAGTGATAAATCCCAAACGAGAGGGCAATTTGTCCTTTTTTAACCAGCACAGGCACCTTCAGAAGCATTCAACCAGCCCCATGGAAAGTGGACCCCCCTCTTGCCTGGGAGCGCTGTGGCTGTGCAAGAAGTCCCCTCGCATCACACCGACCCACAGGGCTGAACACGGGGTGGGTGCCCCTACACAGGAGCCAAACCTGCCTGTGAACGGTCGAGTGAATTACCATCCTTATTTCTTAGCTCAGCACTTTGCGGGTAGGCTTAAAGCATTTGCAGAGGATTTCCCTTCCCTTGCAGGTACCGCCTGCACAAACTTTTGTTTTACCCAAACCTGGGATTTGTTTTTCCAGTACCCTGGGATTTCTCTGCTCCCCCTCCCCATCGCCCCAGCCAAACTGGCTGGTGCCTCAAAGCCACCTGCACCGGGCCAGGCTCTGCCACTGTGGGGTGACACGGCATATCCTTATGTCCTCACCCTCCCCATGCCACAGCTGCATCCTACCAAATGACCTGCAAGCTGTCCCTGCGTGGCACCAGCTGCTCTCCAGCATCGTGTCCCTGGGGGGGGTGTGCTACTGCAGCACCCCAAAATTGGGTTTCCACGCAGCTCCCAGGGCAGTCGGCAACAGGAGGCAGCAAGCATTTCCCTGATCCTGTGCCAAGCCCGGGCACAGCCAAGTCCTCCCAGGCTTGTCCATCCTTCGTGACATCGCCACCTCCCTCCCATAGAGCAGCTACATGCCCTGCATCCTGCTGCCGGGGTGCTCCCGCCCCTGCCCGCACTGGGATTTTCTCAGCGCCGGCAGGATTTATCGCCCCGCATGCAGGATTTATCCCCTTTCCATTCATCCCCCATGACCGGAGCACTTTTTTTCCCCACGGCGCTGCATCGCCGCCACCTCCCCTTGCCAACGCAGTCCCAATCGTCCCCGCACACCCCTGCCACGCTCGCTTTAGGTTTTCGCCCAGGCCCATGGGAGCGAACCCACAACCCAGGCTGCAGCGAGTCCCCGCTGCCAAGGTCTCTCTGGGTGATGCTGGAGAGAGTGGGGCAGAGCATCCCCTCCGCATGGCCGGGGAAGCCGGGCCCAGGAGATGCCCTTCTCCAGCGGGGTGCTACCAGGATGCTCCAAGCAGGAGGTGACGTCCCCGGGGGTGGGGGGGGGGGGACGACACACGACACGAGGAGAAGGGCTGAGACACGGAGGAGCATTCCTGTTCGGAGGGGGGGGGGGGCTGCAGGTTGACTTTCCGATCCCCTAACTCCCCCCTTGCCCACCCCTAGCCCATGGGTGCTCCCCCCCCGCTTGCCCTCCCCTCCTCCCGCAACTCCAGCGCCGAGGAAGCCGAGCCGGAGGCAGTGCTGAGCCGGATATGCAGCGACTCCCCGCATCCCTCCTTGTGAGTATCCCTCGCTCCTCCTGATGCCTTCGGAGGAGACGGATGGACGGACGGACGGGCAGCCAGAGGTGGACTAGTCTCCTCTATTTGCAAAGCTGGGGTAGGGGGGAACCTCTTCCTACATCCCCTTCGCCATCCCCCGTCTTCATCCCCTCTTGCCCCTCCTCCTCCTCCTCCTCTCCGGCCACGATATTCTCCCCCCAAACGGGGGGGGGGGGGGGGGGGGGGGAGGGGGGGCGGCGCGGGGGGGTAACCTGCTGGCAGGTGGAAGGAATCGGGAAATGCAATCCCATCTGGAACCCCGCAGAGACAAGGACTCAGCCAAAAAAAAAAAACCAACCCAAAAACAACCCCAAAAAACTAAACCCCCCAGGAGGGAAGGAGGGAGGGAGGATGAGGGGCTGGGCTGCTCTGCCGCACCGGGAGAGCCGCTCCGCCCGCCGCCCCGCAGCCGAGCGACCCGCTCCCATCCCGGCATGGGACAGAAAGCAGAAGGCCCCGACAGACAGACAGACAGACAGACAGACCGACAGGCGGGCGGGGATAGCTGCGGGGAGGGGGGGAATGCAGCGCGGCTGGCTGGCAACTCCCCCGGAGCCCCCCCCCGGCTCCTCCCAAGTGTTTCATTCTGCTTTTATTTGTTTCCTTCTTTTTTTTTTTTGTTTTCTTTTTTTATTTATTTCCCCACTCGTGCCTCGGGCGCGGGTCACGCAGGACAGCGGGCGGCGGGGGGGGGGGGAGGACGAGGAAGAGGGGGAGGGATGGAGGGATGCTGCCCGCTGCTGCCCGCTCCTCTGCCCCCCGCCGCGGGGCCGGAGCCGGCGGCAGCTCCGCGCCGAGGCGGCGGCTTCGTGGTCCCCGGGTGTAGCGGTTCTCCCTCCTCCTCCTCCCCCTCCTGCCTGCCCTCCTCCCCTCCCTCTCTCCGCTGCCCACTCCCTCACTCCTCTCCCCGCTCTCTCCTCTGTCTCCCGGTCCCTCTCTCTCTCCTGCCTTCCCCCCACGTCTCTCCTTTTTGGGTCCTTCCCCCCCCTTTTTCTTCTCCAGCCCCCCCTCCCCGGCCTCTCAATCCCCTCACCCCCATTTTTAACAGGGGGCCTTTTGCTTTGCCAGGGCAGAGCGCGGTGACGCCGCGGCAGCCACCACGGAGAGGACACAGGACCCCGCCCTGGGCCCACCGTGCCCCTTCGAGGGGGCGGCCTGGACCCCGAGACCCCCCCAGGGACCCCCGCAGGGCTGCTTCGCCTGCATCGCCAAGCCCCCGGCTCTCCAGCAAGCTTCGCCCGTCCTGTCTCCTTCTTCTGCCGTTTATCTCATGGAGAGCAAGAGCTGCAAAGGGGACAGCCTGCGGCCAGCGGTCCCGTGCAAGCACTCGGTAGAGAAGAAGACGATGACCAACCCCACCACCGTTATCGAAATCTACCCCGACACCACCGAGGTGAACGACTACTATCTCTGGTCCATCTTCAACTTTGTATACCTCAACTTCTGCTGCCTCGGCTTCATCGCCTTGGCCTATTCATTGAAAGTGAGTACTGAGCGCAAGGCACGGGGTAAGGGGTGACCAGAGAGGGGGGGAACACTTGAGGGTAAATCACATCTTTGCCACCCAAATGAGAGGTTGTAGTCTCTGGGGATGGGGAGAGCCGAGGTGTGATTTGGATGTTGCTTCGGGTGGGGAGGAGGCGCTTTCACTTGCTCCTGTACCCTCGGAGCCTCCGCTGTACCGCGGCGGCAGGGTGACGGGCAGGCAACACGGAGCTGGCTTGGCTCATGCTGCGCCCTCAGGCACCCCAGCACTCTGCCCCTTCTTCGGGATCCTGTCGGTTAGAGATCGTCAGGGTAGGATCCAGCAGCGTTGGGTGGTTGGGCAGAAGCAGTAAGAAGCAACCGGCCGGGATCAGCCGACACCTGGCAAGTTGCAGTGTGGGAGAGGCTGCCAAGGTGCAGGGCAATCCTGCCTGTTTCCTTCTTGCCCTCTCCCTAATTAAAACACTAGAGCTGGTGGCCAGCTCCCACCCCCGCTGCCCCAACCCCTATAAATCCCAAGGCAAGTCCTGGAGACCAGCCAGCGTTGTGGGAACGAGCCCCGGGTAGCCGAGGAGGTGGAAGACAGTGCAGGGGGGCTTCACACAGTGTCGGGGCTGGGGGGAAATAGAGCCGTGTTGATGGAGAGGACGATGGCGTGGAGCACAGCCCAGGATGGGGATGGGACCAGGTTACTCCTGGTAGCTGCAGGGGGGGGCAGCCCGGCAAGGCTGGGAGAGATGGGCCTGGGCTGCCCTCCCCTTCCCTGCCCGCCAGATGCAAAACTAACTGAATGGATGTGCAGAGAGCCCGGGGCGGCTGGGTGGCCCCGGAGAGGAGCTAGCTGATTTGTTTTGGCAGGCAGCATTTAGAGGAAGGCCAGGGCGCAGATGGGCTTCGTCACAGAAACAAATCAATTAACCCCATCCAGCTCCTGTGAGCTGGACTGCGAGTGCCCAGCACTGCAAGGAGGCTGCTCCTGTGCCCGTCAGGGTCTCTGGCAGAAAGGCTCGGGGACAAGTCCGCAGACCTGTGCCCTGGGCTCACCCAGCACTGGCACCGTGGTGTCTGCCTCAGTTTCCCCTTCCCCGAGGTGGGAGGCGAGCACCCATCCACCACCCGTGCAGCAGGCTTCGCTGCTGCCTGGGCAAGGCACTTAATGGCTTAAATCGTGCCAGGGCTGAGCATCACCACCAGCGGGACTGCCCCAAGGGCAAAGCCAGGCAGCAGCAGGCTAACACGAGCGGGGGGAGGGAGCCCCTTAACACCCCCCACTCTTTTAGCCAGCGAGGGAAGAAACTGGCTTCCTCCTTATTTTTTATGTCTTTGCTTGTCTGATTTTGCCTTTAATGATCAGTGTCGTTCCCGTGCAAGAGGCATGGTTACAGCGGGCTAAGAAAGGGTGTCACGTCACCGGGACACAATGGTAGATACAGGGGTTAGCTGGGTAGATGTGGTCCCTCAGCAGCCAGCAGCGGGCAGGACAGCCTGAGGAGCAGGCAGGCAGACCCATCCCCAGGGGACAGGATGGAGTAGGGTCTGCCATCTACAAGGTTTTTCAAGGCTGGACCTTCACTATCCTTGACATGAGGTGGAAGGAAGGGCAAAGCCCAGAAGTAACAAGGGCAAATTTGCTCCAAATCAGGGAAAGGAAAATAGAAGATGGCTGGCAAAAATCAGCCTGCGCTTTTGGACTGCGGAGGTGGTAGCTGATAGGATGTAATGGTGGTACCCAAACAGGCGTGGAGGGGGTAGAAATAACCCTGCTCTGGTCTTGGAGCTCCCCAGTGGCTATGACTCTGTGGCAGGGGAAAATAGAAACAAACTGTCCCTCAGAGGCACAGGACAGAGCTAGCAAGTGGCTAAAGGGGTGGCGAGTGTCCTTGCAGGCTGCTGCTGGGATGGGTGGTGGGAAGCAATGGGGATGGTGGGGCAGTAGCAGAAGGTCTCTCCTGGGGAAGACCACGGGGATGTTAAGAAAGACGGGAACCTTTCTCGCTCACAGCTACTGCAGAGACCTCCACAACATCCCAGCCAGGCTAGATGTTAGGCTTATTTCTCCAGAAGACTGTTATTTTCATTTCTTTTAGTCAATAAGGTTTTTCCCAGAAGTTCAGAGAAAGCAGAAGCAAGAAATGCCCTGAGGACAGACACCCCTTTAAACAGAATTCTCTTGTTCCTTTGCAATTAAATGTAAGGACAATTGAGCAAGAGATACTTAAATCCCAGCCTTTCTAGGACGGCTGTGCTCTGCAGAGGCTGAGTAAGGTGCTGTGGGAGGGAGAGGAGGGGAGCAATATCTTCCCCTCCCTGAGCCCCTTCTGGGACCTCTGATGGCAGAGCCCTCGACCAGTGGAGCACAGGTTTCCTGGCTGAAGGGCCATCAGCACACTGATGGCATTAAACGGTTCCTGGGTTACAGTTTTTACGTTTCCTTTAAATAACTGAAGTGTCTAGCAACCTCAGAAATCATCATTTTCATTATCAGAAATAGGGTATTTTCAATACCCTGCCATAAATGTCATCTGCTTTTGCCAGATTCATACTGTTAATAAAGCAGTAGCTCCTTTGTGCCCCAAGTCTAGGAGATGTTTCATTATATATCTTAGCTCACCCTAGTATTTCCACTGGTTTCAGCAGCATAATGCCCACACTGGAAGCCAGATGTATGTTTAGGTACACTTGAATATTAGCATAAAGCTGTCTCCTTCCCCATGCCCACTTTTATTGGTTTCAGCCACAGCTGGGAAAACTACCTCCATGTCTGCCTGGCCTTTTGCACATGAGCTACAGCCTTCTAGATTTCTTTCTGCAGGGAAATGTTATTTCATGGTGACCACCATTTACTAAAAAATGCCAGAAAAACACCCCAGCCCCAAAGAATTTATGCTCTTATTCAAAGAAAGACATGAAGTCAGGTGAGGCCAGAGACCGTGACATCCAAGCCAAGTACTCTGTGTGACGGACATCCTAGCCAAGGGCTCTGAATAAGAGTGCGATGGCACGCCTCATCTTTATTTACACCCGTAGCAGGCCAGATCCTCGGCAGACACAGCTTCCTGGGCTGCAACGGAGTCACACGGGCTCATGTATCCCTTGGGGGTTATTTCTAGCATCTCAGGCTTCTCAAGGTCAGCCTCCCAGAGTGCAAGCAAGGCACTCACATGTACCTGTAAGTGTGTGTTTGTGCTGGGGAAGAAGAGATAAACAGCAGGACCAGGGAAGCTAGAAACCCTAAAGTAACCTTAAGTCCAGACCAGCACAGATGCGAGGATTGCTCCAACAGCAACGCTTTGGATTCAGTTGGTTTTGATTAGGAGCAAATGCCGTGGCCTGATATTCGACAGCTCCCTCCCTCCCTCTTTCCCAGCTCCAAGCAGTAATGAATGATACATCAGTGCCTGGTGGCAGGAGATCTCGCTTCAGTCGTTAGGAGGTCTGTCTCCGGAGACTGCCAGGGCAAGCCAAGTCCTTCTCAGTACCCGTTATGCCGTGAGGCGGTAGATCAGAGAAGCTGGGATGTGAGACAAGCTGCAGCACGGATGCCTCGTTGTGGCTGTATAGAGATGAAAATGGCAAGAAGCCCTGCTGGCTTTTTAAGCTCCAGCAGCAGTCCGCGGGGTTGCTTGCGGAGTTTTCTTGCCCCTCGAGGCCACCAAAATATGCGGTGTGATAGCACCCCAGGACACCTGAGCTCTCCTGCCCGCTCTCTGCCCGGCCCTTAGCACACAGCTCTGGGCACGGCCGTTTGCCTTCCCCTCTCACCACTTGTTGATCTTCCCTGTTTCAAGTGGAAGCAGACCAGCACAAATTCATCGCTATTTATTAACCCTGAGAACCAGAGAGGCTGCGGCACCCAACCTCTCAGGCAGGCTCTCAGCCTGGTTTTTGGGAAGAGCAATGGTTTCTGGAGGTGGGTGAAACGCAGGGGCGAAAGCCCTGTGACACCAGTGCCAATGTGGTGGAGGTACGTGGGCTGGAGAGCTCTTGACCAACTCACAGAGCAAATAAATCCAAGGACCCCATCCAGAGCTCCTTATGTGTAGGGATGCAGAGCTGTGCACAGAAATGGGTTTACAGACAACCAGCTGTGGGCTGCATGCTAAAAGCCAGGCTGCCTTAAATACAGCCTCATTAGGCTCGTTATCAATAAACCATTCGTCTCCTCCTGCAAGCTGAGGCAGCATTTTGTACTCCCACAGCAAGTTCCCTGCTCCCAGAAATGAGCAGGGAGAGGGGAGGTGGCTGCTGGGGAAGGGACCAGGACGGAGCAGGGTCGTAGGAGTCAAGGGGAGCACTTGGAGAGGAAGCTGAAGTCAAAACCCCAAGGGGAGGAAGGGCATGGGACAGTGGTCAGAGGGAGGAGAGAAAGAGCCCTTGGGCACCCACACGCTGGAGATGTTGGAGGACAAGGTGAGATGGAGATGGTGGAGGACACGGTGAGCTGGAGATGTTGGAGGACAAGGTGAGATGGAGATGGTGGAGGACACGGTGAGCTGGAGATGGTGGAGGACAAGGTGAGATGGAGATGGTGGAGAACAAGGTGAGCAGCCGGGAGGTGACAGTTGGCACGTTAAAGCACAAAAGTGGGCTGTCTTTAATGGAAGGCCAGGCATGGAAGAGGAAAGGAACCATATAAGTTGCCAAGATGGACCAGAGATGAGCTCTGCCTTGTCCAGGGTGGGATCTCCCAAGGGGCCACCACACAGTGCTTTGGAGTGCCTGGGGAAACCCCACAGTCAGCAAATGTAATTATCCTTACACACCAGACATCTCAGTGCAAAGCAGGGCCAAAAATCCCATCTAATTTTAGGCAAGGTGAGAAGGGTCAAAATGATGATGAGAAAAGAGTCTGTGGCTAAGGAAACACTACACCTGGGTCTGGGTGGAGTTCAGCCTTGTGACCTTGGGGACCTGTCCCTCACCATGCTTCACCTCTTCGGCTGTGGAAGGAAGCAGCTTCCAGGCCTCCCAGAAGCTCATGCATCGGCTGCCAGCACATTATGGTGGTGGTGGCTACAGGAGCATGAAAATAGGAAAAGCTGAGGCTGGGCTATGAGAAAGACACCGGCATCTCCTTAAGGACAAAGCGGGGAAGGAGCTGAAACACTTATCTGCTCTCCAGGAGAGCTCCTCCTCCAGAGCCTGGCTCAGATGCCGCAGCAGGACATTAAAGGAAGACATCTGGAAGCATCTGGGGGTGCAAGGCCAGGCAGGAGGAGGCGAGGCTGCCCTGGAGAGATGCAGGAGGCCAGGGCTGCGAGCGGCTTGGAGGGAGAAACTCCTTTTCATTGCACTTGCGTGCCACAGGGGCCCTGGCAATCGTCTGGCTCTTAGAGGCTCTGTTGCAATATAAATTATAGTGGACAATAAAGGAGGATTTGCATGAGGGTGACTGCTGAAGCCATAGACTCTATGGGGAAATAATAAGGGAGGAGAGAAAGGGGACCAAGGACTCATCAAGGATGAGGGATCCAGGTGACCAACGCCAGAGCAGCCAGAAGAGAGCTGGGGGAGCGCTAGGGAAGGGAAAGGGCAGGGGACTGCCAGAGACAGGAGATGCAGGCAGAGCTCCGTGTGCCACAGGGGTTGGCGGGAGATGGGGGGTGGAACTGGCCAGAGGGGCAGGGAGAGGTGGCAGCTGGGTGCCCCTTTGGCAGGAGTCAAAGGTGGCTGTCGTACCATGGTTTGGGCCCAAACAGCAGGAAAGAGAAGAGATGGGAAGGACAAAAAAAGGAACTGGGAGGAAATGGTGGCACTGGGGAGAGGGTGGCCCTGGGTACCCCTCGCTAGAGATGCTCAGCAGCAGCAGGACTGGAGCAGGGCCAAAGGGAGAGCCATGGGGAAGTCAAGGACAGGCACTGCTGAAGCGCGCCGTGGGAAAGAGCTGAAGCACCAGTCATGAGTGTGAGCTGGTGTCAGGTGGGAGAGGCTGCTGGGAGCACTGGGAGAGGGCTGGACACAGAAATAAGGGTGGCAGGGTGCCCCGGGGACAGGAGGAGCAGGAGGCGAGGGGTGGGAGAGGTCCTGGGGCCAAGAGGAACTGGCCTCACAAAGGCAAAGCAAGCAGCTCAGCTGTGGGAGGGTTGCAGATCTTGGTGTGCCGGCCACGCCGGTCTGCTGGAGAAACCGCTGTCTGCCTGGCAAACCCTGATGGCAAACACCGGCTTGCCTGTGGCAGAGAGCAACCTCTCCCAGCCACGGCTGGGTTACAGTGGAGGAAGGGGCAAAAGGCGTTTGCTCTACGCAGGGTTTGCCTCACATGAGAGCTTCAAAGAGCCTACCCGGAGCAGCAAGTAGTATTTCTGGCTCGAGTGCAGCACCCCTGGGGCTCTGGCTGCAGGGACCTCCCAGCTTCTCACCAGTGGGTGAGGAGGTGCCGCCTGCTGCTGCACCCAGGGGTTTTGGGGAGGATGCTAAACTCACCAAATAATTTCGAAGGTGAGTCATCCCGGACATGCTGCTGACACAAAAAGGCGTGCAGGTTCCCAGGCTGCCAGCTTGCTGCCTTCCCAGATGTCATCTCCGCTGCTGGGAGCACCAGCCAAGCACGCCAGAGAGCCATGCGCGATTTGTGACTGTCCCCTGTCCCCACTCCCAGAAGGATGCCCTGTAGCTGCCGAGCGCTCAGCAGCGAGGTGATGGGTGGATGGCCCCAGCTCCAACTGCAGGCTCCCAGAAGCAGGGCACAACAGAGGCTGAGGACGTGGCATGGCACGATTTAATACAAGGAGGAAAACAGCTCTCATTCTTGCCTATGTGCCTGCCAGTGCCGGCTCCCATGGGCCTCATGCCAGCAGCAGCATCCCTCGGCACGGTCCAGGATTAATGAAGAGCAGGGGTTGCTTGTGCAAAGAGGTCCTCAGTGGTGTGATGGAGGAGGGGACATCGCTTGAGGGTCTGAGATGCGGTTTTGGAGGCCCCATGAACCAGCGTGGCTCAGTGGAAACGAGGGATCCAGCAACCCTTCCCCCTATTGAGCAAGTCGCAGAAGACTTTCAGGACAGCCCCATGGGTAAGCACTGCAGGAGGGAGAGAGAAAAAGTCACTAAGACGTGGTCTGAATCCATCGCAGAGTCTTTTCAGAAAGCTCCTGGTCGATGAAAGCCTTATGAACGTTTCGAGGTAGGACTCCGGGGCTGGCTCTCGCAGCCTGCCACCGACATCTAGCGTTGAGCCGGCAGTGCCCTGGCAGGGCTCACGCCGCCGGCAGCGAAGGCAGGCTGCGAAGGGCACACGGCCCCGCGGCCTGCAAGCCGCCAGCCCCAAAGCGGGCAGCCAAGCAGGCGCTGCCATGCCGTGCCAGCCCCTGGGTACCCCGCTCGGATACGGGAAAGGGAAGAGGGGTAAATTCTCCTGGTCCTTTCATCCCATATCCTCGTGGTTCCAGATGCCTGGGTCTGCTGAGTGCTGGCTGAAGGGACAGTTTGGGGACAGGGACACATCGTGGGCTCAAACTGCGGAGCTGCTGCTGGCGGGCAATGCCATCACCCGCCCGGCTGTGCCATCTGCTGCCTGATGATGCCATTGCTGCCTGGCAGTGCTATTACCGCCCGCTAGTGGTATTTGCTGCCTGGTGATGCCATCTGTTTTCTGGTAGTGCCACGCACTGCCTGGCTGTGCCATCCACTGCCTGTAGTGCCACGCCGGCCTGCTAGCAGCATCGCTGCCTGTCTGCGCCATCTGCTGCCTTGCAGTGCCATCAGTGCCTTGCAGTGCCATGCACTGCCTGGCTGTGCCATCTGCTGCCTGGCAGTGCCATCCGCTGCCTGGTAATGCCACCGCTGCCTGCTAGTGGCATCGCTGCTTTGCAGTGCCATCCGCTGCGTAGCTGTGCCATCCACTGCCTGCTGGTGCCATCGCTGCCTGGCAGCCTGGAGGAGGTGGGGACGTGCCAGTGACACGGACATGCACAATCCTTACCCACTGCAGAGCCGTCCCAAAGCAAGCCCATGAAAGTCCCAGCCAGCACGATAATGAAGAGAGCAGACCACGCTGTCAGGATTGAAAACTGCCAGTGGCAGAGATGCTACACGAGCCGCATAAGACCTGCAAAAGGAACTCATTAACCCAGGACTGCTTAATATGCTGGAGACTCGTGCGCAGCCCCGGAGCTGCAGTAGGATGCCGTGCCAGGTTTCACCCGCTCAGCCCCTCAACGCAGACAGAGGCATGGGGATGCACACCAAAACCGCAGCCAGCCTTCTTGTTTGTGGGCCGGGTGAGCCAAAGCCCAGTGCTGCAGGGCCAGGGGGCTATGACATGGTGGGAAGGATGCTTTAGTGCCCACAGGCACGGGGTGCACAATGGCACCTTGGTTCCCTTGTGCACCCTCTGGCTCAGAAGGACACTGCCCCACTCCAGAGGCCACAGGGACCTGGTTTGCCTGGTTGGTAACAGCAACGGAACACTCTTCCAGGTCTTCTCTGCTCCCAGGGGCTTCCAGCCTACAGGTATTACAGGGCTTGGCTTCACAAGCTCAACCCACTGCAGAGCTGGGATGCAAACCTCACCTTGGGGTGTTTTATGGCACCCCAAGCGTTCAAATGCAAAGAGGCACAGCCCAGCCCTCATCCACTGTACAGGTACCCTACAAGTGCATTGGGTTTTGTGGGTGTTGCTTGAAACAAGTAATATCTTTTATACATCTCCCAGTTATTTTATTTAATTATTTTTTTGGGTCTCAGGTCCGGGATAAGAAACTCCTCAATGACTTAAATGGAGCAGTTGAAGACGCCAAGACAGCCCGGCTTTTTAACATCACCAGCTCAGCCCTTGCCACCTTCTGTATTATCCTTATCTTCATCTTCCTGCGATACCCCCTCACTGACTACTAGAGTGAGGCCAACAGCAGCAGCCGCCGCCAAAATGCCTCTATGCCAGAAGTGTCTGCAGTCGTTTCTTGTAGCAAGGACGCAAAAAAAAAACCCTACACCTTGATTGCAAAAAAAAAAAAAAAAGGCAGTTAAATACATACATAAAAAATTAAATTAGTTTATCAGCCCAGATGAACATACCCTTCCTGCCCCCAAACAGTATGTGAACTGCTGTAGGAAAGGGTCTCACTCTTATACATGCACAAGGAGAAAAATAGACCAAGAAATATTTATTTTCTGGCCAATAAGCCGTGTGACAAGAGCATGCAAAGCCCAGAGCGACACACGCCTAGCGGCAGACAGCTGAGCTCTGGGGAGCAGTGGGGTCCTGCCGAGTGGAAGGCACGTGCAGTGACGGATGGGAACCACAGCAGGGCTGGCTCACAACATATCAGGTGTGTTCAGACCACCCCACCACTCCCCGATATATGGGGGTTTCTTTTTCTTTTCCTCTCTTGAATTTCATCCACTGGTTCAAACAACTCCCAACCCCTGGAGAGCTGAGGGTGTTAGGAAGTTCATGCTAGGGAGCCCCAAAGCCTCCAGAGAAACCCCAAAGCATTAAAGAGCAGGTTTCTCCTCGGGATCTCCTGGCAATGCTGAGAGGGAAGGCACCTTCTGGAGAACTCGCCCAAGCCCCCTAAACCAAGTGCTACTGTATTTCTGTAAACGGTCAATAAAAGATACCTCTGATATCGGATGCTGATGGGTTAATTCCTTCCTTAGGAGGGCTGGGCTCCTGGCCCTTATGGGCTGGCAAGAGAAAATGCTCATGTCACCAGCAGCTGCTTGGGAGAGATTTAAATCATGAGTGAAGGATGCTGCTGCAGGTCGGGGCAGCATGCAGCTGTGAAGGAGGGCGCAGATCCAGATTTAAGAGCAGAGACCTCAGTGACTCCTGTGATGGTCGATCAATGGGAAGCAGGTGAAGGCAGCCGAGTGGGCAGGTCCCCCCTCCCCTGCTAGGACCAACGTTGAAGACAGAAATAAATCGCCGCAGTCTGAACCTGCTGCTACCGCTGCACTTCCCAGGGTCGTTGCTGAGAGCCAGATTTCGGAGAAGCCACGCGTTCGCTGCTGAATGAGGCAGGAGCTCGGAGCCCTTCCCGATAGCTGCCTGCGGTGCTGCAAATCAACACACCCTGACTTGAAAACACCACCAATGAATGGCAAAACCAGGACTAAAATACAGCTTTTCAGTCGCTCTGACCCTTCATCTCATCTCATATGCCACAGCTGCCTCATCTTTTTCCAGCTGTAAGATGGCCTCGTGCCAAGGGAGACTGGTTGCTGCAGACCAGCTGTGGAGCCAGGAGGAGGCAACAGCGTCCACCACGAAAGGGAAGGTGCAGCAAGAGATGGGGAATGCAGACAGGCTGCCGTGGGACACGCTGCTGAGTGCGTGGTTAAATCAATGTGCTCTCTCTGGGCTGTGCTCAGTGAGGGCTGTGCCATAATGAGCCATGGGGACAGACCATGGGGATGCTTCTCTGAAAGCCTCATGAGATGTCACCTCCTTCCTACCCAGGTCCCCACGCCTTCACCCCCACCTGGGCTTCATTTATGGGGGAAGCTACAGGCAGAAGGCCCTGCAATCCTTCCTGGTCCCCACTCACTGGAGGGCATTTCCCTGCCAGATTAGGTAAAGGGTCTGTTTGCACTGAAGCTTCCACTAGCAGTGCAGTACATGGTGCCCTGGGAAGTGTCTCGGCCATGAACTGCTCTATGATCACTCATCCAGAGGTCAAGACTCTTCCCAACGTCTCTTAGTTACTTCTTGCTCCCTTCCCTGAAGCAAGATCTGGGGGGGTCATAGCCATTAGCATTTCTAGCCTAACATATCTAGGGGCTGTATCCAACCTTTGTCCCTGGCAGAGGAAGGAGGTGGCCTGTCACGATGGCAATGCCTCCAAAGAAGGGGCAGCCAAAATGACTCATGTTGCAGCCATGCTGGTAATAGGAGCGAATTAAAGCCTGCTGGGATGGTGCTAGTTTGGACATGACCTGGAGTAGTCACCCCAAAATCCTCCTAGGGTTAGGAGGAGTACAGAGATGAGGTTACATCACCTTTTCCCTCTCCATGTACCTGCACTGAGCTCACATTGACTGTTCTCAAGGTCTTGGCTCAATATTCTTCATCGTCTGAGTACCCATCGTACCTCTCAAGCTTTGCAGCCCAAACACAAGCCCAGCAGGATGGGCTCAGGGGATAACTCATGCAGGGTGACACTGCTTGCAGTGCCAGGGGCTCAAAGCCGCAGATTTAGGTCACTGTGGGACCAAAGTGCCTGGCACCTCTTGCAATAACTCATTGGGACTCATTGAAGCCTTACTGGAAGTGCTTTTGCACTTGGACACACCCCCCCCAACTCTGCAAAATCTTGCGGGGACGGTGCCACCGTCCCCATCTCCCGTGCCACACAGAAGAGAGCTGCCCTGCTTGGCATGCAGGCATGGGGCTGCTCAGATAAAGGCAAAGCTGACATAAAATTGGAAGTGACCCAAAGCCAGCCTTTCCTACATTTAACAAGTGTGACAAATGAGTTACCATCATCCCTTCCCCTGATGGATTGTCTTATCTGCAGGAAAATAGATGCTGGTTTAATGAACCGGGGGGAATAGTGAACTGACTCTGCAGCATTTTTGCATGCATAAACCATCAGGGATGGAGAGGGTGGGCTATTATTAGGAACCATCATATTTATTAATTGTTGCCCAGGTTGTAGGAGGTGTGAACGCTGAAATCGCTGTGCTGCAGCAGGTCGGAGGTCCACCCAGACCTGCCTCAGACAAGAACAGGGTAGCAGAGGAGGATGCAGTAACACTGTGGCTGGAGGAAGGGATGATCAACGCCAGGCAGGTGCTCAGCTCCACGACAGCCCTGGGACCTGGGAGCCTCTGGGCTGGGACAGCCTCTCTTGTAGTGCCCCCTCTTCATTTTAATGGAGCCCCTCCAAACTCACAGCAGTAGGAAAGCACCCCCCAATGGGGAAAATGAGTGGGAGACATAGATTTCCAGGCTTGCTTAGGAAAAAAAAGTCATTTATTCATGCAGAGGTCTTCCAAGCGCAGTAGCATCAAGGTACTTAGTATTCATTTCATCTTATCAGTGTCGGGGAACTCCAAACTGAGACTGCAAAACTGCATCCCCATATACTGGCAGGCAGGTACATCCCAGAGTGCACCGACTGTGCTGTTAAGCAAAAGAAAGAACTTTTTTTCATTTTGAGGGAACGAGGGAAAGAAAAGCAGCAGCCAAATCCGACAGGTCCTCTAACTGTTTGTTGGGGGTTTTTTTTAATTTCGCAAGAAAATTCTGGAAGTGCAGGTTTTGCCAAGGCTGACACCCGATGCAGCAGAAGGCAGGCTTTCGAGGGTTGCTTCTCTGCCTTTTCACTTCTGCCACTCACAGCGTCGCGCTGCACTCTCCAAATCGCACCTTTTTTTGGCTGCGAAGCTGCAGCCTCTGTTGCACTCAGTAGAGGGAAGGAAAACTGAGAGGAGGGGGTAGAAGAGCGGAACAGCCGAACGCTGCTTGAGAAGCATCTTTTGAGATGGAGAAGAACTGATGGTCACGTTGCCATATAGAGATTTAATTGTATTCCTTCAGGAAACCGAGCTTGACAGCTTGATGAGGATTTCTTTTTGCTTTTTTCCTTAGCTCGAGGGAAGAAATGGGGAAGGGGGCGGGGGGGTGACCGGTCCCTTTTAGTCGATATTGTGAGATTGTGCTTCAAATACTGCTGCGGGGTTTGTGCCCCCGGTACGTGGAAGGTGTTTGGGGTGAGGGCGGGGAAAGGCACACTTGCCCGGGGAGGAGGTGCTGCGGAAACAGGGCTCGTTCAGCCCGACGATGAAATGGCTTCGGGGAGGGGGGGACGACGACGACACACGACCCTGACGCCAGCCCCAGCACCTAGGAGGAGGTCAGGGAGGGAGTGGGATGCCGGAGCCGAGCGAGGAGCCGTGCGGCAGGAGGCAGGCAGAGGGCGACCTTACACCGCGCCACCGCAGCTCGCCGCCCATCTCCGCGGCCTCTGGGCGGGCCGGGAGGCTTCGGGCCCTTTGCCCCTCGCAGGCAGTAGGGATCCATCTCTGCTCATCCCGAGCAGCCGGGAGTCCGTCCCCCTCCCCCCCCCCGCCCACGCCCCACTGCCGGGGAGATGCGAGCCCCAAGGCAGGGCAAGCGCTTGGCTTGTGCAAGAAGCAGATGTGGGGTGAGGGCAGGTCCTGCGCCCTAAAACCAGCCAGGAGCGGGTGGAGGTGAGGCGACAGCCCCGGCCCCCCCCAAGGATGTACCCCTTCTTGCCAGCTGGGACATGTGCGTCACACGCGAGAACCCGGGCGCCGTTACACATTTACCCCTCACGCTGGCAGGGAGACGTGGCTGGGGGCCAAGCAGTGCCAGGGGCGGGTGTCGGGGGTCCGCCGCGGATACGCAAGCCTCCCCACTCGCCCGGGGCTCTGCCTTGGCTGCCATGCAGGGCTCAGTGATGCCACCCCTGTGCAAATGCCGCCCAGCCAGTTTGCAGACGATGGCACATCGTATCCCGGCTGGGGTGAACTGGTTTGGGTTTGGTCAGTAAACACGACCCCACAGCTCTCCTACGTCTAGAGGCTGGCAGTAATAAACATGGCGAGCTGGAGCTAATTCAGGTAATGACCTTCCGGCCCCGCACCGGCATCCGCCGGTTCCCACGCCAGGGGTGAGCTGCCAGGCGTGCAGGCAAAGCACGGTGAGTCAGGGCTGGAGCAGGCCTCGGCCTGGATACCCAAATTAACAGTCAAAGAGAGATGCAAATGGCAACCTCTATTCTTCTGCGAGGTGTGTAAGCCGCCAGCAAAGCCCGACGCTGAGCTGTAGCATCATAACCCTGCTTCCCAGGTGCTCCGTGGGAAGCAAGTGGCAGCTCTGGCCTCTTTGCAGCCATGTGCTGATGTCCTGGGTGACCTCACCGAAGTCCCTTCACCTCTATGTTTTCCCCTCCAACACTCTCTCATCGGTTGTTGGCTTCTCAGAGGACGAACTGCAGCCTTGCTTAGTGCCACCAGGTCCAGGGCTTGCTTGGGACCTTGGTACCACAGGCGTCCTGCGACCGGTGCAATTGCAGCAGTGCCTAGATACAGCTGGCGGATACAGGGGGAAGAGCAGGGTGCCGACGGAGCTGCCTTTCCCTCCTCTCCATCCCTGGACGCCGGCAGGCCTGTGCAGGATATGTGCGGCAGGTTGGACAGGGAAGAGCACCCAGCTCTGCAGGCAGATCGTGGCGGTGCACAGCCCTGCTGGGGGGAGGAGAGGGAGGCACAGATGGCAGCAGATGCTCTCATCAGTGAAAATGATTGAAGCAAAACACAAAACAAAAAAAACCTAGCAACTGGTGAGCAGCCTAACAAAAACCAGCACAGGGGTAGAGAAAAAGGGTCTAGACCCAATGGCCCCTTGCACTCCGTGCTGCCTTCTGGCCCAGGGTAATGTTTTTCCCATCCCCAATTCATACGGAGAAGAAAGACCTTGCCTTGTCCTGGAGCCCTAGGCAGTGATTATTTTTTAAGACTTGGATATACTGAAACAAAACCGTTTGGTGCCTGTCCCCTTCCCCATCCCTGTCCTCTCTCTCGTCCCCCTCTCACTGCCTTCAGAGGAGTGAATATGACCTCAGACGGCTTCTAGGCACACCAAAACCACTCACCTACCCTCACTGCCCAGAGCAAACCTGCATGCATGCCAACATGGCATGCTGTCTCAGCACTGGGGGCGAAGGAGCAGGCACGCTTCTTGCACCTGGGGGGTGTTACTGCAAAGCCTCCGCGTGGCTTAGCTTCTGCCACCGGCCTCGGCTCCTCCAGCGTGATCGCTTCGTACCAGTGCAAAGGTCCTGCTCCTCTGCCCCTCCCATCCCCTGACTTTGACCCATCATGCTGGTACTCAGCAACCGTGCCCTGCGTCTGGCACATTTCCATGCTCCTGCCCAGCTTTTCTCAGACACATCCGGGGTGGAGGGAATCAGAGGGAATTTATTCAGTGTATGATGGGGGTTCTTTTCCTGTTTCCCTTTGGCAGGAGCGCCTCGCGGCACAGTCGGAGCCGCAGAATGAATGCTTCTGCAGCATGCGCTGAGCTGAATGGCACAGCACGCAGCCCTCCAGCCTGCTACTTCTGCAATTAATTGCTCAGTAGCTGCTTTTGCGACGTGCACGCGCAGCTCCGTGCCCTGCAAGTACTGAGCCACTGCGCACAGGCAGATATTTCTATCAGGAAAATGGAGATGGATCCGGGGCAGCCCCTTGCGTGAGAAACGCAGCTGCCTGGTGATGCTGCAAGTGTCTTTTGCCTGCTCAAGCACATCAGCGCTCTTCGCTAACAGAGTGACACCATTTTGAGCTTTGCAGAAGGAAGGCAGTGTGCTGGGATTAACTGGGAATCTGCTGGGCTCCATCCCAGCCTTGGGGTAGGAGAGCTGGAGACCTGGCTCCCGGGGAGCACGTGGGCAGGAGCCAAAGAGGAGAGTGATGTCCTTCCCATGGTGGGATGCACAGTTCACTGCAGTCAGTATGTTTCTTTACAAAATGGGGTGATACGGAGCCTGGAAAACCCCTTCCTCCAGCACCTTGGTGTGCCCACTCTGGGACACCACGGCGAGGGTGACGGGCATGCGCGTGGCAGAAACAACCACTCTCAGTAGAAGGGAAGCCGTGTCAGCCCAAGGGTCAACGCCGGCTTCAGCCATCAGCACAGTTTCAAGGTGCCAATACCCCCTGCGGTGGGAATACAGTGCCCTGCACCTCAGCCAGCGCTGCTAGCTCAAGGGTGACGGGAGGCTGGCTTGGCCGGTGGCACAAGGAACTGCATCCGAACGCCAGGCAAGGTTAAAAAATATTATTCGTCCATTTAAAGTAATTGCAGGTTGGCAAAAAGTCTCTCCTTTTTGATGGATAAGAAAGTTGGTTTGGCAGCAATTTCTTTTTCCTAGTTTGACTTTCCTTCATGATCAGGTTGTGATTTTAATCCCTGTAGGATGCAGGAGGCTCCACTGCACTCTTCTGCACTTGGCTTGCCATGGCAATTAGGGGGCCTGGAAAACGTTTTAGCAAGAACTATTACGTGTACAAGCGTAACTCGCATTCAAAACACGTAGCTGGGATGCAATCCATCTTCAGATGCGCCTGAAACCTGGGAAAGAGGAAAAAACAGAGTGGGGCAAATTATTTTTTATGTGCTTTACCTGAAATAAAGCACTTTCCTTTAGCAATAAGCAACTTGCTGCATAATTTTTGCTGGGTTGATGATGGTTGTGATGAGGAGGGGGGGATGCCGGCCCTAGGGCTGAGACAATAGATTCACATCTGGTAAATGGGAGCTCAGAGCGTGAGGCTGCTTTGTTCTGCCTGACTGACCATAACAGCATTGCCCCAGCTCTCCCTTCTTTATTTCCCCTGGGGAAAATAGGGATGCTGCTCGCCCGCTCAGAACACCCGAGCCACCCAGAACCGACTGGGTGTGCTTGTAGCGCTGCCCTCCCTCAGGCTGGCTGCCCTCTTCACGTAGCCAAGAGGTCCACACCCAAATGCCAGAATTTCAGGTTGAACGGGATTGGGATCCCAATAGGGTTAGCTCCCGGCTTTGGGAGGCAGGTGAGGTTTTGCAAGCCTCCATCGCCGCCTGCTCCCGGTCCCTGCGATCCCAGGAGCAGTTTAACAGCAGTGAATCATTTGTTTTGGTTTCTCCCCACCAGGCGCTTGGCTGCAGCAGAAGCAGTGGGCGTGGGAGAGATGCACGCCTCATGGGCTGGAGCCTCTCCTGCTGGCTGTGAGAACCGGTGTCCCACTGGTCCCTGGCCCTGCCGGAGCATCTCCTCTTGTTTGCTGCCATTACGGATTTTGTATGGGTCAAATCTCCTGTGTCCCATCACCCAGGGATGTACCAGGGGGTCTGTGGCGTGGCTGAGGAGACATCGTCAGAGATGGAGGCTCAAGAGGGAGCTCCGCTCAGCCTCTTGCTGGAATGAACTGCCCAAGGCAGGTGTCTGGCAGTCCTTTGGGACACCCCATCCTCTGCTTCTTCCTCATCATCTCCCCATTCCTTGCTTACTGCCAGCCCAGCATCCTTCTCCCATCTCCTTCCTCGCGATCTTCCCTTGCGCGGTGCCACCGTCCGGCCAGGGAGCGATCTTCCCGACAGCCAATCTGGGATGCTCATCTGGCAGCTGCGTGCCAGGCCCAGAGTTGGAAACACTGATTTTAACTGGGGTTTGGAATGAAACCGTTGAAATCCTCTTCCTTCAGCAAGCTTTGTGAGCTCGTGGCTCTCTGCCTAGATAATAGCTTTTACGGGGAAGCTTTGGGATTTTTCAAACTCATTCCTTTCCCCTTCTTTTTTTTCTATTTTACCCCTGAAAAGGGGTGTTGGGTAGGGGAGGAAACAGTCCTAAGCTGAAACAAGACAAGTCTTTCTCAGTTTTTCCCCAGCCAGGGTGCTGCGCATGGCTGCGAGGAGGGAGCTGGGCAGGAAAACCAGCAGGAAAGGCAGAATGAAAGAAGGACCCCAGCTTCGTTCCAGCCACGCTGGGCACGCTCCTGCTCCCGCTCCCACCAGGACCAAGTGCTCCAGAGCCACTTGAGGAGTGAGCACCCATGCTACCCCAGCATCTTGCCAGCGATTATGGTAACTGGGCTGAAATCCATGGCGTTTAGGTAGAGTAGCCCTTGTTTTGCAAAAGTTTCCCTGCTGATGACTTTGGGTGAGCTGATTTTCTGCTGTAGGAGAGGGTATGAACTCCACACTGCTTATGCAATGGGGAGAGTGAGATTTTTTTAGCATCCCAGGGGTTTATATCTTTGGTGTTCTACAAGAAATGACCTTTCTGCGAAAGCTTTTGCCGCCAGTAACTGTGGTAGCTCAACACCCTTCTTGAGCAAGCTGCTGGCTGCGTGTCCGGAGAGAGGAGAGTTAATTTTAAAACATCCGGCATCCGTATCGGCGGGGAGGAAGGTTCCCTTGATTTCCTAAGCGCCAGCAAAACCTAAGCTGCTAAACCCTAATCCCTCTCTAAGCTGGAGCTGCCAGGCCAGGGCCAAGGACAGAGAACAACCCCCACTGCGTTGGCCAAACCAGCCGCGCGGCTCTTTGGTGCCATTGCAGCGGGATGGAGGTGAGCCCACCCCGTCCAGCCAGGAGCCGACCCGTGGGCCAGGGTCCCTCTGAACCCCCAGTTTGTAGGCCGCTCTTTGCCATGCTGGCCTCTAAGACTGCGCTGCGTTTACGTCTGCTCTTCCCCAGCTTGGACGCTTCAGAGCGAGCGAGCGAGCGAGTCCTGCGAGGCCATGCCGGCAGCCACCCTGTTGCTCCAAGTTTGGCAACGGGGTGTCTGAGGGGGACAAAGCCGGCACCTGGGCCGCAGGCAGGGTGCACCGGCAGGCAGGAGGGGTGGCTCTACCTGCGGGAGAGCTCCGGCCTCGCCGCTGCCTGCGTCAGGCCAGAAGGGCAGCCCGGGAACCGTCTCCGAACCAAAAATACATGAAAGCGTGGGGGGTTTTGCCGCGAGCAGCCCGGCACTGGAGGTGTCCCCTGGGAACTTCAAGGGGGGCCGGGAGGGCCACCCCCCGAAAAAGCCTTTTGCTGCTCAGGCCGCGCTCTCCGCGGGGTGGGCATCACCCAAAACCACCGGGCGTGGGAGACCCCACGCAGCCCAGCGGCCGGGCAGGGCCGGGGGCTGCCCGGGATGCGCGCAGGCAGCGCGGGCCCCGGGGGGGGGGTGGGGGGACGGGCAGCGGCGCTGCGCCGGGGCCGCGCAAGTCCCGCGGAGCTCCGCGCCGCCGGGCCGGCCCGGGCCGGGCCGGGCGGGGAGGGGAGGGGAGGGGAGGGGAGGGGAGGGGAGGGGGGAGCAGCGCCCGCTCCCTCCGCGCCGCTCCGCGCCCGCGGGGCTGACGTCACCCTGCCCCTGCGCCGCCCGCGATGATTGGCTGCGGGTGACGTCAACGCTGTCTTTTTTTTTTTCCTCCCCCCCCCTTTTTTTTTCCTCCCCCCCCCCCCCCCGTTCCCGAGGCATGACCTCATCGCCAGCGCATTCCCGGCGGCGCGCGGAGCGGCGCGGAGCAGCGCGGAGCGGCCCGATTCCCTCCCCCCCCCGCCCCCGTCCCCGCCTCCGACCCCGTCGTCCCCCCCCCCGGTCCCCCCCCCGCCCGCCGCGGCATGCGGGCCCTGCGGTGCCGGCAGCGGCCGCGCCAGCGGACAGCCCGCGGAGCGGCGCGGCCGTCCGCGCCCGCCGCGCCGGGTCAGTGCATCCCCCTATAGATGTCTATAGGCGCCGGGTCTGTGCGCCCCGCGGGGGGGTGGGGGGGGCGGGGGGGACGGGCGGGGGGCGGCGCGTCCGCATGTGCGGAGCGGAGCCGGTATCGCGCCCAGCGCCGGTGGACAGCGCGAAGACATATACCTCTATACGTACGTGTATATATGTATATGTAGATACAGGGCTTGGGGGGGTGGGGGGTTCAAGGCGGGATTGGAATTATTCTGGTGCAAGGAAAAAAAAGGGGGGGGGATGCTGGGGCTGGGGAGGGAGCAGCCCTGCAGCGGGCTGCGCCGCGGGGATGGGGGGGGGGGGGGCTGGAGCTCCGCGGCCGCGCATGTCGGGGACGCTGCGCTTGTTTTCGGGGAGGGGGGGGGGGGGGGCGGTGCGTTGAAAATCCCACCGTGCCTTCGCGGTGTGCGGTTGCCGGGCGGTGGTGGTGCAGGTGAGGAGGGGGTTTGGGAAGGTCCGGGGAATAGCCGCTGTCCTGCTGGGCCGGGGGTCGCGTATGGGGGGGGGGGTCTCTTGGGGGCTGAGGGCTGGGGTTTGAGGAAGCCGTGTTAACAGAGCTGTGGTTTTTCTGATGATGAAAGAGGTTGGAGTGTCGCCCCGTGTCCTTGGCGTTTAAACGAAGCCGGCATGTGTTCGACAGCGGGGGTTTTCACGCAACACTTCGCTGCTGCGGCTCCAAAGGCGCTGCTAGCGATTAATGAGTTAAGCTGCCTGTTTAAAATAATTCCCTCCACCTCCCCTAATGTGCATGGACCGATTGATCACACCCCCCCACACCCCCCCTCCAGTTATTATATAGTGATAAATGTTGCTTTCTGTGCTGAGCGTTGGTTGTCTTTAAAGATTCCTGGTTATTTCCCTTATTGATAAATAAGTTCCTTCTCCTTCCTGCTCCCCCCCTCCCTTTTCTCCTCCCCCAGAATTAAATTCCTGAGCAACAGCAAAAGCTGATGTCAGTGCTTCAGCTTGCATTGGGGGAGCTCTGTGCACAGGTCAGTAATTTGCGGTTTCGTTAGAAGGAAGGACGCGGTGCGGTGCTGTTCTGTCAAGGATATTTGGATTTTTCTAGGCACGGATGCGTTTATCCTTCATATTGCGGTAGTTATCAACAGCTCCCTGGTGGGAACTGGGAGCTGCATAAGCATGTGTGGAAGAGACCGTCCCCGTCCCAAGCAGCTAGTGATGACAAATGCATTGGGAATAGTTGCTGGAGGTTTCAATCTCCCTCTAATTTGGGGTATAAAGGCAGGACCCCCCTCAAGGAGACGGTCAGGATATCCAAGAAGCCCCGGACAGGTAGCGCTGAGGATTGCGCCTGGCAATCCAGGGGCCATGTTAACCTTGAAAGCAGCTTGCCCGTGGAGCGGTGTTTAACGTTCACTTGCATTGTCTCATCCTCCTGCGCTAAGGCGAAAGGCTCGGGGCACAGCTGCCTACGCGCCCAAACGCGGCTGCGGAGAGCTTTGTTTTCGGAAGGACTCGATGCATGGGAATTGGCGCTTATGGGTTTGGCCTTGCCTCCGTCAGACGGAGTTTGCTGGTGCTGTCGGAGGGTGTCCGTGCCGGGAGGACTCTCTCTGCGGAAGAGGTTTGTTGGGGTTTCGGTTCTGGCTGGGGGTTCCTGCGCTTGCTTTGGTTTTGCTTGTAACGGTCCCCAAAACAAAATAAGCTGCAGCACTGAGAAAACCCTCCTGGCCGTAGCTGGAGGTATTGGGGATTTTTAAATGCCTGCAAGGGCTTTGCAGGTGTCTTGTCCCCAGTTTTGCCTGGCACAGCCATACTGGCAGAACCTGGATGTGTAGGACCACAGAGGACAGTTAGGCGCATGAGCAGCAGATGGATGCCCAAACCCCTCTTTGCGATCGCAGTAAGCAGAAATTCCTGCCCTCAGCCGATCGGCAACACGCTGGAGCAGCACAAACCTCGGGCTGGAGGGTCTCCAAGCCGAGATGGCAGCATCTCACACCAAAAGGCTTTTAACCCAACAGATTTACCCCCCGTGGCTTTCAGTTGTCCCTGCCTTGACGCAAGGTAGGGAGTCAGGAAGGAAACTTGGATCTAGCATTGCCGTTTAAAATCTAGCCTCAGCTATGCTAGTGAGAGCTGAGCAAGTGGCCAGAGCCCTTAGGAGCGTTCACTGGGGGCTTTGCGTGGAAATTATTCTTGCAAACACTGCGCCGTGCTTGTCTGTGGAGCATGTTTTTGCTGGCTGCCAGGCACCTTGCTGAGAAAGCCACTGAGGTGCCTGCCTTTGGAGAGCTTAAATTCACCTAAAATTAAATGCAACACTACTATTACTACCAAAACACCCCCAAGGGCTGGGCAGGACTTTGCAGTAGTGTCTGTCCCATACCGCCAAACTGGATCTTGGGAGGTGGGAGAAAACTACCTTCTCCCCCTGCAGCCACGTGCCCCCTAAAAAGACCTCCCCAAAGGCTGGAGACCTGTTGTGGCTCTGGATTTCTGAAATTACTTCTCTTGGCATGAATAGGAGTGAGTACTCACTCCATCCCTACCCCTTACCTCTGCACCAGCTGCTTTAATCTACGTAAGAGATAGGGAGTGCATTATAGGTGCTTTTCCTCTTTGGATTTGCTTCGTTGCCTTTAAGCGAGGCTGTTCTCAGGGATCAGAGGTTAGCTGCTCCGGTGCACAGCTCAGCTCCCGAAGCCCTGGACACAGGCAGGTGCAGAGCATGTTAACTCTGTCGGGGTTGGAAGGAGGAAAAGGAGGTACTCCAGTGCTTGGCAGCCTTGATTCATGGTGCAGGTTCATAGGACACCGCAGTCATACTGAAACAGTTCTGGCAAACTGAGTCTTGCAGAGAAGGAGGTGAGAAAGAGAAGGAGCTTGAAGATGCTGACTCCTCTCTGCCTGGTAGGACAGCTAGGAGATTGCACTAGGAGAGTTTGTAGACCTTTCCGCCCTCTGCCGTGGGTTTAATGGCAGTGTTAAGGGGGAGATGGCTGCAGAAACACCCGGGTGCTCCCGCTCCTCCAAGCGCAGCCGCTGGGTCTCACCCTGCTCTTTTCCTTGCTGCTATGCAGAGAAACTCCTGCAGCCAGAGTGGCGATGCCGTCATCCTGTGGGGAAAGCTTCAACGTGCTCCTCTGCATCCCCATGCCCTCTGGGTTTTAAAACCTGTTTTTCAAGCTTTAAGTTTCTTCTCTGAAGATACACCTGTCCCGCCTGATGCCGAGTGGGAAGGAGGCACCTGACGTAATTACGGGCAGGCTTGGGGAAGGGAGGTGAGTGGCCTGGGAGCATTCATCAGATAAGAAGCTAAACGAGCTCTTGGCTCAAGATTTTCTCAAGCTTGCTCAGGAGACCTGGGCGTACTTCCTGTGCAGGATTGTAACACAGCCAGGGGATCGTGAGGGGGGTAAAAACTGACCGTGCCAAGATGCTCTGCACAAATGGCATCAGGGGCTGCCCTCAAAGCAGCAGTGACTAGTGGCAGTGCAGTTCCTGCAGGGACGGCGGGTGGTGTATTGCACCCCGGCGATGGCCTGATGGCTTCGCCTGCTCCTCTGATGGAGGGCGAGACTGTGGCATGCATCACATCCCCATGGGAGAGATGCTCTGCCAGAATCCGGCCAGAAACTGAGACTATGGTGGAACATACCAAGCTCTGGCCACGGTGGGTGCCTTGATCACCCTGTCTCTTCTTCAGCATGAGATCACAGAAAGGAAAACAGGGTCTTATCTCTTCCTCTTCCAAGAGATGTTTGCAGACTACTGCTGCAAGCCTTTGGGTCAGTGCTATCCGAGAGGCTCCGTTGGCTCTCAACCATCTCCACATCGAGCAAGGATAGTAAGAGTAAGGGAAGGCCATGTTGGGGGGCTGTGCCCAGCACAGAGCCCTGCTCAGCCTACGCTGCAGATTGTCATGGCTCCTGTAGGACAGCTTGCTCCATCTCTCTGCTATTTGGCTTTTCCTCTCTGGTTTTCTAGACCCAGCTGGACAAGGTAATGTAGGTTGGTGTGCAGAGGCCTTCTTCCTTTGCTTTGCCCAGAGCTTCTGTGGGGTTTTTGCTGCTCTGGACCTCCAGTTTCCAAAAGCGATAAGTAGTACTTGTTTGCATGGTGCCTTGGAAGGATCAGTATTTCAGAAGATAGGTACAGTGGTAGCCCAGGCTGGGATCAGAGGAGAACCTGGAGGTGCTCACTGGAAACTGGTCCAGCACATGAAGAGTCTCCTAGTGCAAGCAGGGAGCAATAACAGCACAGAAATGCAGGGACTGTGTTGCATAAAGGTGAAATAAGTGATGCATTTTGCACTGACTTAAATTAAGAGCATCCCAGCAACCTATCTGGGGCTGGAAATCCTTCCTTGATTCCCTCTTCTCTTCCCACTCCTCTTATGCCTTTTTCCATGTTGTTTGCTGTGCATGGAAAGCCCTCATGGTTCCTGCTTGCCCACCCCGATGTGTGCATGCATGACTTGTCTGCCTTCATTGTACCTTTTTTAAACCAAGGCTTCGGGTCCCTTGGGGCAGAGACCTTGTGTTCTTCAGGAATTTCTCCAGAGCCCTTCAGGGTGCTCTAGCAATTTGCTAAAGAGGGTCTGTGTGTAGCATTTCTGCATGCTGAGTTATGGGGAGCATAATTTCCGAGCCTGCTGATGACTGGGAACAAGTCATTTGGTGACCAGAAGGACAAGACGACCTGTTCTGGTGTTGACATTAGCTCTCCTCTAAGGGAGAGAGGAGTTGGACCAGATGAGCTCCTGAGGTCCCTTTCAACCTAAATTATTAGTTGCCTTGCTTCTCCCAGGCTTTTGTAAAATACCTGTTATTAGGCAGTGATGGTGAGGGGATGTGAAACGAGGTGGACCACTGCTTTGATCCCGTATGGAGATTCCAATGACAGCATGACCCTGGCATCCTCCCCTCCACAGCACGCGTTCTCCAGCCCTGCTAATGATGCAGTGCGTCTTTCCGGTTCATCTCTGGCGACCCGCATTACTCATCCGGCATGTAGGTGTGCGGTGTGCCCGCATCCATGGCTTTTCATCTTGCCTTTTTTCTTCTTTTTAATAGGGGATTTAGTTCTTTGAGGAGTGCGGCTGTCTAAAGCTAGCACTTGGTAATTCAGCTGATGCAGCAGAAGCTCTGGTAGAAATTTCAGTCCATTTATTAGGTGATTGCAGGGGTTTTTTTGTCAAGCGAGTCAAGCCCTTCCCACACATTAAACCTGCATCTGCTTAAATCACACATCTCCCATTGAAATCCAGCCCCTCCTGGGTAACGCCAGGCAATCTGCTCCAAACAAAGAGGGTCCATCAGTCTCTGGGTTGTGCTGTTGAAAAGAAGCAACCAAGAAGTATCTACAGCATCCGATTCTTTTTGCGTTGCCTCTAACAACCCTCCTTTCCAAGCTTGCGATGGCAGCCTGGTCCTCCTTGAGCCGTAGCTTGAGTGGAGTTATTCATGCCATCTTCATCTGCCTTGGCCGGCAGCCCTGCGTGGGGAGCGGACGGGCACAGCCTGAGCCTCGCTTGGCACTTGAGGCTGTTGAGTAGAGGGCTGGTGCGGAGAGGGTGCCAGCACTGCTGACTTGTGAGCTAGCCTGTGAAAAACCATGTTAACCGCTTTGCTGCTGTCGGTGGACCTTGCAGAGATGTTCTGTCCACCGGCAGCTTTCCTAGCTCGGCGGGGCTGAGACCCAGAAGCCAAGCAAGCCTGGAGCTCTCCTTTACACCCTAACTGCTGCTCACCTCAGATTCGGCTCTTCTGGTGGTAAGTCAGAAGGATGTGGCAGGGCAGGAAGGTGACCCAGAGTGACAAGCCTCCAGCCGAAACTGAGCCAGGGATCTCTGAATTATTCTGTGGGGTGGTGAAGGGACAAAACGCCTCCTGCACACCAAGGGAAGTTGACTGCTGCAAAAAACCCGAATGCAAATCTCTGACTGGGCAGAATCTCCCCAGACACATCCTTTTGTAAAGCACTTGCATTGTACCATTAAAAATAGATCAGCGCGTTCTCCGCTTGCTTGCTGAATGCTGATGCCTGTAATTCTGTGTCATCCTCGCAATCCCTTCTGCTTTGAGCTTGGCTGCCTCTTTGTCTGGCACCTGAGCAAGGTTCATTCAGCAGTAACTGATACAAAGATAAGTGTGAGCTCTGTTCAGTCTAGCAGGACAGGCCGGAAGGTGAGGAGGACTGAACTGATCTTAGCTGGGGGTCAACCAGCAACCCTAAAGGGGCAAGGCTTGGTGTGATCACCCATGTTTTCTGTTGCATGGTCAGAAGCAGGGATGAGTGAGACCTGCTGGCACGGAAATGAGTTGGAGGGTGTTGAAGCTCTGGGTGGATGTCATGATATATCTCTGGGGTTTTTTTTGGTACTGGGGTTAAAAAAATATATATATCGTGCTTCAATGTCTGCCTGGAGTTGGTGAGGGGAATATTGCTGCTTGTTTCCCCCAATGAAGGAGTTCATCTAGTTTGCCACCCACAATGATGAGACGGATTAAGAGAGATGGCCCATGTTACAAAATGCTGCAATACCCAGCTCTCAGTAAAGAGGCCAGGCTGTAGGATTTCGTAGAGGAAGAGCTATGGCATCTGACCAGCAAGCCATGGCTCAGCGTGGTCAATGGGCACATGCTTGTCCAGGGTGGTGAGGATGGAGGAAGACCTGCAAAACACTTTGTTTGACCCCTGTGTCATCTCAGATTAACAGGACAAAACAAGCTGGTAATGAATGACAGCCCCCAAGGGAAAAGGAGAGAGCAGGGCAGGAATGTCAGCTTGGGCTTTGCCTGTCTTGTGTGTTTTCTCTAGATAAAGGTAGTCCTATGAAACCCAGAGTTGGTGCCTCCTCACTGGGACTGTGGTAAGAGGTAGAGCCTGAGCTGACAAGTGCTAATTCATCCCAAACCTATAAGCAATGTGGCTATTGTGTGGATACAGGAAATTCAGCAAGCCTTGAACCAGGTCGGAAAAGCCTTGCAAAACATATTTACTGCCCTGGGGAGTGTCTCATCCCATCGAAAACCAGCGTAGCCACTTGCATTTGGGTTGAATCCTGGGTCTCCTAAGGAGGGCCAGGGTTTCAGTGGGTGTAGGGTGGCGTAACTGTGGACATTAGCCTCTGCTGGCTGGGAACCTGTGCTGGGATCTGCACCTCACTTTGCACTGGTTGTTGTCAGAACCTGCATAAAACCTGCCAGAAGGCAGCAACAACAGTTGTTCTTCAGTGAGGCCAGGGGTCCTATTTGTCATTTAAATATGCGGGGGCTAATGACACTGCACTGGGCAGGTGCCAGCAGGCTGCCCCTGTGTTTGCTAGGTGCTTGCTTCACCAGCCTTGGCCTCACCCATGACTGTCTCTGGCACTCTGTTGAGATGGACAAACTCATGTCGCTTGGGATTGTCCTTAAGAAGTGAAATGCTGGCGTATTTATCTGCAGCCTTGAAGAACAGCTTAATCCTGTGCTTTCTTTCACTTAGCATGTAGGCATTGTGGGAAAATAGTACACGTGTCCTGGAGACCCTTTCTGCAGGAGATTGCAAATGCACCCAGCAGGTATTTACAGTGTCTGGTGTCCCAGGACAAGAGAGCCAGACCAGCCCTGCAGAAGTATCTAACCGCATACCTTTCTGGGCTACCTCTGTCTGCCCTTGTTGCAAAAAAGCACACAAGCTACTGGAGATCCCCAAGATAAGCCTGCTGGACTCATGGGGTCATGCAGCAAATGATGGGGATATCAGGCAGTGGGCAGCAAGGGCCCTTGAAGCATCAATAGGACTAGATTTCCCTTCTCCAGTATGACATGTCCTCTGTGATGTGTGCCAAGCTGCTCAAAGCAGAAGGTGCTTTCAGCTCTGAGATGAGAGCCTGGCCAGTTCTTGGCTTGGCAGGATGAGGATGGAAATGGGATAGCTTTGGTATTAGAAAGCAGCGTGCTTGGGAGCTCCATCCTCAGCACAGGCAAAGGCAGCGATTAAATGGCTGGCTGGTCATGGATAACCTTTGGTCTTAGATTTCATAGGCTTTAAAATGAAAGCTTGTTTTTATACTAAAGGGGAAAAACATACAAATCATATTAAAAGCACAAGTCTAAGAGGAGGAGATACTGGCCTTGTCATCCAGACTCTGGGTACATTCCCTTCCCTGCTGTCCCTGTTGGCTTTTCCTGACCGGATCTCCAGACTGACCATCGCGGCTGCAGTCAGAAATTTTTCTGGGAACAGCCAGTCTGCAAATCCTTAACTAAACCTAGGTCACTTTGGTGGAAGCGGGCTAGGAGGCGATTGCATTTGCAGTTATAGCCCATCCAAAGCTGCTGGCACAACATCAGATGGTGGGAGGGGATGAGAGACCCCTTTGCTTGGCTCAGCTGCAACCAGAAGAGCCAGTCTGCCTTTCGGGGTGAGGGGTGCATGGGAAAGACTCCCTTGCTGGCTATGACTTGTCCTCTTTCCTTTCATCCCTGTGTTCCTGTCTGTGGCTCGAGTGTGAGCAGCCCCTGAGCTGCCCCATGCCACCAGCCGCGTACCTGAGGCTTACCATCCCCATGCTAGCGCTGCCACATGCATCCACACCATGTCCCTCATCCAGTGTGAATGCACCATCTAGCTCTTTGCTGAAGGACATCCTGGTCCTTCAACCACATCTTCCAGTGGAAATCACCTTCTGGACCGAGGACTGCAGGTGCAGAGGCGAAATGAGAGGCATGGGGAGGTGAGCTGGTGCTGCTTGGGTGCGTACAGCTCCTTGCAGGGCTCCTCACCGTGCTGCTTCCAGCCTACGGGAACTGAAAGGAGACTGCGGCACAGAAAGGAGGAGGGGGAAAAAAAAAATTAAAAAATCGTGAGATCAGCAAGCAGCTGGGCCTGAAACCCTGGCAAAGGTGCAGTGGTTGCCTCCTGGTGATGTGCTGTGGGAAGAAGGGGAGGCTGCCCCTTCCCCCCTTCCTGAAGCCCTCCCTGCATGGAGGGGGTGCACAGAGTCTCTGTCCCTGGGGTGGAGGGGTGCCTGCAGTGTGTAGGGAGTCGAGATGGGGATGTGAGATCAGCATGGATGAGGCTGGGGAGGAGTCCTCTGTCTGCCCTGGGAAAACCCCCTGGGGGTGTTGGGGGGTTTAGAGCAGGCAGCAGACTGCATTGCCATCTCCCCTACATCTTCATACTGCTGGGGCTTGGGAGATGTAGTTCCTCCCCGCCCTTGAGATTCACTGGGGGAAGGTGGGCAAGCAGACTTTGCATGTGGGTTAGTGGATGTGGTTAGTGATGTTTCCCAGCCTCCAGGAGCAAAAGAAAAAAACACTCCATTTTTCCATCGTCAAGCAGAGAAACCTTTTGTGCTGCCTTTTAAAGGGACCTTGAGTAGCTGCTAAGAAATCATCAGCAGTTACATCACCTCCAAAGCGGCTACTGCAGGCACCTGACAGCTTTGTCCCATTCCCACCCTGGGGGATCATTAGTGCTCCAAATTCCTTGCCCTTGGAGAAAGCCTGCATCTCTCGCTGGGAGGGAGAAGCTGCCACGCAGTTTGTGGTGCTGTGAGTGGCTGAAGGGGATCAGTAGAGGGGCTGAGGTTCACAGCAGATGGGGTAGAGCGGAGGGACAGATCCTGGAGATTCCTAACCCCATCCCGTTTGCTAAGCTGGGTTCATCAGCCCGTGCAGGACCCGAGCATCTCTCCGGGAGTGAGCCGAAGGCGCCGCAGTAGCATCGCCTCGGGCCGGAGACGCAGCCGTTGCCTGGCAGCTGCGGGTTTCCAGGGAAACCAGAGGTGCTAACTTGTTAATGAGCCCGCGTCCCTGATTGCTGCTGCAAAATAATAAAAATTAGTAATAGGCCCGTGATTTAGGAATCCCTCAAACAGCATGAGCCTGCCGAGGGGAGTTCGCTAAGTGCCGAAGCACTTGAAAGAAATGAGGGGATGGGAAAGGAAAAAAAAGAGGGGAGGGCTTGGCTAAAGTGCTGCATTTTACATCTTAATAAGTGTCTGGAGAGCTAAGGGCTGTTGGGGTCCTGCCAGCGTCCCAGTGATAAGCCTGGGGCTGGTGGCAAGGCTGACCTGGATGGATGGAGGAGCCCTGGCCAGGCAGCATCTCGCTGCAGTGCTCGGAGGATGCGGACATTTCCCCTAATGGACTAAATGTGAGACTAATGGACTAATTCCCCCCTAAATGTGAGGGGAAAAGCCACATCGCTTAGCTCAGTGGTGCTGGGTCCCTGATGGACATGGCAGTTCTTTGGGAACAGCTGCTTTCATGGGTTACAGGGGACAAACGAGCCGGCGTTTCTCTGTGGTGCTCTTATCCCTTGGTAAACTCAAGTTGGAGATGCCACCAGAAGAGCATGCTCCTGGGATGAGCATCACAGGGAGTGTGCTATAGATCCAGTCTCACTTACATGATGGAAATGTGTTCATGGGGTCAGAGCTGCTTCCTGCACCAAAGCTGGCCTGCCCGAAGCAGTGAGGGGAGCATCTCCTCAACTGAACCATGTTTGGAGGGTAGACCTCTCTAGGACACAACTACTGTCTTGGTACAAAGAGCGGACATGCCAGTTACTGAGGTTTATAGTTGCTACAGAGACATGCTGGCCTCCCAGTTGATGTCTCCAGTACAAGAGAAACCGGATCAGTGCCCTTCCTCTACCATGTCTCTCAGCTGGGGGCCTTGTGCAAGACAAGAAATTTAGGGAAGTGGCCTCCACATTGGTGACCTGTGTGGGGCTAGCACAGGGATGAGTTCCCGTCATCTGTTGTGCCACACAGACTCAGGCTAGGGCGTGTTTTGGATTTTCTTGCTCTCTTGCCTAGCCTGACCAGAAGAGGGTCGGTCACAGCCAGGTTGACCACTTGCCCTCAGCCCGGCTTGCCGCGTCCATCTCTTGTCACGCTCGTGACTTTTGTGGCCAGCACCCCTCACCTGACACGCACATCCATGGAGTTGACGCCGGGGACAGAGTCCCGATGAGCGGGCAGTTAGCCCAGACTCTGCCTGTCTTTCTGTCCCCTGGCTGCAGTGTGGCCTCTCCTGCTTGGCTGTTCCCATTCAGCTAAGCCATGTGCCCATCTCCTCATTACAGGCACTCCAGGGAGAGGTGGGATTAAAGGATTATGGTAATGTTCTTCAGGAACACTCAAGAAGATTATGATGGCTTTAATAAACTGATAAGAGAGGGACACAGCTATGTTTCCGAAACCCTAATTTAGGTTCCAGGTTAACCTTTTCCCTGGTCTCCTGTCACCATGGTGAGAAGATCTCTTACTTCAGCAGTGCTCCATGGCTATGCCTGTTGCTTCAGTTTTCCTTTTGATCCATCTGAGCAGAAGCAGAAAGACATCTTCCTTCCTTCTCTGGTAGCCTTCCCAGATACGGAGGTGTTAGAGCTTGTTCTTCTCAGAGACCATCTCACACACAGCTTGCGAGGTATTGTGAAGGTCTCGTAGCCTCTGCTGGTACCTGGGCATCTGTTAACTGGGGATGAACCCACCACCCCTCAGTCTGGCTTCAGAATGTCCTGTGGTTGCTGGCAGAGAAGTGGCTCATTGGCTTTGACCTGGCTGGACGTACTCTTAGAGAAGTCCCTGTGCCTTGGGTCTAATGCCAAGATTACAGCTCCCTATGACTGTGTTCGGTTGGTCATCTCCATCCCCCATAAAGGCTCCTGGAAAGAGGGGCAGAATGGACCAAACTTGCCCTGCCTTCTCCTACATCTTTCAGGTGGAGCTGGGAGTGGCACCTGGCTGATGTGTCACACATGTCTGCCACCAGGTAGGTCCACCTGAACGTGCTGAAGCAGCCGTTTATCTGGTTGTCCTGCAGGAGGGCAGCTATTAGCTGAGCTGGGAAACCTCCTCGTCTGTCTTCTCCAATCTCTTCCACCCAAGTTCCCAGTCATCTGCCAGAGCTTCAGGAGTGGAAGGCCTCTTCTGAGTGGGTTTCTCTCAGAGCAGTTAGGTGATGAAGGATCTATTATCTTTCCCAGACCCCTCTACTTGTGTCTGAGACCCCCAAAGTTTACCCCTTGCTCATTATCTCGAGAGCAGATACCATGTTATCTCCAGAGGTACTGTGCAATATGTCCCCGCCTGCTGGATCACTCCTTCCTCCCACTTCAGTCTTTCCTTCTCATCCCTCTGCCATGGTATTATCCCCATCTTTTTTGTCTGTCGACTCTCTCCATCCCCTTTTTATTTCTTGGATGTAATTGGGAGAGCCGAGAAGAATTCACAGCCTGGTGTCCTGATGGGGAAGAGAGGCAGAAAGTGATTTGGGGAGTGGGGTGTGAAAGGAAGACGAAGGGGAAAAGCTGGCTAATTTGCATCCTTTCTGAGTGCCCTGGCTCTATAGCCAAGGTACAGCAGGGGGTCTTCTGGCAAGGCGGTAGCGACGTAATGAGGTGTGTCATATCCCAGCAGGAGCCAGCCTCGCTCCCCCTCAGACCCCCTAATTAGAACTGTTTCAATTTTTAAGCCCCCCTGGAGGAGTGCTGGGGAGAGGCGGGGAGAGCGGGGTTCCTGCAGCAGGGGGACCGCCAGCCGCCTGCCGAGGGGGCAGCTCTAATTGGAGTCATCGCGAGGAGCCACAGAGCGATACAAGCTCGCCGTGGGGCTGGGGACAGTGATGCCATAGTGCCGCAGGGCTGCCAAAAATGCTTTGTGCCAGGAGAAACCATCACTATTGCAGCTTTTAAGGGATTTTTCCCCCCACCCTAATTTAAACTAACACATTGGCAGAGGTAGCAGGAGTGTGATACAGGGGCGGGGGGGAATGGCACATCTTATTGTGGCCTAGTATTAGGAGCTTGGATCCTGAGGCTGAAGCCTGGGACATCTACTCCTTGCTTTGTGAGGCAGGTCTGATAGCCCAGGGAAGCTGGGGCTGTTAATGCTGGAGTCATGAGCCAGAGAAAACGCTGGAACCGCCCCCATCCTCGTATTCTGTAGCTTTCCATCTTTTTCCTGCGAGCTGTTTGTGTCCTCCAGGTCTGGTGACTGGTAACTGAGGTCCCTGTCATTTTACCCAGTAGTGTGTCCTACTCAAGCATCCCTTTTATGTCTTGAGCTACCATTGCAGTAGGTGTCGGCATCACAGGGGCTCAAGCGTAGGAGCTTCCAAGAACTGCTGGCTTACTCGGATCATGGTGACTCATAAGCCTCCTCTAGTCGATGGACCAAATCCTGGCCCTGCAGCAGTCAATGAAAATCTTTACGCTGGCCTTTTCAGGCATGGTATTCATAGTCCTCCTAATTCAGATGCATTAGAGCTTCCATGGAACAGCTTGTGGGTTCTCTCTAAAACACCGTCTGGCAGGAACAAGAGGAGCCTGGTAGTAGCCCAGGCTTATTTTCTGAATGACTGCAGCAGCATTAAAACCTAATGCCATTAAAACATGCTTGCAATGATGTGTGCCATTAAAACCTAAGACGATACCCTGAGCTGAATGTCTCCGAGCCTGCCTATTGCTCTTGCAGACCCCACAGGTGTGGAGGAAGTTTGTTCTTCTGTTAGCACTTCAGAGAGCACCAGGCTCGACCCTCCTCAGCTCCTAAGATGGAGCCCCGATATGTACCCCTGTATATGAACTCCCTTTTAAAGTCTGTGCAAGTTAGACGCTGGAAAGCAGTAGCCACTTCGGGGCTATCTCAGTCCAAGTACAGCTTCCCAGGGCCTCTGCTCTGCCCTAATGCCTGGCTTGTTTCTCAAAGGCAGGAGTGAAGGTCAGCTCGACTTCTTGGCTTCCAAGAGAGGTCATCTTCTCTTGACTTGCCAGGAGGCAAGCTGGCAAGATACCTGTGAGCAGGCTTTGATAAAAAGGCAGGCGAAATCCAATGTGAGGTGATGGACTTGGGTGAGCAAACCTGATTTGGTGATGTGTTTGATGGGCCCTGAACTAGCTATTACCACGTGGCAGCAAAACCTTAGAGCTGAGCTAAGCTGCTTCTGTGAAACCATTAGCTCTGTGCTTGGCAGGGGTCAGAAAAAGCAAATTGAGTGCGAGGAGCTGTTGGGCTGGGAACACGGAAAGGAGGAGACATCTTGCTCCATGCAGGTCCCGGGTGTGCCTGTCTCAAACATGGTGTGTCAGGACTGACCAGGGTGGCAAAAGGCATCCAGCATCTGTACAACAGGCAGCTATGTAGATGCTCTGACCTGAAAGGCTCCTAAATTAGGTCTAAATGTGGTGAGAACCGTGGGGAAGGTGATTAGGGAAGGGACATGCATGGCCTCTTCCAGTGCAACTAGTAAGGGTCAGCCAGAGAAGCCATCGGTTAGCAGATTTGGAGCAAACCAGGGGAACGACTTCTTCATTGTAGCCGGCAAACTGTTCTGCTCTCTGCCACTGGCCACTGTGCCTGTTAAAAGCTGACATGGCTTCAAAAAGCCATTAGGCAAATTCATGGAAGAAAGCTCTGCTGAGGGCTATTAAATACCAAGAGACAACCTCTGGCTTGGGCAGCTCTGGAGCCACAGATGCCCGCGGGCTGGCCAAACGTACCTAGAAAGTGTGGCTTGTTGCACTCTTACACTCTTCTGAAGGCCAAGCCCTTGGGGACTTGGCCCGAGGTGAATGTCGTGTCCTGCCCAGCTGACCGGTTGTCTTCTCCTTTTCTCTCTTTCCAGGTTCAGCACAATGAGTTGGCATCCTGGGTGTTAGCAGCGTGAGGAGTCCAGGACGGGTGCTGCCCTGCTCACCCCTTACCCCCTCGCTCGTTCCCCTCGGGGAGACGGGTGCTGGTGTCCCTGCCCTGCCCTTCCGCCCCTTGCCCCCTACTCTCTCTAGAGGGGACGGGCCCGTTATGGCTGGGGACAGGCTCCCACGCAAGGTGATGGACCCAAAGAAGCTGGCCAGCCTCTTGAGGAACGGAGCAGAGGGCACCCTGGTCATCGACAGCCGCTCCTTCGTGGAGTACAACTCCTGGCACGTCCTCAGCTCCGTCAACATCTGCTGCTCCAAGCTTGTCAAGAGGAGGCTCCAGCAGGACAAGGTCTCCATCACGGAGCTCATCCAGCCCGCCTCCAAGATGAAGGTAGGGGATCCGGCCCTCACCTTTCTTGGTGGATGTTCGCACCCTCTGCCCCAGTAGAAAGGGGTGGGATGCGGACTGGCCTAAGGGCCGCTCTGTGCCTGGTACGTGCAACCTCCTCCTCCATCCCTTGACGCCAGCATCTCTCTGGCACCCTTTGGAGAGCCGGAGCGTGAGCTCGCGCGGCCACAGGGCTGTCCTCGGGCACCCGTTTGTTGCCGCCACCCCAGTGACGTGGCTCCCTGCTCCAGGAGCCCTCCCCAGGCAAGTCTAACAGGTATATCGGCCTCAGGGCTTGTCCGACTGCCAGCGAACAACCCCCCCCCCAAGCCTTCCTGGAGCCGTAAGCTTAATCCCCTGCTAAAAACTCTTCCCCTCCCCTCCGTCATCTCTAACTCCATTCAGGGACATGTAATCCTCCTCCCCTGTGACGCCAGAAGCTCTTATCCGGTGTCATGGCATATTATCTCTCCCAGGCTCCTCTCTCTATCGCTCCTGGTTAAATAACAGAGGTGGCTCTGAGCCACGGAGCTGGGCTGGAGCCCCGGTGCCCCCCGCCGTGCCATAGGTCTGCCGGGGGGGGGGGGGTGGGGGGGTGCTGGGGGGGGGGGGGGGGCAGAGCCGGTGGCTGCCGGGCCGGGGGGGCCTGCTTTGCCGTCACGGCCCCCCCCCCCCCCCCCCCGCGGCTCGCTTTTACCGGCGTGCCCCCCCGCTCCCCGTCTTGTCATTTTATGGCAAAGCGAGGGTAATTCAGGCGATTAATCAGATGCTGGGCCCAGCTGGAGCCATCTGCGGCGTGTCGCGGTGTCGCCCCCCCGCGCGGCCGCCGCTGTCCGCATTGGCTGCCGGTGACATCACCCCGCCGGGATCAAGGGGGCCGGCAGCGCGCGGGGGGGGGGGGGCGGCCTCGCGCCAATCGGCGGCGGTGACGCCGCGGGCTGGGCGATTTGGAGGGATTGCGGAGACTCGATTCCTGAACGGCTTTAGCCGCTCTGAAATCCCCGGGAGAATAAAGCACAATAATCGCGGGGGGGGGGGGGGGGGGAGGATCACCTCTGCGGTGGCCGCCGTCACGCGGAGCGGCGGCAGCGGCAAAAGCGATGCGCGGAGGGGAGGAAGAAGAGGAGGGCGGGGGGGGGGGGCACGGAAGAGTTGCCGTCAGCTGACGGCGTCCGCCCGCAGACCTGCAGCCCGTCGGTCGGCCGCAGAGGAGCCGTGGCTCCCGCGGGGGGGGGGGGGGGGGGGGGGGCGCGGTCCGTCCTGGGGGTCCCCGCTCTGTCGCCATAGAAGGAGCAATCGCCTCCCCCCCCCGCTCCTGGATCGTTGCGTAATGGTCCAGGTACCGGCTGGGGACGGGATTGTAACCGGGGATGCTAGGGGGGCGGAGGAGAGGCGTTGCCACCGTCTGTAATTCACGTCTTTAATTCTTCTCGTTTCTCCCCTTCTCTTCTCGTTTCTCCTCCTCTCCTCTCCTGAAATCTCAGCCGGTGCATCCCGGGCAGGAGGCAGCGTGCCCCCACTGCCACTCTGCGCAGCCCCTGCCGTCCTCGCCACTTGCGTGGTGGCTTTCCCAGTGCATACAGCCCAGAAATTAATTAAGCTTCAGGGTACCCATGTGAGGATAAGCCACTTGCCCTGGGAAGCTGGATGGGGGGGGGGGGCGGGGGGATCACAGCCGTATCCTCATCTGACATAAAGCAGGGGTGGTGGCCGTGGCTCGGGTTGTCCACTCCTTTTTGTGCGTGCACCTGCGAGCTTGCATTTTGGGGTGATGAACTCTCCTCTCCCCGTTTCTCCTTCCCCGCACGCCTCTGATTTCAGCCACCTGGGTCGTGGACGTATTTTGGGACCTCCAGAAATCAATATGGTCTGCTGCCTCGAGGTGCACAGACCCTCAGAGGGGGATGCTGAAAGCCGGTTTAGACCTCCGTCACCCCCGTATCGTTTCCCTGTCTCCATCTGCCATCACTGGCCAACCCCCCCCCGCCCCCGGCCCTGCTCTGCCCCTGGCTCCCCGCACCAGGGCTGGGGGAGGCAGTGGGGCGAAGTGGGGGGGGACAGGGGGGGCACGGCTGGTGTTGGGAGCAGATGGCAGGAAGGGTGACATCAGTGGCGCGATTGTCCGGCCCCATTATTCCTCCTGACGGGCCTCCCGCCCTCCTCCTGTTTCCTGCTCCTGGCCGGCCAGGGCTGCCGAGACAAAGGCGGCCGGCAGCGACGTGGGGCTGCCCGGGCAGGAGAAGGGCAGCCCTGAGCCCCCACCTCCTCCTGCTCCTCCTCGCCTGCCCAGGGCAAAGAGAACTCGACCTGTGCATCCCAGTTCCATGATGCCCCGGGTGGCGACTGCCTTTTGGGGAAGGAGGCAGGGGCTGATACAGAGCAAAGCTTTTGGGCAACCCCACCTGGGTCTCCTCCTCCCGCCTGTGTGCAGGCAGGGGGAATGAGAGCGTTTGTATAATTTGCTTTTCCCGGTGCTCACACCCCTGTTTTCCATACCGCTGTTAAGGAAGAGTACCATTAACAATGCTTCTGGATGCTGCGGTTTGGAGCAATGCTGTGGGATAACAGCAGCTCGTGGCTTTTTTGGGGCAAAGAAAGGAAAGGACCATTTGGTAGGAAAGAAGAAATGGGGAAAATAAAAATCCCTTTCTTTTTTCAATGAAATATGCCTACGATCGTGGGCATAGCTAAGCTACTGCTCCCCGAGCCCCGTTGTGCACCATCTTCCTGTGGTGCCTGAGCTGGGAAAAACTGCAGAAGCAATTCATTTCCTAATTAGCAATAGTCTCCCTCCACACGAAAATGGTACCAATGTATTGCTCTGTTTTTGTTTTGAACCCTTCTCCCAATACTAACAATAATAAATTCTCCCAATAAAAAATTCCAATAACAACTGGAATAATTCAGCTCCTTGGTGCAGTTTTGGGGGCAGAGGTTATGGGAAATTCCTGCTTGGGGTTTTCACTAGCATTTCTTGAGGGAAATGTTGAAAATTTCACTTCTTCAAGATCCCCCTGGAAAGTCTTTCCACCTCTCGACCTCTTCTCACTTCCTGAAATGTAGCTATCTTAAAGCAGCTATAGCCACGGTTTGAGGCATGACAAGGGTCTCTTCGGGCAATGGGAATATTTATTTATTTGTGTTAGGAGCACGGCTCTGCAAGCAGCTGTTTTGCTTGAGGGAAAGCCGGGTCTTATTTTTGAGCTGTGTGCCTGGCTGCTCTTTATGTTGATGGAAGCCCTGTTATTTCAGTGGGGTGATTCACTGTGTTTTGAAACAATATGTGACTGAGATGTCGGTAGTAATTGGGATAATAAGAATAGCTCGCTTTTTATCTTAGCCTGGATCACCTGTAGAGCATCATCATCCTTGCTTGGCAGCCCGGGAGAGGCGGAGCAGGGACCCGGACTGCGTTGAACCACCCAGTGCCTGGGACCAAATATCCATAAGGGAGTTACCTCCAGGCAGAGCTGGGGAGGGTGATGGGGAGCGCTGGGCTTGGCACGAAGGCAATGGATGATCTCAGCTGGGATTTGGTTAGAGCTGTTGGCCGGGTGGTCCCTGCTCCAAGCTGGCCATCCCCCACAGCCGAGATGCTGGCAGGGAAGAGGTTTGTCCCTGGAGAGGTGCCCTGGGGCACCTCCAGCGCTGGGGTGGGCCAGCAGCTTTTCAAAGGCATGCACAGGTTTGCAAGCCCCACTCAACATCTGCTTGGGGCCAAAAGACTTGCTGCGCCTTGGTCCGTCGCCCCCCTGCTGTCCCTTGCTGGCTGGATTTGGGGACCCTTTCTGGAGGGCGATGCCTGGGGATCTGGTTACTTCAGCAGTCTTGGGGTGATGGGCAATCCCCGTGGGAGAGCTCCCACTGTGGAGGTGCTGCTCCTCAGAGGGACTCCTCTGCTGCTAGTCGTGCCCCTGCCCTATGCCAGCACCTGGCAGAGGCAGGAATCTGGCCCCAAGCATCTCTTCAGCTTTACCCTCCTTCTGCTCCTTCTGTGCCCCAGTTAGCTTTCAACCTCCGTACGTTTAAGGCCAGAGATGGGGCTGTACCTTCCCCTGCGTATCAGGAGTGCGGGAGGTTAATGGGAGACACACAGACCTGATTAAACATCTCCCTCTCATTTCCCTTTGTGGCGAGGAGCTGGGATGCCGGTGCAGGCTCCTTGTGCGCTCCACGAAGGCTCTTCAGGACCATCCTGAAGGCATCCTCACCCCAGCAAGCTGGGCATTTATTTTCTGCAGCCAGGCCATGCGAGGCCAGCGCTTGTTTGGCATTTACATTGAGTGAAACCTTATAACTTCAATAAGATGTAAACCGTGTCGCACATCTCTGCCGTTGCTCAGCAACCCTGCAGTAATGGCCCAAACAAAGCCTACCCGTGCGGAGGGAACACTAAATCCTATTGTGGGATAATTCTGCTCGGCCAGAGCTGGTATCTCCCATGCAGCCATCCCAGCCTGGACCATGCAGGCAGGATGAGCCCCTGCCCTGCCACAGCTTGGTGCCTGCCTCACCGTGCTTTTGGGGAAGATGCTTTTGCTGGCATGGGGCTTCAGGCTAAGGACTGGGGTTTTGGAATGTGCTAGGGGGGCTTGAAGGGATAGTGGCCCTGCTAAGGACTGTCAGGCTCCTGGCTCCGAGCTGGCTCAGCAGCCACCATGTTTCCCTCTAGCTGTGCTTGGGATGGCTTCCCATAAAAGTCCTGCTTCAGGAATGGCCAAGGAAGAGATGCTGGGGTAGATCCTTAGCTGGCTTACCCCCAGGTGGCTTTGGTCATTTTTCAGTGTCTTATTTTAAAATTCCTGTATCCTTTTCTCTTCCCTCTCATCCTGCCACGGCCTTTTCATCCCTCCTGTCATCCTACTGACCTGTGGGGCAAGTTTTGCTCTCCAGTGCCTGGTGCTGGGCTGGGGACAGGCAGCTCCTTTGAGCCCCCCCTTCCTAGTGCAGAGCTGTGTGTGGTGTCCCGGCAGGGATTTCTGTCAGTGCAGGGTCATCCTTCCGCTGCGGCGAGGAGACGTGATGAGCTCAGCTAAATCAGTGCACCCTGCAGTTTTATTTGGATGGCGCTCACGTTGCCGAGCAGGGAAGCACCTGCAGCAGGGTGTGAAAGCAGCATTAATATCTACAGCAACCCCAAGCAAATCTGCTCTGGTGGTAAGATAGGGCATGGCAGTGAGACAGCAAAAAGAGGCGGGTGCCCACGAGTGGTTCCTAGTTCAAGTGGTCTCCTAAAGAGATTTTGGAGAGGGCCAGGCAGGGACTGGGCGTTGGGCAGCTCCAACACAAGCCAGAGGCAAGAGCGGCTTGGAGGCACAGACCCTTCTTCCCTGCCTGCTGCTGCCTCCTCCTCCTCCTCCCACAACGTGATGGATGTGCCTTACCCTGCTGGTTGGGAGGGCAGGCGCTCACAAGGCGGGCAAATGCCATCTGCCCAGCTATTCAGCAGATGCGCTGAGCTGTGCCTGTGTGAGGATTTTTATTTTCTTTTAATGCATGGACCTTCAGGTAGGTGTAGGAATGGCTGGCTGCTCCTTGAGTGCTCTGGCTGCGATCTAGCTGTCACCAGGCGTGGGAGGACTCTTGCCTGCAAGCAGCTGCCTGCCTGCAGGATACCCCACCATCTCACCCACCCCAGAGACCCTGCAGCGGTGGGCAACAGGGCTGGGTGCTGTTTGTGGCACATGAAGTCATGTGAAAGCAGCCCGGGAGCTCCTTTCCCTCTCCCCAGCACATCTCTGCAGCGTGCAAGCCCCGCCACGCATTACAAAAAGAAGAAAGAGCACCCCCCTGAACATCTCCTTCCCTCTCCTTCAGCCCTCAGGACTGATGTGCAGGTTTGGGTTGATCTTCCAGAGGCATAGTGCCTACAGAGGTGTTACTGTGCTGAGCACGGTGTCTCCAGGCTGAGCCCTGAAGAGCTGTTTCTCCAGCCCCTCTTGCTCCAGCCTCAGCACAAGGGCTGTACTGGGAGCACCCCTGCCTGTAGAACCACCCCCAAATCCCCGTAACACCAGCCGGCCTGCAGAGGAGTATCTGAGGGCAAAGGTTGCATGGGAAGGAAGTGGTGGAAGAAGTCCTGGCGACTTCTGGGATGCAGTTAAATAATGGCAAGCTGAGGGTGGGCGATGGGGTGGAGTGACCCTATTGCAGGTAGGATGCTCAAAAGCACTCGGAGTTGGTGGGGCTGCTCCAACAGGCATCTGTACTGACACACTTGCTTGTAGCTGTGGAGCAGACCCCTCGCCTGGCTGGACCCTTCCTTTGGTGAGCAAAGCCAGCTCGTGGGGACAGCATGGAGCTGGGCTCTCCTGCTTGTGTGACTGCGAAATTCAGCTTTGCTTCCCGTGGTGGTATGGGCAGCAGCATCCTCAGCGCTCAGCCTGTTTCTCTGACACCGGGTTTTTGCCGTTCCCCTGCAGGTGGAGGCGGAGGAGCACCAGGACGTGGTGGTCTATGACCAGAGCACACGGGACGTGACTGGCTTGGCCGCCGACAGCTTCCTCTCCATCCTCCTGGGCAAGCTGGACAGCTGTTTCCACAGCGTCTCCATCCTCACAGGTAGGAGAGCCCTGGGTTACCGCTTCATCTGGTGCTCGTGCCTTTACTCTGGAGTTATGGAGCTGTGGCCCCACATGTCTGTCCGCACCCGCTTTCCTGGCCACCAGTGGCTGTGGTGGCAGAGGGCAGCCCTGCGCGTGGACTGAGACGCTGACCCACGCTGGCATCACTGGGTCCTCCCCGTGCATTCGTTCCTTGCACCGTCCAGCTCCCCACTGCTGCGCCGACCAGCCAGGGTGAATGAGAGAGGAGGGTATGGAGGGGTTGCAGTGGCGTGGATCCAGCCACCCAAAAGCTGCCCTTTGTCCCCCCATCCCTGTGCTGCTTCATCCCTGGTGAACGTGCCAAGGGCCAGACCTGGTTCGAGCGCTCTGCTCCCTCTCGCTGCTGTTAAAGGGAGGGCAGGAGAGGAAATCCATGGATGTGCTGGGAAGGGGAAGGGGAAGGGGAAGGGGAAGGAGGGCAGGGGCAGAAGGTCATTACTGGGTGAGTCAGGGTCTGCTGGAGATGGTGCTGTCCGAGCGTGAGCACGCAGGCAGGAGGAGGCACACGCTGCCATAATTACAGTCCTGCAGAGCAAAATGGGAGGCAGGTGACCGATGAATGAAACACTCTGACCCCGAAGAGAGGAAGAGGCAGTGAGCTGCTGAAGGGAGAGTTAAAGCTGCCTTTAATTCCCCATGGCTGGGACAGCTGGGTGTCTGCCTGGCTGGCTGCCCATCTTCGAGCTTTCTGCCTCAGAGGGGTGGGCAGGGGCTGCCCCACGCAGCTCCATGGTCCCGCTGAGCTCAGCCAGGCTCCTAGATAGTGCCGAAAGCAGAGAGATGGGGACCATCTGTTCCCCAAGCCCATCCTCATCCTGCGGCAACTGGGTACTGCTCTGGGGCTGAGGTGGAGGGTACCAACCTCTGTGTCCCTGAGGCATTGCAGGGATGGAGGGAGCAGCCGTCCCTGCAAGTCCAGCAGCATGACAGACCCTGAGAAGGGGTAGTTGTGATGGGGAAGGTGACACAAGAGAGCGGCATTCAGGGGGCCTTGCCCGTGCAAGGCATGGGTACGTGCTGTTGGATTAGTGCAGCTGCATTGTGATGGGGAGAATAGAGCAGAGAAATAGCAGGAAAAAACATCCTGGTTCAAGGGTTTCAAAAGCAAGCAAGGACTACACAAGATCACGTGAAAGCTAATTAACGTGGCCCGGGTTGCAGGAGCTTTGCTGACGCCAGTGCTGGAGGATGCAACCATGAGCTTGCTACGGCAGCCCCTGGCCGGGCCCAGCAGCCATGCCTGCGGCTCCAAGGTCGTCGCAGCATAAACAAGGGCACGGCTTGGCACATGGTGCAGGAGAAGGAGAAGGTGGATTCAGTCGCATCTGGGAAGGAACCTGCTTAGTCACTTGGACGGGTCAGGAAACACCCTTCGCGGTGTGACCCCAGCACCCCCCCAACCTGGTGCCACCTTCCCAGGGCTGGGCGAGGGGCACCTTGGAAAGTGAGGGGAGGCTTGGGGGACCCCCATAGTATCAGTGCACCCCAATGCTGGGTAACCACCGGTGGCATGCCAGCCCCCCTGGCCATCAGCATTGCCACCACCAAGCCCCCCATGAGCAAACCTGCACCCAGCTTGGGCACACGCATCTTCCATCTTAAGGGCGGCCATTTCCATCCCCCTGGGCTGCTGGAGCCCAGACCCCCAAGCGCGAGCGTGGCTGTGCTAGGTGCCAAGGAAAGCTTAAACCTCCCTAATTAAAAGTGCCGCAGGGCCGCAGCCTGATGTGGAACGCAGGCCACCAGCGGGTGGAAAAAACGAGAACCGAAACGTAGAACACTGGGTCATGGCAGTGGTGTTTTACATGGAAATCGTGACTGGAAGCAGCTGCAGAGAGCGTCCGGGGGAGGCTGGGCACGCTTGCCGACAGGCGCAGCTTCCTCCTGCCTGCGGTGTGGGCAGCAGCCGGGTTGATTTAGAGGCAGCTCCGCAGCACTTGGGAGGTCGGGGATGGGATGTGCGGGTTGGGCCTGATTCTGACCCCTCACCCTGGTGGGCTTTAACCCCTCGGTCTCTCCGCTCCGGGCTCAGGCACCTTGTCCTGCCCCAACCCATCTTGTGTCCCAGAAGAGGAGCCTGGGTCCTCCCTGGAGGTGGCTTGTGACCCCAGCAGGGAGTTGGGCTGACAAGGGCTGCTGAAATCTCAGGGTCCTGTCCTGAAATCTCAGCTGTCCCTAAGGGGTAGGGGCTGTGGCAGCCCTACACAGCCCCTCCGTGCTTCCCAGATCTCCTCAGCCCCAACAGATGTGACACGCGTCCATGCCTTGGTGTCCCCATGTCACGTAAACACCGTGCTCGGCCATTCTTGCTCGCATCCAGCCCATCGTCCTTCCAGCCCTTGAAGCAGCTGATGGAGGCTGGTGGGCAAGGACAGGGGAGCCGGGGGTGGCAAGAGCAACAACAGGGACACTTCAAGGGTTAACAGCCCAGAAGCAGCAATTCCAGTGGGGCTGGGAAGGAGGAATCTGAGTCAATTATTCCCAGTCTTGGAAATCATCAGCTTCTCTTCTTTTTTCCTTTTTTTTTTTTAATTGTGTAAGTATAAATAGTGCTGCTTGCTGCCCTCCATCCGTGGGAGCAGAAGGCCTGTTGATTTATATGGTTTTCCTGACATCACATGAAGTGGTGGAAAACTGAATGGAGCCAACATTTTTCCTGCATTACGTAATGCCCCCTCCCTCCCTCTCAGCCCAGCTCTGCTATTCCTACAGGAGCCTGACTGTTCTTTAACCTTTGTTTACTTCAGCACAAACTCTTGCTTTTTTGCCCTTTTTTTTTTTTTTGCTATTTTTTGCCCTTTTTTTGCCTTTTTTTCCCCCCCCCCACTTTGCTTTTATTCCCCCTTCTTCTTCCCCTTTGCAAACTCCTGCTTGGTTTTTATTAACAGCCTTTATCTGTTTATGAAGCAGCAGCAGCAGCGGTCTGGCTCCATCGCTCCCTGATGGCTCCCGCATGCCAGCTCTTGTACTGGAGCTCGGCCAGAGCCATAGCGTGGTGCTGAGCTGCTGGGTGCTGAGCTTCACCAGCTCCTCTCCGTTTGTCCAGCTGCAGCAGAGAGTGGGGAGATCTTCCTTTGCTCCCATTCAGCTGCTAAAAGCGACAGCCGAGAGGGCTTGGGATGTTTGTCCAGATGATGCTCAGGCACCCATTCTGGTCCTTGGGTCTAGCACCAGGTTCCTCTCTCCTGCACCCAAAGCCATACGCCAGCCAGAGACAAAACCAGGGTGGCAGCATGGCCAGGAGTGGCTGGTACCTGCAGCCCCAACTGCTGAGATTGGGACCCCCCCCTTGCACGGCAGCAGCTCTTTTCGTTGCGGTTTCATGCGCTGGGGGAGTTTTATCATTGTGATATCGCGCTCAGACCTGAAACAGGCCCCTCGCTTGCTTTCTGAACTCAAGTCATGAGCTTTTCATCTGGCTCGGGAGCGCGTGTGAGATCATCTTCAGCCTCCCCCCCTCCCTTTTTGTACCAATTCTTCAAGGAATGTTTAAATTTTCCAGTCCTGTTCTTTCTAAATTTGGAGCGTCTGTTTACTCCCAGGATTCGGAAAGAATGTAACAATATCATCAGTGAGAAATCCCTCCCAGGCCTCCACTCGCCATCCTCCTCCTCAGCGAGCAGGCTGGCCTCGGCAGTGCTGGCCGTGACCCAGGTCCTCTCCAGCCCAGAGCTGCCATGACCAGCCAGTGCGGCCAGGGAGACTTGTAATTGCGCGGCGACGGTGATCCAGAGGGGGCTGAGATTTGGGGGATTTTGGGGGAATCTACCAAAGGCAGGTGACTTCAGAGCGGACAAAATGAAGTAGTGAAAAAGGAAAGGGGATTTCCATTACAGGAGCTGACTTGGGCTGCCCAGGCGTGAGTGGGTTCAGCACTGGCTGGAATTACTTTAGAAACAAGGACTAGGGGACAGATGATTTTAATAAAAAAAAAAGGAAAAGCACTTTTTTATTTTGCTGCACAGGGACAGTCCTAAAAGGAGGTTAAACATCAAGGCAGCTGAATGTGACTTTGCTTATCCTTGGCTGAAAATACCGTGATGCTTTTGCGTGTCATGTCAGTAAGAAGCCACGTGCCAGCGTCACATCTCCCATGCTGTCTGCTCCCCTTGAAACACGTCAGGCTGGGGCCGTTTTAGAGGAAAAGAGAAGATGAATGAAAAAAGCCGAGCTAGGCAGGTGCAAAAGTAGCACATAGGCAGGGCAGAGCAGAGGGGGCTTGCTTTTAGTCAGAGTCCCAGGGGCTGGAGATGGCCTGTGCATCTGAAAGGCGGGAAAAATACAAATGAAATCTGCAAAGCTTGTCATGGCTGATGCTGAAGCTAAAAGCTTAGCAGGATCCAGAGCCAGGATTGAGGTCTCTTTACAAACCCAGTGTAAAAAAAGAAAAAGCCTAAGAAAGAAAATAGCCCAAACACCCACACTTTGGTCATCAGTCAGAAGCTGTCTGTCTGATGGGAGTGGGGAAGCAAGACCCCACTGCAGCTGCTTATTTGATGGTCACTGCTCTCATCGCCTGCTCTGGACAGCATCACAATTTCATCTGATGACTTTGGTATGTGAGTGTGTCTCCTGGGACATAGCACGTGTAGGATGCACTAGCTGGTGGACTTTGTCCTCGGACTCCAGCAGAGCCTCTGCTTGGTACACAGGCGTGAAGATGCACACGTAGGTCAAGCATTAGGGCTATTTCAGGTACCCTCAGACTGCAAGGTCTGAGAGTGCTAGCGGTCTTATTGGTGTGAATCCATCAGATGTACCCACAAGTTTTACTTCTAAAGTGGAATTACTGCCTCTGAACCTTCCACAAGCACCTCTGCCCACCCAGGGACATCTCCATCCCATAGTGTACCATGATGAACCAAAAGAAGCAGATTCTGGGCTGGCAGGAGTGTGGGTATGAATAAGGAGGGTTCAGGGGTGGGATGAAATGGGAAAGAGCGCTCACGTGGGCAATTTCTTGCTTCTCCCAGATTTGGGAGTTTTGAAGAACCAGCTTTGCAAATAATGTGAATGGGAATCCTGGTTGTTATTCATCTACAAACTGCCCGTGTGATGTTCGGGAATGGAAGAAGGGTAAGAAGTGCTGTGGAGGGGGTTCTGCCCAGCTTTTCTCAGGCCATAGGTGGGGGGCACAGGGGAATTACCTGCAGTGATGCTTTTCTTTTGACTGTCCAGAGGGCTGGAGGTAGGGTGCTATTGCCAGCCTAGTGGGAGAGGTGCTTCTTTAAAAATCAAATGGTAGCACCAAGATTTGTGATTTTTACAGACCTGGAAGTTTAGATAACTCTCCAAACCTCCCTCCCTCTCACACAAAACATCCCTGGGTCCATGGCACCAGAGGAGTTGCTTTCTCTCCTGCAGCAAAGCTGTCTGGGACCACTTTGGCCAGGGCAGGACCATGTTTTCTAGCCCTCCAACCCCCACCCAGTGGGTGCTAGCATCCAACCACAGCCACTCAGCCTGGCGCTGGCCCTAGGGAGTGCTCCCAGTCTGCACAGCCTGAGGCGTGACGTCGGGGTAAGGTGCCCCCTTCTCACCCTCCACCACAACCAGGAGATGCCTGGGAGGGTTTTGGCCCCAGCGGGACCGGTGGCTGCATCCCTGGGAGGGGTTAAGCCAGGTCACGTATGTGCGAGCTGATTGTATTCCAGACCTATGCTCTAAACCTCCCTGTTTAGCAACACTGTCGTCAGACAACTTGTTTTCCCGATTCTATAATTACCCTGAGGAGCTTCCCCTCCCCCTCCAGCTGCGTTTTTAACCATCGGACCCAGAAAAGGCGAGTGAAAGGGCCGAATGGAGAGAAGGATGGAGGAGAAGGGGCTTAAGGAAGAGCAGCCGTCTGGGTGCCAAGACTTACAAAACCGCCGTGTAATTTCATTTCTCATTTCTGGAAAGCTGACGGGAGGAAGGCAACTTCCCCAGTAAGAGATCCCGATGGGCAGGAGCCACTGCCCAGTTATGGTTTCCTTCCTTTTGAGAAACCTGCCTCCCCTCATCCGCCTCCCCTTTTCTCTGGGCCTGCACTGCACACTTGCAAAAGGTCGGTGCTGGCAATGATTATAACATCCCGGCACTGGGTGGAGAGAGGAACCGCTGGCCACTGCCCAAGCTGGGCACGTGCCAGACTATAGGTACTGTCACGACGGGTGTGTAGGTGCTGAACAGGGGCTCGTTCTGCACCCTGCTCTTGCAGGCAGGTTGCAAGAGTCTCTCCGATCCATTGCAGCAGATGTTTTTCCAGTGAGTGTTGTGGCAATGAGAGCAAAGTGGGGCTGGCAAGGCTGGCCATCTCTCCCTGGGATGATGCACCTCTGTATCCTTAATAGAGGTGAATGGGCGACAGCCTGGCCAGGAGGAGCACCTGGGGAAAGGGGCCGAGGGGCAGAAGCTGATACGTGGGATGTATCTGCACTGAGGACATTGCTTTTCATCTCTCTACTTGCCAGCTCCTCCCAGCCCCAGCACTAGCTCCCAACCCCTACCCTGGTCCTGGCAAAGGGGTGAAGAAGATCAGGAAGGAGCAGGAAGGAGCTGCCTGGGGAATGGTGGCTGCAGGTGGGATCTCCATGTGGCTGGACCTCACACTGGTGGAGGAAGGGGGTTGCTGACTACCTGTGCTCACTCGTCTTTTGCTGGGAGGCAGAGGGACATGGGACACCAGTGAGCCTCCTGCATTGAGGGCTGCTTGGTGGTGTCGTGCCCAGCCCCCAGCTGGGGCTCCCAGCAGCCCTGAACTGAAAACTCGGTCCAAACACATCCTGAAGGAACTTGCCAGTACCAAAATAACTTGTGCTGAGGGCTCTTGCAAGCCTGAGGGAGTCAGGCAACCGGAGGGCAGAGAGGGAAGGCAAATGCATGCTTGTGCACCACTGGCTTGGGGGCAGGTTGATGATTGCACCCCCTAATTCACCACGTGCTTCCTGCAGCATCCCCCTCAGCCAGCACAGAGCGGCTGGCCAGCCACTGCCCTGGCACAACCCAGCGGTGGTTTCCACCCCAGCGGAGCCCCAACCACAGCCGACAGAGCAGGTCACAGCCGAATTGCCCACCAGCGTGGGTAGAGCACCACTGGCACAGCGGCAGTGGAAGATGGAGGCATCTCCACTGCCAGGAGCCGTTGGCACTGGCCACTAGCACCGTGCGCCCTCCCCTGTAGGGAAGGAGGCGGCAAATGTGGGGGACCGTGGACCCCCTGGGGAGCTGCTGTGGAAGCCACTTCCCAAGCGTGGCTCTTGGGGGAAGGCTGCTCCTCTCTTCTCTTCCAGCCTAGTTGGAGCACGCTTTGAATTTTATCCAACCTCTGACCCACATCTGATAATAATCAAACCATATTTGTTACAACAACAAGGCTCGTTAGGAGGCTGGCTCCACTGGGGTGGGGGGGGAGGGGAGAGCACTTAGTTAATGCCAATGACCTCATCTCATGTGATGTCATTCAAAGGAAAAACACTGAAGTCACTCACATATGGCTCAGCCTGGGGTTTTTCAGCCCGTAAAGCTTCAGATTTTCAAAGGCACAATACATGCCCCCCCTTGCTCCTCCGCTTACTATAATCCTGAATGATTTTCTGGAGGCCTGGGCTCAGACCAATAAACTTGTGAGGAGCTGTGTGGAGATGTATTAAGGAGTCCCACGGGTGGGAAGGGGCGGGGACGGGGACAGGTAGTTCTCTCCCCCGGGACAAATGCAAAGAAGAAAACCCATCCACCCCCACCTGCTTCGGAAGCCACCGCTGATCGATAGACCCCAGCGGGACTGGGAAAGCCCGTTCCTACATGTCCCCTCTTGCTGGACTTTCAAACTTGAGAAGGCTTTGGCGGAGGGTGCATCTCCTCCAGACCACGGTCCTGCTCTGCTGGGCCTGGGCAGGTAACTCCATCCAATGCGGCCATGTGCAGGTGTGAGCAGCCTAGCGCCAGCCCATTTCCCCACCAGCTGTTGGGGCCCATTCGCCTCCAGCTGTTTGAAACTGCTCCAGGATGAGCATCCCTCCTGGGTGGTGCTCTCGGTGGAGACACTAAGAGAAAAGATGAGCTGGTGGTTAGGGACCTGCTGTCTGGTCCCCAGCTCTGCCCTGCAGCAGAGAACCGTGGAGAAGCTATTGAATCTTCCGTGCCTCAGTTTCCCCCTTGGGAAACTGAGATCGGGGCATTGCCCTTCCTGGCGCTGGGGTTCGGGGTTAAACATCCCCCAGGGGATGCACATCGGTCCTGCTAGGAGCAGCTGTGGGGAGGGGGCAGGATGGGGTGCAGCCGTGGGGTGCCTGTCCCCGGACGGCGAGGGGCAGCAGGGAGAGCGGTGCCGCATCCCCTTCGGCGTGGGGCTTTGATCACACACCGCCCTGGCTGCTGCTAAAACAAGACGAGGTGTGGACATTAGCTTCCTCCCTCCAATTCCCTGTCCCCAGATTAACTCCGCGGGGCCAAATCCGACGTGGTGCAGCCATCCATCTCCCGCCGCGGCTGCTCGCTGCGACGTGTGTCGGGGGGGGGGGGGGGGGGGATGCTTTGGGCGGGCGAGAAAATCGCGGTTGCGCCTTTAAGCAGGGAGCGAAGCATATGTCAGGCCCGGCGTTCTCCTGCGTGTCTGTGTGCTGAGTAAGGAATGCGGTCGCATGCCTGACCCGTTAGCTATGAGCGCTGGGAGCGCGGCGGCGGATGGCTCAGCAGGGCTGCTGCTGCTCAGGGGCTGAGCTCATTCAGGCTGGAGCGGGAGCCGCGCACGCAGGGAGCGAGAGCAAAGGAGGAGGGCGGCTGGGGAAAAGGGGGGCTACGCCGGGCCCCCCCCCACCCCACCCCGCTCGGGTTTTGTTGCCGGTTGGGGTTTTTTTGGTTTTTTTGTTTGGCTTTGGGGTTTTTTTTAATGTTTTCAGCCTGAAGGCTGGAGCCGGGGGGAGGCTGGCGGTGCTTTGCCGCAGGGGGGCTTTGGGGGTTTTTCGGGATTTTTTTTAGTATTTTGTTTGTCGGCCGGCTGTTGTTTTGCTAAGGCAAGAGGTGCCCCCCGCGATCCGCAGCCCGGCTGCCTGGATGCCCGTGGATGTAATGATTGCTCCCTCCGAGGACCAGTTCTGGACAGACATGCGCGAGGGGCAGATGAAGCTGAAAATAAGGGTGCGGAGGATGAAGGAGAGCAGGGACATGAGAGGTTTGTCAGCCGGCCGGCGCCTTTCTTTCCCATGGGGACCGAGGGGGAAGAGGGGGCTGCTCCGCCCGAGCCCTCCTTTGCCCGGCGCGGGGGGACGGGAACGGCCTTTGCCGAGCGGCCGGCGGGGAGCGGAGCGGGATGGCTGCCGCTACAAAGAGCGCAGGCAGCTGGCGAGCGGGGCGAGATGGAGGCGAGCGGAGGGGGAGCGGTGGCTAGTTCCCAGCGCCCGGCAACGTGAGGAAGGGCTTGCGGAGGCAGCTAGCCTGGTCCCGCCGGCGGCGGTAGCGGGAAGGGAGCTGCTCGGAGGGGGCAGCTCCTCCAGGCAGGTGAGAGGCTGCCTGCAGCGGGCAGGGGTCCCCTGCAGCGGTCTCGGCCTTCGGCAGTTTTCCCACCCGGTGCGGGGTGCGGCGAGGGTGCCTGGCCGGGGAGGGGGGGACGACACCGCTCCGGGGTCCCCTGAACCCTCCTCCGTCCCCTTGGCGGGGGCGCGGAGGGAGCAGAGGAGGAGGAGGAGGCAAGGAGGAAGGCTGCGGGAGGCAGAGCAGGCTCCGCCGCCAGCATCTCTGCTCCTTCGGGTGCCGGTTTGGAGGGGTCACCGCGTCCGCGCCCCGGGCAGGGGGGCGTGCGGGGGGGGAGGACGAGGGAGGGCGGCGAGGTGTGCAAGGAGCTGTCGGCTGGAGACCGCGGCTCTGCTGCCCGCAGCCAGGCAGCTGCCCGACGGAGCCATTTCGCTTCACCTGCGCCGTTGCTGCCTGCCCATCTTCGGGGATTGCTTTCAGAAAGGGGGGCTGCAGTGTTTCCACCTCCCCCGGTGCCAGGGTGAAGGGCGAGCGGAGGAAGGGGATATTAACTGGAGCAGCTTAAAAATATGCCGAGCCTGGAATGACCTAGATTACCAAAGGGTTGAATCAAGAAACTTCCCCTCCATCACCGGTTAAAATGGGAGCCTGCTAAAAGTGCTTGACAGGTTTTTGTGGCGTGAAGCACATAACCCAGTGATAGTGTCATTAGTTATAAGTCACTCCTGGAAATGACACATTTTTCTTTACTTAGAACGAGTAAGGCTGGTCCAAAGCAGGCACAGTCACCAGAGGAACATCAAGCCCAGCAGCTCTGGGAGCATGTCCATGGTTGTGTGGGTGGAGGGCTTCCTTTCTGCTGCTTTTCCTTTTTTTTAAGGACGTTTTCCGCTCATTTTGGGAGAATGGGAAGGGGGTCTGGGACCAGCCTGCGAGGCCAGGGGAGGCTGGGACGGGGTGGGAGGCAGCAGGGTGATGTAGAAGCAGGTGGGCAGAGGCTGTTCACGGTGACCATTGGAGAAATGGGGAATTCACATGAACCCATAATAGGGCTGATTCATCGGCTTTCTCATCCCCACTGCTTGGGAAAAAAAAGGATCCGGCAGTGGGGTGGTGAAATCTGGTGCCGAGCGAAGGGAGGGTGAAACCCGGGCTGGGGGAGAGCACAGAGGCTGGGCAGGGGAGTGCGGGGAGGGGCAGGGGACTAAGCGAGCACTGGACACCTCTCTCCAATGCACTGAGAAGTGGGTGGAAGTAAAAGAGCGTCAGCCAGGAGAGGGAGAGTTGGCCAGGCTGCAGAGCACCGGCATTTCACCCAGGCAGGTGAGAAGGGCATGCAAGCGAGTGGGCTGCTCGCATCGGACGTTGCTGGCAGGGCTGGGAAAAGCAAAGGGGGCTGCAGTGCTGAGAAGGGAACAGTGAGGATGGAGGCAGGGGAAAAACTCAGAAACGTCCCAGGCGGCGGGAAGTGCTGACAAAGCCCCGGAGCTTCCTGGAGCACAGTGGGTAAGGGTGGCAGTAAGCAGTGTTTCATCACGCTGCCCAGCTTAGCTGCCAGCACCAACGGGCTCCCACCCAGCATGAGAGCCAGGGAGATGGTGTTTTGCAAAGAGGGGGTTTCCCAGCGGCTCTGGCGTTCCTGGCCCCTCCACTTTCCTTCCTTCAATTCAACCTGCTGCAGAGATGCTCAGCCGAACGCTTGGGCTCACTGCTCTGCTAACGCTGAGCACGATGCAGGCGAGGGCTGGGGTTTTGCAGGTCCCCCCCCTGCTCTTGTCATCGCCTGCCATGCTTCAATTCAGCAAGGTGGTTTAACAATTGGGGAAGGATGTGTCGGGGCACCGGGAGCAGCATGCCCCCAGGGGACTGGGGTGATGGGGAGCGGGCATCCAGGCACCATCCTGGCCACCGAGCCGGCACAGCAGTGGGGGAGCCATGCTGGTGTGGCGGCTGCTCCAGCAGCAGCCGAGGCGCGTGCTCGCTTGCATGCCCCGCTGCCCCTCGCCACGTGCCGCCCTGGCAGCAGCTCTCAGCCACCGCAGGCATTTTAATGAGAGCTGGGCAGAGCCCGGCCTCTCTCAGTCCCTTCGGCCACCAGGAGCTTTAGCGGGGCAGAGGATCTCCAGCACAAGCACAGGTGCAAAACCCACTGGTGGGGCCGTGGGCTGCCACAAAAGTTCAGCACCTGCACGGGGAACCAGTCTCTGAGCAGCTCTGGCTGCTGCTCTTTGACACTCATTATAGGAGCAATGAGGGTGGGCTATAAACCACCTCTTTAATGCCCCCGGTAGGTGTCCTGCCAGCTCCTGGTGGGAGAGGAGGTAGGGTGCAGCGGCTGCTGGCCCAGGGAGGGTTTGCAGCTCTGGCTGTGCCTGTTTTCCTCCTCCTTGCTGCCACAGACCGACGGCATGGCGGGGGCGACATAATCATCTCTTCCTCCCTGTTTTCTGCTGGGGGGCTTTGGGTTGGATGTGCTCCACCATGCACATGGGAGGATGGAGAACAGGTCATGTCTCTGCTGCTCAGTGCATCTCCAGAGGGGGCATTTAGGAGACTCATGGTGCTGGGGGTGTTCAGGAGGCATATAGCTCTCCCGAAGAGTGGTTTTGGGGTGAGGCAGGTGCCCTGGGCAGCCCTTTCACAGCTTCTTGCAGTCAGTGGGGCGCAGCATTGAGGCTAGAGCTGCTGGGTTGTTTCAAGGGACTCTGAAGGAGGTGAGTCCATGGGGCCAGAGATGAATGGGCAGTCTGCAGCCGTCAGAGTGAGACGTGAGAGGGTTTTCAAGTCCCATCATTTCCCTGTCTCCACTTTACACCTCCAGCCTCGGAAGACAGCCTCGTGCAGGGAGCTGGGATAGCCCTGCTTAATGTGCCCCACAGCTCCCTTTTATCTCCAGCAGCATCTCCCCTAAGGTCCCATGCAGCTCAACAGATTGTAAATACCCAAAGCTGGGGCTTACCACCAGGAGGAAAATGATGCCACACCACAACCCTGTCCCTAGCCAGGACTTTATCACCTTCTATGTCACCCTCCCTGCACCAGCACTGCTGCCCTGCCTTGGCAGAGAGTGGAACAGCGCAACTTGCAGGTGATCGGTGATGCCTGAGGTGCTGTCAGAGTCCCAACCACCAGCTGGATGTACCCAGAGTCCACCTGAAGCTGACAGCCAAGGCAGCAGAGGGGTCCCCAGGTGCAGCAGTGTCCCAGCTCGGCAGTCCAATGCCTCTCTCCTTCCACCTTCTCGTCTTCTTCAATGCCTATCAGCCCAGCACCAGCATTGGAGCTTTTTGTTCCTTTTTTATAGCCATCTCAGGGTCTTACACAGCCACTGGTGCAAAAAGAGACTGGCAAAGGGGCTTATTACTGTGCAGTTTGCTGCTCAAGGGGAAAAGTCGCAGGGCTCCCCAACAGTTGCAGCAGTGCTGGTACCACAGGGGCTTATTCAAAGATGCTACTGGCATCTCCTCCTGGGCTGATGGATGGGCTCGGGAGGGATCCCCAGGCTGGCCGCCTTCCCTCTGTGGCGTCTGTGCTCCCAACAAATCCAGTTTCGCTGGGAGGCTGTCATAGATGTTCAGCTGGAAAATGTGCACAGGGGAGGGCCTGGCGAAGATGGGGTTAGGGGAGAAGTTCTGGGGGTTTTCCCCCTCCTCTGTTTGCTGCCAGGGCCATGCAGAGCAGGACTGGGGGCTGGCCCAGAGGGGTCTCTGCAGGGTACAGCAGAAGGTGGAAGGGTGGTCAGCACCTCGTGAGTGAAGCCCAGGATGGGGGAAGAAATGAGGTTTCAGTTGTTGCATTCTCTGGCACTAAGTTGCTGCAACACCCGGTGCCTCGGTTTCCCTCTTTCCTCTGGGGGGGGGTGACAGCACTCCCCTCCCTCCTGAAAGCTGCGTTTCTTTCCAGCCCCACCTTGAGCTGGACAGTGCTAAGGGTTTTTATGTCTCTGGGGGCATTGCTGAATGAACCCCCCAAAGCTGGGGGTGATTTTCACCCCCCAGCCCTCCCAGAGACCTGCCTGATGCTGGTTCTTGGCTCCTCCTTCCTCCATCTTCAGCAGGAGCAATGAAGGTGTCCCCACTCCTGGCCTGGTTCCCTGTGCCCAAACATCCCCCCTCTCCTCCTGGACCCCACCTCTGCCTCAGGTAATCGCAGGAGGCGGGAAAACATTGGGTTTTCCAGGGAATGGTTTTGAGAGCCCTCAGGAGTGCTGGAGCTATAAGCAGCGCATGGGGCCGTGCCAGGCAGGGACCAGCTCCTCCCCAGCCAGCCCTCACCAGGCTCAAGGGGCGCATCAAGAAGAAAGCAGAGATCCCCAAGCACTCACTCTACGTCAGATACAAATCCTTCCTGAGCTTAATTCCCCATGTGCCAAGGGCGCTCCCGGCACCAGCACTGAGAATAAAAGAGGAAAGACTAGAAAGACCCAGTGCTGCCCTGGCTCCTCAGCCCATGGGGCTGTGCTGCTCTCTCCCAGCAAAAGCTGGGATCCATGGCCCGGGGTATAGAATGGGGAAAGTCCAGGTATCGGTTGGAGCCCAGCCAGGGACATTCACTGCCTTTGGGATTGTTTTGAAGAGCTGCTTCGCTTTCTAAAAATGAAAGGCATGCTAGAGCAGCCAGCACGGGGTGGGGTGAACGTCGCTTCAAGGTTGGGATGGCATTGGGTACCCGGTCCCATCTCTAGGGTTTCCCCCAAGCCTGGGCTGCCCTCAGCAGCTGCAAGCATGGGGAAAATGAGGACAGGCAGGATAGGAGCATGCCCAGGCTCCCAGACACAGGGTTGAAACTTTGCTCGGGACAAGTGGGGTGAGCTGTGGGCATCATTTCAGGTGCCAGCATCCTCCAGTTGCTGGCAGCGTGCTAGTGTAGGCACCACAGCTGAGGGTGCTGCTGCCACCCTCTGCAAACATCCCCGCCTGCTTCGCAGCCCCCTCTGCCCCTGCCTGGACTTCCCCGGGCAGGGCTGGCAGAGGATCTGCTGCCGGGCGAATGCCGGCGGAGGCGGGCAAGGGGGAGAGAGCGGCGTGCCCTGACCTGCTTTAGCTATGAGATCACCCCACACTCCCGGCTTTTAAAGAGTGATACCAAGTCATGCACGGCCCCGGGCAGCTCTTGATGCGTATGAGTGAGCACGAGAGGTGGGGGACCTGCGCTTGCATGCGCTCTGCTCCCCAAAGATGTGCTAGGTCTGTTCAGAAAAATTCCCATGTTGTTTTGCATGAATCCAGGGGTCAAATCTGTGCCCCACTCGACCCCACGTGCTGCAGGCTTCTCTGGGGGCAGCTGAAGGAAACCCTTCCCGCAGGGTTTCTGCTCAAGCATCCCCCAGGCATCAGCGACGTATGCTCAAGCACGGGGCGAAGCAGGGAGGTCACACTTGTCCATGCAAGGCTCTGGCTGGTGATTTACACTCCTTGGCAATGGGGACACAACACAGGGATGAGCAGTAACTGGATCTGCGCTGCACCTGCACTGGGCCTCCTGCTTTCTCTCTGATTTAATGTCCCAGTTGAGAGGTGATGTCATTTCACAGAGAGCCATAGAAAAGGAAGTGCTGGAGAAGATAAGGTGCTTTAACTCTACACCTCCTGGCTTGGCCGGGTTTTGAACCTGGGAACTGTTAGCTGCCAACCAGGAAAACATAAGAGATAGGAGGAAAGAGGTTGGTCGGAGGACACCTTCCTCTTGGGGCACTGGGAGCTGACACCAGGAGCTGCTGAGATGGAGGGTGATGGAGGACCTTGGATGTTCCCTGGTGGTGTGAGCACTATTTTGTCCTCTGCTATGGTTTCTCCATCACCTTCACCTCCCAAACACGTGGGGTGGGTTGTCTGCAGCACCAGTCATACTCCACCAGAGCCTCGGTGCCACAACAGCAGCTAGGAGGGTGCTCCAGGAGGATCAGCAGAAATGCTGGCAAGGTGCTGCAGAAGGTAAATTGGGAATGTGCCAACGCTGCCCTTCTTCCAAAGGGGAGAGAGACTGAATGGAAAGGTCATTACCAAAGGCTCATTAAAAGGTCTTGTTTAGCTGTGGAAATGGGCCAGGGATTCCCATGGTGCTGAGTCCACAGACTTGGACTTTCAGAAGCATCTCGTGGGGGCATCCTGGTCCCTCTGACAGTTAAAGGCGGTCAAGCCCGAAAGTATTCTCTGCCCTTTGGGTGATGTCAAGCTGCATCTGCTCATTTGCATGATTGGGAAAGCCTCAAGGGAAACTGGTTGGGCTGATATGACCCAGGGTCCTCTCTGTTGCACCAAGCTGCCACCCAGATGTCCTCAGCTGGAGGGGAGTGATGTTGGGCCACCACTAGCCATACCCAGCTCTACCCCGGAGAATGGGATCAGTGAGCGAGAGCAAATCAGGATCACCAGTGGCCTTATGCAACCATGCAGGATGTACAACAGCACTGGGGGTTTTCCAGCTCCTTGAGCTGGCCACCATGCAGGCAGGGCAACACTTGCTGCCCTGCTCAAGTCAGTGTTCTTGCTGCTTGAACTGGGGACTGGCTTTCATGCAGACTCATTCACATTTGGACCGTGCTTTCGACCGTGCTAGACACTGTGGCAATAGCTCTGGCTGTCAGATGCCACATGCCACAGCCCCACCCGGGGGTTTTCAGGCTTCGAGATGCTCAAGCTGGGTATGACTGCCCAGCAGCTTGATGCGGTAAATTGGGTGCTGCTTGCTGTCACATTCAGTAAGGTCAAAGCGTGAAAAACGGCAATGGCCTGCAGGTACTGCCGTGCTGGTCCGGTCCAATGTGGCAGAAATCAGGGGCTCAGTGGGACTGGCCAGAGGGGGAATCTCACAGAAACCGCAAAGTGTAAGTGTAGCCATTGTGGCAAGGTTTGGGCTGACCTCCCCAACCTGGGGAGATTTGCACCTCGATGGACTTGCTTGCCGTCATCCTGCCCTGGCAGGTTTTGCTATCAAAAAGTGACCCTGGTTGTCCTCAGAGTACTAGGCAGCCAAGAAAAGGACTTTGTCTTCCTGTCGTTTGTGTGAATGAAGTTGCGAAGAGCAGGAGGGGGTGCGGGATGCCTCACGTGTGCATTAAGGCCCAGCTGCAGCAGGAAGAATCAGAGCTGGGTCTTCATTCCTTTCACCATGTGTGTGGCACAGTCATCACAATGTGTCTGCAGTGTTTAGCGATGGCTGGTGGCTTTTTGCTCCTCAAGGATCTGGTCTCAGTGCTGGAGGGTTATCACTGCTTTGTCCCCAGCCCAGGCCTCGGGGTGCCAGGTACTGATGGTCTCGACCTTGCTGCTATGAATTCAATGTCCCCATTTTCTCCGCAGGAGGCTTTGCCACATTCTCGTCCTGCTTCCCGGGCCTCTGCGAGGGTAAACCAGCTGCCATCCTGCCGATGAGCATCTCCCAGCCATGCTTGCCTGTGGCCAACATTGGCCCCACACGCATCCTGCCGCATCTCTATCTGGGCTCCCAGAAAGACGTTCTAAACAAGGTATGGTCCTGTCGAGGGGACATGTCTGCCCTGTCCCATCTGGGACCCCAGCCATGCGGAGGGGTGAAGACATTAAGGACACTTCTCCTGTCCATGGGAGGACCATGCCTGGTTGGTCTGACCCTACCAGGAGGCTGAAGTCAGGGAGTGCATAGGCAGAGCCTGGCAGAACTGGGGAAGTTGATCACAGGATGAGATGTCTTATATTGATGAGCTTTGGGGTGATCAAACACTTCCCAAGTGCCTGTAGCAAACTCAGAGGCAGGAGGAGCACAGCTGGCAAAACACCTGGGCTTGGAGGGGCAGTTACCCCAACTGGAGGGAGATGTGAGGCAGGAGCCAGCTTTGCTCCCACCCGCCTTGCCAGCCAGGCTGCCAGATAACACCAATTTCAGCAACCCTGCAATCCCCTTGGGAGCCAGAGAGAGTGGGACCAAGCGACCAAGCTGGGGTATTCAGCATGGCAGTGTGGGGACGGGCAGCTGTGGCCAGGGGCAGGGGCTTGTTCAGAAGGTGAACAAAAAGAGCAAAGTTTGGCTGTGGGGGGAGAGGAGAAAAGAGGGGCAGTGCCCTTTTAAAGGTGCTGGAAGGGCTGTGCTGTGATGTCACACCAGGGAAGGAATTTTGTTTAAAGGAAAAATAACTGCGAGAAGAAAGAAAGAGGAATTGCAGTTAAAATGCCGCCGGGCGCCTGCCTACCGCGGGCAGGAGGGAGCCAGACGGGCGTCCTCTCCCAGGGCAGGCAAGGGGGGAGAGGGACCAGGATACCGGAGGGGGGTTGGAGACAGAAAGGAGGGAGAGAGAAATTATATACAGGGAGTAGAAGGAAATGAAAGAGAAAAATGCCAAGAATGTGAGCCCGGGAGCTGGGCTGGCTCCACCGAGCCGAGGCTGGGCTCTGCAGAGCCTGCTGGGGTGGGCAGGAACGGGCCGCTGGAAAGCCGGGGCCAAAATCCCGGTGCGGTCTTCTGAGGAGCCAATGTCAGGCAGGGAAATTGATGGTTTCCTTCCTTCCCTGCCTCCTTGGAGGGTTTTGTTCATCTTTTGGAGCTGTGTTTTCTGCCATCCCCATGATGTGGCCAGAAGATGCTCTATTCATAGGCAGCAGAGCGGGGTCAAGTGCAGAGGCTGTGCATGGGTGATGCTTCTCTCCTCCAGCATGTTGCAGAGGAGAGATCCCACATGGCAGCTCTATGCACTCTGACGTGTGGAAGGACTCTTTTATCTCCATGTTTTCTCCTCCATTTTAATTCTGGGTCTTCCCTGGATTAGTGCAGACCAGGGACTGAGACCCAGCAGCTGGCACGGATGTTCCCCCATTTTTTATAAGCAACCTGCCCCCAGCTGTACAGGTGATACCTAATCTGATGGGACAGGGAAAGAGACAGGGGTCAGACAAGCCATAAATTTGGTGTCAGCACTGCATATAGGTGAAGCTGGCTGTAGTGCTGGGAGGGAAGGAATGGAGGTTGGGGTGGATGCAGCAGTACATGCCCAGCAAGCCAGTTCCTGTGGGTCGAACCTCACCCCCTCGTTGCCGTTTTTCATCTGACGCTATTTACCTCAGGTCTCCCTTGTGCCATTGCATTTTATTGAGTCAGAAATATGGGCAGTGATGGTGGCCATTGAGTGGCCAAATTAGAAAAGTCACAGAAGGTTCAGTTCCAGGTTCACTTCAGTGTCAGAAAGAGGGAAGAGATGGTTCCCCTCGCCACCTGCCTATGTCCCAACACAAAAGTGTATGTTCACAGTGAAGAACTATGAACAACTAACAAATCTGTGAGAACTCCCGCTGCGTTTCTGAGGGATGTGGGAGAAAACATGGGTTGACATTGGTTAACATAGGGTACTACCAATAACTCACCTCACTCTGTTGGTGAGATGCCTCCTCTCTCCCTCAGCTGATACTTTCAAAGCTTTCAGCCAGAGTTTTTGCTGATTTTCTTTCTTGTATTTTCATATTCCTCTCATACTGGGGTTCTTGGGTTTCCCCCTCTGGGACTACCTTCCAGGTGTCTTTGGTCTTGCTCATTTTTACTTGGACCAAAGTAAAGATCTGCTGAGGTTCAAACCTGTGTCGACTAAATTGACACAACCTTCTCAGCTCCTCTCTGCTGTACTACCATCAACTAGGCCAAGGCAGCAGCGGGAGACCCACAGGAGAAAATATTGGTATAGGAAAAGGCAGGGAGTGCATGGCAAGGCAGATCTTCAGCACTCAGTGCTGGCTGAACTCAGCCGATCATTCAATCGCTTCTTTCCCACCAGGACTTGATGACACAGAACGGGATAAGCTATGTCCTCAATGCCAGCAACTCCTGTCCCAAGCCAGACTTCATCTGTGATAGTCACTTCATGCGCATTCCTGTCAATGACAACTACTGTGAGAAGCTGCTTCCCTGGCTGGACAAGTCAATTGAATTCATTGGTGAGCTTTTGTTACAATGGTTGCAGACCCTTCAGTTCTCAGCCTTCAAAACCTGAACTCTTCTTCTGTCCTTCATGGTCTTACTCCCAGCATCCCTTGTCCTTTCACACAAAGGGACTGAGGGTTGGGGAGGGAGGCTAGAGTCATTTTGCTCACCATCTCTGACCACATTGATGCTTTTCTCTCTGTTTCCTCTACCATGCTCCAGACAAGGCCAAGGTGTCCAGCTGCCAGGTGATTGTGCACTGCTTGGCCGGGATCTCCCGGTCAGCCACCATCGCCATCGCCTACATCATGAAGACCATGGGTATGTCGTCAGATGATGCTTACAGGTGAGTTTTCCCTGGAGGGCAGGAAGCGGTTACGCCACTATGCTTCACTCCAGGGAAGGAAAGCAGGCTGAGCCCAGAGGGAGAGGGTGGGAGCTCCTTGAAGCTGTGTCTTGGCTTGACTGAGTCCCGGTGAAACCAAACCAAACCTCCCTTCATAAAGTGCATGCAGTGAGGAGTGGCTGGGAGCGGTAAACTGGAGGGAGGAGTCAGTCCCAGCTCTACCCCTCGGGCATCCCAAGGCCCCATGGTTCCCCAAGACCCCTTTCTCCAGAAGGTCTGGTCAGAAGGTCCTGGACAACGCCTCTTCTCCCCAGAGAGGCTGAGACAGTAGGGGTGGCCTGCTGAAGGACCACGCACCAACCGGCGCTTTCTGTGCCTCTTGGCAGGTTCGTTAAGGACCGTCGCCCGTCCATCTCGCCCAACTTCAACTTCCTGGGCCAGCTCCTGGAGTACGAGAGGAGCCTGAAGCTCCTCAAGGCCCTGAAGTCAAAGGGCGACCGGGGCGAGGGGGACGCCCAGCAAGACCCAGCAGAGGCGGCTGAGGGCAGCCGGCATCCCCCACCACCTACCTCAGAGAAGGCCGAGGAGGTGCCGAGAGGCACTGGCTCGGTGTCCCCCCCCAGTGACCCCGAGCGGCAAGGTGGGACCCCGAAGGTCCTGTCGCCCACGACCCTGCAGCAGGGGCTCAACGGCTTGCACCTCTCCTCCGAGCGCATCCAGGACACCAACCGCCTGAAACGCTCCTTCTCCCTGGACATCAAGTCCGCCTACTCCCCCGGCCTGCGGCAGGACCCCCCTGGACCTCCCGGCCCCGGGGACGCCCCCAAACTCTGCAAGCTGGACAGCCCCTCGGGCCCCGGCGGCCTCGGCCCCTTCTCCCCGGGGGTGGACAGCCCCGACCGGCCAAGTGGGCCCGACCTCCTGCTGGAGGCCAAGGTGAGGCAGCGGCGGAAGCACCGGCACCCGGCGGGCTCGCCCGCCCATGGGCTCAGCCTCAACGTTAGTGGGGCCTGCGCCACACGCAAGAGCCCTGGCGCTGAGGACGGGCTGCCGCCACGGCTCAGCCAGCCGGCCACCGCTTCCGGCACCACCAACCCCACCGCCGCCGCCGCCTGGAGTGGGGTGCACCTGGAGTCCCCCAGCACTCCCTCCGGCGAAGCCGGCTGGTACTTCGGCACGGACTCCGGCAGCGCTGGCGGGAGCGGCGGGAGCCTGTTTGCTGGCACCAGCCCGTATCCACCGCCTTTTGGCTGTGGCAGCGTGGCAGGCAGCTGTGAGATCAGACTGAGGGACAAGGCCCGGGCCGAGCCGCGGGACGGGCGGCACAGCTGGCACGAGGAGGCCGGTGCTGAGAAGCAGTTCAAGCGGAGGAGCTGCCAGATGGAGTTCGAGGAGACCATGTCCGAGGGCAGGGCCCGGGAAGAGCTGGGCAAAATCAGCAAACAGTCCAGCTTTTCGGGCAGCATGGAGATCATCGAGGTGTCCTGACACCCACCTGGGATGCCTGGAGAGTGGGGACGGAGAGGGAGTGGGGGGATATTTAAGCTGGGGGGAGAGGGGAGGGGAGGGGGGCGGCGGGGTTTTGGGGGAGTATTTATACCCGCGTGTGCATTTTCGGGAGCGCACGTGCTGAAACCGAAGCAAAGGTGGATGAGTCTTTCCAGAGTCGGGAAACATAATGGCGGATGCTTAGTGTCCCTCCTGCACCCACCCTGGTCCTTCCCCCCATCCCCAGGGGGTCCCAGCCCTCGGAGACCCACACTCGAAATTTGGGCGTAAAATTCGAGCAGGAAGGGGCAGGGGTTGCAATTTTGGCTGCGAGGATGGGGCACAGCGCCTGTGGGGGGGGACCATGGCTGCCCCTTCCCTTCTCCCAGCACTAAGCATGCTCCCCTGTGTTTCTCTGGCTAAGTATCCTAAAAATGCTGCACTGGAGCAGCCCTATACATATATAAATATATATTATATATAATATAAAGAAAAAAAAACCGAAAACACACACACAAAGGAAAAGGTAAATGGTTTTACTGCAATTTTTATTGAGACGTAAATAATATTTCGATTTTTTTGTTTTGTTTTTAATTTATTGAAGCTGTTCATTCTGGCAATGATTTGCAGACAATGTGGGGCGGTACTTTCAGCTCTATTTTTACTGTGTATGGTATTTAAATCTGAAATACGAGTTTCTAAGCAATATCTGAGGCCTGTGGCTCCTTCTATAGCTCATGTCGACGACAAAGATTTTCCACCCCTTCCCTCTGGGCACAGCGACAAGGGGACAGGAGACTCTTCTGGGCACTTTTTCTAGAAACGAACAAGGGAACGAGCAAACCATAAAACCTTCTTACAACACAAACTGAGCCAGAAATCTCTTCTGGAAGCTGCTGCCGCTTCTTTACCCCTTGGTCTCTGATTATCCTCATCCACATCCTGGCCATCACTCCCATCCCCGCCATCATCCCATCCCAGCCATTGTCCCCATCCTGGCTTGTCATCCCATTCCAGCCGTGCCCCCCTCCCCTCCCCTGGGCTGCCCATCCTCGCTGGAGAGGGTGAGGAGGGAGTCACCCAAAGCAGAGGAAGGGTCCCAGGTGCCACCTCCAGCTGCATGGAGAAAAAGAAGGCATCAGAGATTGCTGCAGCGGAGGCAGGGAGGGGAGGCTGGTGGTAGTTGGGATTTCTTGTCGGGGGGTGTCTTGCCTACCCGCCCCAGCCCCTCAGCTCCCCCTTGCCTCAGCCACCTTGCTTGGGAGGTATGGGCACCATTTTCCATGGTTTTTCAGGATTCCCCCACCCTTTGCTTCACATCTGAGAAACTCATGGGGAGCGTGTTTGCAGGTGCCGGGACTCCCCCGGCACTGTCGCCGTCTGGGCTGGCTCCCCTCCTTCCAGCAGGTGATAAACCAGCCGGACATGAAACTCTGTAAGCACAGGGAGGGCACAACTGACTTGTTTTCAGAGGCACTTGGCTGCTTCACCCCATCCCAGTGGGGAGCCAAGCTCTTGCCCCCAAACCCCAACGTCAGGCTTGCTGAGAAGCTGCTTTATGGAGCTGTAGGCACTGAACTGCCTCCGCTGCAAAGCACATCTCTCCCTGCGGCTGTCTTTGCTTTCTCTCTCGTCTTGCGCTAGTTTGCAAAGCTAATACCTCAGGGGTCTCTGTTCGTGCATGTTTGTGTCCTGTGTCATCCTTGGAGTATTGTTTTTTTCTTTTCTGGGCCCACACGGTTTCTCTCTTTTTCCCCTGTTCCTCCTCTCGTCATTCATTTCTATCTTTAATTCAAACTACACGTGACAAAACCAAATGATCTCAGGTTTAAAACTGAACACAAAGCAGAGGCATGAGGAGCTGCAATCATGTGAGGAGGGGCTGCTCACTTCAGCTGGTTGTTTCCTCAACCACCTCTGTGTCCGCAGTCGAGGCGAGTCTCCCTGGAGGCTCCTTACTCTCTTCAAGCCAGCTTTAGTTTTCCTGATTTTCCATGGGGCCATTCGGTGAGGTGCTGGGGACCCCCACATGCTCCTGCCTGGTTCCCCGAGGTGTCGCGGGGAGGGAGGGGGTGGCTGGTGAGCCAGGGACCACTTGCCTCTCTCCCCACATTACTTTTGATGAGGGCGAGAGATCTCACAGTCATCCCTCAAAAGTCCACCGCCACCCATCATTGCCTCCAGCAGCCACCTCAAACCAGCTCAGTGTTGCCAATCTGAACATTTCTCCCTTCTGGCGATGAAAGGATGATGACACTATTTTCTAAGCTCTCTTTTTAGATTCCAATAAGCATTTGGGTCCATCCTGTGGGGCAGGCAGCTATTCAGGAGCTGCACTCGCAGCAGGGGCTCCTAAATGGGCATTGATATCAAGTCCAAGGAAGGAGGGAAAAAGGCTTCATCCTCCCTCCGGTAAGCCACCCGAGCCCAGGGTTAGCGTTGCCTGCCTCCTGCCCAAGCAGTGCTGCTGGTCCCCCTTCCCCTCCTGCTGCCCTCGCCAGTGGCATCTCTTCCCAAGCATGCCAGGGATCATTGCCTGCTGATCTCTGCTCCGTATTGCTCAGTTCCTGCCCATCCCGTAGTCCTTCAGGGTTGGTGCCACCACAGATCAGCTGAGCTCAGGTCAGGCACGTTGCTGGCAGGAGCTGGTTAGATGTAGCTTTGGGCAATGGAGAGGGGGCTAGATGACTTCCCAAGGGTTTTAATAAGAAGAGGACAACAGGTTGCCACAGCCAGGTGAGGAGATGAGACAAGGTGCTGGCAAGCTCTTGTATAACTCATCTCGTTAGCTGACACAGTGCATTATGAGTACAAAAAGCAGCTGGAGTAAGTCAGGAAGGAGAGAGCACGTGTTGTAAATGAGACTCTGAATGTCTGCAAAGAAGCAGATATGTGGTTTACTTTTGTTCATCTCCACTCTGCCATCCCCTGGATGCTCCTCATCCGTGTTTAAGCCTTTAGGCACTATGGACTCCTCTCTTCTCTGAAACCAGAGCAAAGAGAAGTAGATTTTAAGATTAGCAGATCATAACTGCCAAGAGACATTCATGACCCATCTCTGCAGCCTTATTTCGATGTACTTTGCATTCATCCTTCCCCTTTGCATTGGGTGTGTGCTCTAGAAGCCCTCTTTTGTGCAATATTTTAAGGCTACATCCAGAAAATAAGCTTTGATGGAACAACCCTGCCTGAGTGTCTCCTGCCAGTGCTGACCCAAAGCCATCAGGGTCACTGAGTGCATTGCAATTAACTTAAATTATTTTTAAAAATCAGACTCTGTCTAATAGACCATTTTGTCCATGAATCAGAGACTGTGAGTTACCACAAGGTTGGATGTGCCGGCTGGTACCCTTCCCCATCATGAGTCAGCCAAGTCTTTTTACGGACTCTCACAGCCAGATGACCCAACCCAAAGCCTCATTGGAACCAAAAATCATCTTTCCATGCTGATCTGATGAGGATGCATTTATTCGTAGGGACCCATAGAGGCAGAAATGTGAGCAGAGGAGAGGAAAGCTCTCTCCTTTCAAGGGAGGAACCAACAAAGCTGTTGAGTGACCAACAGTTGTGGCGGTGGCAATGGCTGAGCTTTCCACCACATGAAGGACAGAGCAAACCACAGCTTTCCTTCAGGCTAGAAGGGACCTTGCACCTTCCCCTCCAGCCCTCGCCTGTCCCTGGGGCTGAGCCCCCCAGCCACCTCCTTCTGGGCCGCCTTTTGGGGGACTGAGCGAAGCCAGCAGGGGGGCAGTGATCAGGTCAGCAACACTGAGCCAGAGGCCTGAGTCGGAGCGGGCTTGTCCTCAGCCTTGGCAGCAGCATGCCCAGCCCCTGCTGCCTTCCCAGCCCTTCTCTTTGTCTGCTTGTTTCTTTGGACGTCCATTCCTGTTACATCTGCCCCTTAGGAGATGATGCCCCCCAGAACCCCCTCCTGTTGTCCCCTTCCCCCTCCCGTCCTTAATACTAATGATAATAAGCTATCAGTGTTGTCATTGCAATCTATGAATGATAGATTTGAGTATTTATGATTATTATTATGATTATTATGGTTATGATTCTGTACTTTTTTGCTTCTTACTCTTTGTACGTTGCTCTTTGTTTCTCTGTTGTGAATAAACGCAAGGCCCCATCACACCTTCTCTCTGCTCCCCGCGGCCCAGCTGAGGCTGTGCTTGGCCCAGCTCCTGGCTGTCCCAAGCCCCAAGAGGCAAACCCTTGTCAGAGGAGCTGAAGGGTGGTGCTTCCTAAGGGTATAAAGACACCCAAACTCGGGGCAGATCCACTCTCTTAACTCTTCCCTTCCCTTCCTGCAGCTCCTCTCTCCTGTACAGGTGCCCGTTTATGTTTGCAAGAGGCAGAAACCCACTGGCACCAAGAACAGAGAATTCAATGGCAAAACCTTAAAGCTTTTGTAACAGCTTTAAGGAATGTTGGCCAGGCGTCTAGCTCATGGAGTCAGCTCCCTCCAGGTTGTGGTTCTCTCACCTTCTTCTGCTGGCTGCACCTACAGGCTGCACCTTTACCTGCAGGGGCTTCTTGCTCTGCCATCGCAGGTGGTTTGCAAAGCTCCCCCTGCTCAGCCAAACCCGTGCACTGGTACACCGTTTTAGCCAGCTGCCCTGGGCTTTCTTGGTTTGAGTGTCGTCCGCATGCCGGTGAGGTCCCCCTGCCTGGGGACAGCATCACCTGGGGAGGACACGGGGCCAGTGTTAGAGCAAGCTCAGTGGCAGAGCAGCAAGGAGAGATGTGAGCGGCCTCTAGTACCTGGAGGGATTGAGAAAGGGGCTGGGAATGGCTTTCGATGTGGGACTGGATACGGCCTTTATCCAACACTGATAAATCAGGGTGTCATAAGTGGACAGAGTCCAGTGCTGCTTTTTTGTGCCCATCACCTGGGCTTCTTGTATAACCTGGAGGTTTCCAGATGACTGTAAGGTGAAGGAGGAGACATTAGGGGAAGGGAAGAGGAATCCCGTCTGTACCGCGGTACGAAACACTCTCTGTACTGCGCCAGCCCCATGAAGAGTCATTTTAATTTGCAGAGTTTAACACCATCCTTCTCCAAGTGGCCTGGGCACGGTCTCTTGTCTCTGTCGTGACTTTGCTTCACTGTGGGTTGGGGTCCTTCTCATCATGCTTTGCTGAACTCATTTCCGAGGTTGCTCTGAGACCGCACCGGAGAGCAGAGAGCTCAGGTCTCACCCCTCTCTCAGGGGACCCTGGCAGACCCCCGCTGGGGTCCCGGTCCGGCGTCACCCTTCCTACCTCACCTGCCTTTGGGGCAGCCGTGGACGGGGAGGGAGCAGGCAGGTCCTGACCACGCTGGGGCTGAGCCTCCTCAGCTCCTGCCCCTGTCCCTGCAGGATCAGGCCCTTCCTCAGCAAGCACAACACGGGGACGGGGTCTGCACCCACACTGGCGTACCTGGGGACTCCCGAGCAGGGAAGAGAGGCTCTGGCCACCAGCCCTACCACACTCCCTTCCTTGCTGCCCATTCAGCCAGTGCCAGCGTTGGAGCCGGGGAGCCACCCTGCCCCTGCCTCCTCTTTATTTATTTATTACCAGAGGCTGTAAACAGCAGTGCTTTTCTACCCTCTAGTTTCTTTTCCTTTCTTTTGTATTTTGGAACAACGTGTTGTAATAAATACCCAAATAGGTGTTTTAACAGCTGGTGTCAGCCTTGGTTTTTGAGGGACCTTCTCAGGGTGGGGCTGGAGGGTCCTCTTTGTGGTTTTGGGGAGGGTGATGGATCTTTGGCTGCATCGATGGAGGCCAGAACTGGTGGAGAGCTGGACACACATCCAGACCTGGACACACAGCCAGACCTGGATGCACAGCCAGACCCATGTCTGTGTATAGGGCCCAGCAACTGCAAGCTGCAGCTGGACTAGTTCAAAGCAGAAATAAGCATCATGGCTGAGGGAGTAGGGGGATAAAAATTAATTGGGGCATTCATGGGCCCATGGGCTGCAACAGCAGCTCTAGGGGTTTCTGATGATCCGGTGTGTCATTCATGGCTCTGAAGATGTAGGCAGGCACCTGAGCAGCCTCTTTCTAGGGGAAAGGACCGGCCAGGTCCTGCTCCAGATGGGTACATACAAGTGTAGGGAATGGGACAGATTGCCAAGCACAAAAGCATGGAGTGTTTGCACTGAAGTACATTCTGTTATTAATAATAATCATTATTATTAAATTTTTTTTGCCTCCCAGCTATGCTTTGCTCCCACCCTCCTCCTGACATGATGGCAGTGTGTAGCCACACGCTTGCTGCACACTACGGCTAAACTCTATAAACATCCCCTGGTCCCCCACTGCAGACTGAGCTGTCACCTCTTCCCCACGGCAGCAGCTGTGCTGTGCTTGGGGGGCAGCTGGTGGGCACCAACCAGTAGCCCTGTTTTGGCTGAGGCTGGTGGAAGCGTTTCCCTGCTCCCCCCTGCAGCAGGTTTGCTTTGGAGGGAGGAGAAGGCATGAGCAGGCTCCCTGCAGTTCTGGCTCCAGAAAGACGCAGCACTTATTGACTTAAACACAGAAGGGACATCCATCCCCACGGCTGTTTTCCACAGGCCGGGCTAAATCCCCTGGTCTTTTATAAATCCACTCCCCTCATCCAGCTGCAACTGCTGAGTCTTTTGTAAAGCCTCTCGAAACTATTGCCATCATCTGCCCAGTGTGAAGCTTTGGCCTCTTGTGCGGCTGACCCCACTAACCGCTTCAGAGGGGCTGTTGGCATGCCCTCCTCTCTCAACCACTCATTGCCATGCGTGACATGGAAAGGGAAAATTATTTAATGGAGAAATGTGAGCGTTGCTCCCATCTCCCTCCCCATTTACCTGCTCCTGGTTTCGTTCTTCCAAACCTGCTGCCCTGCGGAAGATGTTGCAGCAGAGTCCCCAGGGCTGACGTCTTGTGTTGCTGCTTCCGCAGGCACAGCTATATTCCCTTGTGTTTTAGAGAGAAATTCCCTTTGGACCAGGGGACCGCTGGGCCATTGGGTCACCGGCAACGGCGCCCATGCAGGAGGGGACCCAGGTGATGCTGCGGGGTGTCCATGCTTAGCCGGGGCTACAAGTATGCGGAGGGTCTGTCCCCTGGCAGAGGCACCCACGGGTGCACACCTGGCACAGCCTCCTGCCCCAGTGCCGAGGCTGCGTCTCCTCTCGCTCCTCGTGGTTTGCATGGCAGAAACCATTACTGCAACAAGAAACCCAGGAACGTCCTTTTTCCAGCTCTTGGGCTTTTATTGACTCAGAATGGCTGCCAAGCCTATAAATAAATGTTCCTTGAGCTAAATATAGCAGCCACTGAAATAGGCTGCCGGCTATTTATTTAGCTTGTGGCCTCTTTGAAAGCTTGCCAGTCCGTACTGCCTTTACCTTCACGCCGTCCCACCCGAGGCTGCGGCCACCCACCGCGGGGGCATGGCTGAGTCAGCGCAGGGAGAAGGGGTCAGAAAAAGTCAGCTCCGTCTCCGCAGGCCTGGAGAGCCAAGGTGGCAGGGTCCAGCAGCCAGAGGAGCTTCGGCCCCCTGTACCCTGTCCAGAGAGCTGGGGGGTCCCCAGGAGGCACATTTGCTGGAGCGGTCAGGCAGGGGCTGAGCCAACCACAAGCCAGTTTCCTCTCCTGGGAGGCCTCAGGACCTTTTTCCAGCAGTGGAGCCTGGAAAAGAGAATTTATCATCTCCCGCAGGCTTGCCAGCTTTAGGTGATGTGCGTTGCTTTTCCACACTTTGCAGGAGTGTAGATACTCAGGGTGCACAGAGATGTTGTGTGTCAGGACGCCGAGGGCACCCGGGGGCATGAATTGACCCTCACCCATGCAACCCTGCTTGAGTCAGGACATTCAAACCTGTACCCCGAGCCGTGCCATGGTTGTGGCCTGGTCTCTGGCCCCAGTTGCCGGGTGGACCTCAGGCAATGCTGCAGCCGTGTCCCCTGATGTTCCTGGTGGGAATCCCTGGCTCAGCCCCACTTCACTCTGTGTCTGGAAGATGCCATTTGCCACATCAGTGAGATGAGGCCTTATTAGGGCACCGCACTCCGAGACTCTCTGTGGGATGCGTGGTCTTCCAGAGCCCTGTTGGTTGTGCGTCGATGCAAGAAGGGATGGGCTTCACCCCTCCAACACTGATGGAAAGCAAGGTGAGGACTGCTCTTGTGCTGCAGACACTGCCCTACAACCTGAGCCTAACAGAAATAGGATGCTGCTTAGCTTGGGCTGTGATGACTTTGCTGCAGCTCCATGCCAGCAAAGGGAAAACCCCATCACTCCCTGGAAAGCCACCTTCGCTCCTGGAGCAATCCAAGACATTAATAATGCTTAGCATTTACAGGGAGTTTTGCTAAACATGAGCTAATCCTTACAATATCCATGGGAAGGAGAAAAGTAATTATTATTGGGCTTGATTTTTCCTTTCCCATGTATTCCTGCAGATGGGGATCAGCCCTACCAAATCCAGAGCGCTCTAGAAATCAGAGGAGAATCCCACTTGCCCCCGCTTGTACAAATAGGAAACATGGAGCAAAGATGACAGGTTATTTGCCAAAGACCACCCAGAAAGGCAGAGTTGGAGCCAAACTAGTGCATGAGGGAAATCCTGGCCCCCAATGCTCTCCCTACGTCACCAGGCTATAATTCCCCAACTGATATGGTAATCCTGGTCCCCTTGCGGGTCCTCACCTGCAGGATGCCAGAGGGATGCGGATGCTTCATATCACTGCTTACCTTCCTCTCCACAATGTCACTTCACAAGGTGATGAGATACCCTGCTCCCAGTGGCAGTAGATGCAGACAAGGCTCATGAGCATATTGATTTGGAGTGCTCCTGCAGTGAGTCCCAAAATTCCCACCCGTGACTCCCCTTCTGGAATCACAGCCCTGGACCTGCTGCCACGTGTGGTTGACCCCACCAGCCCCCAGCCACTGGGTGAGCAGCCCCCGTCGCTGTGGCCAGCACAGCGCTGGAAGCACAGGGGGAAAGGAGCCAACGGGCTGGTCCTTCGGCTTGTCCCAGCTGCGTGGCATTGGAGCAAGGCTGGCTTAGAGAGCTGAGATGCTGCTAGGGTCCCTCCTAGGGCGTGGGGTCCCTCTTGGGGCACAAAGGGGCTGGACTGGGATGCTGTGGGTGAGAGAGGAGACCAAAATGAGGGTCAACTGCCTGCTTGGGTCCTTTGCAAGGAGAAAGGGCAGTTTTAGGGGATTCCCTAAAACCAGCAATGCTCTCTAGCCACACTCTTGTCTTCAGCTGAAACCCATGCACTCAGTGTCTGAGTGGAAATACCATCTGTCAGCGGTACCCAGATGATGTCATTTAGTTTTCCAGGCTTCTGGGCTGAGCCAGCAGCTCCAGCCAGTATGCCTGGAGATGCTTTATTTAGAAGCAGCCCAAGCACCACTGAGCCCATGCCTTTGCAGCGCCCCTCTGCCACCTCCCTTCCTTGCTGATGCAACCCTGGCTGCAGCAGGGACATCAGGCTGCCTTGGAGGAGGTTATTCTTGGGAAGCTCAAAGTGGGACCCTGCGGGGTGGGTGGGAAGGGGGGATGTTTCACAGGGCAGTTGAGGGCAATGCTCTGTCTGGGCTGCCCTCTGCTCCCGGGACTGGGGAACCTCCACATCCCTCCAGGCAATGCGCACAGCCAAGGAGCACCATCTCCCCAGGTGCCTTTTCCCTTCCTCCAGCTCCCTGAGAAACTCGGCCCATGTTCCCCCATGTGGCTGCAGCCACCCTCCTCATCCTCACACTTGCCATCTCCAGTCTGGGTTACTGCAACTGAGCCTCAGGCTGATTCTGAGGGCTTTATAGTTGAAAAGCAAATGTTTCCCCCCACCCCCCGCTGACACCCCTTAACCTGCCTCCTCTCCCTCAGCAGCATCTCCTGATGGGTGAGCGACTAAGAATAGCCCTGCTGCTGGCTCCAGGCTGGTGCTGTTTGCTCAGTGACTCAGAGCTGGCAGGGCAGGCATTTACTCAAAGGGCCCCATTACTCATCCGTCTACATTGCCCCAAGGATGGGGTTTGCGTCTCTCACTCGCCTCTCCTTTAAAGATGCTTTATTTATTTCTTTTTAATAAAGCCGCCATCCACAAAGAGAGGTAATTATCTTTCTGTAGATTTACCACTAAATATGTGTGCCCCAACCCAAAATGCTGCAACCCCCATCGATCATGCTGGCAGCCCCTCAGTATTGCCCCTGCTTACTGCTCTGCCAGGAGGGATCTGTGTGGGCAGGAGCAGGGCAAGAGAAAATGCCTTCCAATATTGCATTTCGTGGCACCAGGGTAAGCATGCAAACAAAAAACCCCTCCTCCAAAAACCATCCATGTTGAATGCCAGTGCGGATCTGTCTGTGCCCAAATCCAACTGGCCCCTCAGATGTCCACGGCATGACCCAGCTGCTCCCATCTTGCCCACAGCCCACACTAATTGCAACCGTCCTTCCTCTCCACAGAGTGTCTCATTGCCCAGTGGGTGCTGTGGTGTCTGCAAAACACCTTGGCGAATTAAAACAGGCCTCTATGTTAAAACGTGGCTCCATTTCCAAACAACGAAAAGGCAGCATCTTCCCCATCTGGTTTGCTCCCCTGAGGCATTCTGAGTCACAGCCAGTCATGCTGGAAACAGAGCTGCATCCTGACCAGTGCACATCTGTGTCTGCAAGGCACTGCCACTGCTGGGAAGTACACGGTTCCTCCACCTGCCCCACCGCTGCAGGGATGGTTGCTTGGGAGGCGGCAAGCACAGAGCTGGCAACAGAGCTGGAGGAGGTGTGTTGGGATTGCATTTTATTCTCCTGCTGCTGCTTCAGCCCCATAGTCCCCCTCTTTTGCTGTTCTTCAGGCTCTTCTAGCTCTTCCAACCCTGCCACTTCACAGTATCACTCTTCAACCCTCCCACCATCAGGGGGCCTGTTACTCCAGCCAAGATGCTTCAGGAAGCCTCAGCCTCACCAAGAGGGCTACCTGAGAGTAGACACAGCCCCTGTGCCGGAGGAACACCTGAGGTGCCTCAAGCCAGGTCTGGTTTGTGTCTTGCAGAGATGCATGTTGGGCCAAATAGATCCACCCCACATGGAAGTGGGCAGCTGGTCTGGATTTGGGCCGTGGCTGCAGCACTTCTCCTCACCACCCTGCCCTGGGTCTCTACATAGCAGATATTAAGGGCCTGATCCTGCACCACTAACACGGGGGGAGCCTTTCCACCCATCTAGGATGAGTGGGCCCCCAGTGCCTCTCCGCAAAGCCCTGCACAGGAGAGCCGGGGGCTCACACCTCAGAGGAGATGGTGTCCCCAGCTCCACAGCACTGAGCTCAGCCAAGGCCAATGGCAGCCAGGGATGCAGGACAGAAGGAAGCAGGAGCCTGGACATCTGCCTGCAGGCTGGAAATTAAGCCCCCGCATGCCCTGGTAAATACACATTTGTGTGCTCCCTTTGTCTCAGTGACCTCCCCTCAATGTCAACCCGTGGGGCCATCTGGTTGGATGTGATGCTGTAGGAGGGGACCAACCTGCCAGGCTTGCTTCCATCTCGCAGACCCCACTGGCACCCCACAGCATCCATCACACCGCCAAGGGCTGCCAAGCTGCTGGTGGAAACCCCGGGAACTGAGGGCACAGCAAAGCCAGGCCATGCCGGAGGAGGAAACAGGGCATCAGTGGCCCAAACCAGAGCTTTGTGGGACACCTTTCCCTGGCACCTGCCTCCAAGTCAGGCTCTGAGCAGGGCTGGAGGGAAGTCCTTGAGCTTTGTCTTGAGCAAAAACCGTGCCCTGGTCCTGCAGAGCCCCGCAGCCCTGGCAGCACCCACCCTGCAGCAAGGCATGCGAGCAACCTCTAGTGGCAGCTCCCGGCGGCTCGGGAGCTCTTTAAAGCATCAAAATTTTGTCTGTGCAACACCAGGCGGTGGGGAAGGAAGTTTACCCTCTCTTCATGTCCTTTGGGAGCGCTAGGGGCGATACTTGGTGCTGGACAAACCCCATTTTGCAAGTGTGCTGAAGCGCCACTGCAGGCGTTTGGTAAGAGGAGGAGAAGGAGGAGGGAGGGATGAAGGCGAACGGCTGCTCACTTGCCTTGTTGGACAGATGCAGGACAGAAGTCCAGAGGGTGAAGCTGTCTGCAAGGCAATAGCCCACGTTGGGACAGGAGCCCCCAGCCTGGGTCTGGCCCCACTGGGCTGCATGACGTGAGGAAGGGCAGGTGCCCAGCTCTGTGCTTCAGCTTTGAAATCCTTTGCACCCTAGAGGTGCAAATTACTGCATAAAAGCAAGGCCATGCTGGTTCAGAGTCTCTGCAAGCAACCTGCCCTTCTGCAGCCTGGCTGGGAGGGACACGTCAGCTCTGGTGTCCATGGTGTCCAGCTCCCATCTCACCTCCAGCAGACTGGCCACACATGGTACCAGGAAAGGGAAGGGCTCCATGTGCTTCTAAGACCCACATCTGTCCTGCTTCATTCACCTGAACCATGTGGTTGAAGATTTTTACATCTCTAAAGCCACTGAGGACTTGGTTTGGGTTGGGGCACTGGCAAACTCAAGGTACCAAGCCTTGGGCTGCTGATGGGTGGCTGTACAAGATGCTACAGTCCTCTCCCTTTCTAGAAGACCCTGCTCTGCACCCCAAAACTCCCTTACTGATATCTCAGCCTGTCCTTTTCATAAGCTAGAGAGGTCAGTGACAGGTCACCACTTCCTTCCAGACTGTGTCCCATCCGTGACCCACATATGTGGTCCCCAACACCGGGAGCTGAGAAGTTCAGCAGCAATCCTCTCTGGCTCAGCCTGTCATTTCAGAGTGTGCAGGAATGCTGCTTCCTTCAGCCTGGCTTCAAGGCTTGGCTTCAGCTTTGCCTCCGCATCCCCTGAGCACAGAGCAGTGACGAAGTGTCTGCATTTGGGACACGGGAGCCTCCACAGAGCCACTGCTCAGCAGACTTGGTGGTGCCCTAAGCAAGGGCCAGACTGCCTCATCTCCAGCCAGGGAGCATTAACATTCCCCCACCAGAGACATTCCTCAGACCTTGCTGATGCCAAGCAAAAAGTACATCATAAAGTCAAAGCACTGCCAGGGCTGCCTCTCTTTGCCCTGCTTTCCCTGCTAATTGCTGCACAGGCCATCCATTAGGGACAACAGCCAGGACATGCAGGAGATGCTCCCCGCAAGCACCTGGCATGCCTACCTCTCACTCGCTACAAAAGTCTGGGACAGACTGTCGCAGATGACCAGTATATTTTGTTCATGCAGCCCCTGAGAAAATGCCCAGGTACCCGAGGCTTTGTGCCGCTTACCCCTGCTGCAGGGTGAGGCCAGAAAGCTGTGGGTTCAGCCCTGGGCGCTGTGCTGAGAGGGGGGACAGAGGGTATGGACAAGTTGGAGATGGGAGAAGAGCGATCACCATTAGGGTGAAGGCACTGGCTGATTAAGCAGTGCCTGTGGGGGCTATAGCTGAGGCTGTAATGTCACTGGGCCGGCGCACAGTGGGATGCATTTGGATGACTTTGAACTTTCTGCTCTCCCTTCTCCCTCCCTGGCCCCACAGTTAGTCCTCTGGGTCACACAGGGTTCCTGAAGAGCCTTCAGCTCTGATGAGTTTGCTTAGTTGTAGGAACCTGAGGAAAAAAAGGAAAATTCAGTATTCTCCTGCAAATCCCATTCACCACGCTCCCCTGGTTCCCCATGCTGCAGCACTGGGTGCAAGGCTGGTGCAGGGGAGGCAAACCCTGCCGGGCAAAGCAGGAGCAGGCAGCAAAGAGGAATATCAGAGGCTTAGGTGCCTCCTGTACCAGGCCCTGGGCATGGACTCCTGATGGTAATTGGTTTCACCCCAGTTGCACGAGCATGCCCCTTGCACCCCTCCAAACCAGGCGATCAGGTGCCCAGCAAAGCAGCAGTGGGAGTATGGAGATCTCTTAAGAAGAGGAATAACCTCCTCGGGCAGGAGAATCATCCTTCTTTGGGGTATTTTTATATCAGAGTGGATTAAAGGGGATACAGCCAGCAAGATAACCCAGATCACTGCAGGGAGTCATCTAGCTCAGATAACCTCTGCGGTTTCACCAGCTCCACTGCACATGCGATAGCACCCAGCCAAAGACCAAGCCTTGATACCCCTCCTCACCAAAAAAAATGGTCCGTGCACAGAGAATTAATGAAAAAGGATCCTCCTGCTGCCTCCGGCACCAGGCAGTGTGCCAACAGAGCTGCAGTCTTTCTCCAACGCAGACAGGCTGCCCTTGGCTCTCGCACCCATTGAAGCTATTAGCAATGAGCTCACCCCTCTATTATCGCTGATCTAGGGAGTCTGGAGGCTCTCGGAAGTGTGGCTATCGATCCACGCCTCTTACACATCCCCCTCGGGCCTTTGGTTTCAGGAAACCTCTTTGTCTCTCCTCTCCTTGTCTCTTCTCTGCAGCCTTCAGGAATGCTTTTCTGAGAGACCTTGGAGCTGGGACTGTGGTGAGAAGGACAGGGATTTAGCCTGGCCAGCACCACCTGTTTGCTTTGGCTGACTGTGTGCTTTATTCATCCTCTCTGAGGACAAAGGGGAGGACATTTTCCCCTAGGTTAAGGTTGCAGGTTAAGGGAGGGAAAGCCTGGTGCCTTGCATGGGAACCCGCCCTACATGGTCTCTGCTCATCCATGGCCATGGACTTTCTGAAGGGGCTGTGCCCACGGCAGTGTCCTCTCCTCCCTCTCCCAAGCTTTCAGAGCTGTCAGCATGACTTGGGCTAACTGGTAAACAGGCAACTGCTTCTGTGTGCAAACTCACCCCAGTGGCACAAGCAGATAAGCCTGTTAGTCTGCCGGGGAGCACTTAGTTATGGTGATGATCAACTCAGCAGCATCCTGCTACCCCTGAAGGACAATCACGCACCCCTCAGGCCGCTCCTCCCATCCGTTCAGGTCCACCTTGCCCAACCAGGCGGCAAAGTGAGGAACCATGCTGGGCAGCTGGGGCATCAAAAGCCAGAGCTACAGCCAGAAACCACGTCATCTGCCCTGGGCTCCTTTCCTAGGTATGAAGCAAACAACTTGCTGCCCGGCCCCTTATAAAATGGGCTCTCTCACTCCCCCTGCATCCCCAGGAAGACTTTCAGGTGCCTGGGTGCACTCCATAAATGACTAATGAGCCATCGCAAACATTAGTGGTAGTGCAGCTGCCAGAAGCAGACCGAAATCAAATCCCCCCCTGCATCTACCAGCTCCACCCAGGAAGCAGACTTGCCTTTGACAACCGCCACATTAAGAAACAGGCAAACAACCACCCAGTGCCCTGACCAGGCGAGCTGAGGCTGGCAGCCCATAGGGAGGAGTGACCATCAGAAAAGGCAGGAAAACTTATGTCTTGCTAGAGCTGCTTTCACAGAGGTCCTCCAGAGAGGGCGTTTTGGTGGTGGCTGTGTTTTTCCCTGGAAACAGGTTAGGGCTAGCAGGGAGAAGTCTCTCGTTTTTGTGGGGGTTTGTGGACAACAAAGTGTTGGAGCTTGTGGATGCCCTGGGGAAACCTCCATGCTCAGCCAGAGGCCCGGTGTGCCCAGCATAGAGCTTTTCATCTCTTCCTTTAAAAACTGCTCATGCAGCCCCAGTTTGCAGATGGGACACACATGTTGGAGCAGAGGCGTGATCTCATGAAAGGACCAAGGGGTACACTTCCATACCCCTATGAAGATAAACTTCAAGGAGTTGTTTCAGCCAGTTCCATGTACACAAATGATGGTCCTACACTAATAAACAGTGTCATTTGTTTTAAGTGATGACTCAGTCATGGCACTGTTGGATCCCCACAGATCTGAGGAAATTGCCCTGGGCAAAGCTTTCTTACCCCTCACCATACCCTCCTGGACTTCATATAGTAGCACGTTACTGCGTGCAGGGGCCAGAATTTAGCTGACTCCTTGCACTTACTGCTCTTGTTGGTCATCAGAGGCAAAGGAGAAAGAGGACAGGTCGCTTCCCATTGCTAACACTGCAAAGTAGACATGGAATAAACCTGACCTTCATTTACAGCATTCGCTGGAGAAATCAACACTTCCTATATATAGAAAAATCAATGCCACTTACCAAACAGATCCCCATTGGTCTGAACCACCTGCATCAGCAGAGCTTCATGTGGCCACCCATGCACCCCAAATCCTCTTCAGCAGCTCCAGCAAGAGCTCTGCCTTCCCATCCCCGAGCTGCTTTGGCAGGGTTTTTTTGTTTCTACCAGCACACCAATTCTGGCACTGCGCATTCTGCTCTGAGCTGGTTTTGGGGAGGCTCAGCAGCACGCTACATTTTTGCTGGTTGTGCCCTGCAAGTTGGCTGTCACTCGCCTCCGTTTTCCACGTACTTACTCCAGATGTCCTGCTGCTTCTCCTGTGTCAGTGCTTGCGGAGCCAAGTGAGGAAGGGGGTAGCATTCCCACCATGCAGGCCAAACCATCCCACCTCTCAACACTCCTGAATCCCTCCCAAACCTCCTTTACTCTCCAGAAAGACCACTAACCCATCTGCGCCTAGCTAGAAACCGTGTCACTGGTTGGGAATAACTTTCACATGAATCTTCCCCCTCACATATCTCCATCTCCAGGAGCAGCTTTTACTTGTGTCCATCAGATGGTGCCATTGAGTCTTCTTGGGATGTGAAGCCCCGAGGACAGCAGGCTGGCACCAGGGATCACACTGGCGTCTTTCTCCATCTCACCTGCACGGAATTGAGCTTTATTGCCCAGTTCCAAATAAGGCAAAATAAAGAGGGTGGGGTTTTTTTTCCTAGCATAGGTGTTGGCGAAGTAAAGCAAACGAGGGGTTTCTGCTGTTTCCAAATACGTTAACAAGCATCTGTGTCACTGTTTTTCTGGGTTTTTTTGCACAAGTCTTGTAAGACTGGTTATCTTCTTGCAGCCGGACTCCAGTGATATCAGCGTGAGAGTAAGTGATACCAGTATAGGAGTACTTCAGTTTCAATTTCCACCCAAAAAAAAGGTGTGTTCACTGTTGCAAAGATTTAGAGAAGATGAACTGAGTTCACGCAGCAGGGCCAGAAATGAAAGAAAGCAGCAGCAGCATTAGCAAAAGCTCCCTTTTTGTCCACAACAGAGATGTGGGACACAGGACTTGCCCTCCTTGGTCAGTCTCAGACAGCAGGCAGCCTGATGATTGGGGGTGACCGTCTCCCTTCCACCTCTCCCTGCCTCTTCCCCCCCTTTTTTTAGCACAGAGTACATACACTATAAGGAGAAGAGGCTTGTGCATCACGGCATGCTGCTTGCGATGTGCTCGTCACATTTGACATCTCCACTCCAGATGTGGGGCCAGGACTTCCAGGGCTTTGGTATTAATAACTCTCTTTGTGGTTTTTTTGCAATGAGCAGAGCCTGGCACTGGCAGCCCTGCTGTCCAGCTGAGGCCTCTACCTGGCATTGCAAATATGCATGAATAATAACCGATTAGTGCTTTTCCTGGGTTGGTTTTTGGTTTTAGTCATGCAAGATGAAAGAGGAGAAAAATGCTAGCAATGTGAGGAAGGAGGGAGAGGAGAAATAATTACAATCGCATTTAGTCAGTGATAAGAATGGCTCCTGAGCTGGGCTGGGTGGTTTCCAAGCACGGTGGGAGCCAGCTTCAATTTCACAGCATAGTATTTCCTGCGCCCTCAAAATAACTTCTCCCTGCCCCCAGGGTCTCACAGGAGTTGAAAAGCAATGTGTGCCCCTTCCCTGTGCAGCCCCACGCTGCTCAGTGCTCGGTTATCATCCGGGGGCTGTTTTGAGAGCGGTCATGTCACGCGTGTCATGCCAAGGCACCGAGTGCCAGCCAAGAGGGCTGGAGGAGAAAGGAGGGGATGCTTTGCAGACCCAGACCTGTGGTCTCCCTGGGAAGGCAGCAGGCAGGGGAGAGCTAGCTGTTAGAGCTCTCTTCGGCGCCCAGTGAAGAGCAGCTTCCCCAAACCACTCGGCAGAGATGGGACCTCTTTATTGTCGGGGCTAATTGCTCATGTGAGATGTATTTACAGAAGCGACTGTTTGTGCAGAGCGCAGCAGACAAACAGACTCCTGTTCTGCCAGGCACCCTTTGTAATCAGTGGGGGCTGGGAACACTTTAATGCAGGCATCGGAGGCCTCATTTGTACCACAGGCACCAACCCTGCCCTGGGCTGGACGGCGCCTGCGGGATGCTGAGCCCCAGTCCCACTCCCCAACCTCAGCAGGAGTGGATGCATGGAGTGGCTGGCCAGATCCAGCCCACTGCTTGCTCTCACCTGGGTTACATGAGTAGGCTGAGGGCACACAGCTTGCTCCAAGCTGGGTGCGCAGGACCTGCAAAGCAACCCCTTGGGTGTGATCCTGGCACATGAGTCTCACTGTCATCCCATGGCTTGCAAATCCAGGGCTACTTCCATTTGGGCATACGGCTGCTAGGGGCAAACTCTGCCCTGCATGAGAAGTGCCCGTGGCCATGCAGATGGGCTGCCCATCTCCTTGCTCTGCAGGAGACGTGACACAGGCTCTGAGGTCACTTCAGAGATTACGTGGTGAACTGCTTTATGTGTAGTTGTACCAGAGAGAAAGTCATTCCAGAAAGTTGTTCTTCGTGTTTGCAAATAATGTCAAGGACTGGTTAAAAGCATCCAGGACTCTGAAAAACAGACTTACAGGCTCTTCGTTGCCTGCTGGGTTTTTTTGAGGTAGAGGCCTAGGGGGAGTTTTGCCATCTGGGACAGAGATGCAGCATTAGGAAAATAATGCAAACAATTTCCGGCACTGTCTCCGTCTTCCTGCAAATCCAGCAGGGATGGGCAAGCCTCGGCTTCTGGTTACATGCAACACCTTTTGCTTGCAAGTAGCCTACAACCCAACCACACTGAGTGCACGTGCCTCTCCAAACTTAAATATATATGTCCTGTTTCTCATCCTGTGTCCTTTTCTCCACCCTGACACAGGCAGTAGGTTAAGATACACTCGGGGAAGAGCTTATCGATAAGGCAAAGCAGCACCAACTACAGTGGAGCTGGTGCGTGTCTCCTGCTTCCCCTTTCAGACGGGCTGTTCAAATTGGCTAGTGGTCTCCAGGCAAAATGAGAGCATGGGTTTGGTTACAGCTTGTCCACAACAACATAGTATCGCCAGCACTGGGTCAGAAGGAAACCCACACTCATCTGGCTTACAAACACATGCAGGTCAGCCCAGGCATACTGACCCCATGGGTGGCCATCGCTGTTTCCTAAGCTTCCAGCTGAAACTAAAACTCTCTTGGTTACTATTCAATTCACTTTAGCATAATTTTTGTATTGCCCGCTTGGAAGAACAAAGAAATCCACCTCATTTTGAGCACTCCTAAGCAATGAAGGTTTCTGAGCATTTACACATCATCTCTCACAAGAGTTTTGATGCAGAGGGAAGTGCTTAAATTATTTTCCAGATGTGGAAGCTGAGGCGTGAGACACATGCTTTGCTCCGTAATACCTAATTGGTGGGGGAAAAAATAAAACCCAGTCACTACCAGTCTCGTGGTTTAACATCCACTCATAAGTTGTCATCTAAAAGAGGAAATGCCTAATGCTTCTATTCTTCTATGACTGGGAGAGAGAGACTGAACTTTGTTCAGCATCCCTGGAAATGCAGACCCCCAAGGGCAGATTTTTCAGCCCTCTTCCCTGAAGCTTCAGCCCTCTCTCAGACATCTGAATACAAGCCATATTTCCCAGCTAGTTCAGGACTCAAAATGCCTTCCCCCCTCTCCCCCCCAGTCTGGTCCTCAGCAGTCTTGTTGCAAGACTGTATCTAAAACATCTTACTATTACTGGCAGCAATCAATATTTATAACTACTTACAGTGTTTATTTATAAAAAAATCAAATGTTCCAACCAAGAGATGCTGTTATTAATATCCAGCATGATTAATAATCACATTCAGAGTTGCAGGCAGGCCCACGCTGTCAGACTCATGCACTTTGCTTTTTCTAATGGCTCTGCAGGAATTTGAACCGTAATATGTTTCATGCGCAGGGACAAAGACGTTTTGTCTCAGGGAAGGAGTATGTGGATGTTTTTGACTTAAAGAGCCAGTGCCGCATTCAGAGGTTCACAAATACACCATTTTGATCCCAAGCCCGTCAGTCTGCCACATCATCCCAATGAGGATGTATCTCCTTCTGTTGCTGAAGGTCTAGATCTGAGTAGCAGATTTGCTGCTTGCAGAAAAATGTTACACCTCCTCTGTGTCAGGGCAGCCATCACCTGCTCTGCTTCTCTGCCACCCCCTGAAAATACCTCAGCCGGGCAAATGGGTTCCACATCTTTCTGCCTGCTGAGATTTCTCAGCTGCCCAGGGTAAGATGAGCTCCATGGGAGTGATGCTGCCTCAGATCAAGAGAAGGAAAACTCATACAGCCCTGAGCAATGCTTTCTTTCCTCCTTCACCTGTTCCTTCAGCACTACCACAGCCACTTAGGGAGAGAAGAGGGAACACGCAAAGCCGTTGTGTCAAGGTATCAGATATGAGCCGCCTGGCCCCACACCAAATATTAGGTGGTGAAGGGACAGGTGTTTCTGATGCAATAAGCCAGTAAGGGAGCAAAGTTCACTCCCACTCCTTAGTGCTCGGCCGTGCGAGGCGATGTTTGCCCACCTGCGCGTTGCACTTTTCCTGCTGCAGGAGGTAATGACAATAAAATCGGGGGCAGTAAAGGGACAGAGTTGCAGAGAGACCAGTACCTTGATTACTTCCTCATAGTCGCTTGGCCGCTGTGGCACTGCTTTACTACCAGACGGGCAAAGCAAGCTGACTGAAAAGCCAATACAAAAATCAGCTATATATGACAGACGTTGTCTGTGCTGCTATCAAACATCCTGTTTTGTACAAATCTGGTCATGAGAACCGCGGGAGGGAAAAATAAGGAAAGAAACCTTCAGGCTTGCTGTTCCAAGGCAGCTCTCAGCCAGCATTGAGCCAGTCTTAGGACTTCAGTGTTTCTCTTCAGGGGTTATGGCACCTAGCAGAGCCCTCTGATAATCAGGGACAGCCCTCAAATCCACACTGTATTGTACCTTGGCTTTTATACAGAGCTCTGCAGAGCTTTACACGACAGCCAAAACCTCGTGCGAGAGGTTTGTCTGCCCCAAATCCTGCAGTCTGGTCTGTGTGGGATCCCCCCCCCAGCCTCCCACCAGTTCCTGAAAAGCTCTGGTGCTGCTGAGGAACACCTGGGAACAAAGCCACCCTATGCCTGGAGGCCAGGAGGACCAGGACATGCACTTTTTTGGTGTCCTTGTGTGCCAGACAGGCCAGGGGATATGGGTGGCAGAACAAGGAGGAGAGGAGCGAGTGAAGGCAGTATTCCTTGCAATGCACCACAGGCCAAAAGCCTTACAGTCCAGATCCTGCAAGCCCACAGGGCATGCTGCAGCCATTCTGCCCAGACTGTCTGGCAATAATCTTGCATTTTAAATCCTGTTAGACACAAGTAAGCTGTGGGACAGTAATCCAGGGAAGACTCGGTGCAAAACCCTTCAACGTCAAGCATTATAAACCTCCCCGATCCTCTGCGCTTCCTACCACATCTGCATGCCAAGAACCGTTTCTTGTTAAGCACCTTATATTCGTGTCCTACAGGGTCTCTGCAAGCCTGTTGCCCTGATCAAGGAGCACCCTTTCTTTATGCATGTGCATAGGGCTTAGCACAAAAGAGCCCCACGGCCTGCCAGGGTTGCTATTGTCAAAGAAATAATCTCTGCGATGCATTTTTTAAAGGGTTTAGAAGCAGAAGGGGCGTTGCAGGACAACCACTGCAGACTGCTCTTGGATTGGCACATCCTTTGCTTTTCGGAGCTGCTGGTAGAGGGACCTGACTGAACGGGGATGAATGGTAAAATGCTCAGTCTGTCAGAGGGACTTCTGGGGTTTCCAGTGGCTGAAGGGAGAAGGAAAAAAAGCAGTAGGTGTAATGTCAATTTGACAATGGAAAAAAAAAATAAAATAATCACCTTAGGTGAGATATAGATAAATGCCTTGTGTCATTGGAAGGTACAATACAAAAGATGAATGAAATAGATGTTCGTTGTCTGAGTTTCTTTTGCACCAGTAACTCTCCTAGTGCCAGTTGCTGTGTATTTTCCTTGATACAATCAAGAGGAAAACAGCTAATGTGACATGACAAACTCATTGTATCAGAAGTCATCTCTGCTTTAAAACGTGTGTCATATGACTGAACACCCTACTCCTGGTACAATGCATCCCACAGTAAAATTGGATGGAGCTCATCCTCAAATGCCCTGCCAAAAATACTCCTAACAAAGGGCAACAAGAAAACATAATTCAAATGAGGGACATCTGTTCTCAAATGTTTGCAGATAATGACTGGATCAAGTGTCTGCATAAAGGATAATTATTTTCTGCAGATGGTTTGATCTGGTATTTTAAACATTGTGAAAAATCCTCATCCCAGCCACTCAGTAAAGTATGAGGGGTTTTGCTGCAAGAGACCTCTTTCTTATCCTCTGCTACATTTTCTAAATGCAAAGATAACTAAAACTATAAACAATTAAAAGATAAAATGTAGGTGTTAAAGAAAAATATTCCATATGAACACAGACAACATACATTTTCAAGTTCTGGTCTTCCATTTCTTATATTACACTGCTGGATACCCAAATAATTATCAGGGTGAAGTTTTGTTACAGGAGAGCGGCAAAACAAAACAGTTACGTGTTGTGCAAAGGGATCCCCAGCAGATTTCAAAGTGAAGGTCAGTTCCAAAAATGGCGGCGCAATACGGTTTTTAATACAAAAGAATTCTACCACCTTTCCTCAAGACAGAGGGATACAAACCAACCAAGACACGTTCTTATTAAATCACTCCCATGACACCCCCTTGCCATGCATTACTAGCCCCAAGATAACGCTGCTGTGTTGGAACTGTTGTCAGTCAGCGTGATGGCTGGAGACCAACTCATCCTCCCTGAACGGGTGGGGCCACGGGTGGGTGCCTGTGGGATGAGGGACCCTGGGGACCCCCACACCCATGGCACCACAGGGCTGGGAGGGCCTTTCGTACCCCAGGCACGGTGGGGTGGAGGAAGTAGGGCAGGGGAGGAGAAAGATGGCTCAAACAGCCTCTTGAGAGACGGTCCTTCCCTCAGAAAGCCGGTGACTGCAGGAAGTCCAATGAAGTAACTGTCACTCTCCCATAACACAAATCGTTTTTAATTAGGACATGTGCCCAAAGCATGCGATCACCCCCAGCAGGTCTGCCTCTGTAAACATCTCCCCCTAAGCAGGTGCTGCTGATGGGGGAAATCAGTGAAGAGGACATCCATCTGGCATTGGAAATGCTGCACCTCAGTGGTTTGCATGGAAGGGATTTCTCCTCTTTAAAACAGTTAGGATCGGTTACACCTCAAAGAGGTGCGGCATCTGTGTGTGCGGGCAGGCATTGTCCGTCTGTTTTTGTGGAGCTAGTAGTTGGTCGATTATTTTTGCAATTAGCGGAACTGAGAAAGGAAGGATTTGGAGTCAAAGAGCAGATTCCGGAGCACAAAGCGCAACCAGGAGCAGAAAGGACGAGGCAGGTGAGGGAGGCAAGGCAGCCAGCCTGTGTCCCGCGTCCAAGGCCCCTGGACTCTCTCAGGGTGCTGGAAGGGGTGAGAGGAACAGCAGCCTGTGTGCAGGAGCAGCTTGGGTCAATGCCTGGGAGCCCCAGGCTTTCATCACCCTCACGAATTAATTGTCTCGCGTGCAGGGTGGTGCAACCACCCTAGTGCTACCTCCGGGGACCTGAGCTCCCCTCAGGGAGTCCGTGGCATAGAGAACTGAACCGCTGAGGCCCCGTCCCAGACAGTGAAACCCCCCCGGGGGGGGGACACGACAGGTAACGCTGGAGGGCCCTGGCCCGGGGACCAAGAGCCCCCAGCCAGGAGGAAGCCCCTTGAGGAGCCCCGCTCCCCTCAGCGCCCTCACCACCGGGGCGTGCCAGGGCCCCCCCAGGCCGTGAGAGAGTCACCGGCCGCGCCCGAACTACATTTCCCAGCGTGCCTCGGGCGTCGGCGAGGAGAGGGGGGGAAGGCGGGGACGCTTCCGGGTTGGCGGCTGGCGGCCGCCAGCGCCGTGTGTTTACTTCCGGCCGCCCCAGTGCGCGAGTGTCAGGCTGAGGAAGGGACCCGGCGCAGCCTGGCGGCCGCCCCGCCCGCACCGCCCAGCCGGAGCCGGGCAGCCGGGGAGGCAGCGAGCGAGCGAGCGAGCGAGCGAGGGAGGGAGGGAGGGAGGAGCCCGGCCCCGGCGCCCGCAGCGGCGGCCCCCATGAGCGGGCGGTGAGCGGGGAGTCGGCGGCTGCGGGAGCTTCCCGGCGCGGCGGGACCCAGCCATGGACTGGCTCATGGGGTGAGTGGGGCCCCCCCCTCTTCCCCCGCGGGCCGGCACCCGCCTCGGCAGGCTTCCCCGCTCCCGGGCAGCCCGGAGCCGCGAAGGAGGCGGCGGGGGGGCCGGCCGGCCGGCCGGCCGTGTGCGGGTAGCCGTTGGGGGCGCGAGGGCGAGCCGTTGGGCGCGTGAGGGGCGCCCGCCGAGCGGGGAGGCGCCGGCCGCCCTGTCGGGTGCGGGGCGCCCCGCGGGCGGCGCGAACGCGAACGACCGCTGGGTTACGGGCAGCGGAGGTGACAGGCGGTGCGTTCGCGTCCCGCGGTGACAGCGGGAGGAAGCGTCAGGGAAGGCGGCTGGGGAAGGCAGGGGCGAGCTGCTCTGGGTGTAGCCGGCTGCGCTGGAGGGAAGGAAGAAGTGCCCTTGTCCCAGGCGGTCGCTCTCCGAAAAAGTAACTTTTCCTTCCTTTTTTTTTTGAGGGGGGTGGGGGTGGGGTATAGGAAGGCCGGGTCTTGCAGGTCTCCCTGCTTCCCACCAATACAGTGTGGGGCTAATCCGTCTGCAACAGAACGTCCCTTTAAACCGAAAGGCTTGCCAAGGTTTAAATGGCTTTCTGTGGAGAGGAAGAAGAGGCCTAGGCGGAGATTAAAGCCAAATCAGAGCCACGCCGGGGGGCTTGGATAGCCTGGGATTAATAGTGCTAATTACATGGAGACGGAAGGTAGGAAGCACTTCGCTGCTGGTTTAGGTCTGAAAACCTCGGTGCAGGAGAGGGAGGTGCAGCTGATGGGAGTGACCTGATATACTACCAGTATCCCAAGCAAGATAAACTCGGTTACTTCTTGCATGAATTGTGCTGGCAACCTGGACTCAGGTGAACTGTGAATAATTATGCTTCAAAATCGCACGAGCAGTAGGTTTATGCTTCAGCAAAACCAGTATTGCAGTGATAACTCGCTGCCCTTAGTTTCTTCTTCACAGTAGTTTGGTCCGGTTCCTGAGTGTGATCTTTACCATCTAAGTTGCCTCCTTTTCTAATGATGTGCCTAGAATACAACATAAACGATTTTGTTGCAGTTGCTAGATGTGGTGTCTTAGAAAGATCACTTGTGTGTGTGTGTGTTGCCTTTTCTCTGCAGCTGAACTGTTTGCTGGTGAAAGTACGGCACTTGTTATGTTTTACTGTAAGTTTGACCCCTCAGTCTGATGGAGGGAATGTTGAATACCTGTGGGGTAGATATTGATGGCTGGGTTTTCCTCCAGCAGGCTGAGCAGCAGAAATGCAGTGTTTGTGGCAAGTGAAGGGGTCTATGTGCCATGTACTGCAAGACTTGTGTCTTGTGAGTCAGAGAGCTGCACTCTATTATTACATGGTCTTAATGAAAATACGAAATACATTGTTTTGATTTGTTTCATAACAACCACAAAGTACAGGTGGTCTGTTATATTTACTTTGTAAAAGTAAAAGCTGAAGTGTCAAAAAGTGCTGCTGTAATTACAAAAAAGACAAACCCAGGACTTATGCAAGACATTTAGATGACTCAAAATGCCTCATTTACACAGTTGTACATATTTTGTGTGAATTATGTTGTGAAGCAGAAAAGAATCAAGGTTTAGTTTAGCCAAACTCTCAATATGTTAAAATGCCAGTTTTCTCATGAAAAATATTTTGGGCTTTTTGAAGTTGCTATGAAAAAATTGGCATTTGTTCTGTTCTTTTTGACTTGGGGTGGGTGGATCCATTCATGTGTGGAAAAAGACTTGCCTGTTTTCCCCATTGTAATGGGAATGGATCCTGAGTCATTTGTGCAGTTCCTCACTTGTTCTTAGCTATTTCCCGATAAGTTTCTTGCCTGACCAAACCCAGTATTGTCTCTCTGACGGTCTTAATGTTTTCTCCTTTAAAACTTTGTGAGTTCTCCTTGTGTGAATTTGGGAGGCGGGAGGTTATGGCAGGAAGGGAGATCATTGATATTTTGAAGAGGGGTAGAAGGCCTGAGGGACTCTTTCTTATTCTGTCCCAAGTTAAGGCTGCTGTTAGCAACTATGTGTCTAAATGGAAACATCCTTCTTGCTGTTTGAGGAAGAAACTGAGGACATTCGCCTGCCAGGGGAGAAGTTTGGGTAATGTCACTTGCTCAGCCTTTCCTTCAGTGAAAACTTTAGCTGTTTGGGTCTCTTGTGTGAGAAGGGAAGGGCTGCAGTAAAACCTGCAGAAATAGTAGGGAAACAGGTCACTCCCAGTACCGATCAGTTTGTGTCGATGTCTCTGGAGAACAAATTGTATTGGTTTGCTTTTTGGTGTTGTCACTCTCTCCTAAGTAAGTGAGTGTCACCACTAATAAAAGTACTGTGATCTTTCTTATTCCTAACTGCTGGTTTGCAGTTACAGCTTTCCATGTGCTTTCCATACCCTTCTTGTATGTCTCATGTTATCGGTTGTGCTTTCTTAATGTTTCGATGTGAGAAACAGCCTCTGTGTTTTAACTTAGTATTACTGAGAAGTTAACCTTCAACTGCAAGTGTGTTAAATTAGGCAGCAGTAACAGTTCCTTCTGTTCTGGAACTCTACCCTTCAAGCTCGTGTTGCATTTATCCGATAGACGATTTAGAGCGAGATCTGCTTTATTCCCTGCTGGTCCTCCCCTTCACTTGTGGTCTCTTGGAAAGTGGGGGAAGGGCAAGTTCTAATCATACGACAAAGGGCAGCAGCCCAAGTGTCTCTGATCGCCTCAGAGTGCTTAATATACAAAAAAGGGAAGCTGAAGCTTATAAACAATAGTGAATTTATTACGGATTAACAAACAGCTATAGGCTTATGTGGTCACACAGCAAAACTTCTCTGGGTGCTGCCTTCTGTTCAGTCAAGTGCTTCAAAATCCAGTCAAGTCCTAGGGAAGAAAGCTGAAAAAAAAATGAGCTGCTGGCATGTTACAGTGCTCTGTTTAGCACCAAAATAAATCCAAAGTCTTTTCTGTGGTTGGTTAGTATCTTTTACCCTTCTGCTGGATGTAGCCTTAATACTAATATTGGTGAAAGACTATGGTTTCCTCAGTGCACTCTCTCAATTGAAGGAAAGAAGAAGAAAAAAAAAAAAGACCAGTTTGAGCCTTTTTGTTGTACATAAGGTATATTTTCAGTGCAATTTTGACTAGGTATCAGTGTTGTTTAGTTGCTTTGCTCACCAGCATCTGACAGAGATCTATATTACCCTCTTTGGAAGAGATTCCAAACTTTTGTGTTACAAATAGCACTGATCTGCTCTTGAAGTTCAGAGCACCAACAAAGGCATTGTTCCTTCAGTTATGAAACTTGCTTTTTAATTTGTTTTAAAGTTCATAATTAAAAGGGAGTAAAACATTAATGGTACTAGTAAAACTGACACAGTGTCAGTTATTTTTAATCTTCAGCTATGATGTCTGATGCGGCAACACATTTTTTCATAATAGAGGAGGATTGTGTACTGTAGCCTTTTTTGTGAACTGTTATGTAAAAAGGGGAGAGAGAAACAAACTGTTTTGCCGACAATTACCTGTTAAACACAAAACATAATTTGGAGCTACATCTGTACTATAAACTTTGCGGGTTAATAGGCTATGCTGATTGAAACTAAGAAAACTGCAACAGTTTAACATAGCTATGATGGCAAAACACCTCTGTAGATGCATCTTAAACTGGGAGTAAAACTACCTCTGCAGAAATGAGCTGGAGAGCCTTTGTATAGGCTGCTTCAAAAGCCTTCAGCATGTAGACCAGACCTATGAAAAGGGACTCTTAGTGAAGGAAATGGGCAGGGGGGGGGGACATCTTCCATTTTTTCCTTTGCAAGAAAGCTTCCGTTTCCATAAACTAATTGTGTTCTGTCTTGATTCTTACTTGAATGCCTCTGAGCACAGGAAAAACTCTGCATCCTCAAGAAGTGAAATGCTACCTCTAAACTCTTCAATAAAGATTATCTTCTGTTGAATGTGTATCAAAATTTCCTCTGCATCAGAGGACTGTGCTATTCCAGGATCAGGGTAAGCATCTCTTGTACTTGTGAGCTGCAGTGTCCACTCCTTTCACAGGCACTTCTGGTACCAGTAAAATGTCAGTGCCCTCATCCATGTGGCTTGGTTTCACTGTGGTACTGAGGACTCTTCTTCTTCCGAGGGAAGACTGCAGCATCTAGTGGCCTGTTAAAAATAAAATTTTAGATGCAAAACTTATGTTGTGTAATAAAACTTTTTTCTTCTGGACAGCAGGGTGTCTAGCTCTTTGGGGGGGATTTATGACAGTAAGAAATAAGTTGTGGGAGCATGCTAACTTTATGCAAGTGTATTATGTCACTGCCTTTCTGTGCCTTATGGTGACTTGACAAAGATTCACAGCTCCTTCTTCCAGACTTTAATTAGAGTGTAAGTGGAGTAAAAGAGAAGGGGCTGTGTGCAGTAGGGATTCCTCTTGTCTTTAATTTTTAAAGTTGTAGGTCTTGCTATTCATATTGTCATACCATCTACTGCTGAATTATCTATTCTTTCATATGTTGCCCTGGTGACTTGGAAAGGAGGGCCTAAAAATGATTGAAGACTATCATTTTCTCATATCCCACATCTTCAGCTTTGAGGACAGTTAGAAGAGCAATAGCTTAGAAAGATCAGGAAAATACAGCTGGCAGAAGAAAAAAAGCAAACTCCTGATCAGAATATTTGTACCTTGTTGTAGTTTAACCCCAGCCAGCAACTAAACTAAGCACCATGCAGCTGTTCAATCACTCCCCTCCCCCCCCCCCCCCAGTAGGATGGGGGAGAGAATTGGGGGTGGGGCGGGAAGTAAAACTTGTGAGTTGAGATAAGAACAGTTTAGTGGGACAGAAAGGAAGAAAATAATAACAATAATAAAATGACACTAATACTAATAAAAGGGTTGGTATATACAAAATGATTGATGCACAATGCAGTTGCTCAGCACTCGCTGACTGATGCCTAGTTAGTTCCCGAGCAGTGATCTGCTCCCCCCAGTTTATATACTAGGCATGATGTCACATGGTATGGAATACCCCTTTGGCCAGTTTGGGTCAGCTGTCCTGGCTGTGTCCTGTCCCAACTTCTTGTGCCCCTCCAGCTTTCTCGCTGGCTGGGCATGAGAAACTGAAAAATCCTTGACTTTAGACTAAATACTACTTGGCACCAACTCAAAACATCAGTGTGTTATCAACATTATCCTCGTACTAAATCCAAAACACATAACACTGTACCAGCTACTAGAAAGAAAACTAACTCTATCCCAGCCGAAACCAGGATATGCCTGAAGACAACACAGCCAGGTTCGGTCTACTCAGGTGCTCTGTGATCTGCAAGATAAAGCAAGTAGCTACAGCTATAAACTGAAGAATGTCTAATCCGATATAATAGCCTTCACACTTGCAAATTTTTTGTAATGTCAATTAATCCATTGTAAACACCACATATATACACTGCCTTGCATAGTCTTCATCTTCACTGCCAGGATAGGTATTTTCCATAATTGGAAATTATGTTGTATTAAGACAGCACAGTAACTGTGCAAATTCAATCTTTTCAAGTATATACTATACTGATGATTTTTAACAAACAGTCAAGAGAACTTCTCAAGGTCTGCACGCTGCTAGATTTGCCTAGTACAGAAGGCCTGTGTGTCATGCATTTATTTTATTTAGCTACAACTGTCAGGGGCTTAAAATAAAGCTAGCAGTTTTTCCACTTGTTTTGGATATAGGATTTTGCCACATTATCCCAGCAGTGATTCTGAAGGCTAGAGGAAAAGTAACACATACTGCTGTTTTGTTGGCTTCCATTTTGCATTTATGGAAGTGTCTTTAAGAAATTTCCTCATAAGGCCTTAAGATGCTGTCCAGTTCAAGATGCACTATGGTGAAATATGAGTAATATTGTTATGCAGAGAAGTCCGAGCCTTGAGCTAGAACAGCTAAGGACAAGATGTGAAAAAAGCACACTAGTGTTCTAGTTCTGAATAAGTAAACATCCAATATGCTGATTTTTAAGCTGATAGACTAAATCATTGTTGCTTTTGAATGGGATGCATTATCATAGAATATCTCAAGTTGGAAGGGACCCATAAGGATCATCAAGTCCATTAATTCTAAGGAGTGCATCCTGTAGTGGGAACAGTAAGAAATCATGCAGCATACTTAGCTGTCAGCTTGTCTGGTGCATAATACAGTTGAACCAAGAAGAGTACTCCTGTCTTTACCTAGCAGACTTTTATTTAAAAAGGTAGCTAATGATTTTTATTCTAGTTACTGTTTGAAACTTCCTAATTATAGCAAATATTTCTATAAAAAGGAAGAAAGGAAGAACATTGGAAGTTCTTCAGCTGCTGTAACCATAAGGAATGCTTTCCCCCTTCTTCCCTTCAGTCATCTTCAGTGGAGAAAGTCTACTGCCTTTAATAAGGCAGTTTTCCCCCAGAAGCTCTGCTGCAACCTCTCACCTTTCACAGCTTGCATGGTGTGTATATTTATTTGTTCTGTTTTTTAACTGACCTCACAACAGGTGTTTCCCTTGCATTACATTGCCTGAAAATTCTTGGCTTCATAGGCCATTTTCCCTACTTTGAGGGAGCTGAAAATAACAGAACCGGTAAACCAGACACGTCCAGTCCCATTGGACAGGTAGTATTCATGTGTTCCTTATTTCTATTTATAGGTGTAACATTACCTAGGGGGTCTGAGGTTGTTCTCCCCAGATAAATCTAGGTCTGTCTGTGAGCCACTTGTACTCAGTTCGCCCCTTACTTATGAGACTTTGATATTATTTCATACACTTACCAGACATTAGCAGTACTAAACAAGAAGCTAGCTGGGAAAACTAGTATAACATAGTCTGCAGATAAAAGAATATCTCCATTAAATATTAACTTGTAGTATTCATTAGTATAGTAGTAAAAAGGTGCTGTTAGTTTGAAATGTGAGTTTCCAGGGCTATCATAGTTGTAGAAAAGGAGTCAGGACTGGATGGGATGAGAGCAATTTAAACTTTTCAGGCATATTGTTCCCTTGGGTCTCTCTAGTTCTGAAAGTGCTTGGTTATAGTACTGAGATTGTCACTGTTAAGGCTTTTCTGCTGTAATGAAAAACAAATAAAAAATAACTGCAGAGCCTTTCTCCCTGAAGTGTCCTGGTATAGTTAGTTATTGATTTCTTGGAGAAAATGCCAAATAAATCCTGCATTTTGAAACCCGTGTTACTTTAGCAAACCACAGGATTTGTATCAGAGAGTTACTTTCCTTTGGTCAGTACAATGCATGTGAATACTGGTTTGTTGTTATGACAGCATTCTTTTTCCAATGACTATTTTATTGAGGGACAAGAAGAGTAGGTCAATCTATCAATCTCAAGGTCCCTAAAGTAAAATGAACTATTACTTCCCTTAGAAAAAGTGTTGAGCATTCTAAAAGGGTAGCAATACTCCTTCCTTGCATCTCTGCATGCTACCTTCTCCTTTGTGTTAGCATCGGTATTCAGGAGGGCTGATAGGTTAAGATGCTTAGCTGACTGAAAACTAATTTTTTTTTTTTTCTTTTACTTTTTTCCCTCTCCTAAGGTTAGTTTTCAGCTAAATGAGTTCCTGCAGCCTGTTTGTGTAGCTACATGAATAATGTTAATAGCACTATGGAGATGGTGAGAACATAAAGCTTAGGGAACATTCTTTTTGGTGGCATCAAGGACTTAAATCAATTGAATGTAATCATGTAGTAATGTGACTACTAGTGGTAATTACTCTGCAAATAATTAGTGATTTTCTGTTGATGTATCGTGCTTGAACTGTTTGGAAGAACTGCAGAATGTCTGAAAATAGGAGATGCTATGACTAGGCTAGTATCTTGGAGCAGGTAATGGCTTCAGAGCACTGTCACAGTTGCTGTCCTACTGTGTTACATTCAGTTTATGGCTAAACTATAAATATACTTGTAGTGAACTGGATATGTATGAATAAGTCAGAATTTATAATTTGCTCTAAATCATGTTTCATCTCCTGAGAAAAGTGCTGGCTCTGTCATGGTATGAATGTGAAGGTAGGTAGGATTTTGTGTGCCTGGCTGAATCCAGCAGTCTGATTCAAGAGGGTTTTCAGGAAGCCTGGTTCATGCATGATGGCCTACATAGCTTTGCCATATTTCACTGGCAGTTTCCATCTGTTACATCTACTGGATGTGGGCCCAGAGCAAGCATACTTGAAAGAGCAAAATTAATAAGAGACTGCAGTTTTTAGATAGCTGTGTATACAAGTTTGAACTTGGTGTTGTCAGATCTGCATATTCTGCAGCCATTGGTGACCTATTAAACAACTTTAATGTGGGTTTCTGCTAGTGGAATACTACTGAAGTAATGTTGTGCATCATTTTTAACCCATGTTTAGCCTTCTACAATTAGTGATAAGGTTGTGAAACTTACTTGCTAGGTTCAGTTTTTTAATGCCCTCCTTAGCAATTTTTCCACTAATCTTATTCTCCATTAAAAAAAGAAAAAATCAGACTGTGTCCTTCACTGTACTAAGTTTTATAATGAATAAATGTGATTTTTAAAATTCATTTTTGCAATTGTGTTGTTTATAATATTACTGGAGACTGTTATGTCAGTGAGATACTTAAGGAAGAACTGTTGTGTTGTGACTGTTCCAGCACTTCCGCTGTACTCTAGGAGTTTCCCTGCTTGAGACAGTGTGCAATAATTTTAAATACTTTAATTTTGGAGTTAGAATGGTGAGTATAACTGTAAATAGCTGAACAGCAGTAATATAATGTTAGAATTTGGAGGGGGGAAAAAATGGCAGTTTTGTCTGAAGTTAGTTTCCTTTCATTCTGCCAGCCAAGAGAAACTGGTCAGGGTGCAAGTTCTTCACACAATCCACAAAGCTCTGTTTCTGACTGTGGAAAAAGAGCACTGAAAGCAAACATTAAAAAAACCCCAAAAAACCCCAAACCAAAACCCAACCAATCCCCCCCCCCCCCCCGAATTTAGATACAATTTTCAAGGCCCTGAGGACTGTCAGATATTAAACTGGAATCAAGACAGGAATGACTGTCATAGACCAAATTCCTTCTTACTCTGAACATTCAGAGTAAATCCATTAAGCTAGAATGTAAGCATGCAGAAAACTGTATTTTTAAATGGTCCAGATCCAGTAACTTGAGCTCTTCAGAATATAATCTGCATGCTTCTTCCCCCCTCCCCTGCCCCCTTTCTTTTCTTTCTTCACTGTTCTGGTTAGAAAGGTGTTCATCGGATATTTTTATCATCAGCATTCAATGACTGGATCACTACTGTCCCTTCTCTACACTGAAATGTGTAAATAGTTGGGACTGTGACCTGAGAAGTCTCATAGTATTTGTGTGAAACAGGATGCACAGAGGTGACCTTGAGACTGATGTTTTTAACTGCTTCATTTTACAACCTTAATGTTCCTTCAGTCTAGAATTTCCTAATTTAGATAACTTCTTTCTTTTGTATGGTTCTTTGTAAAACAGCAGGGAGTTGTTCAGGAAAGGCTTTGTTCCATACAGTATATCTTAACAGGTTATGCAAAACTGGATAGAGATTTTTTTTTTTTTACAACATGGTGTTTTGTGTCTTTGCGGATGGGCTCAGATTACAGAGTTAACTCTGTGGTTTCAAGTTTGTCAGGTGTGATAAATGATAAATAGTTTTCTTTTCAGTCAGTGTTCTCTCTGATGACATGCAGGTGTTGCTGGAACTCCAGTCTGTAATCTTCACGATTGTCATGTCTAATAAAGTGTTTGTCTGTGACTGCTTTCCATCAGATATAAAAGGGACTGAGTTGGTAGTGAGGGCTAATAACTTTTATTAGACCAACAGATGTACTTGTGGAAAAAACAAAAAGCTTCTGGGCATACTTATACCTCTTGTTTATGTTAATAGGCTGTCTTGAACAAAAACCCATGTTAGTACTACAGCTCCATGTCAGCTGGATAAATCTCACCTGCTGATTTAGCAGGGGGCTGGTACATTTTTAAGGAGCTGACCAACCTACATTCAAAAAGGCACAGGTGGGCACTGGTCTTGCTATTTAAGGTTATCTGAATCTCTTCTAGGAAAAGAAAGAGATTAGGAATGGGAGTATTTGCTGGTTCTGGTCTAGGTTATCCAGATCCTCAGATGTACCTAATCCCCTTCAATGTTGTCTTCTCTTTTGTTCTGTGAGCTAGCCTTTCTTGGTTCGTTTGTAATTTCTGGTTGGGGTGCGTGTGCTAACCTGCAGTTCTGATGTATTTTCAGGTGATGTTTGTGTCTGCTTTTTGTTGTAGCCAGATAGTGCCATTTTTTGAATTAGCTGATTTTTGAGGTTTGGAAGAAGTCTGACTGGTAAGAGATGAACGGAAGAAATAATGAAGAGGATACTTCAACCTAATGACTGCAGCTGGTGGTGTGGTTTTTGGTGTGGGTGTTGTTTTTGTTTTTTTTTTTAATGGGTTTTTTTATTTGTGGTTTTTTTTTGTGTGTGTGCCTCCTCCCCCCTTCTAGTCTTAATCTTATAAGGTAGAGGGTCTGTTGGGTGCCCGTCTGCTGCTTGATTTTTTTTGGCATTAAGGAGTACTGTTTCTTCTACGCAGTATTTCTGGATGGGCATCTATAACAGTTGTTCTTATTGTGTCCATTCCGCAATTGATTATTGCGGTGCTGTTGGTTATGAGCAATTTTTGAAGACTAACATGAAATTTCAGTTTTTTTCAGATGTATTTATTAATGTTTCTTATTAGGCATATAATAGGCCTTTACCGTGTGGTCTGGCATAGCACAGGTTTTAGCTTTGAGTTGTGGGTGCTATTCAAAATACTGAATTTGGTGATTTGCATTCTTATAACCCCAGAATGTCTGTAATGAGGTTGTCTCTCTTGCCCCACCCTGCTGAATATGAAGGTACTGGCTTGAGTCACTTGAGCTTGTTGAGGCTTGAGCTGGTGCAGTAAAGCGCTACGAAAACTCATCTATGAAAGGGGAGATTCTGTGTTAATGCCTGTAATGCACAGCTAGGTATTTAGCTGCAAGTTTATAGGCAACGTGGTTGGTTTACTTTTTAAAGGGTGGCCTTTCTGTTTTCACACAGTACTGTAAGATGGTGGGTTTTGTTTTGGTTTTTTTTAAGTGTTTGTAAGTGTTTTCCAGGCTTGTTTCAGGCAGGATGTGCCTAGTCATCCAGTAAAATGTAGGCAGGTGTTGCTATATGTGGTATATCTTTCCAGGTGGGCAAAATATTATTTAGATGTTCACAGACTTGCATTTTCTCATTATTGTTAATAGAATCAATGCTTTTGTTTAAATCAAGTTCATCTTGGTTTTAGGTAGAGTGAAAACTTACTAGGTTGACTGGTTGGGAATACTTGAAATTAGTAGTCTTGTTAATGGAGAAATATTTTCTGCAGTTCATGAAACACATGCAGTGTAATTATCCACTACCTTGCGGGACAAAATCACTTGCAGATTTGTTTTTTCAGCAGAATGTATGTAGTCCTTTTTCGAAGTAAATAAAATAAGAAATATTCTTGCTTAGTAGATCTATTGAATTCCCATGTTTAAACATTTTATCCTGAAACATTTTTTTATTTTCTAGTTGGCAAAAATTTCTTGAGAAGGAAGTAACTTTATTATAAAGACAGACTCATTTTGGCACATTGGTCCTACTTGTTTAGGGTGTGTCAGCTATCCGCAGTATTTCTGAGCCAAGCCAAAAATGTCAAATAAAAGGGTGTTAAATATTTCTGTGGGCATCACGAATTAAACTAACATGAAGGTTGTTTAACTTCTGAATGACAATGTCCATGAACGTTTTAATTTGTTTTAACAGATACAATTCAAATTCCCTCTTTTAACTTGATTTCACTTCCTGTGTAGAAAAGCACTCTTGCAATGACAAACAGTAAAAAAAAACCCCAAAACAACCAGCCATTGCTGTTCGAGTAAGAAGATAGAATTTGAGCAAAGAGGAAGCAAATACAGGAATAAGAATGGTGCTCATACATGTAGTAAAACTTAGCATATACATCATCATTTCCTGTCTGGGTATAATAAAGGAATAATTATTATTTTCCATTATTACAAAGAGCTTGATATTTCTATAAAATACTGCACACAGTAGTATCTTATGTAGAATCACTGTTTGTAATCGAACCGTAGCTGTCAAAACAAATGCAAGAAGAACTTGGATCCAGGGAATTCCAGTGTATGCCTCACCTAAAGGAGTAATTTATCATTCATCCAGTGAAATGCTGTGGCCTGATTTGTCACACGTGTACATTTTGCAAATACCTGCAACATGCTACCCATGTATCACAGTATGCTGTCTGTTGTGACTTTTCAGTTGCCTGTGGCTGTGAACATTACTGCCTGCCCTTTAATCCCTAGGCCAATAGTTCTTTTCCCATAAATGTTTGTATATAATATTTTCTTCTACTTGTGGACTTCGCACACTTTATTACAAGGTGTGGATGTGGTTTGTTTGGCTCTGTGACAAAGGTTCTAGTCTTAGTTACACCAAACATCAGTGTATGCAGTTTGATGGTATCACAAGTCAGGCCAAAAGATACTACTGATGAGTCTCAAGGGCTAAAATGGATTAACACTGATGGCTTCTGAATGATGTGAGATTTGAACTTGAGATCAGTGTACCCTTTGTGGACTACACAGTATCTGAGTGGGAGAGAACCTTTGCTTTCTGGAGGGCTTGATTTGATAGTGCGATGGAAAAGGAAATGTGATTGGGCTGAAATGTGCAACTTTGTGCAAAATTGTGTCCTCTGCCATTTCCTTTGAAACTAGAGTTTAGTAACTGCTCCATGTTTGCTGCTCTTACTATGTTGGTCAAGTACTCTAGAAGTCAAACTAGACATCTGTTAAATGAGCTGTGAAAAAGTGCATGAGGCTTGGAGGACATCAAAGGCTGTTATAATGGGGGAGCTAGACTGCACATGCAAACCAAATCTACCCAGAGCTTTTTGTTCCTAGCAAAGTGAAATGTGAAGATGCACTACTTTCTCCCTATTCCTCTTAATTCTGCGATCCACTATCCTAAATCTTACACTTTTTAAAAATGGCACACAAAGTTTTACTAGCTAGATGAAGGGAGAGTTAATTTTACCTGTTTGGTATTGCTGACCAAACAATGAAGTAGATCTGGTCTGTATTAGCTAAAATAAGAGAGATAATGCATCCTAGCTTTGGTATGTTTTGGATGAAAAATACTGCATCATTATGAAAGGTTGTTGCCAAAATGAAGTCTCTTAAAGAGTCTAACTGAAATTGCTTGTCCCCTTATCCTTTTACTAGTGTATGCTCAAGTATATGGACTTTTTACACGCAAAAAAAAAAAAAAGAGGCAGGACCAAACAGCTGTGGGAATACCTAATCCAAATTGGATCCGTGTTCCCACTGAAAGTAATAATGTGGCTGCTCACAGGAACTATCCCTGTGGCTTGTTTCCCCAAGATCCCCGGAGACTGGTGATGTGGGTGGAGTGCACAGGACATGCAGTAAAAATACCATGAGATAACCTGTCCAAAAAGGAGTCTAATCTCCAAGGAAGACAATGGTTATGATATAGCCATGGGCTACTCATTAACTCAGGGTTTCTAAACCAAATATTATTCTAGAGTGACAGCCAGCTACTAACATGAAACTGTTACTTCCTTTTTAATCTCATTTTGGATTTGCTTCTTTGTGCCAATTTTTTGGAATTCAGTAGTAAAATGACAATGTGAGTATCACAGCAGGCACTGTCTCAGACCTCCAAAGAAAGAATGAATTCTCCAATATGCTCTTGTTACAAAATCAAACCCAGAACTTCAGATTAACTAGGTTTCAATAAATACTTGTTCTGCTTCATCATGTGGAAAAGCAACAAGTTCAAAAGTGGGGGGAGAATAAGGCAAAAGTGGGTTTAAAGACAATTGAATTGCCAGCATACTTTTACAATAAAGAACAATGTTGGTGTCTTGCATAACAATAGAACGTTGGACTACTAATAAATAGGAAGAATTGTTGTATACAGCCCATAGTTGAGCTATAGCATTTAAATTGTATGATTCACTAAGGTAAATAATACAGTTCCGTAAAGATTAACCACATTAGCAAGAGTACTAACTAGGATAATACTGGTTTTCCATCCATGCATCAAAGCCGAGCAGTCAGAGCCAGGAAGAAATTTCTCTTGGTTTATGGTGTTGGGCAATTAGCTGCATTTCCAGAGATTTATGGAGTCTTCTGAATAGCTTCAGTGTTGGCCATTGTCAGAAATGGAATATTGGGCTTGGTAGGCTCTTATTTTGCATTACACATGGTCCTGTGATGCTGAGGTAGATATCCAGAACATATTTACATAACAGCACAGTAAAGCTTAATCTTTTCTTCTGTTTGCAAATACCTCCCCTTTCAACATACAGGAAGTTGAAATACTTCATAAAAATCTGGTTGTTACAGGAGGTCAAAAATACAACTCGCTTCCAAAATAACTTTTGTAACACTCTCACTTCCAAACCTGTTTTTTTCTTACAAAAGTACTAAATGTATTAGTTGGTGATTCAATTTTAAGTTTAGAAAACTTTATGAAGTACTAATGGAATGCTTTTCCTGCTGTTCTTTAAGTCAGGGCTGCTTGTGCATTTGCACCTCTGTGATGTGTCTTACAGAAAGATTAAGAAATTGGTATCTCTTCTTCCTTGTTTTAAATTAATACCTTTTGGACTAAGGTCAACTTTTTCAGCTTTATTGTTCATGAAGTCAGCTGTCTTGTAAGCATATTTCATTCTTGCATTTGTTTAGAGGCCTTGAATTACCACATCTGGTTCCTAAGGATGACAAAGTCACTCTTTTTCTGGTATTTACTGTTCTCTATTGTTGAAATGTCACCTTTGGGACTGTGACTGTCCTTAGACATATGTTAATCCTTGTAGTAACTTGTAATGATATTGATAATGCAATAATAATGAGGGAAAAAGATTAAATTGGTTCTTGGGGGAAAAGATTTGAAATTCCATGGAATTAAAAATATCTCAGGATGTTAATATTGAATCATGGTGGTGCTCTTCCTTTATTACTAGTTTTCTAGAGGTGAAAATACACCAGATTTTCTCTTGCTTTCCCAGAAAGAAGTAAGAATTAAGGTGAAATCTGTGTTAACATCAGCAAGAATAGAATGTAGATTTGGAAACAAGGCCACTTGTATGTATATGAGTTGTATTACTGATCTACTGTTCTTTTTCTAATCTGTACTTGCTTGTTATTTGTTTTTGAGAAAGAGCTATAATAAAAAGTCTACTTGGATTGGGGATGCACTTTCAGAGATGCCAGATGGTACATTGGCCTTGGTCTTCTTGAATCTGCAGTGCTTCCTGAACAGTTTAAATACTTAAAACTTGCATACTCGTCTTGGCTATTCTGAGCTGAAGCTTCTGAAGTTTTAATAAACTTTTGTCACAATCTGAAGGGTTGGTTTCAGTCTATGGTAATTTTGTGCGATTTAAAAAAAACCAACAAACAAACCCAACAATTTCAATATAATGTGAATGTTTAAGCACAGTCTACTAATTATCATCCTGCAGTAGGAATTACTTTAGCATCTGGAAATGTGAAACAAAAAGGTCATGGATTGAAGGTGCTTTCCCTAAATGTAATTGCCACTTAGTGAATTTTCTCTCCCCCAGAATGCTAATGGTGAAGATCCCTGATAGAAAAGAATAATGATTACTTTTTTTGTCTCATTAGGTGAGTGCTTTACTTATTGGTGTGTGGGTTTTGGTGTTGGTTTGTTGTTTTTTTTTTTTTCCCATACACACAAGGGAGATCTCGGCATGTGATCTAAATACACTTTATGTTTTTAAAATTTTATGGTTGGTAAAAGGCTAGCTTAACAATCCTAGCTTTATTTTATTTATGTAGTATAAATACAGGAGAAAAGTCTTGATCAGGAGACATATAAATAGTATCTAAGTATGTAGATGAAGAAAATATGATTCTGTTGGGTACTGCAAGGAGTAATATACAACCATGCCTGTTCAAACAGCTGATCAGTTGAATACTGCCTCTGATTTGTTGGTATCATGCTGCGAATAAATTAGGTTTGTGTAGTGACTGGAAATGACTTTTTAATATTCCTTGGAACTGTTTTCACTTTAGGCTTTTGAAAACCCACTGCTCTTCCCTGGCTTCATTCTTTAGTAGGTTTTAAATCAAATTGGTACAAACACATGGCATACACAGTGTTGTCCTCGTAGATTTTATGAGAATTTGCATTAGTTTAGCTAACACAGTTCAAAAGATAACTAAAAGTATGACAGCGACCAACATTTGAGTCTTGTACCTCAGCTCTTCCTGGTGAGATTTAATTTCCTTAAAAATACAGTAGAACTTGACTCTTTCAGATATTATAGTCTCCAAAATCTCTTGGAGAAGATGAAGTGCTTTATCATCTAAAGGATGACCTCACCATATGCCAAGGGAGCAAATGAGGCTGTAGCAGCTCTTATGAGCCTTTATTATGAAAAGTTGTGCAGATTTTTTAAGTGCTGTGTCTCCTTTGTCCTTTTTCCTCTAGAAGGTATACCTTTTACCAAAACAAGTCAATGAAGAAGTTGCTGATAAATTCTTTGGATAATTTTGAAAGTAGTTCACATAAGGGAGTGGAAAGGAAACAAAGAAAAGTAAAAAATACAGTGTCTGTTTTCTCAGATACATGGTGTCAGCAACATGTTTGTAACCTCCATGATAGACTTCAGTACGATATATCTTGTCGAAAGAAAAGCTATCTGGATTTTTAGCATGGCTGTGTCAAAGCAGGAGATTCCCTTTTTGTAAGGGAGAACTATTGCTTTCTAATGCTCAAGTTTTTCCCTCCAGTAAGTTTACTGAGGATGGCATTTTTCTTGCTACACCTTGCAATACTAAAAACCAGAGCTGATGTATGCATGAACTAGGAATGTTTCTGAAGACTGATTATCTTAAAAAAACAAGTAATGACGTTGGTATTTTTTGTTGATCCATGTTAGACTACAGCTGTGAGTGTTCTCAGTGGTTTGGGTAAATAAATTTGTGTTCAGACATTGGAATGATTGTCCATATGCCACAGTAGCCTCTTCTTGCTTTAATTCTCATTACTGTACCTATGAGGGAGATATTTTTACCCAGTATCTGACAAGTGTATACAAATTTCTTTTGTGTGTATCATTGTCATAGCTTCATTGTTGTAGCTTGATATTATGAGAACAAAAGAAAGCTGGGGACCCTAGTGAGAATGTTAGAGAGGGATTAACAGAGCCTTGTAGCTATGGAGTTAAGCTGGGCTTCTGTTTTCACTACCAATGACATCTTGAATTATGCATACTAGGGATGCTTTTAAACACAGAAGCAATAGGAAATAAGACAGTTTCCTTCTAGCTTGTGTTTCCTGCAGGGCTTCTTGGATTTGCCTTCCAGTTAGACAACAGCATTTGGAACATAATCTTGTTGCTGTTGATTTGTTTTGCTGGTTATGTAAAGTGCTGGGCTTGAATCTGTTCTCCCCTTGCCCAAATCTTCCTTGAAGATGTAAGTTGGGAACGTGCATGCAAAAAATCTCGTTGTGTGCATCCTGTTTTCAAATTGTGTTATTGCCTTCAGTCTTGTGCTCCTACTGAGAATGTGGCTTGAAGGATGTCTTGTGCTTTCACCTGACAAAGTTGGTGAATGCCAAGGATAGAAGTGCATATGTTCATGAATGGTGTAAGAGTTGAACAACTAGCAAGGTTGTTTTAATTAATGGATATATTTGTAGCTTTTTAATAAGTATTTTGTGATGATACAGATACCTAAGTAGTCTGAATTGTGGTTCAGTTGTTTTTTTTTTTTCCCTCAGGTTATGTATTAAGAAAAAAGTAGTCTTGTAGCAGTTTGACTGTTCATGCTGTCATTATGGAACAGTGTAACCACAGGTGAACTTGCACAAATACTGAAAGCAGCATCCTGGAACAGAAATATAAACTTCTCCCCTCCTACTGCTTTATTTATTTCAAATGTGCAGATTGCTGAGGTAAGCAGGCCTGCAAAGTTGAGATGGGTTAGCTGTAAGGTAAGTGTTAACTCCCGTGAAAACAAGCTGCTTTCCATTACCAGGCACTTGTGAGTGGCCTGTTGCTGGTAACTTGCTAAAAGGTGATATAATTTGCAGTTCTTATAGGGCAACAGCCTATTCCTGCCATGCTGAAATACTTCTGAGTATTTTGGTATATGCTCACTAGAAATACATTCATATGATTTTGCTTATGGGCTTAATGTAAAAGCAGAATGGTTGATGGAAATTAAGTATTACAAAACGAGGAGCTTTTAGAATGTATCAATCAAGTTTTACTAGGAATGTGACCGGTATTACTCTAGCCCTGTCTCAGTGTTCTTTGGTTTAAATTGCTAATACAAGGTACTGATTAGGATCTTCCCATTCAGTGAAATCATATTGCTTCATCTTTTGTAGGCTACTGTAAAACAACCTCTTAAACTAAGTTAGTTAGAGTGTTGATAAAAAATAAAATATGCCTTCATCTATGTAAAAAAGCATTTGAGCGTAGAAGGTTTCCTGGTCTTTTAAGTGCTCTAAAACAATAAGACTATTTTTTGCTACAGATACAGAGAATTTAATCGTAATACTGCAGTATAGATTTCATCATTCAGCCCTTCTATGCCACTCATTTCTGTACCTAGAATTTGTACTGTACCACCTAGAAACTGTGGTATCTCTTGTTTCTGAGCTTTGCTAAAACTTAGATAATTTTTATTTCAACAGTGTTTGAGGCTGGATATACTGAATGAAATGGCAAATTTATAATGCATAGTTTTTTGTTTAATTTTCTTATTTTTTTTACTATTAGAATTTTCCTCCCTGTGTCTCCTGTTGAGAATATTTTCCATCATTATACAGGAGAAATGGTGCTAATGTTTGTTTTGTCATATAATAAATAAATCTGGTTTGGAAAGTTCCTCTCCCTAATTCCTATCTTTAAAGTCTTTGTTATGGTTCTAATTAGTAGATATTAGCATATGTATCAAAATGCAGAATGTGCAAGTACTGTTTGGAAAATTAAATGCTAGGTTTAGCTCATCATTTTGTATCATTTGGATTTATTTTGAACAAAACATTAGCACACTGAAGTACGAAAACTATAAAATTATGGCATGAAATCAACATCAATTAAAATCTCTTACACATGGCTTTTCCTCTCCCAGTATCCATGCAACTGGGCAAAAAAAAAAAAGAGCAACATAACAAATGTGTTGCTACTCTTCGTGACTGAGACTGGAGAAGGTAAATGTGGAATTATCAATGTGGCATTGAAAAGGTAAAAACATTAAAGTGCTTTTATAATACTGAGAAAGAGATGGGGTGGATCACTTTGAGGAGGAGGAGAATTTTCTGCAAAACAAGCACATATTTGTTTTGCCCGTTGCAATAATGTGCCACCCAACATACATGTTGGTACCACTATGTCTGTAGTAACCACAACCATAGGGCTAGAAGAGCAGGCCTCAGCCCCAGGGAGCTCTGGCTACATTAGGAGTTGTGCCCAATCACTACTACTGTGATCCTTCCTTTGTTTTTAAAAACTATTCTTCTGGAGAAGGTGAGAAGAGAGGCATTGACTGCTGTGGAACTTCTTAATTTTGTTGGACTTGGCATAAATATCTCATGTTTGGTACCTTGTTCTGCTCACTACCCAGTACATCTCTTGATTTTTGATTTTTTCATTTCCTAATACATATACTTGACTTTCTCTTCGGAAGAGGGTTTTAGCAACAACTGAAGGCTATGTAAAGGCAACCTTGAAGGCTTTTCTGTGGAACTGACCTTTAAATATACAGATTTACAGGGAGTAACAGGTCTTTATAAAAAGCACCACAGTATCATATAACAAAAATCTTGGTATCACACAAAGACTATGTATTTTATGCCATAGTACCCTGAGCACTTTGTGCCAAATGGACTGCCGTGAGAAGTGCTCTCTTCTCACTACTCCAGCTGTTTAGTCCCCTTTCTTTGCCAGCTCAAGTGCTTGAGGGATCTCATTAGGAACTGGATCCTGCTAGTGATGCAGGTTAAAACTAATGGAAAGAAAACAGCATTTCAGTTCAACTGGGATCAGTTCCTGATCCAGTTCACTGTACTGCTGCACAAATACCTCTGCATGGGAAAGGCACAGAGGGAAGATTGAAACACCAGGAGTGATGGAGGGGGAGTGGGATCAACTCTAATGGTGGTAGTGACAGTTTGCTGGCTTAATGTATTTCTGGAACTGTGATGTTAGGTGCTATGGTCTCTCTCAGAAACTCATTATGTACTAGACAAGATGAAACTAATTTTTTTTTCTATGAAAATCTCTAAAATAATCCATTTTCAGTGATGTAATATGTCCTCTGAGAAATAAATAATTGTTCAAATGTCTAGAACGTTGTTCCTGTTGTTTGCTACAAGTGTGGATCCAGAAATCTCACTATGAAAGAATATGTTTCTGTTTGGAGGAAGAAAAGTAACTTCAAATCTGATGACAAAGTGTAATCAGTCAGAACGGCAAAATCAGGGTGCCCTGGTAAACCGAAGCGTAGCGGGGCCAGGGCAATTGCAGAAACAAGCAGCATGTCAACTTGCTGGGTGTCCTGTTTAATTGCTGCAGATCTCGTGAGGGTTTGTGGTGATGCTTTGTACATACATGTGTGAATTTTCTGGGGAAAATGCTAATTAGGTTGATATGTTTTAACAGATGCTTTAGCACACTTTCCATAAATGTAGTTTTTAGCTGAGATTTAGCCTTTCTAACTTGATGGAAGAATAGTTTGTATATCAGCTTGTTTTCTGCTAAAATCAGACTAGCTTTCTTTTATATTCAAGTTGCTTTGCTACAGCAATGTGAATGCAAATCAGACTCATTCTGTATCATTTCTTTTGTGTTCTGTCACCCTCTATGGTAATAGCCAACAAAAAGCCCAACTCCAAGGTATGTCTCTCTTTTGCTAGTTTTTTCTGCTGACGTAACGCTCCCTAATGGGGATGCCGTGTATCCTGGGGACAGGAATGGATTGCCTTTGTGGGGTAGTCAGATGTAATCTTTTGGTAAAGGACTGACTTTGATAAAACACACTGCCCATTTCTGGATGCAGCTGTTATGCATGAAATCCTGTTTATTGAATGTGCGATTATAGAAGAATAACGATAAACATCCTCACTTTCTGTTAGTGCCACGGATGGCAAACTTGTGCTGGTCAGGGAACCAAAGAGAAGTTAGGAAGTAGGATGTGCATCACATACTGTCTATTGCTACATGCTCCCAGCTAGACGTCTTGTGATGTGAAAATCCAGTGTGTAACTTACAGAGCAAAAATACACTTTAATATGAAATGTCATGAAGTTCTTGACTAAAATAAATTATAACAGAATGTTCTTAAATCACTTTCTCTGCAAGTTGTATTTTGTTTTGTGACTCACTGAAGATGGCTGTAATTTTGTTCAACCTGATGTTACCTAGCTGCTGTTCAGAGTACATTCATTCTTGTGACTCAGTTCACTCTTAAAATTCCTGATTTTGTGTACTTTTTTCCAGTAATATTTGTGCTTCCAGGATGTGAGGGGCAGTGCATCAATACACTTGTTACAGGACCAAGCATTCTGTGGTCAGATGCAGTGCTTCAGAGGTCTCCAGTGTATTGTGAAATGCAGCCATGTAGGTTTATCAGGAGCAGCTGTTTTTGTTTCGTGGACGGATCCATCTGGTGCGGAGGGGGGAGAGTGCTGGTGGCTTTTAGAGATTAGCTGGTGACAGGTTTGCTTGGGAAGTGTACCAAGTTTTAGCAGAGCTACTGTAACAGAGATAGGAGGTGAAAAGGGATGGTTAAAAAACCAGAAGCTCTGCTAATCTTTTTGTGTCAGAAGAAGCCTTCAGGGTTTGGTTATCTGCATGTAGGTCTAACTGCAGCCTTGATTAGAGGAGTGCCTAACACTTCCTACTTCAGTAAAGATCTGGCAGAGCTGTTACAGATGACATTTGGACATACAAGGCCTAGATGAGGAGTCAGAGCAGCTGTGCCCTTGTGCAGGCGAGAGGGAGACTGTCCAGTTTATTGGATTACCTTGTCAGATCATGGCAATGCATGCTGCTTAAATCCCTTGGGGTAGGGAGTGTCGAAGAAGGGATGGCTTATTTTAGGTAAACTGATTTAGACAGCAGTCCATTTTCTTGTTTCTTTTCTGCTGAGAAATTTGGGAACACTTCACGAAAGGGTAACGTTCAGTCTTCGAAATGTTCACGTCTGGTGTTGTGGTATTTTGTGGGCAGAAGCTGTGTGGCAGGTATGAGCTGGGCAGAGAGTCTACAGCAGCTTGATTAGTTTCTGTGCCTTTTGTTTAACTTAAGGAAGTGGTGGGTGAGTGCTTGCCTTTAACGATATTCCTACTCTCCTGCTTCTCTCATCCTTTTTCCTAAGCTTATGCTGGTTAAGGGTTGACAGTAAGTGTTTGTTCAGCTTACTGCTTCCTTTTGTATTAAAGTGTAACTGTGAAATCTTTCCATTGTGAAAGAGCAAGGGAAGATTTCTGGGTTTAATTCTTGGCTGCTGGAACCTCATGTATGTTGGGAAAGTGATACGGGTTTTGTGGGATCTTCAGCACTCTTGTAGTCTATTATAGAGTTATTACTATGCTCAGGTCTTCTATCAGTTTCTTAATATATGAAGGAAATGCTTTGCTCTCCAACTGAGCAGAAGGGATTTGAGAATAATGCCTTTCAAACAAGTACCATATTTTGGTTTTCTGTATCTTGGAAGGGACAGCCTTGCTCCTGCATGTCAGAGTATAGTTCCGTACTGTCTCTTGCTGTGTTTGGAGGACTAATGGTTACTACACAGGAATGGATTCCTCATACTCGGAGAGGAAGGTCTCCTGTCTTTTGCAGCTTAGACCCTGCTGATACAGCACTGCCTGATCTGAGAAGTGGGAGAATGATAGGTATATTTTGGGACCATAAATTAGACATAAGAGGCAAGTCAGCAAATAAAGTCTCTTCAGAGGAAAACATGCAATGTTTGAATTGCACAGTAGACATAGAACAACTCTGTGTTGTAAATGAGTAAGAACTTTTCCTGTGCATATACTCTCTATATATGCAATGACAGTCAACTTGGTGTCCAGAGTTTTGCAAGTGCTACAGCTAAAGTTCTTAATCTTGTCTTTTAAGCATAACGGTGCTTGCTTGGAAATGCTTTTATGTGGCATTTTTCACTCCCTCAGAGCACAGTCATACAGCAAAGGCTGATTTAGGCTGTGGTGCCACTGCGGAAAAGGAGGATGGGATTTTCCTTGATCAGTTCTGCCACTAGCAGAATATTGCTGCTTGGTTAGTTTATTGTCTTTAGGAGACTGCGAGATGCTGCACCAACAATTTATGTCTGCACTCAGTGGGTGGGGGACAAGAACTTGGTGGGATGAAGGAGAGAGTTAATGGGGGCAAGGAGATACAGGCATGCCTTTTAATGTTGGTAATAACAAACTGATTGTCATTTGTAGAAAATGGTAATTAATAAATTGGCTATGACTGAATATTCCCAGATATAAACATAAAACTGTGAAGTTTTGGAAAGGTTTTGTAGAAGATCACTAAATGAAGAGGCTGATAGCACATGGGTGATTCTTTATTTAACAAAAAACTTAATTGAAAAATTTGGAAGAGATATTTTGAACATGTGATCTGTGTGAATTTGAGCATTTAGGAGAGGTGTGCTATGTCCAGCTCTCACCTGTTTCCTAAAACCAAGGCTTATAAAGTCCTGTAGTTTAATTGTAAACTTTGCAGGTTTTTTTTTTTTTTCCCCCTCCTCACTGTAGCGCATTTTACTCAGTGTAATTGGGAACATTTTACAATGGTAATGAACTTGGCAAGAGAAGAGCCCTTTGCCTGCTGCCAGAGTAAAGCAAATAAACAAATAAAGAAAACAAAAGAAGATCCCTCCCTGTCCCCTCAGCGGGTTGCAGGAGCGGCTGGCACCGCTGGCCATGCTGGCGGAAGGGTGGAATGTCCTGCCGTGCATTCCACGCAGATGGCCTGGACCCCGGCCACCCCAGCAGAGCAGAAAATACCATGCTCTCAGCCATGCCACTTGTGATTTAATTGGAACCGAAGCTAACTTTAAAAAGTAGTGCATCATCAATTAAAACTGGTTTTCTGTGTTTCCACAAATTACACAGCAGTTTTGGTCTCCTCTTGTTTGGTCAGGGGAAGCTGAATTCTTCCATGAGACTAATGTTAGTGCGATCTTCTTCTTAAGGATAACATCTTTCCTTTTTGGGGCACCTTGCCACTAAGAAAGTCCCAGTATCCCCATCTGAAGAGAGCACAGGCATCACCTGAAGAGAGTAATTCTTCTGTAGTCACCTCTTCTGGTTCTCAGCAAAATACTGGCCTTCTGCTTTCAGGAATAGTGAAAAAATACCAGTGAATTTGCTACACAAATTGTGTAATTTTAGCTACTACACAAATTGTACACACTTTGCTACAATTGTATACCAGTGCTGTTGCTCAGAAGCATTTGGGACAGCAGGTTGTACTTCCAGACTGATTTTTATATAGATATATATATAAAATTGTGATGATCAGTACTAACTCCTGATAAAACAAAAGTGAATGCACTTTGTAGTACTCTTGCAAAAATTTACACTCACAAACTCTGAACTGGGGTCTGAGTATTTTATGTGTTCAGATTGACTGCAGAAGAAATGTGCTGGTTCTTGCAAGACCAGCTAGTCAGCTGAGCTTATCTTGCATTTTGCTGTCTGTAGCACAGACTACAATAACAGCGTCGTACCATTAATCAAATCTGCAGGTAGTGTGAGAGAGGAATGGCGCTGTTTTCCTGTAGCTTATGTATTGTTTGGTCAGTCACCATTAAGGAAGCAAAACACCGTAACCTTAACTGAAGGATACAAGAATGATGCTTTGCAGTTATTTAGCAGGCAAAATCTGACACTATTAAGGAAGTAGAACACCCTGTCTTTAAATGAAGGATATGATAATTATGCTTTGTAGCTATTTACTAGGTAATATCTGTGATTAGTGTCACGTATTGTTTTAGAATCTGGAGGAGTAGCTAATGTTTGTGGGATGAAATAATTTTAGGAAGAACAGGGAAAATTATTTCACCTGATTCTATGATGCAGTCTTTACACTGTGAAATGCAGGCTGGTAGTTCGATGCTTCCTTATGTTTGGTAAGAAATTGTTCCTCACAACTGGAAGAAGTATAAAAGCTGGGGTATGGCTTCCACTAAGCGTTTAATGACTGTGATGACAGTGCTGTTTAGAAAACTGAAGTTCAAGTAGTCTGTTTCCAGCAAAATATTTCAAGAATGCTGTGCAAATCCATATATTAGAATAACAAAGCACAAATCAGATTGTCTTCCTAGAGGCCAATGGCAGGTTAAGGCCAATGCTCCCTAGACAGCCATTGAAAGGCTTCTGAAACACTGGATGCATGCAGCGTGTGAGTACCTGCCATCTGCATGTCCCCAGTGCAAGAGTGCAGAGGGAAAGGTGAAACTAACTCTCCAGTATTCTTTGGCTTAGAGGGTTGCACTGTAGACTGATGTATTGGTTCATGGGGACTGTGCAGCTGTGAAAGAACGTAACTGTAAGGTGGAATATTTCCTTGTGATGAAAACAGCCAGCAACTGTTGGATGAGTGTCTTTTGTTGCCCTACCAGAGTCTGATCCAAGTTTGAGTATCACAACATGGACTTGTTTGAAAACTTTGTGTTGCACTGGGGTGGTTTTATGTGCAGGTGAGTGCATGGTAGTTACCACTGCGTTATTTTCACACTGAAAATGAAAATTAAAAAAAACCAGTTCCAAAACCAGCAGTACATTATAAGACTTGGTGTGTTGCTTTTCCAATATTTGTACTTCAACCTGCGGCTCTTAAATTCTTACTGATGACATTTTACAAACCTTCACAAGGCTAACTGTTGTACAGATCAGTTTGCTTTGCTTTTACATAAATGTGGTTTAATTGTACAAGTTTCATGCTGATGTTGGCTATGACTATGCTAGGCCTCTATTTACTATGAAATGTTTTTTCTTCAGTTTAACATTGCTTTTAGATACAGACAAGGGGACAGATTACTTACAGTGCCAGGTAAATTGTGTACTTGGCTGGTCGATGAAAAACTATCCATTTTTATTTCTTCTGTGTATATTTCATAATGTCTGTTGTTCTAAAATATCCAAAGGCAATTACTGAAAACAAATCAATGCTGGATAATTACAAGAGAAATGTACTGCCTAGAGCCGCTTATTCTAATATCACCTTCCTACTAACTGTAATTAGAGGGGAAAAAAATACATTAGTCACTTGAAAAGGGCAGCAATCCCCGTTTTAACAAGCTATGTAGCTTTTTTCCACTGTTCTCAGCATCCCTTTGCCTGCTCAGTCAAGCTCAAGAGAGAAACCTGAAAGTACATTGTGCATTGCGTTGCGAATTGCTGTTTCTTCATTAGCTAGCATTCTTCACCAGGATTTATAATTATGGTGCTGTGAATTCTATTAACTAATGAATTTTAGGTTCTGTTTAGTTTAGGTATACTTCTTGGTGATGAAACAGTTTATATCTTGCCCACGTTGCTTGGAGCAGCATGTGTGCACCTCCACCACCAAGGTCCTCCAGGAGAAACAAGTAACTGAGCTCTCTTCTTCGGGCAGGACCTGACGGCCGTGGGCATGGTAGCTGGCAGCTTCAAACCATGGTGTCACCTACTGAGCAGGTGAAGCTGCTGCTGCCGGTGCGACCTTCATCCAGCAGGCCACGGAAGACCAGCAGTGGTGGGGCTGTTCGATTGCTTCAAGTGTATCCCCAACAAGTAGCGTTTTTTCAGCTTTTTGTGTGACAATTTAGCAAGTGTTAGCTGGTATTTTTCAGCACAGGCAAATCTCTGAATGTTGCTTTTAAGGGTAGAAGAAGTAGAGAAACATACTATCCTTAAACACAAATGTAATAACTTGCACTGCAGCAGTTAGCAGAAAAGAAGAGCATGTGTAGGAGGACATATGATATTCCATTCAGTTAAGGGCTGGGAGTTGTTTGTGCACAAGTGTGCGCATGTGTTTGAGAGAACATAGGCTGCTCCAAAATATGCTGTAGTATTGAATAACGTCTTGCATAATAAAGTTCACCAATTCATTTTCTTGACAAACTAATGGTCCAAGTTCTTGAAATAACTCATCCATGTGAATAAATGAAAGAGGAAGTATTTCACAAGAGTATTTTTATCAGGGTTTTGTTATAAAAACATGTAAAATAAGAACTAACAAAGTAACCTCAAATATGAAAGGTTTCGGTTTGGTGTTTTTTAATTCCTAAATGCAGGGTCCCAGTTTCAGCCCTGTTCTTAAAAACTGAAAATAGAAAAAACCAGAGAAATATTTCATATTCAAAACATACACAATGTCCAAAGTAATTTCCGAAGCTGCTAGATCCTCAGATAAAGAAATGAGGTGGTGTGACATGGACTGGTATTTCTAAAAAAGAAGGATGTCTTTTATTTTCACCGCCTCTAATGTCTGTTCTTCCAGCCCCCCATCCCCGGTAGCTATTCAGGTTGCCTTTAGGTATTGTAATGCATCAGGGCCAGAGAGCCCTATGAAAGAGAAATGGGGAGTCCTGTTGGTGCCAGAGTGCTCTCTCACTGCAGGTAGCTGGTAATTTGCAGACTAGGAAATGTATGCAGACCAGGACTCCAGCAATCTGTGGCATATCTGTTGTTGGGGAAATACTGAATAAGAAAAAATAATGAAGTATTTTGTAGAATATTGGGTAGTATTTAACTGCTTCATTCAGTGTAACTAAAAAACCCCAGCGAATATTAGTGTTCCTGGAAGTTGCTGAATTCATGGTCGTAGAACCTGAATCAGGTCCAATGCAAGTATTGCATAGGTGGCAGAAAATGCAATCTGCATTTGTTTATGCTGAACATGTACCATAGATGTATCATGGTATGAATGTGAAAAGTTATCTAGATCTCCACCATCACTGAATCCTTGAAGAACCATTTGTGACGAGGATGATGAAATGCTTCAAAACTTGCTCCTTGCAAGTTTGCAAGTAAGTTTCCTTTCATTTCCAGAGGGAGGGAGGAAGAGAATTCTGCTGTGTCCATATTGTTATAAATATTTGCTAGGAGAATTTACTAAGAAATGTTGGTGAACATGGAATAAAATACTCTTTTTGGAAGTGGAGCTGCTCTGGTTGTGACTAACTGGATTTCAGATTTTCTGGCTGTGGCTACAGAGTGCTAGTTTAGGACTCTTAAGAGATCTGGATTTTTATTTTGAATTTGGCCATTAGCATGCTAGGTGACTTCAAATGTGTGTCTCCCATTGCTTTTTGTCTTTCACTCCCCACCTCTAAAATGGTTAACTCCCAGGTCAGTCACTGAGATCTGCTGATAAAATTAATTTTGAAAGACTAGGATATAGTTATATCTGTGAGATATTTAGTCTGCATCTTATTAAGCTGGTAAGAGGGCTGGAACATTGATAGGTATGATAAATATCTAGATAGGCACAGGGACAAATGAGCTTTTTTCTGCCTGCCCCCCATGACTGTTGTATTAACAGACTGTAGTACCAGAAAATGCAGCACGCCTTTAATGTTAGGAAAGTGATGCCCACCAGTAGCTCCAGACTGTGGTGTCTTCCCTCCCCAGTGTACGACTGGGCTACATAGGTTGCAGTTTATTTTCAATGGCTTGGTGTGGATGTAGTTATCTATATGAGCTTTGTTCTCACCTGTTGATTTTGGAGAAACTTTGTGGGTGTTGGTTCTACAGTGATTGCTAGCACACCACCCAAGTGATGGCTAATAACCTACACTTACCATTGTAGCAGCACTGTTGTAGGCCTGAAGAAGGAGCAGTAGTCAGAATAACAACTTGGTTTTCAGCTGCTAGAAAGAATCTTGCAAATCACATCAAAAGTATGTTTTAGAAGTGGCTATTCTGTGTACATTTTGTACTCTTCAGTCTAACAGGGAAATTTTTGCTTGGGTAGTAACCTAATTTGCAGAAGCAATATTGTACACAGTAGTGAAGAATCCAAGCACTCTTGGATTCTAGCTAAATGGAAAAATTAACAGCAAACCATTTCAAGAAACAAGCTGAAGTTTCTGTACTGTACAAATGTGTTTATGTGGGTTTCTGGAAAATTATACTTTATAAATGGAACTTTTCCCCTGAAATAGCAAAAATCTGACTTTTTTCCTAAGCCATGCTGTCAAAAGTTCTTATATTTTGATTAACTGGATAATGAGAAATAACTGTACTGTTGTAGCCCATGAAATAAGTGATAGTGAGGATGATGTTTTGAAACATAATAATTTCAATTCCGCTTGGCTTTTTTTATACATTTAAAAAAAGTAAGCAAGGGTTTGCAATAGAGATACTGTTGTATTTTGTTTCTAAGTTATCTGTGAAACACCACCAGGAATTTAAGATACATCTGGCATTACAATAAGCTGAATGAGTTCTGGCAGCATTTACAGTTGAAAGCTCTAAACAGTGTTTTGAGTAGTTCACTTCTCAGGGTAGATAAATCTCTTCCTTGCACCACGCTTTCAAGGGAGCCTCTGAAAAAGTCAGTGCTGCAGCAGGTTTGTCAAAGAGGCATACTTTACCATCCTGGTTGGTTTTTTTTTGCCTAGAATGTCTCCAGGCCTGAGTCAGAGGGAAGGAAATGTGACACCCTCGGGTTCTGTAGCTTCTTCATCTTAGATTTCCATCTACAACGTTGCTCAGGCTTTGGGTTTCTTATTGTTGCTTACTGGTAACATGATAACTATGAACACATTTTTCACTAATAATTTTTCCACAGTGGTCTGGGACATGCTTGTCTGACAAGAGAAATATAACAGTAAACACTGTATTTAAAATTAGTTTGAGTCACTTGTGTTTAGTTGTCTTTGGAAAACGTCTTACCCTGATTTTCATTAAAAAACCCCATCTTCACTATCAACTTTTAAATCTGTAATGAATTTGGCGGTTAGGTAATACATGATTTAAATGCATTGTACGTGACTGAGGGTTTTCAAGGGTGATTTCCCTCTGCTGTGGACTACTGCATCTTCACAAACGTTTTTTGCAGTCCCTGAGAAGGTAATTCTTTGAAAGATTCCAGTATCTAAAGAAGTGGTTTCCTTCAGAAAGGAAAGTGATTTCAAGCTGAGAATTTTTTTGAAGAGGACGACCACCACTAATATTAAGGATCTGAAATACTTATTAATCTCTTCCTGGCCTATAGTTGAATTGTGCTTCAGTTTTTTAATTTAAAGCCATCTTTCTGCTTGTCAAGTAAGAATACCACCTGATGTATGAGGTGCATCTCATTAGACTGTGAGATTTCTGTGAGACAACTGAGACCTTTATGAAGGGGGAGACTCTTCTCTCGCCTTTTGCTTTGCTGCTGCTGCTGCCCTGTCTTTAAGCTGCTGCCCTAAATTGACAGCTATGCAGAGCTGTATGGCTTCTTAAGCTTGGCAAGTTACAAATGGTATTCCTCATAACAACCTTGGGAAGTGAATATTGTGTTTCCCAGGCATACATAGAGAAGATGGAGAGTGTTGTGCTTTGGGTCTCTTAGTGACATAATTCCAAAGGAACATTGTGCAGCCTCAAGCAAATCAAGAAGATACATGTTTACATGAAGGATGCTGCTGCTTCTATCGCAACTTTAATTCTGGAAGTGTAATGAGAATGAGAGGAAGTGGAGGACTTCCTGCATTAGTTTTGGTGGCTGCGTGAAGGGGCTCTCTAAACTGCAGCTGTGTTGCACAACTGATAAAAGTTATGTTAGGCTTGGGTAAGTCTCCTGAGATGTGAACTAATATACCTCTTTGTGCTGCATGCATCATGGTTAAATTTTTATTTACCTGGAACTCAGAACAACAGTAATAATGACCGAGTATGCTACTTGTCTCTGTATTTTACCTTAAGTCTATTACTTTCCCGTGAAATATATTGGTGTTAGACTATGTCCTTAAAATACGATTCACCCCTTTGAGAAAAGCTTCCACAGTAAACTAAGTATTTAGCATGTGAGTAAAGGGTCAGTGTAAGGTGGGAGAAAGAAGAGGGTAATGGGGGACCTTTAACATAGCAGTGATATATCCCCTTTACAGGTCTCTAGGCAAGAAAGGGAGAAATACTAAATGGGAAAGGATTCATTTTATTTGGGAAAAGCTCAGGATATATGTGGTGTGCTAGAGGGAAGATAGTTACTTAAATTCCTTTCTGAAACATCCAAACTACTTTTATCTGATTTCTAGATTTTGGGTTGCACTTAATGCTGTGCTGAATGAGACTACATGATTAATGATTGTATTTGACTCCTGCACTGTGTGTTTATAAACTGAATTGATGAAATGTTACTAAACGTATATTATTTTCTTTTGGTGATGACTATTAAAGTGTTAATCATGTTTATATGTTCAACATTTTGTTTTACAATGTTTTTACAGTGGCTTTAGTGTTTTTCTATTTACTCAACTTACAGTGTTAGTTTCTTTTTCAACTTGTAAGTTTGCCTGTATGACTTTTTTTATTAAGGCCTGGGACCTTGATGAACTTTACTATATGGTTGAACAGTGATTTTGATGCCAATATGTGAGGCATTTATTTAAGGTGTAAGGAGAAATGAAGACTATTTCTCCTCTGCCTTTGACCTCTGTGGTTTTGTGGGGGTGTGGTTTTGTACCCTGTACATAGCAGGAGAAGTGCTTTGGAAAGGGCAGGTCTTGGAAAGTGGTGGGGTTTTTTTAGTATCTGTGGGTGAGAAGTATTACTGTGCTGGTCAGCTGGTCAGTGAGAGAACTTTTCAGAAACAGTAAACCGTGCTGGATTTAATTAGCTCAGCCTTGCTGTCTGACACGGAAATTTTTATTTTTTTTTAGTGGTCATAATGATCACTCAAATAATAGCAAAATGAAATATACTGGAGTCATGTTACAGGAGGAGAAAAACCCCATAGGTAAAATGGCTTGTTTCTTCTGGATGTTTTTTTATCAGAGAAAAGAATACCTTCCAAAAGTCAACTTGATTTTCCTGTCGTGCTCTACTGCGCTCTACTGCACGTGTGGATATCCTGTATTAAACTGTGAAAACTAGAACAGTACTGGTTCCCAGCAACGCAAAGGGTGTGTGTTTGCCTCCGATAACTGCAGTATGTTTAACATCACATATTTGAAGATAATTGAGGAGTCCTCTACTTCCAATGCAGAATAACGTGGTTTAGGTCATAATCTGTTAAGGATATAATGCTGACATTGCCAATTAGCTTAGACACAAAAGATTTTATGATGAGATACTGATCTTGTGTTTTAGGTTACTGTAAAAAAAAAAAACAGAAAAACCTTTAAAAGCAGAGACCAATGACAAGGATGGCAGTCACTCTAAAAGCTGGTCCATTATGTAACATTAGGATGAAAAGCAGCAGGGAGAAGCTGAATTTCCAGAGTCCCGCTGCTTCCCTGTGTGCAATGCTGTCAATAATGCAGGAAATAATTAATATAAATGTGCATTGAGAAGAATGTTTAAATTTTCCAAGTGCATAAAAAGCCTGTACATTTTAAGTTTTTCATATTCATTGCAGGCCACGAATGTTTACCTTTTTGTGTGTGTGTTGATGTGTGTCTTGACAGTTTTACCCACAGAACGAAAACATAGGTTTCCTTTTCTTTAAGAGGCTGATTCAGGAGTTGACCCTTCCCCACAGGCTAAGTTTGCTATCACTTCTTCTTTGGCTGGCTAAGGTTTTAGTTATTTTATCTGTGTAGGTGTGAAAATCCAAAACGTGGACTAGTCTGCCTGTTCAACTCCAATTGTTATAATTCTAATCTAGGATTGGGTGAGGATAACGTTCCAGAATGTCAGTCTTCCTCAGGCTTCATAAAAGAGATCTCAAAGGTCAGATAGAATGAGTGTGCTAATTAAGGAGAAAAATGTTTTCTTTCTGTACATTCATATATCAGCAGTAAGTTCAGAAATACTTTCCATTACTTTCATTGTAATTTCTATCTATTGCATCAATATTACTTTCCAAGGAAGTGACTGAAACTACCGTTCAGTATTTTCTCCAGATAGTTTTCTTTAGAAAGCTTGTTCTGATTGGCTGTTCTAAATCGTAGTGGTCAAATTTTGTCACAGTATTACAAACAAGGGTTTGGGTTTTTTAATTGCTTAACCTCCTTTGCTGGAATGGTGTTTGGTTCACGTCCTCCTTATTTTTTGTAGTTGAGAGCTGCAGACACAATAAGCATAACTGCACTTTGCATGGAATCTCAGGCAAGGAGTATCAGTCAGGATAATGGCAACAGAATTATTTGATGTCTTCAGTAACTAAATATATGAAAATGATGTAACACACAGAAAGACTCATCAGTGAGGCTCGTGTAATCTGTCATTGCAGTCCACACTTCTAACCTGACTTCCTTTTAAACATACAGAAGATGCCTACACAGATTAAAGGTCACGGTATGTGCATTGCTGTCAGAGTGCATCATTATGGCAAATTGATGCATTTTGTTCCGTGCGTTTTGGTCTCTATGGGTTGTAATTTCTATGAAAAGTGGAGATTAATCAACTGGTTTTGTTTTATTATTGTAAGGTGAAATGGGCATGAAATTCTTGTGGTTCTGAGCTTTCTGCCCAGTTCTCGCCCTCTGGGTGAATTGTCTGCCTGGAACACTCTTGTAATCATGTGATTTCATGTAGTTCTCTGTATAGCCTAGCAGCCTAAGTCCAGCCTTATTTTTATGAAGTTTTGCTGTTTTAACTATTCATGGTGGAGAGGTTGTGCTGAAAGTGGATTTAGAATATGCTTCTGTTGACAGACAGGTCTCTCGTGTCGTTTCTTGGAGACATCTTTGGAATTTAATGACTTTTTATTCTGTAGGACGATAAATCTAATTGAAGTTGTGGATTTAAAAAATTGTCAGTTCCTGCTAGCTCTTTCATGCGATAGATGCTTTTCTTACGCTTGCAGACTAAGTGGTTCAGCAGGCATAATATCTCCCAGCCAAAGAAACTAAGCATATGGCAGCTGAAGTAAAAGAGTGATAAAGCATGGTGAGGCTGCCAAGCACAAAGATACTGCTACAGTGACAAAGCATGTGGCAGCACTTGGGGCTTTCAGAGAGAAAATCCAGCTGCAATGCTTTTGATTTCTAAGGAAGAAATTGCTAGAAACATGAGGCAATTTTATCTCAACAAGACTGACTTGGACTAGGTTAGGTGTGTTGTTGCTTCTACTGTTGCAGGAACAATTTGGCTGCATCTTTTTTTTAAAGTGCTATATATAGCCTTTCAAAAAAAAAATAAATAAATTATAAAAGGTGTTTCTTTTTTCAGCTTCAGTGTGTTCCTTCAGTTCTGTGGTAATGAGGTGTACCTTCCCATAAGTGACATGTCGTCTGTCTATTCTTGAATGCAGCTATTAGTGCTGCAAGTAAACTAATCCAAACCACCACATCTGATATTTGCACACAAACACAGCTGAAGGAAGGTATGAGGCAAAAGGAGATTATTCAGTAAAAAATGATAGTTCAAGATGAGTAGCCTTTTTGATAGGTTTATATGGGGGTCAGAGTGAGAGCAGTGGCTTCAAAACTTTTATGTATTAGATGTCATTTTTAAACTGAAGCTTTGATTTCATGAAGAGAAATTATCAAAGCTTAATTTAAACAAGGGGTTTTCACATGCCAGTGATGACAGATACTTTTGCTTTGGCATGCTGGTTTTTTTAAGGTCTTGAATTTGTCGTTAATAGACGAATGGGCTTTTGGCTTCGTGTCCATACATAGTGGTGGTGTTATCAGCAATTTTGGTCCTGTTCCATGAACTATAAAAATTAAGATAAGCTTCTACATTTTGGAATAAAGAGTGTTTGAGTGAGAGGGTTTGTTTTTGTTTTTTTAATAAAGACTTGATAGTTTCATCTTAAAGACCACAGTGTGGAAAGGTGAGGTAAATTGGTTCAGGTTATGTACTGGGGTATATTTAATCTCTGCTGTTGGTTTTAAAATCTATTAATAAATTTAATGTTGTTTTGTTCTACTGTATCTGGGCTCTTTTTTGGGTAACAGCCACCAACAGTGAAAATTACAGAGGACTCCATAGAGGCTGCAAACTTTTTTCTTGCATTAAATGGTTGCCCCTTTTTTGTGTGTGTTAAAAGGGGCAACCAGATCTTCCTTGAACAACCTAGGATGTGTTCAATTATTTTCTTTAAAGGAGAATCCTCCCCAAAGAATCATTGTGTGAAGCGAAAGGCCATTCAGAGTTGGAACTTGTATAGCTTCGAGAACAGGAAGAATAAAATATTCAGTGTTATTTAAAACAAGCACTTCTTTTAACATACAGAGTTTAACATGCACTCTGAGAAATAGATTCAAAGGGTACCGTGCAGCAACAGATCAGGCCCTCTTCTTGCCAGTTGAGTAATCATTCTTTATTTTTTTCTGATATGACCATTGCTGAAAAATGAAACTGAGACTGGACTCTGGATTACTGTGTGTGACATGATGGTCACTGCTGGTCCCTGCCTTTTCGGGGAAGAGGACCTGATGGCCAGTCCCTCTGGGTGAGTGGATGGCGGGCTCCCTCTGCAGCTGGTTGATGCCAGTGCTCCTGTGGAGGTCAGTGCACTGTGGTGAGGTTGGGGTGTTTTGGATGATTTCGAGGGAATGGAGTCAGCCTCCAGCTATGGAAAGTGAAGTGAATGCAATGTCCTTACAGCGACTTTGAAAATCTTCTGGTGGCTGCTGCCGGTTGGGGATTCAGGGCTGAGATGCAGGCTTTCCTGGCTCCTGGGCATCAGAAAGCTGACAGGCTTCTGAAGTGAGGTACTTTCCTCTATTTTCAACAGCATGCTTACATCTTTTCTACAGGTTCAGAGACCCTGCATTGAACCAGTTCAAACTTTGTGCTCCTTAGTGTTCCAAGCCAACGTATTGTTCAGCCAGATTATATTCATGCTGCTAAAAGTACTGCACCTTCAGATTTTATACAGTATTTCAGTACTTAAGTTATTCAGAGTTTCAGATTGTTATGAATGTCTAAATCTCAAAGTGGAGCAACTAATTGAAAACAGAAACATTGCGAGGTTTATATCAGAGAAAGTAATGTGATTACTCTTAGTAATCAATTACTAATTATGGTATATTTATTATTTCAAATTAGTGAATTAATATGGATTCTTTAAGTATCTTGGGTTTACTGCACAAAAGAACATCTCATGACAGTGTTGTGTGACTGGTGTACTGCAGATGACAAAGGAAACTAATTTTTCTGGTGTTATTTTTGAACAGCCCACTTTCTGTTGTTTTTTTATTTGTGTATCTGCTCTTACGTTGCTAAAAACATAAGCTGTGTCTGTAGTGCTTTAGTACAGCAACTCTTTCATTTCTGGAGTCTGTATGTGCTGGCATGGTATTATAGTATGTAAACTTAGAAACCTATCTGACGCCTTTGTAGCCCTCATGGGCAAGAATCAGGCGGAAAAAAACACGATAAAACAGAACCTGAATATTGTAAAGGCTTACAGAGAAGAAGGGAAAAACAAGGAAAAATGACGTACATATATGAAGCAGAAATATAGAATGCTATAGAAGTTGCTACAATTCTCATGTGCTGGCTCTTCTTTCAGTAGAGGGCAGCACTGGTTCAGCTTCCTTTAAAGTCCACTAGATGCATAGTCATAGGCAGCATACAGTTGTGCTACGCTGTTCTCAATACAAGCTTTTAGGAATGGCTGAATGCAGACATTCCGTTGAGTTTGCTTGTAATAGATGGCTGGAGGATGATTGTGAATAGCTTTCAGAATACTCCTGTAAAATTACGGTTAATCTAGCATCACAGGATGAAGTTCTGTTAGTCATTTATCTATTCATAATGGCAGAGTTGCCATATTCTTTGGTTGTCTGCTCCTTGGCCAGATAAATTTGTCTGCGATTCCCTGTTTTCTTGCTTACGGATAGAGGAAGTCCAGTGCACAGGAGCCAGCAAACATGGTGCAAGCAAGACCTGCTCTGGAATGCTGCATGTGCTATTGCTGGTTCAATGCAGGATGACTATTGCCACAAAATAAAACCAACTTTTCATTTTATTGGTAATCCTCCATTGTTAGTTTTTCTACTGGGGTAGAATGCATTTAAGAGGCTATCTTACTGTGTGACTGATGACAAAGTGTAAATGTCAAACATGTTATTAATGGTAAGCTCTGTTTGCAGTCCTTTTCCCACTGGAGCCTTTTCCCACTGGAGTATATTATAGTAATCTTCCACAAGGTGGAGCTTTAAGGCTCTGCAGCTGGGAATTTTTCCCTCTTAACTAATAAGCAGAAAGATGAATGGAGTTTATGAAATCTCTTAAAACAGGTATAAGACGACCATTTCAATGCTTTTCAAGAAAGTGGGTTGGTTTTAGAGACAACAACAGATTCAACAGATATTTTGGACTCTTTAATATGTCTGAGTCACTGGAATTAATGTTGTAAAAGAGGAAAGGAAGGATTGGAAAAAATAGTTCTCATTACTTATTTATTCTTTTGGAATTACTATTTCTTTGCTTCCAAAGTGACTTGAAAGGTAGGCAGAACTGAATAGAGAAAAGCAGTATCAAAATGCTTGCTAAATCTTCATTTATTGGGAGGAGTTGGCTTTTTCCGAAACAGTCCTACCCTAAAAGAAGAGGAGGAAACTTTAGATAACAGCTATTCTGATAGATAAAAGAAAGGCAAAAGCATATTCCTTTCTTTTGTGCAGCTGTCTTTTCAAGAATGAGCTATGTATACCCTTTCTCTAGAAGAGAACCCTTTTCTGTTTTTTCACTCTGCCTGTCAGAAGTTGCATCTTGGTGAATTCCGGAAAAGTGCTATCAGTATTTCAGGCTGTGTTTCAGTAATAAGTTACTTTGGGCTTCCCATGTTTCTTTGAGTATCTGAACTGTGTTTTACTCTATTGCCATCTTGTTGGAAATCCCCTGCTGTTAATTTTGTTGGAATGGAATTCATCATCTGCTCACTGTGCTGCTGCTGGTAAGACAATATTATGCATTAACTAGCACAGACGTGTGTGGACATGAGCTGGTACTGTGCAGACAAAAACCGTGAAAGAGCTTAGCTGGGGAGTGGGAAGAAGGACTGCATGGGGGGTGGCAGCAGGGAGGGAGAATCCAAAATCTTGAGTGTCTTTTCCTGTCCAGCTTTTCTGCCTTAAGCTAGCCTTTTCTGATGATAACAAGTGTTAGTTATGTATGTTTGCCACATGTCTTTGTGTGAAACAAAACTTGAGGATAGAAGCAGTTTACTGAGCACTTGTTACAAGTACTCTTTCCCTCCCAACTTTCTTCAGTAAACTCCTATGTTACTCTCAATATGTTTAGACCAAGAGACTTTATTAGTACTTTCTGCAGGGTCTATGTTGTTGATTAATGCTTGACTTGAGCTGCAGTTGAAGGTTAGGTTGTGAAACATTTTTCTCAAAGTAAATTATTTGTGTTGTTTCTTTCATGCTTTGCAGGTCGTGTGCAGGTATGCGAGAGATAAGAAATAGCTTATGATTTTTCATTTTGTGGTTCAGGAGTCTCCCTAGGTTAATGAGTTAGGACCCTTAAGAACTTGGAACAGACACTGCATATCAGAAATCTACTTTCTCCCTTTCTAATGTTGCTACCCACCGTCTGATGGTCCTCTCCAGTTTTAGGCACAGAAAATAGCATGTGGCAAATGCAATAAAAAGCAGGTGTTCTTTATGCCTAATTACAATGACTTAGGAGCCTCTCTGGACAGACTGACTACTACTGATTTCTAGGCTTCCTGTAGGCCAGTGGCTGAACCCAGGCTGTAATGCTTCTGCATCTTACTGGATCTGCTGCAGATCCAAGTTAAGAACTCTTCTTTAAACTTCAGTTTCCCTCAGATGCTATCACAGTCTTGACATGTTAGAACTGTCTAAAATTTATTTTTCTTTTGGTTCCACCTCTTTTTTTTTCAGGTATTCTTGTCATGCAATGTGTTTAAGCATCAGTTCATTACTAGCTGAATAGATATATCTGTTGGTATGGAAGATGTGGTAGGCCATTTGGACAGTTTTATGAAGAGCCCTTCCCTGTAATATAACGTTAGGTTAGATTTCTGAAGCAGAACTTCAGAATAGCTATTTGACTTGCAAAAAAATGAAGTAATATGAGCAGAGTGTTGGATTGAGCTTGAAATCATGGTTGGTTTTTTTCCCCAGATCTTATGGGACATGTGATTGTGTATGGGCAAGAATTCTTGCTCTTCCCTCCCACTGCTTTGCTAATGTGGATGTCCAGTTTCCAAGGTCTCTTAAGTGCTCCACCCCTTCTGTTTCCTAGCACTAGCAGAGAATACCTTTTTTTTCTGAAAGCAATAGCAGTATCAATTACTTAAAAATATTGTAGATGCAAGCTTTTGCGTAATCCTTAAGTTTTGTAACAGTGAGTGGTTCTACAGCAGTCAGTTCCAAATTCCAATGGCTGTCTATAGAGTTGGATAAAGAATTGCTCATTTCCACACAGCTTTACAGAAACAGTGATTTTGACAGGGAGTTTCAGGGTGAGTGGAGATAATAAAGCTAAGGATACTGAAGTTATATTTACTAGGGGTAAATATTTATTTTTTTAGTACACAGGCCACTGCCCTATTGACAAAACACCCTGAGCAGACAGTTCAGAGGCATTCCTCTGTTGGTAACAGAATACGGTTGTCTCGGAGCAAAGATTTTCTTAGCACTTATTAGCCAAAAGATCATAGTTTCTTTATTTAAACAGACTTTGGTATGAAGATATCAAAATAGCAACCTAAACCAGATGCTTCCAGGCAATACACATGGAAAGGGGCTAAGTGTAGCCTAGCCACCCATAGAGAACGGAATAGGCAGTTGGTGACTATTTAGCTGTATTCCCTTATGGTCCCTTTTCACTGCAAGTCCTATTTTCAGAATAAAATGTGAAAGAAATGCAGTGTAGCCATTTATTTAGCTTCAAATCAGTGCCAAAAATCCCTGTGCAGCTTACAAAGAGAGAAGGGGTGATACAATGAGTTTTTAGGATAATAGTGGAAAATGTCATGACTGGGAAGATAGATACTGTCTATAATAAAGTTGCCTGTAGCTTCAGCATCTGCTTTTTTCAAGTTTACTAGTCTATAGGATTACTGTCGCATCTTCTGTATGATTACCTTGTATTATTTTTCATGTAGCTGGTAGACCTAGATGCTCATAAAACTGAGAGACTAGCAATGCAAACTTTACCCTTTTGTTCCTGCTCTTAGTGCATTCTTGTCCTGGGCTGTAATAGAGTTGCTATTAGAGTTGTTCATGCTGAATTCCAGGATAACTCTGTGCTGTGATGCAAGGTCGTTACACATTAAGTGCGAGACTGATCTTACCTGTTTTCAATTCTGGTTTTAAAGCTATGTGGCAGTAATGTATCAGTTCCAATGCAGCAACCTCTCTTATTTCCCACTACTGTTCCAAAAATAGTCAGGGCAAAATTATTTGTCCATTCACTCACCCCTAAGTCTATTACAGCTTAGCTGTAACTGCTGGACCAAGCATGTGCACTTCCCACCCTCCTTTAAAAGCAACAATGTGTATAATTTAACAGATAAAGCAGTCGTCATCTCCATTAATCATAATACGTGTTCATTTGTATTTGTTCTTCTGCTCTGTTGGCGTATCCTGATAGATGGTTGTCTTTTCAGGTATTACTGCAGTCATTGTGTTTTCCCCTCCGCTTTCCCTCAGTCACTTTGCTCCTTTGGCCTTCTTTGTGTACTTAAAATATATACTTTTTTCTAGGTTTTCTTCAAAGCATGACTAATTGCATGAGTTTTAAAAGGATTATTGTGTGGTTTTTTTTTTTTTTATTATTATTATTTTTTTATTTTATTCTACACTCTCATAGTCTTAGAAAGTTTTTGACACCTGTGGCTAGGGAGCCGACAAGGGAGAGGTTGGTATGAAAGCTCAGTGCCAAGGGTATTATCGGATACCTGGCTTCAGATCAGAGTCTCACACCCTACTTGCTGGATTTCGTTCTATTCTCTGTGAGCCACCCTCAGAAGCTTCTAGCTTTCGTCTAAGTGTCTGGTTAGTAAACCATTGACTTGAGAGAGTCCATCTTTCCAGTCATAAGGGGATGGGTGTCCTGGATCATAATGGGATGGTTTACTGTGTCTCCTTATGTTGCATTGACTCTATAGCTGATGGACTTAATTTTCTATGATTTTAGTAACTGACTCACTCCACCTATGTTTTATTAGCTAGCTCATATTAGCTAAAGTTTGTAGGTGGTCTATAACTGATTTCAGTTTTAAATAACATAATTTCTGGGTCAGATTTTCAGTTCATGGAATTAGGTGATGTTTTAGTAGTAGCCAGCCATTGGCTGTGGATGTATAAATAGAATTTAAATAACTTATGATGAAGCTACACCTTTTTTTAATCTGTTGAGAAACTAAAGAAGGGAGGAGATAAAACAAGAACTTAAAACCAGTTCATCAGCTACAGCTATTACACAGTAAATGACTGTAAATCACACAGTGGACATTTCATAAGAGCAGATAAATCTCAATTAGACAATCCTAAATGTTTGAGGGAGGAGCTATGGATATCATCATGCAGTTAGTATATTACCCTAACAGCAAAATATATCACACCCCCTAAATGAACAGAGTTATCTGAAAAGGGTTTGAACTATTTGAAATTAGTTATGAATCTTATACATCTCTCTGAAAAAGATTGGTTTCCTATAATGTACAAATGTTCAGGAAAATAAAAATGTAGTATACATGATAAAAATCTGGCCACGGTATCTAATATAGCTTATTTATAGCATTTGGTTTTCAAACTGTCCATAAAGGAGAAGTGAATTTTCTTCAAGATATTTTGTGTATGATTTCTTGATCAAAACAAGACTGAAGATATCCTCTCATAGGCAGTATTACAACAAATCTAAATGATAAAAGGGACAGGAGGAGATAGTTGTGACTAACTTTTAAAATCAATGGTAAACCTGAAGAACAAGAATTTGACTGAAAAAACCACAACTGCAAGTGTGATAGTGGCACTGCAGTGCATATTTCCTCTAGATTGTGTTGCTTTTCCCACCAAGGAAGATGCCTTTTTTTTTTTTTTTAAATTAACCTTCAAAGGACAATGCCATGTTTTGCCTAATTTTTCCCATCACTTCACCATTTTGATAATTTCCTTTGAGGTGCTGGATTTTTAAGGTCCTACCTGAAATTGGGAAGTTTTCTGTGCTGCTGCAGCTTCTCTGTAACTTCTTTCCTACCCCAGTTGGGTTTTACTGAAGTTGTGCAATTTGTTCTTTTTCTTGCAGTTCATTTCTGAAATTAATCTTTCTAGCCAAGAGCTGCATTAGAGTCTTCCTGATAGCTCTAGTCTTTAAATGGGGAACTGGCTTTGCTTACCGAGTTTGATTTTAGAATAGTTTATGCCTAAATATATTCTCCTCTGAAGCATCCAGCTTTATTTCAGTTTTAAATCCTCTTGGGTCTTGGATGTATTGTTTCATTTATATATATATAATAAATCAAGTAATGTCATAGCCTTTGATATGGATAGAGTTAAAGGAATCCTGAAGAGATCTTACTGAAACTTATGAAACTGTTGTTCAGTGAAGCTTCAGTTGGGAACGAATATTTTTTCCCCCCCTCTACTTATTTTGGCAAACTTTGACTTTCTCGAACAAGGGACATCACTCATTCTTTGAAGCTTGTACATGAACGTATGGTGTTGGTGATAACACTGCGTTGGTCTTTCTGACTATACAATGGTCTGGTTCTTTGTCCCAGTGCAGAGATAAGAAGGACTAGTTATTGGGGAGAGTCATGGTTTGAAAATGATTCACTGTAGGGTGATGGTCCTTATTGAATTTGAGTACATAGACTACTGTGTTTCTGTCATGTTTCAGAAAATCTCTTGCAGATGACAGGGATCAACAGGATGGAAACCTATCACCTACCTTTTTCTTCTGCATCTGCTTGTCAAAATAGCATCTGCTTTGTATGTAGTAAAAACTGAGGTATAGCGTTGTTTAAGACCCCTTTCCTTTGCCCTTTTATTGGCTTTCTGCAGCTTTGTAGGGAGTAGATTGTATAAAGCATGCCCCTGGAAAGCAGAGGCTGTTAAAAAGTTTAAGACAAATTTGCTTGAAGACAAAGAGGGCATTGAGGAGAACTGCGGAGAGGGATTGAAGGGCTTTTACAGTGCAACAGAACCTTGTCTGTGCAAGACTCAGCCTGCCTCTTGAGTTCCAGCAAGCTGCTGAGAAGGAGGCCAGGAAAAGACTCTCCAAGACCATGTTCCCTTCATCTGAAGTCTGCCATCTGGACAGAGGATGGCTAGAGGGTTCCTGGAACATATAGAAAGGAATCTTGAGGGCTGAAAATAAATGCCAGTGGAGACAGGAAGTGTCTGAGACGTAGGAGGGTAGGAGGAGGGGAGCTGCTTAACATCACTGCTCTGTAGGTCACAGTACTGGTAAGGATGAGAGGCAGATAAGGAGAGCCTCTGTGCTGTACTCAGAGGTGCACAGCCTTTCCTCTGAGGCCTAAGCCCCCCTCCAATTGTTGCTTTATATATGTGAGGGCATTTTAGTTGTTTGTTACAGGGGTTCATCTGAGTGATTTGGATCTTTTTCCTTTGTAGGAAGGGGTGCTTACGTTTGTAGTTCTTGGCATACTAGGGATTTTGAAATAGAAAAGGTTTATAGAAAGATAGAAAGGTGCCAGCTGGTGTTAAATTTTATCTAGGTGCTGTCGTGTTTGAGTTGTCATGAAGCTGTGTGTTACTTCAGCATGGTGTTTGGTGGGGTCTGTTGCAGTCAGGTCAGATGATGTTATGAGTGGACTATGCTGCCCTCAGTGATTTTTCTCATGTAGTAAGGCTAATGAGTTGGGATATTTTCTTCCTTTAGTGTGCTTTAGTAAGTGTTATAATACCAGAGAACAATATTCTTCCTTCCTGGCTTGTGAAGGTGGCACCGTACTCAGAATGGAAATGTCAACTAATCACACCACCCATCTTTTCTTCCTATAAGAGCCTCTTACACCTCTAGAGGAACCTTACAGTGAAAAATCTTTGCATTACCTGTTGTGCGTTTTTAAGGATAACCAGCCAGATAATGGTGAATGTTTTTTGCTTTGTGTGCTGTTCTGTAAGTATTAAGTTGAAACGAAGTAGGTTTTCATTTCTCAAAATATTTCTAAGAATGTGGTCATGAAGCAGCTCCTTCCTATTAGCGAGCTTTTCAAGGCACACAATAAACGATTCTTCGCAAGATTTCAGGGCCATTATAATCTAAAGAATGCTCTTAGAAGGCATTGATTCTAGAGAAAGTTAGAGTCTATGCATAACTGAGCTGTTTTCCTTCACTTAATGCTTCTGAAAAATGAAAACGAAAAATTAGAGTATCCTCAAATGTTTGCTCTATATCCTGTGTGAAGCTGGTGGTATGTTTCTTATTTCTGACCTTGGAAGTGGAGTGTGCATTAAGTGGCAGCACTCACTGGCCTACTAGAACTGAGCGGTAGCAGAAAGTCTTTTCTGGAGTAGATTTCCATAGCAATTGTTTTATCAGGTACATGCGCTGGCAGCCTTCTTGGTGAGATCACCACAGATATCTTATGGTTTGATTGAAACTTAATGGGGTAATGAGGGCATGATGCCTAAGAGTAGGAGGTGCAGGTTTGGAATGAGGATCATGTCAATAAAGTAATTTTCAGGTTCCTCATGGTACTTGTTCAGTAAATTAGCCTATTAGTCTAATGTTTTAATACAGTTTCCTGGTAGGATTATGTAGCTGAAAGACCATATATCTAACTGGCAGAAATCTTCGTCTAGAAATTCTAATTTACATATTGATCAATAACTCCGAATTTGAAAACCATATGAATATTATAAACTTCTCGTAATGGAAAAAGTAGATCCACAGCAACATCTTTACTGCTGGAAGGTTTGTCTTGTTTTTGTTTCCCTCTAAATGACTCGATACATTATCACTTACAGTGTATCAGTAAGGACTGTAATTATTTCAGAGGTTTTGGACACAGCTACCATTTGAATCTGTATTAGGGGAAGTGCAGGTTATCTGTGCTCAGGTTAAATTGTTCTCCAGCTGCAGTATGTATTTCAAACTCCATAGCACAGAGTGCTATGCATAGGTGTTGCAAATACCAATTTACAAGTGTAAATGCATCTTGGTCTTGAGGAAGAAATAAGTAGTGGATAACATGATCTCTGTGCTAGCTCACTACCTAACACATGGTTGTTTTTGTAAAAATCAAAACAAAAAAATCCTTACGTGTTTTAGGATTGAATAGTGGTAAGCTGGATTCTTTGGTAAGTTTAAGGGGAGCATGACATGTTCTTCTCTTTTGCAAGCTTTTTCTTGAATGTCATTAGTCTTTTCATAGAGCAGTAGCTTGCCAGAAAAGGAATTACAGTAGTTTGTCAGTGTTTGAGTCACCACTGATTCTTTGCTGAAAGTAAGTCTTCGTTTTTTCCTATTGTGTGTATCTTTTGTTGTTGTTGTAGTAAATGCCAGGATTTTAGGTTGCTGTTGTTTCTGCAGCAGTAACTTCAGAAATTTTGTAACCTTTCTTGACTTATGGTATGTGTAATTGGAGCACTGTGCAGTATGACAACAAGGAGAGGGCCAGTCTTTCTTTAGATAGAAGGAAAGAGCACAGAACTGATATAGTGTAACTTTGAGACAGGCTTGAAAAAAATCCCGTCTTCTCAAGAAGCTTGTTGAGTTCATGGTAGTGTTTTTCACCTTTCTGTCATGAAAAAAAAATGTGGAAAAGAACTTTTAAATTGAATCTTTTTGCACTGTCTACAGAGAAGGACAAAACATAAGCTTAAAGATTATGACACTAAATTTTTTCTAATACACTTAGTCAAAACTTACTACAGTTGCTTTTCTTCTTCGAGCACTTACTGTTGCGTTTTTGTGGAGTTTGTGAAATTTGTTGTAGAGTTCTTGAGGAGCAAAATGATGGGATTTTGTTAGAATACCTCCAAGTGAAAGGTAGAATTTTGTGTAAAAAGATTCACGTAAACACACATGCATATGCTTTCCTTTAGCATGTTATTGCTTTATGCCTGACTCATAGTATGAACTCTCTCTTTGTTGTCATGGAGTCTCTGCAATAGCAGGGTTGCTGGTCAGTGATACACATAAGGGAAGCAGTTGTTTTTTGTGTGATTGTGCCAAAATATGTGCACTGGGAGTGGAAGAGAAAGAAAAGATTACCTTGAAAGTAAGCTTGATTCTCATGTGTGGGGGAGAAAACCTTCTAGTATGTGGACTTGAAATTATCTTGGTTGATAAGTTAATAAAAAATGGTGACCTGTATTAACAAACATCCAAGTGTTCCAGTGACATTCCCTGAATCTGGTTGTGAGTATAAATTACCACTTTTTAGGAGACGGGGGGTGGGGTGGGGGGGGTGGGGCGGGGAGGGGACGACACGACACGACACATGGACGACACACAACACTGACAGACGGGACTGGGAGAGGCGGAGACATTAAAGGGGTGAGGCAGGGACTCTGGGTCTGGATTTAACGTGTTTTGTAGGTACTTGCATAATCGTTTATTTGGCACTTGCAACTTCAGAGGTAGCAATAAGACATCTCATTTGATTATCCAAATTCTTTGGTATATATTGTTACATAAGTGCAGCGTATGAGGAAAATGAAATGCTGTTTGGTTTTTTTTGTAAAAATAATGCTGACAGCCTGCAACAAAGCTTTATAAGAACTGTTATGTCTGGTATAGGACCAAAACTGGCTCATGCCCTGGTAATGATTCATAGAAAACTGAAAAGCCTTAGTTTTTCACCACTTTGGGAGAATAAAGGTTTTCATCACTTAAACTTCAAATGGGTATGTGTTTAAAGGTTAACAGCAGAAGTACAATAATATCCCTTTGTAGCTTTCAGGGCTCTGAGCTGAACTTTATTTTATGGCAATGTAGTGAGCTTTTTTGTTTCTAAAACAAGCAGATAATCCATTATTGTACTAGGATGTGGAGAGTCTGGTGGTATATATCAACAGAGTATAATTTTTCATTGAGTTAGTTGTCAGAAGTCAAAAATAGAACAGGAATGATTTTCTGAATGATCATCTAGCCCAAGTTTTAAAATAAGAAATGGGGTTTCAGCTGTTGGTGTGCAAGCTGATTTGTAAATAATGTGTGGGGTTAAAGTATGATGCTCATTTGATGCTCTCAATATGACTGTAAACAGCTGTTCTGTGAATGCAGCAATCAGTTCAGTGTCTGTTCTGGTGAATCCCTGGGATTGAGTTTAATCAGAAATGGATAGATAGCTGTGCTAACCTTTTTAAAGATTTTTTTCTTAAGAAATTTGGAGTAGCTGGAAAAAAAGAGATGAGGGTTGCAAGTTGGAGCAAAAGGCAGGTCAAAGCTGATGAAGCCATGGACAGTTAAGTTTGCTTTGCACTACTTCTTCATAGGCCCTTTCAGTAGCCAGATGGGCACCTAAAAAACGAAGAATCCTGTGCTGGTGCAGGAGCTTGAAGGGTAGATGTGAAGGTGAGTAGAATATAAAGGTTAAATACAATCGTAGAGTGAGTATGGGTGCAAATTACAGATAAAGAGAAAGCTGGATAGATAGGGGAAGAAATGCCAGCTCCACTAGACACAGAAAGGTTTCCAGTTGTAAGAGGTTTCCTTCTTTCATCACCTGGAGCTGAACCCAGCAGTCCTCTTTGCCTAGCTTGCTTGTCTAGGCTAGCAGAGCAAATGCCATTTTAAAGATGCTCACATATAATCCTGAAACTGAGCATGGTAGCAGCGCCTGCTTGGGTGGTAGAGGTCTGCCATGGTTCCTGAATTGCATACTTCTACACACTTCCAGGATTTGAAGATGATCGAGTTTTGCAATATAGAAATTACTTTTCAATTTGTTTAATAGGAAACAGTGTACAAAATCTCTTGGGTTTTGGAGGGAAGAGAATAGTATGATAATTAGCATGGGAAAAAGTGGTTTACAATCCATATGTGCAACAAAGGCTGTTTTAAGGCCTGCAGTCTTTAACAGTTGCATTTTGAAACTTGAGTTGCTTGACATTGCGTGCCCAAAATTGCTTTAATATACATCTTTTTGCATATGTACCGTGTGGCTAAAATCCAGGGAAAACCCCCCTTGTTTATTACACTGGTGATATCCCGTAAAAGTTGCTCTGACTATATACTTTTAAAAAGTTTTGATTATTGAACTAGAAGCAGTTTTAGGACAACCTGTACTGCATCTCAGTATTTTTTGGTTTTGCTTCTAGACATGACAAGTATAGGTGCTGATTATTCTTTATGCTTTTACTTTTAAATTATGTGACTGTGAAGATACAGCCAGACATTTTTTGCTAATTGTTCCTTTACTCGTTCTTTTAAGGTAAAGAAATGAGATTTACTTACAGTATAAGTGAATGTTAGTATTTCTTGGTATAGAAGCTTGCTCGCTCTCTTTAAACATCTGACAGAAGATGGTGTCAGCTGCACAAAGACGTAGTATGAAAATGGCCTGTTATGAGCTACTCAATCTACTGCAGAGTTTAAAGTCTTCCTCAGCAACACACTGTACTATTTAACCCTAAGCATTTTAATCCATTTTTGTTCTACTTCTGCTGTCTAAAATTGGAGAATACTCCACATTGCAGAGATGTAAATGGCTTGGCTAATGATGTGATAATTGACCTTTGAAAATTGTATGCTAATTTGTATAGGTTTTGCTTGTGTCCTGTTCACAGCACTGTCGACAAGACTGTTTTTATGCCTGTAGCTTAGTAACTTTAAGCAAAATTACATGAACTTGGTTAAAAATCCAAGCAAAATAAATAAGTAAATAAGTAAACAACAACGATAATGGCACCAGTAATAAAACATTAGATAAATAGTAGATATTCCAGAACAGTGTGTAAGGAGAATCCCCCTTCTCAGTTTGTGCAGGCCCTCTTTTGCCCATCTGTTGGGAATCTAAAATTATGTTTGGAGTGGGTTTAATGATTGGCTTTTGAATTAATTCTTCTGAGTCATGAATGCAAACTAACAACTCTGTGACTGTGACCCTAAACAGTATGCTTTTATACATCCAAGATTTAGGTTAAATCCCCAGTGAAATTCTATAAAAGGGCATGTGTATAGAAGGAATGGCTCAAACAGCTACCCAACCTCCTCTTGAAAATAAGTTCCCAACCTCTGTGATTGTCATGCCTGTGTTTCACCCACCACAGTTAAAAAGCTGTGCTCTAGTGAAAGTATATGGGTAAATACAACTAGAAACTAGACAGGTTAAAATGTATGACTGTAGTCTTTGTATTCCTTTTAAATCTTGGAAAAAGTAAACATGGAATCCATAAAGAAGGGAAGCATAACACAAGTGCAATCTTAAGTAAGTTGGATGCGTTGGTAGACTTCGTGTGGGGAAACAATGGGCTATATGAGATATGTACCCTTAGATATGTATGAAGAAAAAAAAGTATTTGACCATCATACACATATGTGAGGGTGTATATGGGGCTAAAATGATGATGGTTAAAATATTTCAGGAACATTCAAGAGCCTTTCAAATGAAAGGGTGATACCACCAGAAAATGGTAGTTTTGAGGCAACTGTAGCCTGTCATATGAAGTTTTGTGACTTCATTAATTTGGCAGCCAGTTTTTCAAATTTAAACTGAGTCGCTTCTTGGTTATTCAGCGTTTTCAACCAAAAACTGGTTCTCTCATCTAACTTGGGTCTTCACAGCAAGATTTGTCACTCCCCTTAAGTTGTTCTTCTGGATAAATGGCATAGTAAAAGGATAAAAATTCTGGTGGTAGCTTAGAAGTTCTGCTTTTAACATTGAGTTACTCCATCTTTTGCCAGGAAGAAAATGTTTCATTCCCAAAGTTATTTTGCTTTGTTCTTGCAGTTCACCTGTTGGCTACTGAAAAAGTATATTGCTATATCTCTGAAGGCAGTTAAATCAGCTTTCTAGGGTAAACACTTCTAGGACATAAGACTGCATATAGGGATGGGATACATTATGTAAGTGAGGAGTTAGGGGTTACCTTGGGTTGTAGGTTTTTCCATTGCATAAGCTAGATGGACTACTTCTCAGTGGAAGTCTATAAAACCAGAAATGCGGTCGGGCAGCAGTTGTGCAAAGTTTGGATGAAATTTAGTGGTGGGTGTACAACTATTTTATTTTATTTTCTGACTTGAGGATGGTAGCATATAAAGTAAGAATCTAGTAAATTAGGCTTTGCCTACAATATTGCCTTGAGACCTGAGCTCCATGTTAAACAAAAATCTTTAGAGAAGGTATGTGTGTGTGCACAGATGAGAGAACAAAGGGCAGTTATTCAGAACTGAAATGCAGCTTCTCTCATGTAAGAGGTATTTTGAAAGGCATGAGGCTAAGCAGTGAGGTTTGAATTGAGAGCTGAGGATTTCTGAATTGTTATTCTTTCATTTGGTGCTTGGCTTTGCATGAGTCACTTCAACTCATAAAACCCTAGACTTTGTATCTTCTCAGTTTCTGGCTGTCCAAGTGCTTCCCAAAGTGTCATTATTGCCATTTTACACTTTGGGAAAAGGAGATAACTGAAGTGGAGGACATGAGCTCACCGGTAAATGTAGCAGATTCTTTATTCCTGGCCTTAAAACATCTAAGTATCAGGGAGTCTAGCATTTATAGCTACCAGCTATCTGATATTGCAAGTCCAGTCTTCTGCCCTTACTAGAGTTTTACTTCACATTCGCTGCTGTGCCTTAACTAATAAATAAAATGAAAATGCACAGTGCAGATGGTATCCTGTGTGTCTTATCCTTAGTAATGTAGAAAGACAGAAACAGTGCTGAGGTTTTGATTCCGTTTCTAAACCATTGCCTTTTATCTGCTCTACTTTATAGCCGTTTCTTACAGGGATTTTCCACTCTAATGACTGTAACAATCACTGAGATGACACAGGTTGCAGGGATTGAGTGCTGTTTTTCCAAAGTGCCATAAGAATTTCCCAAAGTGCTATATAAATATTAGTTAATGTTCTGATGTCCTCAAATATGATGTCCAAACTCTGACTGGGGTGAAGTATTCTTGCCTTTCTTTGAAGGATGGATGACTAGGATTACGCCTGGGTTTCATCTACAAAGACTTTTTTTGTTGAACATTTAGGGTCTTGCAAAAATGTGAGTAACAGCAGCTGAAGTCCAATTTGGCAAGGGCTTTGTTAGGATCACCTAAAAAGCTGGTGTTCAAATGATTTATGTTGCTCCCTTTGCCATTGACACACACGGTATTTTTCACTCTGCACTTAATTTCAGAGAAGTTGTTTCATTATGTGCATTGATTTCAAAGTATAGAATAAGCTGCAAAAATAATACTGTATTTATTTGTTTTGAGATAGTAAATTCTCTTCTCTCTGAAGGTATATCGCATAAAGCATGTCTGACAAGTGACTCTGCAAGTGCAGGGTGATAATTTTTATGATCAGAATTTATTCTGAAATGTTCGGATTCTCCACATTTCTCCTCTGTTCATACCAGGCAGCAACTGATAGATTAGCTTAAAGTTTCTGTTTATAGTTGTCTTCCTGTAATATGTGTTTGGCTTTACTTTTTTTTTTTATTGCAAATCTTTGGTGTCCCACTCCCCCACCCCCACTACACACAAGCCCCATTTCCCACAAATAATTCCTTTGGTCAAAGCCAACTATATCCCATTGGGTGCTGAAGTGTGTGTTTGTTTGGATTTGTACTGGGTACTGAATTGCAGAGTTGATCAGTGTTTCCCTTCCCAAGTAAGCATTTTTGCACAGATCTTTCAGACCCACCTGAATTAGGAACTGCAAAAGAACAACTTAGTGGCTGCCAGATTGTTGTTTTTTGCAGGTGTAAATGTTAAAATTAAGTAAATAACTTTTTAAGTTTATAATATTTGGCAATAAGAATCTGCATCTGCAGTCTGAACTTGGGACTTCCTTTGCCCTAGTGTGAGAGGAACATCCTAGAGTCCCATCAGTCTGCCCATGCAGTGGCAAGGATAGTAATGGAAGAGATGAATGAATCTTTGAGGACACTAGGGAGGACGTGCAAGAGCAAGCTCATAATTAAATCTAAAAGGAGATTCAGAGAGTGAGAGCCTGACACTTTTCATTTGTTTCAAATTAAAAATATTTTAATGACCAAGCACATAGTTGTACATCTTACTACCTGTTGTATTCACTAACCTATGTATGGTATGCAGTCTGTCTTATACAATTGGATAATAAAGGTATATACATTTTATTTCCTGATGCCTCTTGTTTTTAATGATTTTTTTCTGTATTTGACCAAAATAACAGCCCTTTTTTAATATTTAAAGAATTTCCCTTCCTTTCCTTTGTTAAAGGTTCTATATGTCAAAAGTTTTACTTGTGGAATACCAGCTTTCTGTATTGGAACCTGGGTACTGTTTCATTATTAACAGAACCAATCTAGTTTTAAACTTTTTTTAGTAGAAAAATTGCTTGTAGCTTTTAGCATCTTAGTGTGAGACCACTTAGCTAAATTTAAAAAAAAAGGAAAAAAGGAAAGAAGCAAGTTGTGCAGTAGAAAACAACTACTTTATCTTTCTGCTTGTTTTATAGGCTTCAGGGATTTGTACGTGCCTGATCGTGTGTAGTTAATTTTAGCCAAAGTCTCTTTCTCAGAAATTTCTCTCCCGTTTTCCCTCTGTGGTACTTCCAGACTTCTGCTGGATTGTATCATTAGCTAAATTTTGCAGCACAGACTTTTATACCGACTGGGACTTCTTGGGTGGGGCATTTTGGTAAGTCATACAGTTGTTTCCTGTTCTTGGACTGAAGGGGCAGTGCCTGCTCTAAATTACCTGCTGGCTGCTCTTGCCAAGAACATCAATCTTCTCTTACTATTTATTATGTTGCTTTATGAGCCTCCCTTCGAGATGGACAAAGTTTTGGGGCCTGGTCTGAATGGGGGTCTTCATGCTCTACAGCCATTTGCCACAGTTATATAAATAACTGTTGTCCATGTGGCTGGTCTTATTGCCGATCTGTGTGAAGCAGGGCAACTTTCACCTCTCACTGAAAAATTTATTTTGCTACAGTACTTTGTTAACCCTATGCAAGGACCTCTCTTTAATGCTGAAACTAATGACTAAATTCTGTCTAGCTGCTTCTGTTTTTAAAACCTAGAAATCATTTAACATAAGTTAAAAATAATGCAGTCGAGAACTGTGAAGTCTGATACCAAACTTGCATTGCATTAACTCTTTTGGACAGCCCTTCCAAAGAGCAATCTGTCTGTGTTCATTTGCTCCAAACCTGCCTCCAGGAAAAGGCCCAAAGTGGGGGATCAAAGCAAGCAGTGTGCCAAAGGTTTGTGTTTCAGACAGTTTGGCACATACTGAAAGCTTGGTCTTTCCTGTACTAAGGCATGGGCAGATGTCCATTAAGAATGATTAGGCAAAATTTATATAAAGGCCTTGTAAAATGTGTGGGTTTTTGTGGTCCCCCCCCCCACTTGAGAAATTTTGTGTGGGTGTGTATTTTTTTCTAAATTTATAAACCCTGGCTTTTGCCCTCGTCCGGTAGAGACTGCTCACCCACCCTTTTCCGTTTCCAGGCGGATAGCTTTTCTGTTATTTCAGTTCTGTAACTTTCTCCAACACTGTCCTGTTTTGCTTATTATGAAGTGCTTGCAATAACCCTTTCAGTGCTGCTGTCACCTTTGCCTTAAATCAGGACTGGCTGTTGTATTAATTAAAAAAAAAATAAAATCTTCTCTTAAAAAGCAAAATAAAGACTTCTCATATGTTACATCTTTCTGTTTGTACATAGGGAATGTGATATAGCTTTCATTCATATATTGACCACTGTGGTGTCCCCACACAGGGTGTTTTCTTTTTTTCAATACTAAGCCAAAACTCCCACTGAAATAGGATTTCTTTACAGCTCTGGCAAAGAAATCCCTTCAGCTCTGAAGCTGAGGCAGCACCATCTTCATGTGTAGAATGAATTAGCAGAATTTGTGGAAAACATTTATTTCCGGCTATGTCTCAGAGTCAATTTTCCTGTTCTCCTCCTCTTTTACTTTTTCATTCCCTGTCCAGCAATGATTGATATTGACCTGTAAGCTCCTTGTTTCTCTAATACCAGTGTTTAAATTAAGCCTGAATTAGCTAAGTAGTTAAGTAGAAGTGAACCTGACTGACCCACTGTTTGGTGCCCTGTGTGAATCAGAGCAACTACAAAGTGCTGTAAGTGTATCATCAGACCAGAAAAGTAGACTCAAATTTATTTCTTGTAACAATTCAGTGTTTCATTGATTATCTTGAGAATTAATGTGGCCAGCCCTTAAGTGCAAGTTATGTTGCAAGACAGTAGAAAACAAGGTTAAGCATTAGGTTAGTGGGTATTTTCCAGAAGAGAGGGAGTAAATTGTTCCCTTCAATAGTGGGACAAATTCAAATAGATTTTTCAAAAGCATTGGAGGGAGTGTATCAAGGATACATGTATAAAATAACATTAAATGCTGTAGAAGTAATTTTAATACTTGTGAAAAAGCCATGGCTCTGGAAAATAGGGTACATATGGGCACACTGTCTCCTCTTTTTCCTGACCAGATGTGGAGAACTGAGGTTGCTAGTGAGTGTTGCTTTTTAGATGTAGAAAGATGTTTCATTCATATGCAAAACTTCCCCTGGATGAATAATTAAGTTCTGAGTGAACTGAAGTCTTTCCAAGTAGTAGAGGACTAGCTATTCTCTTCTGTACCCAGCTTTTTCCTTAACATGTATGTTTCTTTATTAAATGGAGATTTTTTTTTTTTAATAGTAATTGAAACAGAGATCTTTTAACACTGTTTTCAAAGCACAAAGTGGCAGGGAGACAGTTGAAAATGGTAAACCATCCATAGTAATTTCTGTTATCTAAAGAACTGTACTTTGAGCTAACGTCCAGAATAACTGGGCCAAATGGTCCTGTTGAAATTCCCCTCAGAAGCAGAGCAGTAATTGGATGAATGTTTAGCTTGGGAACAAGTAATCTGTGCTAAAGTTTATGGGTTCTGCTTGGGGAAGGGAATAAAAGAGAAGTGGGCTGTAAGAATGCTTTACTTGTCAGAAGGGATCTTAAGGAGACGTGAAGATGTTTTCCCTCCTCCCATGTGTTTTCATCACAGTAATGATGATTCAGCTTGTGTATGCTCTCTGGAATGCGTACGTGTAGGGAGAGAGAGGAAAAAAGCATTTCTTTAGGTGCAGCTAATTGAAAAAACTGTAGGAGATAGGTTTATAGCATATTGCCTCACCATAGAGTTGCCTGCTTCAGTGAGTTTATCATCTCCATTTTCACATTGACTAAAAAATAAGGGTTTTTTTATCTTTCTTAACCAAACACATTTCTTCAGAAGACCTCTCTGAAGCAGGAATTCATTGTTTCTGAAGCAGTTGTGTTGGCAAGTAGGCTTTAGCTGTGTTTCTGTGGTAAGTTCTTTTGTCCATGATAGCATTTTGGGATCCCAGCATCAATGTGGCTGGCTCTGGCTCTGATTGGACAGTTTATATTTAGTTGCTGGTTTCCTATAATAGTTTTCAGATGGAGATGTTAAAGAACACGTACCCTTGTGCTGCTGTAATCCCTGAAAGAGCATGGGGGAGTGAAAAAGAGAAAAGCATTGATGTCTTTCAGCAGAAGTAGTTTGGAAAAAACAGCAGCTGCTTGCAGCAACAGAATGCTGAAATTTATTTTTAAGAAATTAGGTAGCCAGTAAAAACAAAGCTCTCAAAATCAGTGGGTACATTGCTTACATTTTGCATCCAGAAAGGAGCTTGAGAAAACTGTGGGAAGGCCAGCTTTTTTTAAATTACAAAAATTGTGATTCTCCAGTTTACAATAGTAGTCAATTGCTATTAAGTAATAGTCATTAGACATCACCTCATGATAGCTCCTGTGTTCCATATTGCTGGTGCACTTCTGATGCAAATTAGTAGAAACCTCAAAAAAACCCAGTGTCATATATGCTTTAATTATGCTGTTGGATCTTTTCCGTGGGGCATGATATATTTAAATTAAAACTGAAGACATACCAGATTTTCTCTGGGTTTAAGACCACCTCTACAGAAATCTTGGCTTCCAAGAAGAAAACAGACTTCAAGTTATTGTTTGATTCTGGGTTTGCAGAGTGTTTAGAAATGATATGTGAAATTTTTAATTTATTTGCTTTAACTATTTTTTCTTCTCTAACTTATTAACCAAATAAATCATCCAAGTTTTCTTTTACAAGCTTCCAAGAATGTGTCTCTGCTTTATTCAGTGCTGGTAGGTAGCTGCCTGCAGGGACCTAACTTCTAGCTCTTCTGTGGCCATAGTGAATCTTCACTCACTCCTCAGGTACAGCGGAGCCTGATCATAGCATAGCAACTCTAAGAATCAGATCCTGGTGCCAGCCAGCACGTAGGTAGGATCTTTGCAAAGCTGATGGTGGAGAAGAACATAAAGTGTAATTCTTTCCCGCGATTTATATGATAAAAGCAGGGTGCTATTACCACTGTGGTGGTAATGTCTTGGACGTATTTGCAGTCCTGGCCAGTATAACTTACTTTGAGGAAAAAAATCTAAAGCATGCTGTTTGACTTGAGCTAGTTTGCCTCATGTGGTTACACAGCACAATTTTCATTCTTTCTTCCAGCTAGTAATGGGAGGAAATCATAGAAAGCTAGGGATGTGAGAGACCTACAGAGGTCACCTAGTCAGTCCCCAGCTCTGGGAGCAAGATCATCTCAAAGGCCTGCAATAATGGAGACTCTGTAATCTATTCCTGTACTTAAAAAACAAACAAACATAAAAAAATCCTCAAACAAAAAAAAATCTAATACTAACCTGGTTTGTTTCTTGCTTAATTCAAGTCCCTTTGTGATGGATAGAGCAGAAAACATTTTGTTTCCTTTCTCTTTACAGCGGTGTTCTACATTCTTCGAAGGTGCTATCTTGTTTTCCTCCCTCAGTTTTCTCATCCGTGAGATAGATAATATTCTTCTTGGTGCTCCCTGGGCTCCAGCTAATTCTACATCTCTCTTCAACTAGGGTGCCAAGGGTTGGGCACGGTACTCCAGATGAGGCCTGATAGAAGCTGAGAATTGCTTTCTATTTTGCAGATGCATCATATTTGTACAGCTTGGTCTCATTGTATTTTATCAACAATATGACATTGTTGATTTTTTCAGCTTGTAATTCATTGTAACCCTTTTTTCTCTCAACTTCTGTGATCTAATCAGTCCCTGTACAGGTATACTTGATAACACCTAACTGCATAATCTAAGGCACGTAGAAAGAAATTAAGCAATTCTCCTATTTTTTAGGCTGTTTTTCTATAACTGTTAAATTTTCAGGTGACAAATCTGAAAGAACAATGCAAAGATGGGATCAAGATGAAAATTCAGCTTGACAAACATTCTGTCTTTAGACATTTGGGCCATTAAAATACAGAATAATGTACTCAGGCCAGCGTTCTGTGGGACCCTACCCATTGCTTCCCTCTGTTTAGGTAGTGAGTATTTAATCTTTATATTTGGCTAGTGTGCAGTTTTCCTCTTACCCTGGAGTATTTTCACCTAGGCCACAAGTGACAGTCATTTCAACATTCATTGTTAAAAATGTTTTTCATGTGATTTATTACTTGAGTCAGTGTTGATTTGCTCACAGACAGTAAATGATCAACAATTATCTGGAGTAATTTTTGCTTTGTGTGGTAGATTCACCCCTCTAGTCCAGACATTAAGCTGTGCAGCTGTTTAGTTCAGAGCTATCACGGAATGCTGGGGTGAACAGAAAGGGAAGGAAAACAGTCTCATCAGAGACGGTGCAATTGTGTGATTTATGCAGGGCAGCCTGCCCAGGACTGGACTGCTAGAGGATATTTTTCTCTGCAGCATTCAAGCGTGACTTTAGATCTGCCTGTTTTTAACTTTCTACATGGAAAATAAACCTTTTAACCACTAATTGTGTGCCCGTTTCCACATGTGTAGTTTCCAACTTGATATTAGGGGGAGAAAAAACACGATAAAGTCTTATTTGTTATTTTTAGGGCTTATTATTCAGTTGCCTTGTGCTCTGACGGTAGTGCTGAATACTTGAGTGATAGTCGCAGCAGGACTCATGTGAAGGAGGGAATAGATCTAAAGCTGCTTTCACATTAATTGGAAAAAGAGCAGCTCGCCAATAAAATACAGCTTTCTGCAAGATTTATTCTTGCACATGCCGGGAGCGGTTAAGGTATTTTATAAAAACCCCTTCTCCATGATTTTCTTCTGCTTTTCCTTAGTGGGCTCCAAGATTTTGTTGGAGGTGTGTTGGGGAGATTTTACACCTCCAGACTCTTGTTTGGCTGCAGGCAGTTTCCTCTGGGCTTCCTGCTAAGTGGCTCTGGTGGCGGTTTCGCATTGTTCCTCACTGATGACTCAGAGAAACAGGAAAGAGATCCCCTGGTGAACAAAAAGCGCAGCCACCAAACAGGTGCCTGTATTCTGGTTTAGCAGAGGACAAACCACCTCATTCTGGATTTTTTCCTAAGATTCTTATCTGCAAGTATGAGACTCAAGAGGAATGGTTCATACACGCTGAATGGGTAAGAAAGAGCCTGCATCCTCTTTTGAATCTTCATCATTAAAACCACGTGAAAACGGAAGCCTTTATTTTTCTAGTGATGGGGTATGTGAAATAATGACCAAGTCTTTTGTCTCAAAAAGAGCGGAGGATCACAGCGTATGAAATATGCAGCTTATTTAGCTTGCTTGCTTCTGCATTTTGTTAGATTCGCTTCTAAAGTGTGTGTGTTTGGTGGGGGCAGGTTAGAGTTGTCTGTATATTTAAATGAGGTGGATCTGGTCAGTAAAACCACCAAAGTATTAGGAACTGTGTGATTCCTGAAGAGGTGCCTGTGGTAATTATTTTAAGTGTTTGCCAGCAAACACCCCATGCTTTTGATATGAACAAGACCTCGTTAAATGTGATGCTCCCTGATGGGGAGTACAAATGACTTTAAATTTAGTCAGTCTGAAAAATTAGTTTAAGTAGTTTCAAGTACTTGAGTTACTTTACTAGTTCTGTGGTTTTAAAAATACTGTTTGGGTTTGTTTTGTGGGTTTTTTTTCTGTCTGATTGCTGTTAAATCCTCTCAGTAACAGAGAATATACCATTACTGGAAAGAAGATAACTAACTAGATACTCCTTGTTTAAGGAATCTTTTTGTAATAATTGAAAATAGAGAATTTTCAGGTGAAAGTTGTTTTTTGTTTCTTTTTTATTAAATAATTGCATTTGATTTTACTAAAGTAGATTCTTTTATGTCTTCATATGATGTAAGTTTTATTTCTCAGCATACCTGAACTGAAGAGGACTTTTATTTCCATGGCTCTGTGTTAACTGTTTATTAGTACCTGGCAGGTGACTTGACAAATGAAGAAAGTTGTTAGTCTCGGAGTGTCAGTTTACTTTGCTGCTGCTTTTAACCTTCTGTAATGAGTAAGCATTGTGATAAGTGCTACATTGGCTTAGTGCTGCATTCCTGAAAAGCCCAGATATATTTCAGAGTACAAGTGTGCAGACTAGCCCAAAACTGCCTAGTGGCTTTAAACTCATGGTCCATTGTGCACTTGATTTGCAATCTCTGCACAAGAGAGGCAAATAGCAGTGCAAGCAGATCAGATAGGAAATACTTTGGCAGTGTTGTTCAGCTGGTCTGCACTGTTTTTGCCTGCACTGGCTTGCACAGTGCCCCTTAGAAGGGTCCTTTGCTTTGCCAACATATATTTAAATTTGATTTTTAAAAATTTTTAGATTTTATTTTAATTAGGTTTTTTAATGGCAAAGTAAATGGATGCCAACATCTTCCTGGCTTATCCTTAACTTTTTTTTATAACTGTAATAAAAATTCCATTATCTGACTGCATACAAAATCAAACGTAATTGAAAGTTACTATCTTACAGTATTTGGTTTTAAGCTGTAAGCTGTTTGTCAGTCAATGGGATTGACTTTGTAGTAGATAGTGGTTAAGAATATATTATCATTAACTTGGTTTTTTTGCAGAGGTTTTTGACCTTTTGAGAGATTATCTTTATTTAGAGAGTCAATTAAGAAATAGTGCTGAAGTGCAAGATGTAATGGATATTGCTTATGTTAAAGGAATTTTTTAGATTTTAGTTACGGGAAGCATAATCTTTCATTGATTTGAGGTTTATTAAAAATGAATGCATGGTATAGAACTTCAGGGAGATAAGTTGTGCAAGATCGCCCTGTGCATATGTTCTGCCTTGTTCTAACTTGCAAGATGCTGCATAATCATTTTAAGGAATTTCACTTGTGGCCCAGTGCATACCTGGCATTACATTTTACGGCAAGCATTTAACTGGAAGTGTTGTATTACAGTGAGTAAAACCAGTGGCACCCAAATGCTTGCATGAAAAAGAAGCTTCAGCTCTGAGTTTGTGGGAGACTCCAATATTATCTGATTCTAACATGCTGATGTGCTTTGCTCTATGAAACAACAGATGCTGAGGAGTAAATTTATCTAATTAAAGAAATTCCTTTTATGTTTATCTCTTGCCTAGATGGTTTAATAATGCAAGGTAATGGAAAAAGAGCTTCAAGTGTGTTTTCCTGTTTAGCCTAAACTTTTGGCATGTCAGCAGAAAGGGTTGTTTTGATCTTTAGGGGTTTTTGTTTGGGACAACGTGTTCCACTTGTGAGGTGGAGCGGCACCCTGTTGCACAGGTCACTTGAGGAGAGGGGAGCTCATTGGGGTGGAATGTTGTAGGGCACATACAAATGCTGCTGCAGCAGTTACCTGCACATGGCAGGGACATAGTTGCCATGGCATTACTCTTAACAATGTAGTGCATGAAAACTGTGAGCTTCTCTTATTTAAAAAAGAAAAAAAAAGCAGATGGTTTGTACAGTCAAATGAGAGTACCTCAAAATAATCAGGATGTTCAGAGATGTAACTGCCGAGTATGTCAATAAACTTTCTGAGTATATTCTGAATCAGACAAGGTGGTGTTATGCTAAATGTTTAATAATGTTAAAACTTAGAGGTTGTGCATCAAGAGCAATAGGAGGGAATTCTTTACATCAAACGTTACTTTGTTTGCACCATCCTACTGTATTGAATCTTATTTTGTAAGGTGGAGTTATTGAACTTGCAGTCAGTTCACACATGAAAGGGTGTAACAGCATTTGTGAAGTAGAATAAGAATTCTGTTTAAACCCTCAACTTTTGAAATGAAGGTGCAGTTTCTCCTTACATACTGTATCTAGATGTTCTTAAAAAGTAAATAAACCATGCCTAACTCATTAGGTTCTCACAGATTGATTTATCAAGCACTAGATGGTGTTTTTGTTTTAAGTGATGCTGGTATCTTGGATTAGGCAACCAAAAAGGGTGATTGGAGAGACCCAGTCTCTAGCATACAGGGGCTACGTGAAGACCCTTACATCTTTTGCATAAGGATGCTCATTTTTCCTTTTAATACTTACGTATTTGATATCATAGGGTATTCCCCAAAACTGCAGATATTTGATCCCGTTTTCTGGAAAATCTTGATTCTTGCTTTTAATTTTGCTTGTAAACAAAGAACTGTAGCGAGAGTGATCACAATAATTAGTTTTTTCTTTGGGTATGATTTGGTCAGGCTCTGACTGCGCTCATAAACTCATAAAGGGGGAGTAGGAAGACTGCAAGGGAAGCTAAGATACTTGAAAATGTTTTCAAACCTAGTACCAGCAAAAAGCTGCCCCTGCCTAGCCTTCCTCCTGTCCTATTGTACCTCAGCTGATACTAGTGTAAGAGTTGTACACATATAAACTGGAAACATAAATAAAATCCAGAGTTTCACTCAGAAACAGTGATTTATAGGTATTCTTTGAGCAGGTCTCACTGGACGTGGGCATGTTTGCTCTTGCTTTTTGAAACAGATAATGGTTACAGAGGTTTGTGGAGACAGTGGGATCTGGTGCTGAGATTCATCAGAGGACACTGAGTTAGGAGACCTACCTTATCTTGCTGAGACTGAGGTAGAAATCTTACCTGCCAGCATCTTTGACAATGTTGTAAAGTCAGCTTTGCTGTTATGTGCTAACCTGCAGTGTGCTGATTATATTTCTTTGCATTGCAAAGTTTCTTTTTATAGACGATCTCTTTTGAAGGTCATCTTAACTTGGGAGATATCCCTTTATTTGCTTGGTGCTGTGTTTATTGACAGTGAAAAATGCACTGGCACTGTAATCGTTTCAGTACCATTTTTATCTTTGCAAATGTGTGGTGGGTTTGGGGGTTGGTTTTGTTTGTTTGTTTGTTTTTTGTCTTGTCCCTTTAGCATTTGGAATTATTGATAATCAGTGTAAGTCTTTGCACAATGGTAAGATGTCAAATAACAAATATTATTTACTACACATCTATTTCCTCTTTTTTCCCCTAGTGACTTCAGTTTAAGGAAGGGTGTAAATCCAAGCATGCATTTCACAAGATATGACCTCAACAACGCACCCAAAACAAATATGCAGCTTGAACTTTGGTGGTGTGATCTAAGCTTCCTGTGCCTTTTAGAATCTTTATGTATGGGCCTGCACATTCCTATAACCTTTGTAGTGGTGCAGACAGAACCATGCCCATGGTGGTTTACCTTCACAATGGTCGTGCCGACTGTAGGAAAGCTTTGCTGCAGTGTCAAGTAGATCATGCAATTGTAGAAGTGAAGAGTTCTTTTGGACAGCTGGCAACTTGCTGACCTTGCTTCAAATATCATAAGATATACCGATAAACAGTCTACGAGGTAAAAATGCACCCAGATTGGGATTTCTGATGACCCTGGTCAGTGAGCCACATGCCTCATCACTCTGTTCTGCTTGGTGTGGCAATTTTGACAAGGCCATGCAGCGTACACTTGGTATGCAATCTTTTCTAAATCAGTGCAGGTTTAGAAACTTGACAACTGTCTGAAGATGACTGTTAAAACTAAGCAATGATCTCTGCAACTCCTGCATAGTGGCCATCCCCAACTCATGGTAATGGAAACTGAACAGCATGTACAGGAGGTTATTTGTTGAAACAAACATGTAGCACAAAAGAAAATGTTTAAATGTTAAATAATATTTATCTTCTCATCATTTACTGTACCTGACTCTGCACTGCTGAATAACTGCTATGTGGCATGTGTTCCTGGGACTTTTTTAAGTGCCAAAGGAATGTAGCTAGATCGTGCATTCTGGCAAGGGTGAAAGCTTTGAAAATGCAGTGTTTGCATCTAGCATCTCAGTCAGTGTCTGTGCTGCTGAGGAGCACTTGCTCAAGCTTCTTGAAAAGTTTGTGTTTAACTTGTGATGTTGGTGTTTCAACTGAGAATTCAAATAGTTTGACATCTCCCTTCTGCTCAGTGCTGCCCCGGGCCCTTCTGAAAATGCTCTTTGAGTTCTGCTCTGCATAGAGAAGTGTTTTTTGCTGCGTTCATTTCAGGACTACATGTACATGAAGATGATTATATGTAATCAAAGGCAGAAGTAAATGATGCCTTGAAACAAATTCAAGTTGGACAGGGACAAAGTACTTAGGAATATCTTAATGATTAATGGATGCTCAACTGACTGATAAAATATTGTTGGCCCCAAGATCTGTTTCTTCTGCTCCAAGCCACTGCTTTAAACTAATGACTCTTGATTTTGAGCCAAGCACTGAAATTGAAAAAGAATTTATTTTTCTTATGTGCTTCTGTCTTGTACTGACGCAAAGCAAGCCAAGGAGAAAAAGTAGTATCTTATGTTTGTTTTGCCCAAAAAAGTAGAAATCGGGAAGAGCATAATAAGTCTGCTTCAGAAAACTTTTTTATTAAATATTGTTGCAACTGCAGGAAAAAATAGCATTAAAGGATGTGACAAACAGCTCATGAAAGCCCATTGAAATAGCTCATCTGGCAGACAGAAGTAGTATGAACACCCAAATATCTTATCTGAGGAGAAGCAGCTGTTGGAACTGCTTTACACTCCTCCCAAATTACCACAGTTTCTATCATGAAAAAAAAGAAAATCTAAGGGTAGCAATACCGACTGTTATCCTTGGAAAGCAGCACAGATTTATCTGATTAAGGCCAAAAATGTAGATTATCCAGTTCAGTTTTTATTGGATTGGGAATCCATTTTTGGAAAGTCGTCTTTAGAATGCTTTATGGTGTCAAAAAATGTAAGCTAAGATGCAATGCCAGCACTGCTGACTGAACTCTGCCTGACTCCAGGTGATCCAAATACTTTCTTGGTCAGCTGTAGCCCTTTGTGCTCATTTGTAAGTAACTTAGTTACAGGTTTGCTCTTCCATTTTCTGAAGCTGACTGATTTTCATTCAGTATGCCTCTAGTTACAGAGTGAGGTGGCTTCTCATGTGACTTAAAATGACCCTTGTTTAGTTCTTTTTTGGAGGAGGAAGGTTAACTGCAGTGTATCTAGGGGTGACAGTTCAGTAGTATGTTTGGATGTAGGTTGTGATCTGAGGACATCCTGACTGCTGGCTTTGTATAGAGGGAGAACAGCCTCTGAGGACAAGCAAAATGTGGCAAATGTTCTCATTCACAAACAGCAGAAGTTTCCTAGTTTCCTATATAAAATACTTTCCACCAAGTCTCCCACTCCACTCCCCTGCATGCCATGTTTGCCATCACATTACTGCTTGGTGACGTAGCCAAATGATCAGGACGGGATTTCAGTCTAGCACCTTTTCCCCAGACACAGCAAGCAGTGGAGCCAGAAAGGGTTGCTAGCTGTTTCTGACTGCTGCTGCGTGCTCTATGCCTTGGAGGTTCATTAGTGCAGGTTCTGGTTGCTGTGCTTTTCCCAGTGCTCTGCCTGAGAAAGACCCCTCTTACCTTACTGTTGGGTCTGCTGTAGGAATTGTGGAGAGGGGAATGGAGCCATCAAAAGCTGGAGAAGGAGAGTGACGATGAACACAAGAGTCTTCAAAGCAAGCAGTAGGGCTGACGCTAGTCTCACTGTCACCATCTGGTGACAATAACTTACCATTTGCAGGAATTCCACCACGTTTTGGCATTATTTATGTATCCTGGGCAGTCCTGCTATGGTGCACCTTACATGAGAAGGTGACTGTATGTTTGCCAAGTAGAGGGAGATGGAAACATTGTGCAAAATACTGAACCCCTTCTAGAATTGTAATTCTGAATCTTTTGAGTTAATCTGCACCTTCAGGATGGCATTTCTTTTACAGAGGTTGTGGGTATTATTTTTGTAACTGTTGTCCTCTATATTCAGCCTGGCTGTTCTGGTATCATTTGTCCTACAGCACAAGATTTATGATCTCACCCGTGTTTTCTTTGCAATATTTTTGCATGTGTGAGCATTCAAAATTAGTTTAAGCATTTTTATATTCATTAACAATGTATGTGTAAAGATTTAAACTGTAAGCCTTATATGGGGAAAGTATTATAAACGTAATGCTTCTAAATAGAAGACTTCATTAGAACTTGCACTGTGAGTCATTGTTATATTAATAGAGCTGTTCCCAAATACGGATTTGGAACTGGGCCTTCTTCATGGTGAACGCTGCAGATGACTTACAGAAAATAAGTATTTACATTAAATATAGAATGTTTTTTGAGGGTAACCTCTTGATCAGCCAGTTATTCAGATCAGCGGAGCATATAGTGTAGAATACATAATCTTGTAATGTAATTCTGAAACTGTAGTACTTTATGCCAGATGATATTATAGTCAGAAAAATCTTGGGGTTTATGTGAAAAAGTGGTTAAGAAATAAAAATCTCAGGCTGTGACATAGAACGATGCTCGTTTTAACACATACTCTGAAAACTGGCCTGATGAGTTAGTCTCCTACCCTTTGGAAATATTTAAATCACAGAATAGCTTATAAGAATATATGTTCATTCTTACTGCTAATCTATGTGCACCTAACAGTAACTCTTCACAAATATTTTATTAGTCTCTACCGGAAGCAAAGATCTAATTCAGAACTCCAGAATGTGCTGTTGCTGGTCTCCTGTGTGTGGATATAAAACAATGTTGTGGCACAAATTCAAGAAAAGTATCATCCTTGCTTTTGTACAGAATCTCAGGCATTGATAAATGCTCATATTAGGATTTGAGTATTACAAAGATGTTGTTCCACTGACAGCCTGGGGCCGGAACAGGTAACAGCAAAACACTAGAGAGACTTAATTTTTTTTTTTTTGGCACCTTCTATGCCACCTCTCTCCCTCCAAGTAAACTGCTTTGTGGAGTTTGTAATGTGCTCAGGGCTTATAATGAAGGTAGTAAATATGCAGGGTAAGAAGTGCCCACTAAAAGTAGCCATATAATTCATCTGTTGTACACCAGAACTATTAACATCCCAATTTATAGCTCGTTAATAATAATTAGGGGCAGTAAATTAACTGTAAACTTTTACACCAGTTACTGTGAATTGCAGATTCAGTAGCCTGATACATAATGGACAGTTTATTTCTGCTGCTTCCCCTTAAGATGCTCTGAGGACTAGAGCTTTTAACAGGATATTGCTGTGAAAGCATTATGAAGAAATGTATTAAATATAGCCATTTTAAAAGCTTTTTTCAATGAATTTTAAGCTTTCCGTTAAAATAGAGTGGGAGCTTGTTTTCTTCCCTTACTCGCTGTCAAACCATATCTACAATAATGATGATGTAAACTGAGGTTTCTTTTCTCATAGCTGTGTTGAGGGGACTCTGGATTATGGTCTGCTCTAAAGCTAAGAAAGAAAAATCAAGCAAAACATGTTAATGATTTTTAAAAAATCTTATATTCCCAAAGCTCTGTCCTGCCAGTGATGCAGAATGAACCATCACTTTGTTTAATGCTACTAGCTCAGCTAATAGAAAATTTGAGTTCTTTAACATATCCTGTGTGGGAGAGAACAGCAGCAATGCCGATGGATGCTAAAGATAACGGAGCATTGTGCATTGGCAGGAAAGATCCTAAGGCTGAATGTTAGGTAGCTGACTGCACCACGCTGACTTTATGTGGATGTCAAGCTTTATTGGCTTAGGAGCTTTACTTCATGGCAGTCAGGCAGCTACATTACTCAAAGGTGTTGAACCTATTCTCTTCAAAGTCTTTGCTTTCCCAGTTAGTTTTAATTATGAGTATATACTTGATACAGTAACATGACAGTTTTCTGAGGGGAATTAAATCATTTTTCAATATAATTTGATCTTTGGAGCTTGTTAGGGGATTTTTGTAATGAGTGATGGCTCATAGAACACTCTGAAGAGGAACTACATTGACTACTTTTTAAATATTTTTATGATGTTAAAAATGCTGTGTTTTGTAATATGTTCAGGACTCTCACTGCACTTAAGATCATTAAAAAACCCCTTCTTTTTCAGCTCTAAAAGACTGTTCAGACTGACCTTAACAAGGTAGCTATTCAGGAACTGAAAGAAATCAGATTTTTTTGCAGGTTCATTCCATCTTTTCACTAAAATAATTTGATTTCTCAGTGGTTGGAGTATGGCTTTTTGAGAGAGATTGACTCCCATCCAGTTTAGCACTCCAATACTAAGCAGTTAGGATGTTAGATGCTTTCTGTGAGGGTGGATAACATACCAAACTTTGTGTGTGATGCAATGAAGTTATTTTAGCTTATACAGAAGTAGTTTCGAACCAGCATCTCAGGATTTTTTTCATTGGAGAGCCTTCCTTCTGTTCATGTGAATTCTTTCCCTCTTACTAGTTTTTAATATATGTTCCTGGAATACATATGATCAACAAGAAGGTCTGTCCTTCCAGACATACAAGTTACAGTTATCAAGTGGCTGACATACCTAGAAAACTGACATACTTTTCTGTCCCAATGGTTGTTTTTGTTTCTTTTCTCCCCCCCCCCCTCCTCCCTGAGCTAAAGACAATATTGCTACTAGCTTATGGTTTCTAAAGTGGAGGTGTAGAACTTCTCATGTGCTCTGGGGAGCTATACTCTGCAGTTGAAACAGTATAGTCTCATTTATAAAATAGGGATAAAAATGTCTAGCCACTTTATAAGGAGCTTACGAACTAATTAACTTGTACAGTTATTTAAAAAGGCGTATTTCTTTGCATTTGTTGCCTTTATGTAAAGGTAAATAAAGTCTGTGTAAAGGTCTAGCCACCTGAAAACTCAGGTAAAAATAACTCATTTTTACATTTATAGGTGAGTCTGCATGAAATATAAATACGCTTGAAAATAGCAGCATCAGGGTGAGTAAACATTAGTAAGCCCAGCCATCCTGTCGCTTACCTTAGAATAATTACTGGTCTGCATTTGAAGAACAAATCTTAATGTTGCCAAACTCCACCTTTTTCCTGCCCAGTCTGTACGTGGGAGAGTCTTTATAAGAATCTATTTCCTGTTTCCCAGACAAGGGAGGGGGAAAATGTGTTTTCTCCTTGTTCTGAAAAACAAAAGACAGGCAGTGACTGCATACCGGCATCAGCTGCCAGGCTAAATGTGAGTGTGCAAACAGCTGAAGGCTACAGTGAGTTCCTTAGTTCGACCCTTGGCAAAATGGCACGTGCAGTCTATCGCATCAGGACTTACCCTCAAAGTTTTATGAGGGGGAGAAACTGGCTGAAAGGTGCTGAAAAGAGCTGGATATGTGGTTTTTATTATGTCACTTTGACCCAATCTTTGAAGCATAGAAAAATTGTCAGTATCTTCCCCCTTTCTTGCAGGATTTCTTTCCAAAACCTTGTTTTCAGTTTTATGGATTAGTTTTTGTCACAGATTACTAAGCTTTGAAGAGTGAGTTTTGCAAGGATCAGAGGATACAGTGGCAGGGAGGGAATGCATGCTTAAGCCACTTACGAAGTAATTGTAGCCTTGTCCAAGTGCAATCCTAATCAATTTGTTAACAACAGTAAAAACGTACAGGGTAAGAAGACTGAATGATTTTTCTTTTTTTTCTTAGAGGGGTATCAGTGTAGGTATGGCAGCTATGTTTCTCCAAAAGCAAGTCTATTCATTTAGATTTTGATGGCTCTTCCAATTCTGTCCCATATTATGTGAACAAGAGTAGCCCCAGCCTTTTCCCACCTTAAATTCAAACATTATTCATACTTGTGCATCCTGATTTAAAATAGTACAGATTGGGACTGCTGTGTGTTAAAGTCAACTCCACTGGTACAGATTACAAAAGTAAATTTTACTTTCATAGGGGTGGCTTCAAACAAGTTAGAGTTCATGTATCCTCTTTATGCTCTCCTTTTAATGAAAAAAACCCATACTTTTTCTCTTTGTGGGAGAACTTCACAGTAAATAATGCAGTACATGATCAACAGTGGAATCACAATGCTCCGATACAGGACAAGTAGTAGTGCGTCATTGTGTATTAGAGAAGTCTATGAATAAGTAACAGCTCTCCTAAAAATGGTTCAAGAACTAAAAGCAAGGTTTTGGGTTTTTGAGAAGGCGGTTGTGGATTACCGGTTCCCTTTTCTCTGTTATGCTCCAGAAAGGAGTTTTGTTGTGTGTAAGTTTGCTAGTTTTGCTCTGTCCATCAGCGTGCACTCTGACCATAGTAGTTCTGAAGGGCATTTGGTGGGAGGGAGAGAGTTTCTTACTGTTTTGGAGAAATTTAGTGGACTGAAAAAATAAATTGAGCTTTTGCTATTTTTCATGTATTGAAAATCTAGATAGAATAATAAATTTTCAACTTCACTACCATGACAATGTCAATAGGAAATAAGAAGTGTGAATTTCCATTTCTGTATGCACAGGATTGTTTATCATAATAAATATGCTCTATATTATGAGCAAGTATGGTAATGATGAGGCAGTTTCTCTATTACAAACTATATTGCAATACAGGTTAAATATTTTCATTGTCACATTCTTGAAAAATAATTGAAGTTTGTCTGTTCCACTGTAAGTACATATTGGAATACAGCAATGCAATGTCAAAATAGATCCATCTCTGAGGATTAAAAAAAAATTTATGAACAAAGTGTTTCTTTAAGAGCATGATTCATGACATCTTTAAGAGACTAATTACCTATTTGCCCAAAATACATACTTTAAGCTTCATACATGCTTCAAGATTCAGACGTAATGTTCAGGCTTGATTTTCTTTATTGTTATTGCTTAGAGTGATCCTTCAAAGGGTGGTCAGAAAAGTGCAAGATGGGGAGGAGATTATTGTCTTCTGATAATCTACAACCATGGTCCTGGAGCTGTTTTCCAACATCTGAGTGTGCGCTGAACACCTCCACTTGGATTGCCCCTCTCAGTCTCAAGTCCAAGTCCCCTGTTTCTCCAAGTGTTTTCCTGTCTTCTGGAGCATTTCCGACTTCTTCCTACAGCAGTATTTAACACCACATTCTGGCAGTGTGGAACAACAGAACAAGTAGCAATGTGTAATTTTTCTCTGTACACAGCCTTATCACTCTCATTTATGGGAACCGAGGTAGTTGCACATGTCGGGCATTGTTCTTTGCCAGCGCATGTGTAAAGCTATTAGCATAAGCATGCTGTTCAACAGTACAGCTAAGCCACTATAGTGGCAAACCTCCCCTGAAAGGACTTCCTATCCCTAGCTGGGTTTCTGCTGTTCCTCTTATATATCCAGTGACTCTGAAATTGCTCTGTGGTGAGCTGTGTCACAGGGTTAAACTGGCAGAAGACAAACGCTATGAAAATGCACCATTTCCAGTTGGCTTGGGCAGGGAGGGATGAATGGGAATAATCCTCTCTGAAGAAGCTAGCTGATAGAGTGCCTTAGCTGTGTCACTAAAACATGTCCTCAAAGGGTTTCAGAAGATCCTAGCGGCATTTTGTGTTGGTAGACTACTAAAGAACACTGTCAAGAGAGGGATTGATAATCTTTATTTGTTGACTGCATAAGCATTTACTGTAAATGGGTTTTTAGAATTTAAAAAATTTCACTTAGAAGTTTTCGAGTCAATCTAGTTTTGTTTCTCTGTATCCATTCAGTCAATTTTTGAACAACATTGCAGCTTTTGGATTATCTAATATTTGTATTTGCACAGAGCAGATATTTGTGTAACCTTTCACAAACAGCCTTGCATTTCCATGAAGACTACAAGTACAACAAATGCCAAGCGGCTGATCTATTTCACATTGCCAGTCTGTTTTTCTTAAGCAACAATCAGCTAATAGAAGTTGTGGTACAAAAGCAGATGTGTGCGGTACAGGAGAACAATCCAGCTTCCTTTGTTGCATGGTGAGAGAGCATGGGCTTTCAGTTTTGTTAGAAGTTGATTATGTGGAATTGGAAATGAGGCAATAAATGAAGCCCCAAAGAGGGTAAACTGCAGCTTTCACTTTTAGTAGAGGTGTAACATGTTGAAGCTGGGACATGTGTGCAAGTTCTGACTTGTATAATGGCAACCTGTTAACCCTTGGGTTTCTCATCTATCAGGCAACCCAATAATCCTTGAGTATATGGAGTGTGTTTATGGAGAGGGTAGGTAATGTTTTTCAGCGAGTTCAGGTATGGATGGATATATTTTCTCTGAGTTCTGTACATTAAAAGTAGCATTGCTAAAAGCGAGACAAAGGACAGTATTGAGGGAGTTGGGGGGCACAACTTATTTTGGGGTCTTTCATTGCTGCTCTCTGAATATGTTCCTTGTAAAGGATGTGAGAAAGCATTTTCTCTTTCTGAGTATAAGGGGGGAGAATGAGGAAGGCATCGGAGGCAGCAGGCGGTAAAGAGGAACTGAGCAGATTTCCACACTAATGGTCATATTAGCAGATGATAAGACGTATTCATTCAAGTTTTAGGCTGTATCATCTTCCCTGCTGCTTTCTACACAGTCCCTTGGGTCAGATAATTTGACTTGAATCAATACTGCTCTTTGCTCAAGGGTATTCAAGGATTACAGTGGAAGCAATGCAGTGACAAGGAGCTAATTTTACGTGGAAGAGGACATAACATTTTTGCTATGTGCTGTCCATTTGTTTCTTTCAACCTAATTTTGAATGATCATGCTGTGGGTCTCTCCCCCCCCCGCGCCCCCCCTCCCCCCCAGTTGTGAGTGAGAAAGTGAAGAAAATGGATTACAGGAAAAACAAGCTGCTGCTTTTCCCCCTCCTTGAGGTTTTTAATCAAAGGTAGCATGACCTGTGGGGGATGAAATGATCCTAATTGTTACTAAGCTGATTAAATATTTATAAAACAAGGGGTATATTACATTTATAGCTCTTCTGTCTGGAGAATGTAAGTAAATTGATGATTTCATAGATTTTTCTTTTGTTGCTCAAATAACGAGTACTAGCATTCTTTCTGTTATCTTTAAGATGCAAATATTCTCTGAATTTCTAAATGTTAGAAATGTAAACATTTGAACATTGCAACATTATTAAATGAAAAACGGTCATTTAATTTGTTGGGGAATGAAGATCCAGATAAAGTTCTGTGTGCTTGTTCATCCCTATTAAGATTTTAAGAACAGCTCCAGATCTTTTGATCAGTCGTGCTTACATTGTCTTGAGTAGGCACTTGGATCCCTTGTAAATTATAAAGGCAGAAAAGACCTGTGGTATTTAAAGACTGGAAAAATGATTTCTAATAATGAGGCATAAGGAGATTTTTAAAATTTTTTTTTTTAGTTTCTCAGAAGGTCAAGAGGTGAATATAATATCTAGCTAATGAAGTTTAAAAAAAGGGGAAAGAGGAAAGCTATAATCTAACAGAGAAAGGATAACAATCATAATTGGAAACATAAATGGATGTTAAAGCTAGGACATTTCAAATATGCAAAGGACATACATTTTAACAATGGACATGATCAGCCATTGAAACAAATTACTGAGCAGAATAACTGATTTTTCTTCCTTGTCAAATACACAAGTTAAAACCAGATGCCTTTCTGGAAGGTGTGCTTTAGGCCAATTAAGCTTTTGGTTCACTGCAGCGGTAACTAGATGGAAGGCAGACAAGAACTGAAGGCTGGTTCTGACCCTAGAGCCTGCCGCTCTGGTTACAGTGGTGTGCTGGCATATAGTGTACCCAAGCATCTCGGGTCTGGTATCTCGTTCTGTGGCCTGCACCTAATTGCCCCTGCTTCCCCAAGGGCTCTGGATAGGGCAGCTGCCCTGCCTTGGCTGCTGTCTTCTGTGGGCTCCCAAGCAGGAGGTAGGTGGCTGCATCGTCCCCTGCACGTGCAGTGTCTTTGATTTGTGCAATCCCAGTAAATCAGGCTTTTCAGGGAAGCGTTGTGTAGGTACTGTGGTGTACGCGCCTAGTGTGCCACTGGAGGAAACGTGTGACTCACCCAGTGGAAAAGCTGGGCGTTACCCACGTATGTTTTGTCTCTGCTCCAAATGTCTTCTGGCGTTGATGGTTGGGGTATGAAGAGAGTTTTTGAGAGTACACCTGCACTGGAAGAAAGTCAAGTGTAGTTATAGGCAAAATGTGCTTTTTTTACCAGTATAGCTTGTTTTACTTGGACAGGTCAGAGGCATGGGTGAGGGGTGACTTTTAAAGTGCGTGCGCAAAGCACAGGTTTCATAGGAAGTGCTGTGTCTACAGTAGCAGCCACTCTTTGCTAGCATGCTGTATTTGTGTAGGCAAAATACCTTCCTGGATCAAAAAAGCACACGTTGTCATTGTGAAATAATTAGAAAATGTAAGCTATGAAAACCATAGTGGGGACAGAAGTATTTAGTTTATCTACAAGGTTAAAACAGATGAACTCAACCCCAAGAAGGCGTGTGTAATGCTGATTGTACCTACCAGGCAGATCTTGTCTCTATGTAAATTTTAAACTGTGATAGGTATTGCATATTTTGTCTTGTCTTTAAAACTACTGTCCCCCAACAAACCATTATTGGTGAAGACAAAGCAGTAGTGATACGAGGCGAAAGATAAGGGGAGCTGTACACTACCTGCACGTTGCTAACAGCTGAATCCATGCCAATTTATTCCTCCCCCAGCTGGCTGTTTAAAAGGTAAACTTTTATCTGAGGAGGCTTGCTTCTTGAAGGACTTACTGAATCCTTAGATGGTGAAGCATAGTTTCTTGTCCCTTTTCTTTTGGTGTAGAAAGCAAAGAGTGTTCATTTAGCTCTCCCCCCTGCCCTAGACCTTCCCTCCGCCATTATGCACACCACGAGGACTTGATGGCCGCAGTGCTGAGGGCTGTTGAGAGGACTGGGTTTCCAGGGCAGTGGGTGTCTGTCACTGCTCAGCTGATTGATAGCAGGGTTTCACTTCTCAGTGGTATTATTTCTGAGTCTGTCCTATGTTTTGACATGCACCCAAATTGTGATGGATATGGATATTGACTTCAATTAGATGGATTTTTACCAGTTTCTCTATAAATTTGGTCACAGGGAAAGGCAAGCAAGAAGATACTTCGTACAAATTGCTAGTCAACAGAGGTACAAGCAGTAGTTCTAGCAGTATAGATGCGGTCAGGTTCCAAATATGCATGGACGCTTGCATATCCAAACAAAGCAAAGCCTAATTTGTGGAATAAAATATTTTATTGTTTCCAGAAACAGCAATAGCAACATGTTTTGAATGTTGTATCATTAAAAGCAACAACTGTGCTGTTTTATGATGAAAGGATTCTTTTCAAAATTTACATTTAGTTGGCCATGTGTTCGTTGTATAAATGTAGCGCATGTATTGGGAAGAAAATTAAGATTTTCTTCTACCATATAGAGATACATACCATGCTCTCACCCCCTCTCCTTCCTGGCCCTCTGAGGAAGCTGCATCATATTGATCGTGATTCTCAAAGAGGTTAAGATCCAACCTTTTAATTTCCAGTTTAATATAGCACTTGAACACACACATAAATTCTTTGGAAGCTGATCAGTTTTATATGCATATTTAACAGCCTGGTTGGATTTGGAAGGCAAACTGGATCCTTAACAGCATTTGTACATTCCTTCAGATTTAGCACTGAGCATGTAGGAGAGCAACTGGGAGCAGAATCTATATTCTGTATTCTACCATCTTCCAGCCAAAGAAATGAAAAACTGAATTTTGAAGTACAATTAGGAGCTTGAATACAGAGTGCAAATCAATATACCAAGGTTAGCTTTTGAATACTTAGTTTCTTCTTAGCTGTCCTGTGTCTTCTTTTAACGTGACTACTGCTCAGGTGTGGTTACCCTGACCTGGCTGACTCTTTGACAGAGATATGCGTACAAGTAAAATGATGTGAGGCTGCAACTGTTCAGAAGAATTTTTCATGGTTGATACTTCTGGCCAACATATGGAAAAGCTTGTAAAGTTTAGATGATATTTTCAATAATCTGCTGTGTTTCGTTCCCGGTGCTTCTGGTTAATGTGTGCGAATTAGAAACACATCCTATCTCTTCTTTTGTCAGATGTGCACTTATCCATTTTATGAAAACATTGGGGAAACTCATCAACACCCCTTTTCTGTTCAATACACGTTTAGAAGTGAATTCTTTTACTGAAGTTTTAAGGATATTTTGGAATCAGCATGCCAATTTTTTTAATTCCTGTTTTATGGTCTTGTCTTAGAGAAAGTTAAGGCAACTGTGGTAAAGGCAAGGGAAGAATAATAGTGAAGAAAGCTGAAGGAGAAAAGTTGATGTCTGTTTCATAACACTAACAAAAATAAAGCTACTGAAATGAAAAATAACTTTTCCTTTACTAAAGTAAAAACAATGAAAAGATTGATGGTGCTCCCCATGTGTGGGTGTGTATGTGTTTATGTAATGTGGGAAGAATTTTCTAACAAACTAAGAATAGTGGTTAAATGTTTTTCCTCTTGGTAGTATCCTAGTCATGATGCAATTCTCAGCAAAATTACTCTGTACTATAATTATACAGAGAAATTGCTATTTGTATGGTGGAACACAATGTATTTTCCCTAGTTTCAAATAATTTTTAGAGCAGAATGTCAAAAGACAAAGGTTCATGTACTGTGTATTGGAGCACATTTGCTTGATGCATATAATGTGCCTTCAAAGTGCAGAAGTAGCTCAAGATATAGGATGAATACATACTCTAGTGTTCGCTTTCACCTCCCCAGTAAGAAGCCTAGAAAAATGCAGAAATACTTCAGCTTGTGTGTATCGCTGAATTTAGATAAAATTTGATATATAAAATTTGATATATATTTATCTTGCTTTAGAGAGGGTCTCAGCTTCACTTGCACCTCAAAGAAAGTAGTGGCAGAGTTGGACTTTTGAGAAGCCTGGAGTTGTCCTTCTCCTCTTCCACCTAGTATTTTTCTCCTCTGGCACTTGCCTGCCTGCGCATCCTCACAGTAACACTGCAACTTCAGGGCCTTTTCCTAGTCATGAAGCAATTTTCATCAAGCATTTGAAAAAAATGTCTCTGCCATGTTCATGGTAATGGTATTTCTCAGCAGCTAAGTAGGAATTATGATAGTATGACGTTATCATGCATTGATCCTAGTCTCAGTACATATTGATATGGACAAAGTCCTGAAAACAAGTAGTTTAGGAAAAGCGTGCAAAACAAGGTGTGCAAAACGTAGATTATGGTAATTTATTTCTTTGTTTTTGGCTGTTGAATTGGGGTAGAGACTTATTTAGCATGTGCAGAGTAGTCTTGGTAGGCACAGTAGTGTCCTCAGTTTCTGTCCAGTATCTTAAGTGCCACTTTTTTGTGCTTGAGAGCAGGCAAGGCTGATTTTCTTATTGCATTACTAAATCATGACAAGTGTCAATCTTGTCTAACCAGAACAACAAAGCTTGTCTGTCAGCTAGTGCTTTTCTTTGTTTCCTAGTAAATAAACATCCATTCAAGAGTTGTAATGGACTGGGGGGGGTGGGTGTGGAGATATAAATCTAAGCATAGAACAAATTCTAGGCAAAATGGAGATTTTAAGCAAGACAGTATTAGAAAAGTCTTATATACAGCAGTGTTGCTCAATGACAGATGTGTGTTTAATGGTGTTATTTTTAAACTCATCTTCTCCCCCCCCCCCCCCCCCCCCCGGATTGGTTTAAACTTGGAGTTTATCTGTTGTGCATTCTACCATTTCTTTTCTTTTTCCTTGATCAGATGAGATTTGGGTTCATAGAAGTTTATTTGATGGTGTTTCACTCAAGATGAAATCCATGATTGCCTCTTAACCAGGGTGTACAGCAGTGTAAGCGTGACACAGTAATAAAAATACTTGTGTCCTGTAAAGTGATAATCTAGCTATAATTTGGAAGGCAGTTCTGTCGTAAGTAGACCCTCTCGTGACCTCTGTACGCTTCCAGGAGGGGCTTTGTAAAAAATTGCTTTCAAATATTCTGAGCCTAAAAAGGTAAATTCTGATGGTTTGTTATAATTCAAGTAGTTGTGTTTATATTTTTTTTTAATAGAGAAGTGATATTTTCCATAAATTTTACTCTTTTGGGTGTTCTTTGTGTGCTTTTTTTACTACTAGTATGATTTTACTCAGTGGCTCGCTTAACTTGCTTTTGAAGAAATATTGTTTAGAAATGATGAATATGATACATACCCAACAATGCCATGTATACAAGCTTTTTTAATCCACTAGTTCCGTATTCAACTAGACCAGTGTGCTTCCAGCATGTGTTAGTGCAGTGTCTGAGAAAAGTGTGTGGTAGTCTTAACCTTTAATTGTATTATCGTGCCACTTTTTGTCCAAATCTGTCCAGAATTTGGAGGAGAGGGTTGATCCCAAGAGCATATGATCATGTTGGGTTTTGTAAGATGCTTCAAGTTTTCTACCATCAAAGTCTGATACTGAAATCAAATGGGTAAGTGAATGCACTTAAGCCATTTTCTCTGTCAGAAAAAATCAAAGCATGAAAACTGGCTGTATTTTCGTAACAAGTTTTAGGAAAGTTACAAGCAGGTTATTTATGCTATGCAGTTCTGTGTGGCCATGCCTACTTAAGTGTATGTCCCATGTGCAGCAGAGCTCTCGCACAGGCAAGACTGGCAAGCGCAGCAAAGACCCAAGACTGCTGCTATGAGAATATTATGGGTTCTTGTGTGTAACATCTGGACTATAACCAAGTGTCAAGAATTGTCCTCTAAAATTTCAAGTTGTTTTTTTCCCCAGTATATTTACAAATACCTCATTTAACATACTGAAAAATAACTGTTCGTTTTTTCAAATAGCTCAAAATGCTTAATCAGTGGTATGTTAGGTTTGAGGATTCCTCAAAGGCAAGATCTACATGCTTTTAGTTCCATGACTGAAAGGCAGCCTTGTAACTTCAGCAGAGGTGAGTCCCTCCGACAAACTACTTGTTAGTGTCTTTCTGTAGCCCTGTGTCCATCTCCAGTGTACGCCTTCACAAGTACCCTGACCAAACCAGTTTTACTTCAGAGCTGTGAAGTGGCCCCTCCTCTGAGCTGAGCTGCTGCAACACAAACAGTACTTGCTAGGCTTTGCTAGGCTGAACAACTGCTGGAAATTTTTTCATCCGCTTCATAAATTTGAACTATTTCAGGTTTTAAGTTAGGTACTTTATGGCATCATTAACGTGGCAGAAGCTGTTACTGGCCTCCTGTTACTCTGATCTGTGCTGGGTCTGCGAGGTATTAAGAAATCAAATTAGCTGGGATGCAGCATGTGTGTTTTGAGTTGTATGTGGAATGCAAATGTGCACTGGTCTGGGTGTGAACCAAGTTAATTTTGTGACTTCTGGATTTTGTGGTCCTGCTTTTTAGAAGTAGTAGCTAAGGAATTATTCTGTAAGTGCCAGGAATTACAATGAATAGTTTCCCCAGTTTAATCTTACATAATGTAAGCTGTGTGGGTTATATTTTGTAATGTATGCCTGGAGAAAAATGTCCTAGAATAAATTTCATGCTTATTTCATGAATTGTTTTTCCCTCATGCTGTCATCTAAATGTGACATTACGAGATAAAATCATTTGCTATACTGAAATGAAGCCATTCTTAGCACCAAAAAGGAGGGAAACTTGTATTTCCTTAGTGGGTCTCCATCTGTCTGGGAAAACTCTGCAAGTTTACTCCCAGTGTCTCCCCTTTTTCCTTCTATGCTTTTCCCACCCAAGCATAGATAGTCCTGACCAATAACAGTGCTGACACAGATACCCTCCTTTCCTGTGCTGATTACACCTTTGACTCCTTAGTCTAGAGTTTTGTGCCAATTTGCAATTAGAGTTTTGTTTTCCATGCTATGTTTACCTAAGTCTGTGAGAACAGTAGTTGTGTTGTAGAACTTACAGGGAGAGTTCTGTATATATGTAGCAAGTAGCTCTGAATATGTTAAACAATCCCTGGGGAGAACTTCTTAGCCAAGTTTTAGAAGTTTTACCTCTATATGAAGCTTGAGGTCCAGCGTATTTGGGGAAGGGAAGGAAAAGAACAGGAGTCTTTCATTTTAGCTTTTCTGTATCAAATGCATATTGCACTAATGCTTCCCTGGAGCGCAGCCTAGTTAAACTTCAAAATTAGGGCAAGAAAAAAAAAGGCATGGTAAAATGTGAGATGAAATTCTCAATTGTGTTATCTCTAGGAAAGACCGACCTAACTGTGGCTGCAATGGTATAAATTAAGCATCTCAGTCCTTACAGTACTGTTGAGTACCCCATGCAGCCTATCAGCAGGTACTCTGCTTAGTAAGGCTTCTTCCTCTGACTTAATCTGAGAGGCATGTGTTGAAAGACATCCTTTTGGGTGCTCAGAATGATAAATGCATTAGCTTCACTGGCACATCTTTACTTGGTTGTGTTTTCTTCTCTCCTCCTCCCCCACTGTAAGAAAATAAAAGGGATTTAATCTTCTCTGAGATAGATGTTCTCTGTCACCTGGAGCTGTTGCTAGGCTTTTACCCAGCAAACTTTGTCTATATGGAAGACAGTTTTATGAGGGTGATAGATTGGAGCTATTTATTTGCAAATATTTTCCAGTTTATTGTTCCTTTATATAGTAGTGCCAAGCATATTGTTTTGCAAACTAGAAAGAGGAAAACTCTTGGCCTCCTGAGGCTGTGTCACTGTGATGTTTTATTATTCTGGAATGAACTATGTAAGAAAGGTACCATATAGGGACTGCTTCATCCGTCACTGAAATAGGGTGCTGTATAATGGTATACAACACTGTAGTACAGAACGCAAAGAACCTTTTCAGTTGAAAGCAGGGGAAACTTTAAGCAGAATGCAGTAATCTTGGAACTTGACAGAGATTCAGAATAATAACCTTTAAAAACAGAAATTATTTTTATAATAATAGTAAGTTTTCAGGGGTACTACAAACTAAGGTCTGAATCTGATGTTTCTCTCTAAGTCCATGGCAGTTCATTGACTGAGAATCTACTTGCACAAACTCACCTGGAACAGATGCTCAGGAAACAAGTGCTCTGCCAGCATGTGTTTTGCAGAGGACTTCTGTCACTTAAGGTGGGCTGACTCAGGAGGACTGATTGAAATGCAGGTGATAAAAAACAACTCCCTCCTCTCTTTCACATCACTTCTCCATGTAGAGTGGTCTCCATGAGTGTGACTGTCCCTTCCTTTCTTAATAGTTCTCAGGTACTTGCTCAGCGCTGGTAGAGTTGAATATCTCCTGCTGAGCTGCTGCTATTGCTGCTTCCTTCAACACATACATTTTCTTCAGCTGTCATCTGTACATGCTTCTTGATGAACCTGGCTTAACTGGGATTTCAGAACAATAGATATGCCTACACACATGTCAGAAACACAGCGTCTTTGAGATCATGATTTCTGCGTTTGGTACATAGAGTAGCATTCACTTTCCTTTTTCTTTTTTCTTTATTTTCTTTAAGTAAAGTGGTACTTGATGAACCCTTGGTTCTTTTCGTTTTGTGCATCCTTTCAAAAATGCCATAATATAAATTCTTTGGAGTTCCTGGTGGAGCTTTACTGATATTTTGAGATATTTTGCTGTTCTTGCTGCAATTGATTTTTTTTTTCTCATGTTATGCATTAGGTGAGAATGTTATGTACCATTTTTTCTCTCTGCCTATTGCAGAACCGCCCCATCCCCCCCCCCCCCCCCCGCCCCGCCCCACCCCAGCACTGATGAAGCCAAAGGTGGTGGTTGCAGGATAGACACTGACTTATTGCTGCTACCAGAGCTTTCAATAAAGCAGCAAACATAGGCACCTTGTCACTTACAAATGTGCTGCTTTTAAGCTCAATCTTATATGCACAAACTTTCTGCCATGTGTGTGGCCACTGTTGATAAGGCTTCTATCACAACACTCTGTGTGGTCAGGAAGACTGATTTCTTCTGCTATTATCTCAAGAGTGGAGCTGAAAGTATACCCTCGAAATCTTTTATTTCCCACTTCACTATGACCACTGCTTTTTGAGACAGAGATAACTTTGACTTCAGGCTGTCTTCTGTCAAAAATCCACGCCTTTACTGTCTATATGGAGCAGAGTTGCTCCTGCCATCTTTGCTGCTGTATGAGGATGACAAAATGGAGCAAATGTAATCTCAGTAAAAATACCACTTAGAAGCAAGCTAGAAGATAAAATGTTTTCATTGTTGATTTTGAGTGGTTCCAGAGTCCTGAGGATGCACTGGAGGTAACTGGAAAGGGTACTTGGCTACGTGCCAGCAGGGCACACTAAAGTCAAACAAAAGGGGTAATTAGCTAGCAAAATTGAAACATCATATGTCAGTGAGGGACACACAATAAACTTTAGTTTAATTTAAAACAGAACTTTACAAGTCCGATGTTACAAGGCCTCATTTCTATACATATAAATGCTGAATTGTACCTTAATCAAAATAATGGTTATGATTCCCACCCACCCCCATACACCACCCCCCACCCCCCCACCCCACCCCACCCCCCCCACCCCCCCGATATTGTTTGTTTGTCTGGGTTGATACGACTTGCTTTGCCAAACCTCTGGGTACCAGTATACATCCCGGTGGTGGCTGCTTGACACTTAATTTTTATGGAACCATAAAAGGGGCAAATAAATATGTAATTGTTAACTGCTTCTTAAAACGTCATCATAAATACAAAGCATTATTCATAAAATTTATAAATACCATTCCTCGGCTTGGTAGTTGGGATCAATGTAGAAAACTTTCCGTCAGTGCACTGTAAGCACATATAGTCATGTGTAAGTGGTGGGAAATGGGGCTCCCCTCTTCCTAGTATTATACCATTTTGTGCCCTTCCCGTGCCAGCAGTGATGTTACTGTCTTGCTGACGTACAAGCCATAAAGCTGTTGGTAGGTCTGTTCACAGGTATTTCTGTTAATGTTTTAGTATTTATTTCAATACTCAACTCTGTGATCTTTCAAGCCTGGCCGGTAAGTAAGGTATCTGCTAGAAGCAGTTTGCTGCTGCTGAAGCACACTTGTGCTAAGGCTGGATCCAACAGTTGTTTCATGCAGAGGATGTTGAGGAAGCAGGTGAAAAAGAAGCTACCTATGGATGTAAATAGGCAGCATATCGGACGGCTGTAAGACACACTCTTGAGGAAGTGCAGATATGCATCCTTCAGAATATGCATACGTAGAGATCAGACCAGTGGCTGTATTCAAATAAATAAATTGCTTTTAGATTGAGTACTGATCTTTCTGGATGTAGTGGCTTTCACTTAAACCCATTTGTGTCTGCACGTGTCCCCTAAATCTTGTTGAAGTGTGAGAATCCATGCTGCACGTGTGTTTTAAATTACTTATGTCGATGCCATATAAATAAATTGTGTGTTTTGGTTTTATTATTTTGGAGCATTTAAAATTGACCATAGCATGGTAAACTGTAGCATGCAGTATATCCAAAAAGGGGATATGCTTGAATGGAGGAAAACTGATAGGTGGAGGAAAGGGTGCTGTGGACAGGTGTGGTTGAAGAAAGGGAAAGCACCGGTTTGATGCAGAAGCTAACAGAATAGAGAAGTGGGTCATTCATCTGGGTTAAAATAAAAAGATATCAGGTTTAAAAATTTTATTTCCGTTATCTGTCAGTTTTAATACCAGAGCATCAGTTCCTAACCTGTGTGATATCACTGAAGCTCCATCTCTGAAGAGCAGTGTTTAGCTGTCAGAGTCATGGAGAGGCCAGCTTTCCAAATCCAACTGTAACACCACAGAGCTGTATTTATTTTGGTTTGACCCCTGGATTTTTCTTTAATTTACTTTGGATAGACAGACTTTTAATAAAACTTAAGCTGCTTTATATCACAGGCTCGTTGTTTTTAGGGTGTTTTTTTAACAAACAAAATTCTCTCTGTGCAGATTTCACTGGTGAACGAAGCAAGGGCAACTGCCCTCTTGGCAGGTGTCCTTCCTCCATTTGCCAGGACTGTTGCTTTTTAATGTTACTGTGACAAGTCGCTGTTACTTGGGGAAAAGATTGAGCAAGCATCAGATTTTTCAAGGGTTGGATAATCTTCTGTATGAAGCGCTGGGCTGCAGAGTGGAAAGCTGAGCTGTGTTCAGCTGCAGGCTTCCTGTGTGCTATCAGTGAAGTCATTAAAACTCCATCTTAAGTGGATTGCTTGGAGAGTGGGAATAAAAATACCTCCTGCTTCACAAGGGCGTAGAGGCCTAACTTGGACGTGCGACTAAAGACAGCGTGTGACTGACAAACACTGCTGCCTGGGTAGGTGCTTTGGGAATGAGTAGCAGCACGTGATTCCTCCAAGTTGCGTCACGTGGCTGCAGTTTCTTGGGTTTATGCAAACAGCAGCCACATTCCCACCTGCTTTGACCGAGTGATGTCGGGTTGGTGACAGCAGCAATGGCATGATTTGTGCTAGGTTTAATTCAACAAGTCTGTTGGCCTTCTGTTTACAGGGGAAGATGTCTGTTTAGTAAACGAACTGGAGTGCTTGGCTATACCTGTCTGGGGAACTGCCCCTTCCGACTGCAGCTGGTGTATGTAAAATGGCAACACCACCGTTCTCTGAGATGTCACGGGTCGGGTTTTAGTGTGCCAGAATAAGCGATGTCCTCAGGGCTTTGTGTTCTAGGTCACACCACACCCGTCACATTTTTTGTTATGATTTGGCTCTAAATGCTACATCAGCAAGCCGTGGCCACAGCTGCCTGTCCAAAAGGTGTGTGCGGAGTGGTGGTTATGTGGTGGGGCTAAGGAGCTGGATGTACAGTGCCTTTCAAAGGTCTGTTAGGAAAACTCACTGCAAAGCAGTTTCCCTGTGTAAAACTGCTGGTGTGTCACAGTGGACCTTATGTTTGGGGATGCTGCTTAATCACTTGTCCTCTGAGGACCATTGCCCAAGCACCTGCTCTTAACTCTGGTTGTAAGGGCAAGGTGGTTCTTGCCGTTTGTGGTTTTACTGTTCACCCTTCCTCTGTTTAAACCCCTCTGATACAGGTCTTGATGTCATTGCTGGGCTGACATTCACTGTGTAAAACTGTGTTTCTGGCAGAACGTATCTAGCTCTGCTCTTGGGCTAGCCCGTGCCCCTGTTTGTCGCCCAGTCCTGAGAGAGCAGCGCAAAGCCTTGCTCGCGGAAGGCGTCATTATTCCCATTCTCACCGGGAGCCCAGCGTGGCCCCATGACGGATGGGGCCCGTAGTACTGCGTGTCGCGCGGCATCGCCGTCCTACCGCAACTCCTTTGCCCTCCTTACTTTTTGGCTGCCAAAAGAAGCGGCAGGGGATTTTATTATTGATGGCGGTGCTTTGTTGGACAGTGCTGCTTTGGTGGACCCTCTGGGGCCGGGGCCGGGCTGCTCCCTCCCTCCTGCCCCACTGCTCGCAGACCCGCCACGGCCCCCCGGCTCCTTGCAGCGTTTCCCCGAAATGTACCGCAAAGCGCTGCGCGGCGCCGGGGCCCGAGGGAGGAGAGGGTTGCGTGACCGAGCCGCGGCCTTCTCCGGCCAGCGCCGGGCCGGGTCGGGTCGGGCGGAGGAGCCGCGGCTGCCGCCCGCCCCCAGCGCCGCTGCCCATTGGCGGCGCCGGGCGGGGGCGGGGCGGGCCCGCGGCGCTCGGCGGGGCGGGCGGCTGCTGGCCGGGGAGAGGGGCGGAGAGCCCGGGCCGGGCCGGGCCGTGCTGTGCCCTGCCCTGCCCTGCCCTGCCCACCGGCGCCCCGGCGTTTCCCCCCTCGGCTCGGCTCGGCTCGGCTCGGCTGCGCCGCGCTCCTCCCGCCGTACCATGGTTGGGGATCACTGCAGCCTCCCCGGTGAACGGCCCGTCCTCGCCCAGAGTCCCAAACCCGGATTAAGCTGCAAAATGGTCCTGCAGGCGGTGGGCAAAGTGCTGCGGTAAGGACGGGTCCGGCGGCGGGCAGGCAGGGCGGCTGCCCCGCGGGGCTCCCGTGGCCGGGTGGGTGTGCGTGAACGGGGGGTTTACCCCCCCAGGAACGAGTGTGTGTGTGCGCGTGTGTACGGCCCTGAGAGAGAAGGGAGCTGGAGCCGGAGTTAAAAATCTGGCCCGGGTGCCTTGTACTGCTCAGCCCCCCTCGCGTCTGGAGGAGGGAGGCTGCCTTTGGCTCCCTCTGGGTCTTGTGTGGCAATCTGGGAGGGTGGAAGTTGGAACCGCAATAGCTGCTTGGAGAGAAACATTTGTCCACCCATAACACTGCAGTCAAGTTCTGTTTGCGCTCCCTGAGAACTAAATTTCCAGGACGTAAGCAGACGGTGAAGGTCCTGGCTTTCCTGAATAAGGAGTCTGACTGAGGCGCTACATATGCTTTGGCATGTTTTCTACAGAAATGTTGCAAGATGAGGGGAAAAAAAAATTGCTCATGTAGCTCAGAAGGGCTTGTGTGAACACCAGGATGTGTATGACTCGTGAGACCAAAACCAGACTCTTTGGCAAAGGATGTGCAGTAATTTGATTCGGAGGAGTTCTGACCCGTTCTGGTTTGCAGGGAAAAACGTCACCACAAGTATTAGGATTAGCAGCCTTGCTCTTCAACAACTGCAGCTTTTTATTTTGGTTAAGTGTGTTCAGATATTTTTCTGGGATCTATGAAGAATGCAGTGCTGCTCCAAAAAGGAGCCTTGTTCCTCCAGCATAACTTTATTTGGCAAGCTTTCGTTTGTCCCTGTTTCCTACTATCTGTTGCCAATTGTTAAATGTTTGTCAACAGAAACATTATCCCTCTCTTCCTCTGTTGACTCATGTCTCTTCTCTCCCTGAGTGAATTTAGGGGAGCCATTTATTACAGCAGAGCGTTCTGATCACAAAGCGGCTGAGCTCTGGCTGCAACTTAAACTTGGAGTTCACTGGGCTTACATTAGGCTTGGTGAGAAGAACTGCTTAGAGTTGTTCTTAAGGAAGTGCTGTATTACAGAACCTTTTTTTTTTTTCCCCCTGTTAAAAATTAGTTTCCTGTAGAAAACATTAGTTTAAGGAATTCGGGTTTCTTTTTCAGCTTTTTAACAAGTTTAACATCCCTTCTTTGCATTTTTTGGGGGTGGTGTGTCTATAATTCAGTGTGGTGTTACACAGCTGGTCATATCATAAAATCCTTTGGCCAGTGGCTTGCTATTCATGCTGTGAACCTTTTGAAGTTTTTGGTAGCTGTTCTGTTGGCAGCACTCCCAGATGTAAATAGATGGGTGCCTCTGAAGGGAAGAATTGCCAGACCTTTTGTCCAGCAACTATGGCAGTTTATCTTAAAGTATAGGTAACTTCATGTGACTTAGCAGCGAAACATATATTTTTATCACTTGTTCAGCGCATGCTTTTGAAAAAGTATAACAAACCTTGTCCTTTCTCCTCCAACTGGAGTATGTGCAGGAGTTGCGCATAATTTTACTTGCCTTTTTTTTCCCTGAGGTTTAGTTTCTACATATGCTATAAAACTGTTGTGAAAGCAGGGAAAAGTTGTTGTCATACATAAAATATTTTGGGCTCGGGAATTAATAGTGTAACTTTATTTTGCTAAGCTGTTACTAGATGGGAGTAATTACTATTTTGTAGTAGAGGGTTTTTTAAATGTGTCTCTTCATTCTGGGTTATCTCCTTTTGTACCCAGTTCAAGAGAAATGTCAAGTCACAAAAACTTTCTTTAGATGCCAGACTGGTTCTCTTACTTCTCTTCTTGAATATACTTCAGATGCCTCATCTGACCTTACATGTGTTGCTTCATCTTGCTTTTCTTCAGTTTTTGTTCTGTAAAACATAAATTCATCCTTTTCTGCAAATAGATCAGGTAGCGTAAGAGCACAGTTACTAGCTAGCAGCCTTGGTTAAATAAGTCCAATCGAAGTTCCCTTTTTGCAGAAAGTGGGTATTAGTGCTTAAGAAAGTGTGAGCCCAGTGGTGGTGAAAGAAGGAGCCACATGGGACCTCATTTAGGCCAAAAATGGTGGCTTGTTGGTGACAGCTGTGGTGGGATTTCTTTGAGCATTGGCATCCACTGGTGAGCTTTGTCCACTTTATTGTTGGTAGAGAAGAACAGGGAGCTTTTGAGTGCAGAGGTGCAGTGCCAGCTCAATACAGAGCAACTAGCTCACTAGCTAGCACCTCTTAGTCATATGAAGTTAAATGAGATGAATCCCACATTACTGTAATGGTTTACCATCTGTTTCAGAATAACTGTAGGACAAAGGGTATCAAACATGACTTTTAAGCCTGGCCACCTGAAACACTGCTGATTGAGTTTTCTGTAGCCTATACAGAAGATGAATCAATACTAAACTGTGGATGAAGTAATTTTTCTTCTGTTGCTCAGGCCTACAAATGGCTTGGTGATGAGTTCAAAGGATATCTTGCTTGTGTGTAGCCCAGCGTTATGAACAGCCTACTGCATTTTAGGGTTTTTCCTCAGGCATAACTGGGAGCCATCACCATTCCCTCTCGGCACTCCACAGGCTGCCAAGGACCTGCAGAAATTCACGATGGACAAGGGGTAGAGTGCCCGTCTTCTCTCTAAATTGTCCTCCGTTTCTGTCTCTCTCCTGGTTGTGAATTAAAGCTCAGTTGTTCCAGTGTGATACTTAGTATGATTTTCCTCCACAGCAAATTTGTTGTGTATTATTTACATGAGTTGTATGTACTTACAACTAACTCACTCTCTTGAAGCTTTTAACATGCAAGTTGTTTTAATTAGTTAGTAGGTCCAAGTCCTCCTAGCTGCTGGGTGCCAAATAGTGTCTGTCACACACTAGTAGGAACAGCTGCCAAAGGAAAAATCAGTATGGGGAGGAAAGAAGGAGGGAAGTGTGAGGAAGCAAAAAGGCTTCATGAGAAGAAGAAGCATCCCTGAGAACCTGAAAAGAGTTTAAAAGAGCATGGGGAAAGACAACTGAACCAGAAAGTGGGGGGGGGTGGGGGGGGAATGTAACAAAAGCAACAGATGTGCTCTCAGCCTTTCTAATTAATTTTTTATGAAAGCTACTTTTAGGTTTATTACTTCTTTAACTTATTAGTGATTCAGCTATGAAGAACTCTGGAGATGCTTGTATCTTTCATCATATGGATTAGTAAACTGTGTTTAACACTTCAGGGATGAGACCAAGACTACACACTTGTAATGATTTAAAAAAATTAAAGTACCATTAGAAAAGTGTCATCTCCCCTTTAAATTAATCATAGCATAGCTGAGATGAAGTTGTGTATTACTTAGCACAGAGTTTAATTAGGACTTTCGTTTCACTTCAGATGTATCTTTGAAATATGTTAATCTCATTTTTCTCCTCTCCTGTAATGAATTGTGTAATTGTGTGTGGGGGGGAAATGGATGCAGTTTTTCTGTTCTTTGTTGTTGTTTTGTTTTCTACAAGTTGGTGGTTCTAGAGAGAGGTAGAAGGGGAAAGGGAAAAAGTACAACGTAAAAACTTGGAATATTATTCTACTTTTTACCATTATTTAATTAATTGTTCAAGCTTTTTGTGAAGCAGCTGATTACTGTTAGCTTCCTTGCAGAGGTGTGCTTTTTACTGGCCTCAAGCAGCACAAGTGGAAGGAAGACGCAGGTACAGGAGAGATCGCCCCTCTTTGGTCCCAGCAGATAACTGATCTGGCCATAAGCATTCTTCAGAGCCGCTTGCTGATGACTTCAGGACACAGTCAGTGTTTACTGCCTGTGCCAGTGCTTGAATTCTGATTCAGATGCTCAAATGAGGCTTAGAACTGTAGCGCGTTTGCTGTGCCCTGGCACTTTGGGTCCTGTGCAGGTGATTATCAGAGATGGCACCTCATGCAGCTTCCTAGTCGGTGTGTTTCCTTTTAAGTCTCCAGTGAAACGGAGTCCCTGTGGGATAGTTGACTAATAATTGGTGATATGGTGTCAGGAAAGAGGAATGATGTGGGCTACAGAGTTGTGATGTCATTGTGTAATGACTTCTGATAAAGTACAGTATGATTTATAGGTACACATAGTCCAGGATGAGTGTGGGAATAGATAACTTAAAACTCCACTTTCTCATAGGAGCCTTCCTTTTTACAGCAATGTGCAGGGATTGATTTGGATACCAATCAAAAAAACAACCAACCCCACTCTTTTTGAATAAGTGTGCCGTTGGCATCACTAACAAAGTGGAATTTTTACAGGTGCTTTTCAAGAGTATACTAATTTGTCTTCAGTGATAGCGTGCTAATGATGGCTTCAGTCAGATAAATTAGCAAGTTTGTGTTGGCATCATGGATAGTGCTATATATCTTTACATCCAGCACTTAGAAATTTTTGAAAAATGAAATCCTATATCTATTCCTCAATTCATAGCAAGATCAGAAAGAAACCAGGTTAATTTTGACACTGGATTCTGTTTTTTAAGTGATCATGCAGAGTCGTCTTGAACGTGTTCATGAAACGGGACGTAGGTGGGGGTGTTTGTGGCTGCCTCTTCTCCACTGCCTTGACTCTCATTGCTGAAGATAGCTGTTGTCTGTGATGCTCGTGTGTATCAACAGGACTAAAGCAAGTATTTAAAAAAAATAATCAATCTTGTTTCATCCTAATTTAGGTAGAAACATTTTTCAATACCTTAGTCCAGTCTACAGTAGAAAGTAATTAGAAAGAGCCTTGTTTAACATTAGCTAATCTGATTAATGCAAAAGTCTGGGGACAGGCAGAAGAGAAGGGAGGGAGGGCAGTGTGCAGGGAAGGGACTTATAGGCAAAATGCTCTTCAGAACCATGTCAGCTATTTCTGTCCTGTTCTTTTTCTTTCTCCCTCCCACAACTTTCCATTGTACCAAAATAGTTCAAAATGTTTATGGTTCAGGGCAACTGACATCAGTAATTGTCGTGCTGTGTCTTGCTGAATATTTCTGTAACAGGAGCTGATTTCTTGTTCAATGACAGCCTTTCAGGACTCTCACCCAGCTGCTCGGAAAGGAGCAAGGACACTATGGGGCAGTAACATCTTGTGCTTTGGCAAGGTGTGACCAGCCAGGAGGGGCTTTGTGGTAGCTCTTCTGTGCATATGAAAGCAGAGCTGTGCTTGTGGAGACTGTTCTTTGACACGGGTGTTCTGTCCGTGGGACAGAGCAGGTTGCAGTGGAGGTAGGCCTGAGTGGCATTGCCAGGCTGGTGGACTCATATGGCTGGGACCAGCCCTCCAGAGGGGCGACTCTCCCTGCTTGTGCAGGCAGGTGTTCCCAGCATACGCAGGTAGCAAAGTCTCTTCTGGTTGTGGCTGCAAAGCTTGTAGTGCTCTGCTTGTTGTTCAGCCCCACTGTGAGCTGTGGGATACTTCTGACAAAGCCATGCAACAACCTGGTCTCCTTCTGGAACTCAGGACTTGAAGCTGTGCTCTGGAAAGATGTTGTCCCTCACTAGTGGTCCAGTGAGCCATGCACTTCTCCATTTCTTTGGTATAGTCGTCTGTCTGTTCACTTGCATTCGCTGCCGGAGAGTATCTCATGACCCTGGTGCGTTTATGGAAATTGGTGAACCATACACAATTTACTAACTTAATGAAGAAGTCAGTGTCTTTCTTCAGAGGTATTTACAACATTGAGCTGTATTTTGGTTACGTGTTCTACATCCTGTGAAGCAATAAGCCAGAGGGAGAGGACTGCTAAAATTCTTCTGTGTGTTGAAATAACCTTGTAAGGTGTCTCCAGAGCTAGTATAGGAAGGGCACCTGCCCAAGGTTTAACAGCATTTTGCTCTGTTTTACAGGCAAAAGTAAGCTTCTTTTTTCTTAAGATCCCTCCTGGACACTTTAAGAGGAATAGATTTGATTGTAATCTCAAACTTCTGAAATTATTCACCTTTCTTTTATTTTGTGTTCTTGGTATGTGTCTAGTTCATTATAGGATTTGCTCCAGATTTGAGCTGCTTGTTTCTTCCTGGGAGATGATTTCAGTTTATATATACACAAAGTATGAGTGCACAACATTCATCCTTCTGGTAGTTGACTACAATTCCTGGTTTGTCTCTGCTTCCTGTGTTGTAATAGCCCATGTTTCTGGTGCTGCTCTTTATGGAGAAAGTATCCATTTCACACTTAATTTCTATCTGCTGTTCTCTGGTATCTCAAACCATCTGTGCGCCCCAAGGTCTTTATCAAGTAGGTTTGTAGGAGGAAAAAAAAATCCTCTGTAGAAGAGCTTTTCTCTTTCCATTCATGATCATCCTTGCTGAAGAGGTATGGTGTTAGGAATGTGGTCTCCCACCAGTTGTTTCCCTGTCTCTGAGATGACTAAGGCAAAACTTATCCATTCCCCTATCATACATCTTTCTCTGTGACTACACCAAAACTGAGTTTGATAAAATCTTTTGTTGAGGGGGATTTTCTAATCCTATTTCTTAATCCCTGGTGCTGTGGGGCTTAACCGAATCTTAACTAAGACTTCAGCAAATTGCTGTTAGAGATGTTGCTTTTCTTTTAAGAGCTGCCAGCACTTGGTCTCTGGAAAGAGAAGGGTGTAGGATGTATGGATTAACCCTTTCTTCCAGCTTTCTGAAGAAAAAACCCACTTCTTGGAATTAATGGTGTTCATTAACAGTGGAGCTAGGTTGTTTGATGAGCTTGTCAGAAAATGCTGCTCTGTTAATTTTCCAAGTTAATTTCTGTCTGGTACTGAAATAAGTTTAGAAGTGCTTTTGCTCAGACAGCAGGGACTGGTGGTAGCAGATGCTCCCCAGGTAAATGGAACATTGTGGATGTCTGTGTAATTCATTTTTAAAAAAGGAAGAATCAGCAGTGAGTGCAGCTGTCCTCAGAACAGCAGGTAGTGACAGAATATTAAAATTCCTAGGACAGCTTTAATATCTGCAAAAAATAATCCTGGCACACCATAAAAAGTACATGGAGTTAATGAAGAAAGAAGGCTTGGGCTTATTTTTATACAAAAATTCACACACAGGAGAGGTGACATAAGGTGCACCTTGGTAGCTCCACTCACACTCCAGACACTTAACCAGATCTACTCTTCAGTCCAATGTGACCACAAATCCCAGATTTGGAACACCAAAGCCTTACAGGAAGAAGTGCTGACAATCAGCAGGATGCACTTGGCAAGATAGGGGAAAGGAAATTGTGATAAAAGAAGTTTTGCTGATTCTTCATTACACAAAGTCCTCAGTTTTGATGTGACTGCTTTATTTCTTCAGAATAAACCTGTGCAGGGAAAAGATAAAGCTGGGGTCTTGAGACCACTGTGTGGGGCAGAGGGGAAACTGTATTTTGTCTCAACTGAAATATTTATTTTTCTGTTGTTTTTCAGCATACAAAGCTTTCTTTCATGTCTAGGTACATCATTCAAATACATCAATCTTTAAATCTGCACATCTTTCTTAGTCGAGCTAACTAATCTGTTAAGTGAATTCAGTTACAGGCTTTATGAGAAGGATTCCTATTGATTATTGAAGTAGAGAATAAAATATTGAGAAGTAACTGGATCACCCAACAGTGATAGTAAACTATTTTGAGAGAGACTTCTTCACTGGTTAGGGACCATCTTTCATTTCTCCACAGTGAAACTACCAGCGCAGCTACGCACAAGTATGGTTACATCTCTGCAAACCCAGTGTGAACTGTTGGCTGCTGCCAGGAATTGAAACAGGGCTTCTCAGGCGAGCAGTGCAGGCTGTGTTTGAAGAGTTAGGTGGTCATAACCATCCCTTCTTTTGAGGTGTGCTGTTGGGTTGCAAAAGCTAGTGCAAAAGCATGACTTCGCATTGGGTTTTGAGGAAGAATCTTAGATGTTGGTTTCTGCTTATGTGAACTGATTAATTGCAAATCCACATGGACAGTTAAAGATACTGCTTGTCATTTGCATGTGCAGCCAAGGGAATGAGACAAATTCAGCATGCAACTGTGCATCTAATTTTATTATTTATTTTTGAAAATTACTAGTTTCCCTTAACCAATTTCTTGGCTGAGCTTTTGGCATTTAATTAAAAGAATGAATTTGTATTTCAGCAAGCCCTTGGAGGTAACACTCCAAGTTTGAGTATCTATGGTTTTGGGTTTTTCTGATTGCTAATGGATCAGTAAGCATCTGTAAAGATGCTTCTACTTAAGCTTTTCAGTCTCCCTTGGAGTACCCTGAAAATTAATAAATTAAGGTTGGGAATCACTGCTGTCTCATGAGCTAATTAACAGTGGCTGATCTAACTGTACCAGTAATTAAACTATTATCCACCCTACTATTTTTTTCAGTCATTCAAATATTCTTTACTTTGGCCCATGATTCCACAGAGTTTGTACTTTAAATACATTTTTTTTTTCCTCTATTGTATAGAAAGCAAAACTTTAATGTGCTGTTTTCTAGGGCATACTGAAACAGCTGTGTGCTGTTTATAACAAAACTGAACAGAGCATTGCATCATTCTGTCGCAAAGTTTAAAAATTAACTACATGTTTAGGTTAGTGAATGTTTTGTACATATAATTTGTTAATGAAAGTTACCTAATTAAGATAATGCTTTGATTCCTTTTACCTTCAACTCTTTCTTACCCTGTGAGGAGACACAGTTTATGCCTTCTAATTATGGATTTCAGTTTTTTTTGTTTAACGAGATAGTTCATACTAAGACTGAAAGGCACCGTTTCTCATCACGGGATCTGATCTAAGGCATGCCAGGAGAGGTGGGACTTCCCTGAACTAACTTTGGTTTAAATGAAAGCCAGAAAATTAACAAAAGAAAAAAATAATAATTAATTTTTGATATTCAAAGCTGCTATTGAGAGGGAACTGACCTCGACCCACGGTCATTTCTAGTAAATAAATATCCTTCCTAATTAAAATGCTGTAGTTAATTTAAAGTGTAAGAGATGAGTTTGTGGAGCTTGATACAGTGGATGACAATTTCAGGTGGAGCTGCTTCTTCACATTGGTATTTCTTTGCCCAACCTGTTCAATAACTAATGACTCGGTAGGTAATTGCATTCCTCACAGCTCTGTCTCAATGCAACAAGATGCACATGCGTGTGCTAGTACAAAGGCTTTAAAAGTGAGTTTACAGGTGCAGGCATGTGAAATTGCTTATGAACAGTGAAAACAACTTACATTTTTTTTCCCATGCTATACATCTAATTGAGTTTATGTTGTTTACTGAAGCTCCTACAAAAAAAAGCTAAGATGTTTGAAATACCTGTGTTGTTACCTGTGTTTCTATGTACACTCTCAGTTGTGATATGCCCTAGCACTTTTCTGTCCTATTAAACCACATTTTTTTTTTTAAGGTGTAAACCAGATGGTGTTTATGTGCAGGATTCAGCTGTTGAAGTCTTGGCTACTGTGTGATTACATATAGATGATGTTTTCAAAGGTGGAACTGTAGTAGCAAGGCAGGTGATGAATTTGTTTTCTCTCTTCCCAACAAAAAATAACTAGCTTATCCTTCTGATGTAGGACACTTTTTGTGCCTAAATAGTTGTAATTTGCCCAGTCCTGCCGGAAGTAAAAAGACAGTCCTTTACTGTTCCTTGCCTCTGGGGAGCTGAGGAGAGAGACAACAACTATGACTGAGCTCAGCTGCAAGCTGACATGTTGCACCATGTTGAAAAATATTTATCTATCGAGAGCACAGACTCTTGGAGCGAGTATTCTCATTAACTGTTTGGGGAATGTCATGCAGTCCATATTGCCTTCTTTCAGACTGCACAATGTAATTATAAAATGCATTTTTGGACATTCTTGTAGACTTTTGGAAGTTGAGAATTGTAAACTTCAGACTACAAGTAGATTAGACATTATACGTACCTGTCTTCCAAAGCATAGTGTGCAAGTAAGGTGGTGAGCTTGGCCTGCATATCTAACGTATTTCCTTTGTTGCGGGTTTTCTTTAGGCTACAGTACTACTTAAAACTAGTTAGTATTGTTAGATAAATGTTTTTCATGGTACAAAGAGAGCTTGCAAGGGAAAAAAAGCAGTGAGGAAACTAAAATAGTTCTTACAAAGACAAACCTGTCTGCACCGTGGTACTCTCTGAGCAGAGTAGACTGTCTGCGTTTGTGTATCTTGGGCTGTATAGCAAGAAGTCTGGCTGCTGAAGCCAGGTTGCCATGGTGAAATAATTCCCAGCAATTAAAGCACAGTTCTATCCTGAAAAGCAACTCTGTGCAAGCTATGTTGTGAAATCCCACATTTATGAGGCCATGAGGTTTCCAAATCAAATTTGCTCAGTTTAGAAATAAAAAGATAGCTTTGCAATCTGCCAGGTCTACAAACTTCATAAGGGTTGGAAGATAACAGTGGCTTCAGTGGTTTATGTACTCTGGTGGTGAACTCCCTCCCTGCAAAGGTGGACCAAAGTGTACTGCATGTGCTCTTCTAGAAAGATAACAGGGCTGCATCAGAATAACCAGGAGGAGCAGTTACTGCCAGAACTTGAATTTAATCATGACACAGAAGTCAAAATAACTCAAGTGTGTTCCAATAGAAGATTACAGGATAATAAATAAATAAATCACTGCTTAAGTTAGTAGATGTGTCTGAAAACACACAGGGAATAGATATGTTAATTAAGTTTCTGTGCTTTTACTATAGTACATTTAGGTTTTCTTGCAATTTGCAGAGTCTAAAAACTGAGAGAGATGGACTTTTTTTTGCCAGTGAGGTTCTTTTTAGTTTTCCCTTGTCCTTTGCAAGCAGTTTTTCTGGCCTCCAGCATTTTGGATCATGTGTTTGAAAAAACACTATTATGAGTATTATAATAATAAACTGTGTTCTGGTTTTGGCTGGGATAGAGTTAATTTTCTTTCTAGTAGCTGGTATAGTGTTGTGTTTTGGATTTAGTATGAGAATAATATTGATAACACATTGATGTTTTTAGTTGTTGCCAAGTAGTGTTTATACTAAGTCAAGGATTTTTCAGTGTCTCATGCCTAGCCAGCAAGGAGGCTGGAGGGGCACAAGAAGTTGGGACAGGACACAGCCAGAACAGCTGACCCAAACTGGCCAAAGGGGTATTCCATACCATGTGACGTCATGCCCAGTATATAAACTGGAGGGAGTGGGGGTGGGGGGATCACAGCTTGGGGACTAACTAGGGATCAGTTAGTGAGTGGTGAGAATTGCATTGTGCATCACTTGTATATTCCAGTTCTTTTATTATTATTGTGATTTTATTATTATCATCATCATCATCATCTTCTTTCCTTCTGTCCTATTAAACTGTCTTTATCTCAACCTACGAGTGCTACTTTTTCCTGATTCTCTCCCCTGTCCCACTGGGGAGAGGTGTGGTAGTGAGCAAGTGGCTGTATGGTGCTTAGTTACGGGGTGGGGTTAAACCATGACAACCTGACAGGCCTATATTTGCCTTCCCTGAAGTGTAAAAGGTGTTAAAGCCACCCCAAAACTTCCTTGCTTTCAAATCTTGGTGCAGATCACTTTTTCTCATGGCTCTGTATCGCAGGAGATCTCCCTACTGCAGCATGCAGCATCTGTAAGAGAAACAGGCTTGTTATCTCTGCCATTGTCTGCTCTCAGTTGAGAGCTACTTTTTCTTTTTTGCTTGTGTGTTTTAATTAAAGAAATTTAAGGTATATGATAGATCTCTGCATTGGACTGAAGTGTTTTCCAGTGTAGAGAAAAAAACAGTTATCTCTGCTGACTTTAAAAGGTTCTTAGAGAGCCATTCAGGTATTAAACATTTACATATGCAGGTGTCTGTGGCTAGGTGAAATGAATCCTGTTCCTACTGTCTAGCTGCAGTATGGGAGTATATTTAGCAATGGAGGATGATGAAGAAGCATTTGTGTTGCTAGAATACAAATGACATTTTTCCTCTAAGGGAGGCAAGGATACAGGAGCAACCTTATCTTGGTATTGTGTGTGGGCCTGATGGGTTTGGAGCGTGTGCCTGGGGACTAAAAGGAGCTGCATGTTAACAAGACAAAACCCAGAACGCACAACTCCAGCCGGTATTTTCGGGTGGTGAACTGATGAATAGCTGGGCAGACATGCCCTGGAGAGTTAGCATAGCATGGCATGGCCTCTCCTGTCCCTTGGTGCCCTGCACCAGGGTCTGCTCTGAGAGTACAGTTCTAGGGGAGGGGGAGTTGCAAGCAGGAGAGAGTATACTATGAGACATTTTCTCAAGCAAGGATTTGCCCTCTTTCTGCTCAGTTTTCAGCTTCCTTTGTCAGACAGCCAGAGTTTGCCTACAATTGGAGACTCAGAAACAAACCCAAGAACCACCACTCCATGTGTGTCACGGGCTTAGGACTTGGGCACCTATGATGCACTGTTCTGCTGTATGGTTTGTTCTAAGCATTGGATAAATTAATTGTTGCAACGCTGTTAATCTATGACCTACTGAATCTCTCTTACCACAAACCTAATTTGGCTCCATGTAGAGGTCTTCAAAATAAACCTTAGGAAAGATTTGTGTCCTTTTTCTTTCCTAATCCCCAAATTACCAAAAATCTGGGCTCTAGTAAATCACTTAGGGAAAGTCTTGCTGAGGCTTCATGTTGGCACCTCCTGGTTTGGATATGTGAGGGCTTTTTGGCAGGAATGTAAAAGAGAACATTTCAAAATGAAGAACAACAGGGTGTTTGCTTGGACAAGGTAATTTTCTGTTTCTGTAGTGAATAGTTCTTTTTAAATTGCATCACTGGCTCCTAGAAATAAATAATATCTTTGTCTCCCATTTGACATCACTTCCCTGGTGTTCCTGGGGCTCTGTCCCACTTAGCTCCTCCCAAGTGTGTTCACTGGAGGGGAACCTGGACCAGTGCAAGGATTACACAGTCAGAAGACCTTCCCCAAAGGCAAACAGGCTGTGGATACCTCCTCTCAGTCTGGGGGAGGAGTTCGTAGAATCACAGAATGGTTTGGGTTGGAAGGGACCTTAAAGATCATCTAGTTCCAATCCCCCTGCCATGGGCAGGGACACCTTCCACTAGACCAGGTTGCTCAAAGCCCCATCCAGCCTGGCCTTGAACACGCCCAGGGATGGGGCATCCACAGCCTCTCTGGGCAACCTGTCCCAGTGCTTCACCACCCTCACAGTGAAGACCTTCTCCTTACATCTAATCAAAATCTACCCTCTTTCAGTTTAAAGCCAATTACCCCTTGTCTAATCACTAGATGCCCTTGTAAAAAGTCCCTCTTCAGCTTTCCTGTAGTCCCCCTTTAGGTACTGGAAGGCTGCTGTAAGGTCTCCCCGGAGCCTTCTCTTCTCCAGGCTGAACAACCCCAACTCTTTCAGCCTGTCTTCATAGGAGAGGTGCTCCAGCCCTCTGATCATCTTTGTGGCCCTCCTCTGGACCTGCTCCAACAGGTCCATGTCCTTCTTATGTTGGGGGCCCCAGAGCTGAAGGCAGTACTGCAAGTGGGGTCTCATGAGAGCAGAGGTGGACAATTACCTCCCTTGACCTGCTGGTCATGCTTTTCTTGATGCAACCCAGGATACGGTTGGCTTTCTGGGCTGCAAAAGCATATTACCAAGTCGTGTTGAGCTTTTCGTCAGCTGACACACCCAAGTCATTCTCTGCAGGGCTGCTTTCAATCCACTTATTGCACAGCCTGTATTTTTGCTTGGGATTGCCCCAACCCATGTGCAGGACCTTGTACTTGGCCTTGTTGGACTGCATGAGGTTCGCACGATCCCACCTCTCAAGCCTGTTAAGGTCCCTCTGGATGGCATCCCTTCCCTCCAGCATGTTGACAGCACCACACAGCTTGGTGTCATTGGCAAACTTGCTGAGGATGCACTGAGTCCCGCTTTCCCTGTCACCAACAAAGATGTTAAACAGTGCCAGTCCCAATACTGACCCCTGAGGAACACCACTCGTCACTGATCTCCACTTGGACATCAAGCTGTTGACTGCAACTTTGAGTGTGACTGTCCAGCCAATTCCTTGTCCACTGAGTGGTCCTTCTGTCAAATCCATGTCTCTCCAATTTAGAGACAAGGGTGTTGTGCAGGACTGTCAGATGCTTTGGACAATTCCAGGCAGATGATGCCCATTGCTCTTTCCTTATCCACCAATGCTGTAACGCCATTGTAGAAGGCCACCAAATTTTTCAGGCATGATTTGCCCTTAGTGAAGCCGTGTTGGCTGTCACCAATTGCCTCCTTATTTTCCATGTGCCTTAGCATAGTTTCCAGGAGGATCTGCTCCATGGTCTTGCTGGGCACAGAGGTGAGACTGACTGGCCTGTAGTTCCCCGGGTCTTCCTTTTTTCCCTTTTTAAAAGCGGGGGCTATGTTTCCCCTTTTCCAGTCAGTGGGAACTTCCCCAGACTGCCATGACTTCTCAAATACGGATGGTGGCTTAGCCACTTCCTCTGCCAGTTCCCTCAGGGCCTGCAGATGCATCTCAGCAGGTCCCATGGACTTTTGCACCTTCAGGCTCCTTCGATGATCTCAAACCTGATCTTCTCCTACAGTGGGTGGGTCTTCATCCTCTCAGTCCCTGCCTTTGCCATCTGTGACTTGGGCGGTGTGGCTGGAGCACTTGCTGGTGAAGACTGAGGCAAAAAAGTCAGCAAGTACCTCAGCCTTCTCCACGTCTCCATGTCCCAGGCCTCCTGTTCCCTACCAGAGAGGGCCCACACTTTCCCTAGTCTTTCTTTTATCACTGATGTACTTATAGAAGCTTTTCTTGTTGCCCTTGACGTCCCTGGCCAGATGCAATTCCATCAAGGCTTTAGCTTTCCTAACCTGATCCCTGGCTGCTTGGGCAATTTCTTTGTATTCCTCCCAGGCTACCTGTCCTTGCTTCCACCCTCTGTAGGCTTCCTTTTTGTGTTTGAGTTTGTCCAGGACCTTCTTGTTCATCCACACAGGCCTCCTGGCATTTTTGCCTGATATCGTCTTTGTTGGGATGCATTGTTCCTGAGCGTGGAGGAGCTGATCCTTGAATATTATCCAGCTTTCTTGGGCCGCTCTTCCATCTGGGGCTTTATCCCATGGTGTTCTATCAAGCAGATCCCTGAAGAGGCCAAAGTCCAGGGTAGCGAGCTTGCTTTGCACCCTTCTTGGTGCCCTAAGGATCTTGAACTCCACCATTTCATGGTCACGGCAGCCAAGGCTGCCCTTGAGCTTCACATTCCCCACCAGCCCCTCCTTGCTGGTGAGAACAAAGTCCAGCACAGCACCTCTCCTCATTGGCTCCTCCATTACTTGGAGAAGGAAGTTGTCATCAACACATTCCAGGAACCTCCTGCATTGCTTGTGCCCTTCTGTGTTGTCCCTCCAACAGGTATCAGGGTGGTTGAAGTCACCCATGAGGATGAGGGCTTGTGAACATGAGTTCTGGAAGGTACACCCAGAGAAGAAAGGAAACTCTAGTCCAGTGTGCTTTACCACAAGAATGCACTCTGTGCATTTTTGTAGCATTAACTGAGCTGTTTGCATGCCTGGCCTTGCCTCTGTAGTCATTTTTCCCAGAGCTGCATTAAAGAGAAGATGGGGAATCCTGAGCAGAAGAGGAGCAGCAGCAGTGGTACCTGGCCACCTACAAATACCTGGGAGTTTCAGCACTGTACTTGGAAAGGCAGTTAATATGCAGCTGACAGGCCACTATTGGCAAACAGCACGGCAAACACTGAGCTAGCGCTGGGAGGTGACATGCAAGGGGAAAGAGAAGTAGAATCATAGAATCATTTAGGTTGGAAAAGACTCTTAAGGTCATCGAGTCCAATCATTAATCTAACACTGCCAAGTCCACCACTAATCCATGTCCTTAGGGGCCACATCTACACGTCTTTTAAATACCTCCAGGGATGGTAACACCACTAGTTCCCTGGGCAGCCTGTTGCAGTGCTTGATAACCCTTTCAGTTAAGAAATTTTTCCTGATATCCAGTCTAAACCTCGCCTGGTGCAACTTGGGGCCGTTTCCTCTTGTCCTGTCACTTGGGAAAAGAGCCTGACCCCCACCTCGCTGCAACCTCCTTTCAGGTAGTTGCAGAGAGTGATAAGGTCTCCCCTCAGCCTCCTTTCCTTCAGGCGAAACAACCCCAGTTCCCTTAGCTGCTCCTTGCAGGACTTGTGCTCTAGACTTTTCACCAGTAGATGGGTGGGGAGTCCTACAAAAGCAAATGGGAAGGCCTGATGTACCAGAGATGTAGCATGTGCAGGTGTCCCATGTGCTACTTGCTTTGCCAGCAGCACCAGCTGGAAACTCATTGTGGCCCTACAGAATGTTTTGGACTTTCTGTTGAGAAGCAGCATTATGAAATAATGCTATGGCACTTGTCATCCTTAACATGCCTGCCATGCCTTGGCATTGACTGTTTACAGCAGAGCATCCGGATGCCAAGCAAAGATTCCCTTTTAAGGGAAAGAGCCACTATGAGAATCCAGAAGAAAAAGTTTCCCTGGCATGTAGGGTACATTCTTCTTTCCTCCTCCTCTTAAATAAACTATTAGTAACTTCAAAAAACAGAACAAAAATGAAGAAGCAGGGCCAGAAATGCTGCCAAAGACATTTTATTCTGCACAGCCCCCTTAGACCTGCGCAGCAACCGAGCCCTGGAGCTAACCCAGGGCAGGAGAGGAGAGGAATGAAACCGAGGTCAGAAGGGTCTGTCAGAGACCTGGGGTGAGGAGATCAGAGCAGAGACCGTCTTAAAAACTTAGTCTCCTTCCTTTCCCCAGGCCCTGGAGAAACAGTCCGACCACAGAAATCCGTGAACAATTGTACTCTATGCTGCACTGGGATTTGGGCTTGCCTTCCAATACCTTACGCTGCTTCCCTTCCCATGCTGATGTTCTTTTCTCCTCTTCCCCCACTCTGAACACGTACATCCAGGATTTGTGTTCTGGGTGTGCTGTCACATGGCGTTTTCAGCTGAAGACTTAGTAGTGATCTGGGTTAAAACAGGACATGGGATTGCAGAAAAATCTCCACAGAGATACTAATCTTGTACAGTTTTAAAGAAAGAGGGAAATACAAATATTGTCTCTTGCTTTTTCTCAAAGGAAGGGCAGCTCTACTGATGTTCAGATGGAGCTCGTTATTCCCATTTTCTTGCATGCTATACAAATAAAGATGTTGAATTACCAAGAAGTGATTTTTAAGCTGCCTAGTGCCTCTAAGCTTCCATTCCTTGTACTTAACTGAGGAGAAAACACTGTGGGCTGTTGAGGTAGGAAACCGGACAACCTTCAAGAGTTTGTTCCTGTCCTGTAAAAACTGGCATAACCTGCTGCTTCATTGTTCTTGGTGGCAGTTAGTCACTAGGACTCATGAATTTTAGCTCATAAAACTGTTTCCTTCCTGCTATGAATGGGTTCAGGACTCCCATAATTTCTGGTTAGAAACATTCTGCGTAAGTAACTGATAACTTCTTTCCAGTAAAATGCCACAGAAAAAACAGAAAGGTAACAAGTAAATCTGTGAGCAGCTAACCTGGTTTTCCTTACAAAGCTGTACTCTTCTGTGGACAGCTGAAATCTTTGGGGTTTTCCCTTCTGCAAATGGAGTATATTAGAGGGAGAGAGCTTCCATATTAAAATTTTTTACCTTAATGTATTTTATTCCCTTTTTTGTTCCACTCGCATTCCATTTGACTCCTTACCTGAAGAAGGGGAGAGAAACTAAAATGAAAATACCCAGTATACCTTTAACTTTGAATTACAAACCCTTACTCACTGGGAAATATAAAAACATGAAAGTGTTCATAAAGATTGGCCTAAAAGACACTGTTAAAATGTTGGCTTACTGCCTCTCTAATTCTGTGTTTTAAGGAGCTAACCCCCATCCTCAGTTACCAAGAAAGTAGGTTTTGGCAGGAGTGCTTCACTCTGTAATACTTCATCAGTGGAGGATATTTTAAAACACAACACTTCAAAAAGAAAGGAAAAAATTACAGGATTAAAATCAAAGGGCAAGATAGTTTGATATATCCGGTCGTTCGGTAGTGTAGAGGTACACGTGGGTGAGGTGGAATATGGTATTGCTGTTGGAGACTGTAAGTTTTCCACATAAGTGTTTTAGTTGGGAACGTACCATTTCAACTACCAAATTTTCTAGATTGTGAACTACAGAAATTATAAAGTCCAAGCTAGGTTACTTGAAAATAACCCCTAAAACTTCAAGTGACTTTTAAAATATAATTTGACAACATTTCTGTGGGCATCTTATTTTTTATTTTCCTTAAAATAGATTTTTCTTTTTGTGCCACTTTTGTGTGGATTGCTATGAACCATGGGGCCTTTTACTGTCCTCTCACCAACGCTGACTGAACACATCACAGCTGGATTGCAGACAGTTGAGACATGCTCTCTTCTACATTTGCTGGGGATTGCTAGGATTATACCAGTTAACCTTGGGTAAGAAACAGGGTCAGTTACTAAAAAACCCCCAACACATTACTAATCACAAAATAAGTATCTTTGTCCTGTAAGGTTCATAATCTGTGGTGATTTTCATCCTCACAGACTCAAGATGGCTTGTGAGTTTTGAGGTTTGCAAACAGGGAGACAAATTTGTCATGTAAGGCCTGTTGGACCTGTTCTGTCAATTTTCAAATGGAAATGAGTGTTGTTTGAGACTTGGCTGGAACCTGAAACGAGTGCATGATCCAGAGGGCACAAAATGATTGGAGTTTTGCCCGCAGCTCTGCTCCTCACCACTATAGGTTTTTTAAATAAACTTTTTAACTTTCTGAAGTTACTCTTCTATCTGGTACTAAACCCACTTTAACAGGCCACATTAAAAAGAGAAAAGCCACTGATTACTAGTATTCAAAAAAAGAAAAAATAAACAGAGTAGTTAGTTGGGTGTGAAGGGTAGGAGATGGTGATTGAAGCATGATCGTTTGTCCTTGAAGAGATTTGTTTCAGATGCAGTGTAAGAAACTGCACAGCTTGCTGGAGATAGCAAGAAATTGTTATAGGTGCACTGGTTCCCTCTGGAAAAAAGGAATCCTGAGTTGGTAGAGATAATCTTAAAAATTGCATGATCAGTTTAGGGAAGTTTGGCATTTAATATATCACTAGTGTTTGCAATAAATCAGATTCTTATGACCAAAACCATGGATGCCTGGTACAGTTCCAAAGTGATTTGAACTACGTCAGGTTATGAAGCATGTCCACATAGGGGACGTTCTGTCTTTGATACTTTTCAGCTAAGTCAGATTGCTTCACGTGTGCTTCTTTCCAAACAAACCATATCAGTTTGAACTGACGTACATCTTTAGTATTGGCACTATGAACAAACTTTGAACCTTACAGCCAGTTTCTGCTATGAAATGGGAATAATACTTTCCTCGTATGGTTTTAAAACTAAATACCTGGATGGTGCTTTGAAGATGCTCCAAAGTCTGGGTTTTTTTGAACCAAGAAACTACTGGGAATCTGATCAAGAAGGAAATGTGAGACAGAGAGAGATTAGACGAGAATCTTTATTAACTGAGATGGGATAAGAAAACAAGCTGGGAAATGGGGCAGTTTTACTTCATGTTAACAAAGCAGTTAGACCAGGGGAAAAAGTCATCACAGCCCAGTGGGCCTGTCACTTGGTGGAGTGTCTTATACATCTCTTTCTCCAGTGAAATCCAGGCAAACTTCCAGCTGCTCTGTTTTCTCAGCTGAAGACAAGGCTGAGTATGGAAGCCCTGCTAGAAGCATTAGTGAATGTAATGTCTTTGGCTGGAGCCAGTTTGCTGAACCTTTTTGTAAGAATTAAGATGAGTGATCTCTCTTCTGCTGTCTCCCATCACTTTTCCTTCTCAAACTTATTCGCAGTTGTGACTTGGCCTGTGGCATCATATTCAACTGAGTGCCTAAACCCAAACAAACACAAACCTATCCTGCGAGTTACCTGAAGAATTAGTTTGTACTCTGGTTTGCCTGTCAATAAAAACTGTTGAGTGCTGTCTCCTTGGATTCCCTAAAGATGTTTCTTTCCTTAATTAGTAGTTAAGCATTGATAGACAGGTTTTGGTCTAACCTCTTGACAGGCCTTCACCAAACTGCTGTGTAACAGCTATTCCTCCAGCTGCTTTGGACATAACAGTTGATCTGATGTGGATGTGTTAAGACACATTTAGCAGAATTCTCTTATTTTTTTAAGACACACACACAGGTAAACATGAACCAGGACTTTGGTTTGCTTTAGGGTGCCTGTAGCAGTGTTTTGAAAGGTACTGCACTTTTTGTGGTCTTATGACATTTAGTTATGTTTTCCAGTAAATAATCATCTACAGGTGATGGATTTTGGTGTTTCCTGAGTAAAACAGCAAAACTTCACTGTTCTTGTCACTCTTCCTTTCATTGAAAGCAGGCTGAACGAGCTGTTGTTGAATGTGCTGCTTTATGCTCATTGCTATAGTCCTTATAAGGGTGTTCTGGGACAGCTCAGAAATGGCTACACACAATTTTGTGTATTTGTGTACTTTAAATAAAAAATGAAAAATTAAGGCATCTTGAATGTGAACAGCTCACAACAAAGGAAATAACAGATGCTTCGCTTTGTACATTTGGAGTTGTTTCCAGGTATATGGTGTTTTCTTGCAAGTCTTTGTGAAACAACAGTGGACTTGGAGGTAGGGGAGAGCAGAAGGGAGGAAGCTAACTTCTGAACTTTACACTATTTGGTAATTCTGGTAATTGTGAATTTATGAGTTTTAGTTTATCTAGAATATGGAACTATTTGTTGATTTTTAATCATATGAAATCACATTTCTAAAACTGTGTTCTCTGTACTGTACTATGCTCCAGCTTTGTAAGTCTCTAAAGAAAATGCTTTAGTATTGACTGGTATTGACAGTTTTCAAACTAAACCCACAGTTTTACAGCCTAGACTGAGCATGACTCAATTAATATAAGTCTGACTTTATAATCTATGTTATGCTGAATTGAGGGAAGACGTGTGTGGTCTGGTTCCAAACTTGACATTTTTAAGACTGGAATTTTTTTTAGTTTGTACTTAAAATATTTGGCCCATGTAGTGTCCCAACTGCACTGCATACAAGTCGTGAAAATCTGTTGGTAGAAACAATTATTGTGGTCTTGCTTTAGCTCTCAGCACCAGCAAAAGGTTAAAAAGAAGTTTGTGCTGCACATGGTGATTTGGCATTCAGGTTTCAGTGGTGTGAATAAATCCTTTGGTATTGGTGATTATGGGCATTTTGCAGGTTCAGTGATGATGCCCATGAGTCAGGTTCTTTTTTAAACCAAACCAAAGCTTTGGAAAGGGGCAGTGCATGGGATCCTTCAGGAGCCTACTGTTTGAAGTGCTCCAGTTCCAACACAAGGCAGTTGTGGAAAGACTGACACAATCTATTGAAAAGACACAAAGCAGCTGCATGTACTAATCTAGCAGGGAACTGATACTTGTGTGGAAATGAGGGGCTTTGGTTTTTGTGAAAGGACGACGTGTAGTTGTTTGCATTAGCAAACTTGTGAAATATATTTAGTGTTGAATTTTTGATTCGTTTCTTGAAATGGGGAGGAGATGCTGAAGTGAGAATGAGGTATACACTACCCATTTCTATTTGGTGGAAGGCTTGCCTCAGCCTTGTATGTCTGGCTTCCTTCTGTGGTTTCCCTCCACAGCCTGGCTCTGTGACAGACTGTCTTTGACCTCGTCATCTCTCTCTCCCCTCCTCCTCCTCTCAGAAGACTGCTCTTAGCTGTCGTGGCACAGCCCTAACCTGGGGCCCTTGGTTTAAGTATCCTGAAGTAAAGCAAAGACACAAACTCTGTTCTATCCAAACTACTTCTCACTGATCACTTTTCTCCCCAAGTGTGGTTAACGCGGTTTGTCGAACCAGTCTCTGAAGTTGAAGGTATTTTCTGCATGACTGTTAGTAGAACTATAATTTTCTTAGCAAATCAACTTATCCTTGAATGCCTGAATACCCTCCCCACCCCGCCCCAACCCAAAACCCACTAAACCCAACCAGCTGAAAAAAACCCTAAAGAGTATGTTCTGAATAGACCTTAATATTGTCTATCAGAGACCCAGCAGGTATGAAGGTGCTGTATGGAGCATGCCAGGCTTGGTTTCAGCAGCATAGGAGTAAGGCAGCCTGTGCTGGGAATTAAGCAAATCAGTGGCCTGGAGAATTTTTGGTAGCTCAGGGCCAAGTGCATAGTTTCAACTGGATTTATGCTGCTGATTGTCAGGGTAAGGTAGGTGCAAGTCTTAACATGGTATTCCTGCAGAAGGAAGAGGTCAAACATGTTGTTTCATTTGCTACAAAGTCAGACTACAGACTATTGAACGAGACTGTTGTTTTATGCTATTACATTTTCCATGAATGTCATCTCAAGTTCTGTGAAAATCTGAAGTTGCAGGCCCAAGAATAAATTAAGTGTATCTTTCATAGCTTCTTTAAATACCTTTAAGGCCCTCTTGCAGTTCTTGCTTTCATGGACTTTTCTTTCTTATCTGTAGTTTACTTTTACATGGTGAGATTCATAAGAGATCTAGCAAATATAAAGGTTTGAAGGCAAGAATAGTTAGCTGACAACCAGGAGCTATTGGTCTAACTAAGCAACCCCTCTGTATTAAGATCCTTGTGCTGAGGGACATCTGACTTCGCATGTCCTAAAACATCCCTTTGTGGAGCAGCTATGAGAATTAGTCCAGGTTACTTAAATAAATGTAAGAGACAAATCTTGCAGGCTTCATTTGAATTGGAATGCACTGATGTGGAAAAAGGAGATGGCAAGAAATGTGCAAGTATTGCCTTACTGTACTTGTCCATCACCATTAAATAGATCTTCTGTCTCTGGTTAGGTGTTTTTTTTAACTGTAGAAACACATGGATATACAGCTGTTTGATCATATAGCCTAAAAGATGAAAGTGCGGACCTGCCATCCTGCCTCAGAAGTCTTTAGTGAACTCCTGGCCCAGGAATACAGCTTGGGTTGAGAGTCTAGCTTGAGGATGTTAAAAATGAGAGTGAGAGGAAAACTCTAGTGATTACAACAAACGCTTTAGAAATGGGAGATGAAAAGTTACAGCATGCTGTGGAGATAAATGCATTTTATGGAATGGTTTGTCTGCTTTTATAAATCCAAATGGAAGGTTATTTCATAATGCCTCGGATTTTAAAGGATTTTCAGAAGAAAATGAACTCGGATCTTTCTGTCTCAGGTATCCAGGGAGTTGAGAAAGCAGGTGTTTTTGTAGTTACCAGTGCCTCTAGCTGTAGTCACAGATGCTTGCTTCCAGGCTTCTGGTATCTCTGAGAATGTAGGGCTGGAGTAGTGAGGAATGCTGTAGCTTTGAATGAGCAATGCCAGCACATTGTGTGGAAAGAGCATTTTTCCAACTGAGAGCTATCTGTCTTGTAGCAGTCCACTTTTACTGTCCCTCAAACTCCCATTTTGCAGGTGACAGTTATCTGTATGATTCAGCAGATTGTTAGTATACTCGCATTATAGTAGCTCCTTCAGGCACGGTGGCATTCTGCTGTCATGACTGTTCATAAGCATAAAGAGAGACTGTTGCTCCCAATAGTTTGCAATCTAAACTGGCAAAAAGGCAATGGAGGTGGAGCAGCTCAGTCTTAATGCCATTCAAAACTTCCAATGTTACTTGAAAAAAGTGACTGAGTTCAAATACACTTTTTAAGAAACTATCTTTTGCTTTAATTAAAAAAAAAAAAAAAGTTAAGGGGAGGGAAGGCAGGAGGAGCAGTGAAAACACAGATACAGGAATTTGGATAAACCAGCTTCTTTCAGGTTTCTGTAGCTGTTCATCAACAGTAAAGGTAACCTTTCTTCCCTCTTCTTAATCTCTTGCAGGAAGTCCAAGGGAAAGCCAAATGGTAAAAAGCCAGCACCAGAAGAGAAGAAACTTTACCTAGAGCCAGAATACACAAAATCCAGAATTACCGACTTCGAATTTAAGGAACTAGTGATGTTACCACGAGAAATAGACCTCAATGAGTGGCTAGCCAGCAACAGTGAGTATTGTGATTGTACAGCGCTGAGCTTGCTGTCCACACCAAAGGCGGCATCATTCACTCTGTTTCCTTTTACTGTTTTCAGTGCTTAGAAAAACACTCAATGACTATTTATGCTTACTGCATAATGTGTGTCATTATACCTTGAATAGTAATTAAGCTTACGTACAAACCAACTGTGCTCAGCAGCATGGAAGCCTTGATGAGTTTCCTCCTTCCAGCTCCCTCACTGTGGCATTGAGGGCATTAAAGTTTTTGATGCTTTTTTGAGGATGATCAGATTCCCTCTGACTATTTGCTAAACTGGCTGGTTCAGCATGTTTCTGACTCAAGCTATTGGTCTTCCAGAAGCATTCTAAAAATGGTAGTTTATTAAGACTTGTATGAGAAGCAAGTTATGCCTAAAGCCAGAAGTTTTGAAAGTCTTTTGGTTGGATTTCTTCTCCGCATTCCTTCCAAGCTTTGGTGGAATTACTGTGAACTTAAACTGTAGTCAAGCTGGAATTCAGAGACATGACTGGCTACCGTGACTGAATGCTGTATCTGTGCATCTCAGTTCTGATTTACAATAGTTCCCTGTGCTTCTGCTTCACCTGCCAGTCCTAACCTGCTGCTATGACGCAGTCTTGTTTACATTTTCAACAGTATGTGGTGGTAGCAAGAAACTACTTTAAACTGCACACTAGCAAAGTTTTATAGAGACTCGTTAAGAAAAAGTGAGGTGCCCCCTGAGGAGTATTAAGATGTTAAATTATCTCAGGAGATTTTAAAAAATTAGAAGTGTACTAGTTTTCATGCTGTTGTTTTTTGAAAGGAGATACGTTGTGAGAACTATTAATGCTATTTTCTGGCCACTGTACATTTTAAGTCTGTCTTCAGAAGAACATAGCAAATTGTTTGCCTTCAGCTTGTAGTAGAGTATTCTACTGTAAAAGTGAGGCTGATGATGGAGACATTTTCCAGTCTTGCTGCTTAGTGAGTAATAAGAGCTGATGCATCATGGTGCTTTCATCTTAAATCAAAACAAGAGCTTTCATTCTATGTACCTCTTTGTTTTGCAGTTCATAATTAGACTCGTTTAGCTAAATCATGTTTAAATTTGTATGCAAGCTCAAGACTCTGAGGTCACTTCACTTACTCTGTTTAAATAATTGTCTGGAGGATAACCACTGTTTGAAAGTATTTTACTTCTGAATTTCTTTCCTTTGTGTTTATTTTTCAGCAACAACTTTCTTTCATCACATCAACTTACAGTATAGTACAATCTCAGAATTCTGTACAGGAGAGTCATGTCAGACCATGGCAGTGTGCAATACGTAAGTCAATTATTTACAACTGCAAGGTTTCCATGAAGTCTTCAGAGTTGCTTGGGGGAGAATATTGGTATTGGATGGCATTGGGCAAGTGTTTTACAGCAGATCTCTACTTAGTGAGAATGTGGCATCTGTACATCCTCCTTTCTCCCCCCAGCAGTGAATGGTGGTGGGAATCTGTTTTCGTGGAGGACTATGACGAGAATCTTTGACTGCTCTGAGCTGGTTTTACAAGGTCAGATCAGAGAGCCACATTACCATGTGCGCAGCTTGCCAGGAGAGGGGCAGAAGAGCAAGGCAAAACTGTCCTTACTGGTAACAGTGCTGGGATTCCATAGAAGGCCAGGGAGGATAAACGAATTGCAAAAACCTCAGAGGGTGTTTTTGATAGCTGGAATGCTGACAGAGCACCAGGCTGCTGACAGATAACCTCTAGCCTGACGTGAGCCACTGGCTTGCTGCCTGAGCCCCTGGGCGTGGAGGACACAAGTAGCAGCTTTGCAAAGAGTAAGGAAAGCCTTTTGGTTTGTCACTTTCCCCCCTGTAGGACTTAGTAGACTTTTTAAACGTTGACTAGCTGTCACTTATGAAAGAAAGCTTTGTAGTTTTATTGTACATGGCGAGTATAAAAAAAGTTACCATAAACTTCTGCTCTTGATTAGCACAGTCCAACATGATGGAATATGAGATCCAGTTAAGTATGAATAAGCCTGCTGTGTTGTGGGTTTTTTTTCTCCAGCACGTGTCGATAGGCCTTTTCTTCCCTCCTTTTGCATTTCCTGGGATTCATTTAGTTGATATGGATTTTAAAACAGAAGACTGAGCAGTTAATGTTACAGTACATCCAATAAACATCCCAGGAAATGTATGCAACAGAACCAGAGCTCTGTATTGTATCTCTGACAATAATTACTTAGTGCTTAGAAACAAATTCTTGGTTAATGTACTGGCCTATCTTGTACACTTGAAATTAATATCAGGGGCTTTTTTGAGAGCGCTCTGAAGAATGTGAAGTGTATGGAGGATATTTTTGTATGTAAAAGTTGGAAAGATAACTGTCAGTAGAGAATTAAAAGCCATGCTAGGGACTTTGAGAGCAGGCTGGAACAGAAAGTAGTAAGTCTCTGCTGGACCCAGATGTTATCAAAGGGAGACAGCATGTCTCTAAATGAGAAATGGTGATCAGTAAGATGAGTATTTTGTTGACTCTTGCTCCCAAGCTTTCTCATATTTTAATTCCTGATGTAGCAATGGCTCTCCAAAGGACTGAGTTTAACTGTTTATCCACTTGGCTGCTGGGAAATAGTGGCTAAAAAGAGGTGGTGGTAGGGAACCTTTGTAAGTGTCGCTCCATTCTGCTCTGGGGAGTCTTGAACAGTTCTCTGTAGGGAGTTCATGCTGCAGAATAAAGAAAGGAAGTGCCTGTAGGCAGCTCCAGCTCTAGTCTATATTTTTCGTGGTGAGGACCGATAGCAGAAGGTTCCTATCCTTTGTTTTGGAACACTGAAAAATTGCACTATTTGGAAATAACAGGAAGCATGTCTACACTTGGGTGAAGCACTTGAAACGGTTTGTGTTTAGCTAAATCATAACAACTTAAGTATCTTCCTGTACTTGGGGGCAGATGACTGGTTCATGTTTGCAAACTGTAGGCTGCATATTTCATTCTTCTATCAAGTGTGTGGCTCTCTGAAAAAACCACAGAGGTGAGATCACCTAGCTACACACCTCAATACAGTTCGGCTTTGAAGGCCCTATTCATAATTGTGTTCTCCAAATAGCTCTAATGACAATTTTGGATAATCCTTATCTTTATGTTCTGCCTTTCCTAGCTCTTCTCTTGGAAGAGTGTGGTGGGTTGACCCTGGCAGGATGCTAGGTGCCCACCAAAGCTGCTCTGTCAAAGCTGCTCTGTCACTCCCCCCCTCAGCTGGACAGGGGAGAGAAAATACAATGAAAGGCTCATTAGTCGAGATAAGGACAGGGAGATATCACTCAGCAATTACCATCATGGGCAAAACAGACTCGACTGGGGGAAAATAAACTTCATTTATTACCAGTCAACCAGAGTAGGGTAATAAGAAATAAAAGCAAATCTTAAAACACCTTCCCTCTACCCCTCCCTCCTTCCCAGGCTCAGCTCCACTCCCAGTTTTTTCCACCTCCTCCCCCCCCAGCATTGCAGGGGGATGGGGAATGGGGGTTGTGGTCAGTTCACATGTCTCTGATGCTCCTTCCTCCTCAGGGTCAGGACTCCTCTCTCTTCCCCTGCTCCAGCGTGGGGTCCCACCCATGGGAGAAAGTCCTCCACAAACTTCTCCAACGTGAGTCCTTCCCGCGGGCTGCTGTTCTTCATGAACTGCTCCAGCATGGGACTCTTCCATGGTGTGTAGTCCTTCAGGAGCACACTGCTCCAGCGTGGGTCCCCCACGGGGTCACAAGTCCTGCCAGAAAATCTGCTCTGTGGGCTCCTCTCTCCACAGATCCGCAGGTCCTGCCAGGAGCCTGCTCCAGGGCAGGGTTCCCATGGGGTCACAGCCTCCTTCAGGAACCCACCTGCTCCACCGTGGACCTCCCTGGACTGCAGGGGGACAGCCTGCCTCACCATGGCCTTACCCACCACGGGCTGCAGGGGAATCTCTGCTCTGGCGCCTGGAGCATCTCCTCCCCCTCCTTCACGGACCTGGGGGTCTGCAGGGTTGTTTCTCTCACTCATTTTCACTTGTCTCTTTGGCTGCAATTGCTGCTGCATGGCAACATTTTCCCCCTTCTTAAATGTTATCCCAGAGACGCTGCCACCATCACTGATGGGCTCAGCCTTGGCCAGCGGCGGGTCCATCTTGGAGGTGGCTGGCATTGGCTCCATGGGACATAGGGGAAGCTTCTAGAAGCTTCTCACAGAAGCCACCCCTGTAGACCTCTGCTACCAAAACCTTGCCACGCAAACCCAGTACAAAGAGATACGCCTAAGCTGAACATGGACAACTGCCTCAAAGGTGCTCATTTGTTCATATCCAATTATGACTATGATTCCCCCCCCCCTTTCTTTTTTTTAAGTCATACCCTAATGAATAAGGTAAGGACATGCTAATTGTGTTGGAGAAACACCAGCTGATGTGATTTATTGTGCCTCTGACCTGTCTCCAGTATATAATGAGTACCACCTGAATATTAGAGTCAGTTGCTAATTCACCTGATGTATGCTCCAGATTTGACCTTCTGTTGCTGTGATGTGTTTGTTCAGGTACTTTGGAATAAACTAGCATCCACCTATATTAGATTGCTACAGAATTACAGTACCTTGGAATAAGGGTACAGTTTGCCATTTTTTTCCAGTGCTGATTTCTCAGGTAGTTCAGTACAAATGTCTGCATTCTGCTCCTCTTTTATGTTTTCCCTGCCCAGTTCTCTAAAGGGTGTTTTGGATCACACCGTTCTGGTCATACTAAGGCAGGCTTTTTTGTATTTATGGTTGAGATGGTGAAGTAACTATTGAGAACAGGTTACTTGTCAAGTTACTTTGCATTCAAATGCACTGCAAATACTCAATCCTACGTTTAGAGAATGTGCTGGCAAAATAAACACCAGTTGTAGTGAAATATTTGAGGTAACGTTTTAAGATCTAGGAGAAGCTCCAGCCAACTGACAAACTGCAGACAGATGCAGCTTTCAGCCCTCTGTCAGATATATGAGATAGTACAGCCATCTGCACACATTAAGGAAGAGAATTTCTGCTTAGGGTCACTAAGAGACAACTGACCAAAACTTACTCTCCTAGTAGAACAGATGGAAGCATTTGCTGGCAAGGTGGGATAATGCCAAGAGAAATACCAGAATGGCCAGTTATCCTCAAAATTTAATGAGGGTGGGTGGCATGAATGTAACTTTGGGAATTACTTAATTTTGCTCATTAATATGTTTATCACTTGCTGTAAAGCAGGTACTATATTTTTAACACAGTATTTACTATTTAGATTTAGTATGCTTTATAGCTTAGTGTTACACAAACTAGCTTTAAAGCATTGTGAGCCATAAACTGGTTTTCTAGCTGACATTTGGGCAAACTTCTCAAAGTGCTGAAGTGCTGTTCATGAGACTGAGATTCCTGAGGCAGAAACCAAGGATGGATGCAAACTTCTAGGCAGATAAGACTGAAAGGTCTCATTTTGGTCCAGTGAAATCCCTGAATTGATAATTCCTTATCACTCATTTTTTCTAATCTTACAATCTCCTTTCTCATGTCTACCTTGCCCTTAGTGTCTCTGCATATGGAGGGTGTTTCCTTCTAGAAAACTTAACTCAAACTTGCATGTTTTGCATTTTCTTGTATTTAAGTTTCCTGAGCTGTATTCTTCTACATGGTGGCTCCTTTCTCCCCTACCCCACCGCCCTCCCCCACAACATTGCTTTGCCCCTATCAAACCATCAAACCTTTTCCAAGTTGCTGACAAGCACTATATTAACTGCCCTTGCATTCCATACAATTTGCTATCCTGTTTTCTTCATAATACTTCTTCTGGTATTTCTAGCAAGACTCTCTCTCCTTCATTTCCAGACCACATAATCTCCACAGCATTTGCCTTTCCCTCCTTCCAGAAGCTTTTTTTATATACTGATGTAACTTCTGTCTGCCTTGGCTTCTATGTCATCAACACAAACCCAGAATGTTTTAGAGGAAAAGGGGTTAAAATATATACGTATATTGAGATGCAGGACTGTGACTTCATATGTGTTATATTTTATTATTTGTAACTTAGGCTTTTCTCTGTTAAACCCATAGTCATTTCTCTCTGAGATTTAGAATGGAGCTACAAATTTCTCATGCTTTCCATACCTGGGGAAGTTGAAATCTGCCAAAACTTTACATAGGAAATAAAATAATCAAAATCTGTATCGTGTGAGCACTTTTTGAAAAGTGCCGTTAAGTGTCACCTTCTTGTCCTTTCTGCTTCCTATCCATTGCCTAATTTGGGACTGTACTGTCACAGTGCCAGTGGTGGAATGCAGTTAGGCTTCTGTGCCCAAGTGAGCCCTTTTGATGGCCCCAACCTGCTTCCTATCTGGTTAAGGGAGATAACTCCAGCAGGGGTGGGAGCTGTGTACCAGGTGCGAGATGTTCATGGCATGTCAGGGACTCCTCTCTTCATCTAAGACCTGTGAGGCTCTGTTCACAGCACTTGAAACATGAGGAAGACACGATTCAATCCAACAGGACAATCCTTGTAGTTAGCCCCTTAGTCTTAATGATTCTTCTTTTAAATTCCTGTTTTGCATAATTAGGCTAATTTTCAAGGAAAGGCAAAAAGGGTATGCAGTGGGATGTTACAACAGATTTATTCACTTATATTTTCATGTAAGTGAACTTGTACAGTTGCCAAACTGTTTCTTTTAACTAAAATCTAATTACTCAGATTCATTTTTGTGCCTAAGGGCAACTCTAAACTATGCTTTCTATCTTGCAGTTGAGGATTTCTGCAGCATCAGAAAACTGCTGAGGTACAGACAGTCCAATCTGCTTCTCCTCTTGGCAACAAGCATTGTCTTAAGACCCAAAATAAGTCTGAGTTGCCTAGAACTGTCTTGCTCCAGCTTACTGCAGGACTAGACAAATGAGGTGGCTTGTGTTTGTGCACTATATTGTGTAATTCCTTATATGTGGATTGTATAAGGGAAGAAGGGAAGTAAGCAGTGATGAACAGTCAATGCCTAAGGGCTCAAATGATAGTTTTGATGCCTGACATAGCTCTATAAAGAGCTTTTAACTCCTGCTGTTTTCATCTGCTTGCTCACCTTTTTATGTCCTTCTGCAGCCAATCCTGCTCTCTCTAGTAAACGACAGTGTGACCAAGCACCACATGCTGAAAATGAACTGAAAGAAAAATTCTAAACGTTAAGTGTCTGCAGAACTAGTTTTCAGTTGCCTTTCCTCTCTTAAAGTTTGAACTACTCATTTCTGCAGCTTCCTCCTGTTTTCATATGGCTTGGGGCAAGAACAGTGTCTTCACCTCACTGCCCGCAAGGTCCCTGAAGAATCTTTCAGGGCAATGAAAACACATTGTGAATTAAAACTTTTCAGTTGCTACTTAACATTTTTCTTTAGTTGCTTCAGGACTGTTCTGCTGGTCAGTATACATAAAGCTTCACTTTCCAAGTGGCACATATAGATCCTTCCAGTTCAGTGCAGTCTATACCTGTTAGGCACAGAAAAAACATTTAATCTTTATCTTCCATGCCAAAAAAAAAAAAAAAAAAAAGTGCAAAGGTGGCTAAATGTCATGCTTAAGAGATACTTTGTTTAGGGCTACAATAAGGCTTGTTTAGTGATTTGTGTGAGGAATGTCAGATAACAGATCGTTAGCCAACAGCAGCAGAGTTGGAGCTGAACAGACAGGCAAAAAATGGTACCCTGGCTTTTTGGGCTGATGTGTTGGGTGAGGTGTTCTGATGCCCAGACCACTTCTAAGGGCAGTCAGCAAACCCCACCTATGCTGTGTTCTGGGAAGACCAATACAATGGATTTCTTATCAGTTCCATAATGATACAGGACTGTGCCTGGAGCTTAGACTGTTTGAAGGAAAAGTTCAGTAACTGGAACTCAAGACATCTCTAATGTGACATTGGCAAAAAAAAAAAATAAATTAAAAAGTGTTTTTCCAAATTCCTTATCTGTAAAACATTTCTCACTACATGCACCTAATGTGATGGATAGCTGCTTCTGGTAACAGTTAGAGATGCTTTAATTAACCATGACTGAAAGAAGAAAAAAAAAAGTAACAGACCTTCAATGGTTTTGTAGCCTTCAGATTCTCTGTCAGGTGAGAGATGGCTGCAGTTAATCAAGATTATGGTTAACTGATTGAATTATGGTTGCTTTTGAAGAGCCAGGCAATATGCTAATGTCTCCAGTTCCTTAAGATCGAAAAGGATTATTCACTGTTGGCAGAGTCAAATGTAAATTTAGATGTTTTGGGGCATCTGTAACTGTAACCAAAGGAGCAGAGTTCAAAGGCATGCTGGCAGGAATGTGCAGAAGGGTCCTGAAAACCTTCCCCATACTGGATTTTGGAACAGGATTTGTAGTGCTTAAAAATGCTGCCAGTATTGCAGAACACCAGCTTGAAAAGGCTGGTGTTTTGGAGCCACCTTCTGTCTGCTTAATAATACTACACTACAAGACTAATTTATGTTTTGTGATGTTAAGCGTCACATCACCAATTTATCACTGTGCAATGTTGTTGCCCTTTAAAAATAGTTATATAATGCCTTCCTGTACAGCTCTATAGACTGTATGTACACCCTTAGTCTGTCATGGACAGGGAGTTACTGCTGCCTCAGTAGAGCTCCTCTCCGTGAAGACTTGTCAGCAGGCTTTCTGTGCTTGGTACTACTACCTGCACTCTTGACTAAATTGGTAGGGAGGAACAAAACTGGCTAACAGAAATTCAAGGGTTTTGATGTAGAAGTATACCCTGAGGTGAATCTCTTCTGTAGCAGCTATGCTGTATTTTGATAATGTTGCAGCTGTTGTTTTATATTATTTAGACGCTAACCTCTTAAAGGAGTTGAGCTGAGGAGCCAAGGCATAATCTGGTGACACTGTCAATTCTCTACACAGACAGTACTACTGGTATGACGAGCGGGGAAAGAAGATCAAGTGCACTGCTCCTCAGTATGTTGACTTCGTCATGAGTTCTGTGCAGAAGCTAGTGACAGATGAGGACGTCTTTCCAACAAAATACGGTATGTCTGCTTTTGGACAGGTGCTTTCTGCAGCTCTTTGCAGATGCCGTAAGTAAGGTGAAAGTTGGCATTCAGCATATGTATTAATAATACCAGACAGCTTTCTCACTTGTTTGTTTGATGGTTTGTTTTTGGGTGGTTTTTTTTTTTTAAGGTAGATTTTAAGTTTGGTTCATTGTTGCAGTAAGAAAGACTTGCACTGTTGGCATATGAACTACAGTGAAAGTCTCAAAATCCTGTCCTCTTGGCTTGTATTTCATCATCGGTACATATTTTTCTTCAAAGATTTTGAGATCTTCTAGCCTGTATTCAGAGGATAAAAATTTGAAAATTGTGAGCATGTATGTGTTCAATACAGCCTGCTGCTAGTAAAATTTAACCTTGCTGGTTTACTATTTCCCTTAAAGCCCTGATGCATTAAGGGGGAAATAAATTGGATTGCCAGGAATACGGCTTGTCTTCCTTGCCCAACCAGGCCTTGTTTTGCAGATTGTTTGCAGTCTCCCTTCCCTTCCAAAGATTAAATAAGAATGTGATTTTTTAAGAATTGAAAAGCAATAGCAAAGTACTTTTAATTCAAATTTGTATCCTAACAAGATTGCTACATGCAATGCCTTTGGTTAAGGGGAAGAAAACAGAGACCTGAAGTTATTGTAGGTCGGCTTAATAAGGACTAAAAGCAGCTGGCTTCTTGAGCCACTTCAGATAATTGGGGAACTAGGACATTACAATATAGCAAACGATAAGCTAGTAGCCTTTGCTTACATGCATCTTGATCTGGAAAGAGGCAGTATCTAGTAAGCCAGCTGAAGTTGACATTTTTTTGCTTTTAATGTGGTTGTTCAACGGCAATGAGGGCATTTCATGCAAGTGATTTGTCTGTGTGGCCAAGGTGTACTTTAGACCAGTAACTAACTTCGTATCATGCATCATGCACAGGACAGCAGGTGTTGCTTTTTGCTTGCTTCAGTTTCGCTTTCATTGTTACCAAAGTAGTTGTCCAATAATTGTCTTTTGCTGTGCAGGCACAGTACTGCTCCAGCAAGCACAATTTCAGCTGCACCTGACAGAAGGCACCCAGTATTTCCTTCCATTTCTTTTCCCATTTGATATAATTTCAACAATGAAATGAGCGATGTCATTATATACAGTTAGTCAAACTGCTGCACACTTCCAAGGCTTGTGTACCTTACCTTCTATTTCAGGATCTGGGGATTGGTCTCCCAAGCATTATGTACTTCCAGGAGAAAAATCTGCTACTCCTGGACAAACTAGATAAGGACCCAGAAGAGCCTCTCAGTGGTTTCACAGCCAGTAACAAAGTGTTCTGGTTTTAAAGAATGATTACACTTGCTACCTGATTTTTGAACCCTTAAGGTTTAAAACTTAACTTCAAATGAAAATGCTTAAAACCTCCTTAGATTCTTCCCCTGAATTCCTGTAAAAAGAAGGTAAGAGGATGATACAGGGCCCACAAGCTGTCTACTGTATAAGGCGGGCTAGTTGCTCTTACCCACAGCTCAGCCCAAACAAGTGCTGCTGTGGGGCTGAAGGTGAGTGGCTGGAGCTATTATGGTGCTTCTCCATCTTCCTTTCAGGCAAGGAATTCCCAAACTCATTTGAGTCCCTAGTGAAGAAGATCTGCAAGTACCTGTTCCATGTGCTGGCCCATATCTACTCCTCACACTTTAAGGAGACTTTGGCACTGGAGCTGCACGGACATTTAAACACACTCTACACACACTTTATCCTATTCATCAGGGAGTTCAACCTTGTGGACCCTAAAGAGACCACCATCATGGACGACCTCACAGAGGTCCTCTGCAGCAGCAGTGGGAGCAGCAGTAACGGGAGCGGCAATGGGAGCAGCAACAGCGCAGGAGCACAGAACCATGTGAAAGAGAGATGAGCCCTCCGACAGGATCAAAACTAACATTAAAAACAATATTATATATTCTGTGTGTATGTGTATGTATATGTTCAGATATACATACAGACATATACAGCAATGAAAGCAATTATGCTGCCACCACCGGACGTGTAGTCGTATGGGACTGTACGGAGCTTTGGTTTAATGGGCTGCCTGGCGAGAAGTTGCACCAGTTTTATTTTATTTTCTGTCCGCTCCTCCTTTTACTTATTCAGATGGATGATGAGTGCTGTTTTTATAGAAGAGCCAAGCTTGAGTGTGGGGCCACTCTTGGTTTTTTTGGTTGGTTTTTTTTTCCTGTTTGTTTGGTTGTTTGGTTGTTTTTTTGTTTTTCTTTCTTTGGTCTTGAGTGCAAGCCCTTTGTCTTTCTAGGATGGTGGTCCTGCCATTTAAAAAATATTATATTATAAGAAGTGACTTTTACTTTGAAGTGGCTTAAAATGCAGATTTGTTTGGGTTGGTTTTTTGGGGTGGGGGTGGTTTTTTGGTTTGGTTATACATAGACTGCCCCTTACCCTGCCAAAAACTCCCCAGTTGAGTGCATCTTGCCCTTTTTAAGCTTGGAATGGGAAAAAACTCCTGGCTTGACTAGAGTAGCAACTAGAGGCTTGCCATGTGTGGGAAGTGGGCATGATTCTCCAGTTGTCCCATCTACCTGGTCACAACATGTGAGCATGCAAGAGGATCCACAAGCCTTTCTGCTTATTGCTCCTACAACGTATATACTCTTTTCTCTGCTCCCCTGCTTCCTCTTTTCCCAGGCACACCTCTACAAACAAAAAAGAGTAAGATGACTGGAGTGCAAAACCCATGTGCAAGAGCCACCACCATTTGCTTCCCATTGAACAGAGGCCCGGGGAGGGGGGAGAAGGGTACATCGAGTCAGTCACCGCCTGTGCTAGAAAGATGGCTGTTGGCATAAAATTATATTGTTGGCTTATTTTAGTTCATCTGTTCTATAATAATAAAAACAAATCTATCAGCCACAAGCTTTGTTTTTGTGTTTGCAGCGTCACAAGTCAGTGGAAACCACCCATACAGCTTCCCTTTCACCACTGAATGGTGTTAGCCCTGCTGTCAGCCAGCTTTATAAATAATCGTTTGTCTTCTACTCTGTCAGCTTACATTTGTAATTAATTTCTTGCTCTTTCTGGCAGTGCTAGGACCCTCCTTCCTCCCCAGGTAAGCTGAAGATAAGTACTCCAAAGATAAGCAACACTTAGGCATGGGTTTCCTGTTTGTATATACTTAAATTCTGCAATTGTAGTGGGGTCCTGGATATTTTGCAGCAAACATTGTATCACAGTATCTGTGGATACAGTATTGTACCAGTATTGTATCTGGACAGTGATACTGCTCTTTCCTTCACATTTCCACTGCATTCTTGCATTCAGCATTTCCAACTGGGAAAATGCCAAATTTTTGCTTGCAGTTATGCATCTATCAATCAAATTTGTGGCAGCCTGTCAGAATTGCTACTGGTTTTGGTCATTATCCTGAGGTATATAACATCATTAATAACTGACCTGGCATGAATCCTAGAAAGTTTTCCTGAAGGAGGTCTGTAACTGTAGTAAAAGTCAGTAGAGGGAAGGGAAGGAGAGCACGTGCAAAATAAAAAGAGAAGGGGAAAGATGAGCAAGAAAGGAGGTAAAAAGAGAAAAAGCACAAACAAAAAAGTTTGTAAAGAAGTGTGCAAGAGCAACAACATAAGAAAATTGCTCAAGTGAGAAAAACAGCAAGTCATCATAAAAGTGAGACAAAAAGAGCAAAAAAAGCATGAGCATAGGAGAAGGGAAGTGCAGGAGTGAGTGAGAAAATGACCTCAAACTTTGTGAGCCCAGACTTGTCCTCTGTTGTTTATTTCCAGCGTACCTTGTGAACCTGCAGTCAAATGTGCTGGAGTCTCGCTGACCTGCTCATCTGGGTGCTGTTAACACAGGCTGTTCATGAGCACTCCTTCCCACCATATGTCCTCCTGCTACGGCCTCCATATCCAGGCAAATACTCCCATTCAGTCTCCATTCACACTGATGTGAGCCTTTCCATTACAATTCCCTAAACTAACGTCTGAAGGGAAAACCAGAAGTCAGCAGAAGCTCTCAGAGCAATACCATTTGTAAGGCCTCTGTGCTACCTGCAATGAGAGCATACAGTAGAGTTCAAGGTAAGAAAGTAATAGCAAGAACAACAATCCAAACCCAGGTATTTCTGGTAATTTATTATCTACTTGTAAGAATGCATTTGCAGTCTTAATTCTGAAAGACCACTTAGAAATGATAACATGTTTGGGAAAGGTTTGACTTGGAACCAGTTCAACTCTCTCTGGCAAGACTGACTTAGTTACACCTTGTAAGTTTGAGATCACAACACAGTGATATCTATATCAACTGCAAGGGTGACTATACCTTAGCTTCCCATAGGAGAACTGACAGAACCTTGTAGGAAGTCTGGGAACCCATGTATTGATGCAAAGCAGCCAACCATTAATTCAGCTACCATGAGAACAGTGGAATACCACACTACCTCTAGAAGAGCCTGCTGTTGTTAATGGCAGCTGTCCTGAGTTTACTCTGCAGATGTTTGATATTCCTGAAAGCATAGATGCTTCATCTAGCAGGGTAATCATTATATTTTACAAGCAGTTAACAAGAACACAAATAATGAATCCTATTTTAGGGTAGCCTGTCTTGTTGGGTTTAGCAGCGGGAATAAGGAAAACACTGCAATAGTGCCAACACTAATGTTCTTCCTGTCGGGAATAAGTGTTACTGTAAAGCTCAGCCTCAAGGCATCTAAGCATATTTCAGAGGTTCCTGAATTATGCTGTAGTAACATTAGATACAGGAGTGCCACTAAGTCTTCAAACTCTGCTTGGTTGATGCCACTGAAGCCTGTCAGTGACTTTGTACGATTGCAACATGTCACTGACTATCCATGCTGTAAGCACTGAGCCTGAATCCCCCTTTATCTAAAAGACAGGCTTAGGTCTTCTAACACTGAGATCATCATATTGCTGCTTTAAATGTGTTTTGTAATTTGTTTAATACTCTGTCAGAACAGGAGACACTTTAATTATGCTATATTCAGCTCTCCCTCCTACCCTAAACTTCATGACATACCATACCATACCATTGTGTAAGGGTTGCTAAATAAATGAAAACCACAAAACACCCCAGAAAAATAACCAAACACTGCTAGAAGACACCTTTTGAACTATCCACCCACCCCACCTCCTGGCATGCAGGCCTTGCCTTGTCAAACTCTTAGCTTTACATCTGCCATTGCAGAATCCCTAACCAACTTTCAGGCCTAAAACCATTGCAATGAGCACAAGCTGTCACAGGGCTAAAGTCTTTCCCGTAAAACCAACAATAGGCATGTGTTGTGTTTTTTAGGTTTCTGTTCCTGACATTTGGTGCTCTGGACACAAGACTGATGTGCTGAAGAGCTGAGGTTGCATAAATTTATAGCAAAAGTGAAATGCTATGGCACACAAACTCCCCCCTTTTAATCATTATCAGTAAGTCTTTCAGGCTGCAGTGTCCTTACGAAATCCAAGCATAAGTGCTTGTAAATAAAAACAGGAGGAAAATAATTTCTTTGTACATGCCATCTGGAATAAATACCAGCAGCAGGTAAGCAAGCGCCAAGGTCAGCATCTTGCATCCATTACATGGGCTACCGCTGTCCATTCTCAGGAATGGGACACAGGAACAGTGCCACCAAGTCTTCCACACAGAGAAACACCCACCTTTAGCTTTGACCTCAAGGCAATGAAGCTGTGTAGAGATCACAGGACCAGCTTCACCCCAACCCTAAGACAGGTCCTGAAGTGGCAACCTAGAAGTTGAGTCAGCCATCTTGTATTTCAGCCCTGCAAAATCAGAGCTATGCCCTGCTTTCTTGCCTGAGAATTATCAAGGCTGAAATTCCTACAGAGCACACATTTTATGTATGAATAGCAACCTCTTAGCCAAGAATTTTTAGAAAATCGACCTTGCTTCTTATGGAACACTTTTCTGGTAAGATCTGAGGAGGGAGAAAGATCTGTTCTGGCTCTGAGGTACCATTAGTTCTGGCCAAACATGCCAAGGTGCTCCTGAAAGTGATCGGGGGCTAAAGGTAGATGCTGTCAGGTAACAATTAGCTCCTGCACATTAGCTGAAGTCTAAAAGGCTGTCACAGAAACAAGCAATCCCATAAACGAACAAGCCAACTTTATGAGTGCTTACTAAATATGCTGTTGTCATACAAAGCCATGCTCCGTCAAACAAGCCCTTACTCACATCTGTCATGTAACTTGTCCCAGCCAATCCTTAGCTCACCATTTCAGCTGTTTGTTAACAGAAGGACTTGAATCCAGAAATACTCTTCCATTATCTAAACTGAGGACCCAGGAATAGGTTGTTGTTTTAATTCTGTTTGAACCTACTAAACAAATGAAACCAATGTTTGTACCACAAATGGCAACACCAGACAGTTTAAATCTCATTCTAATGCCTGGGTGCTGGCAGTAGTTAGAGCACGGAGTTCAGTATGGCTAAGTTATCTGTGCTGCTGTGGCAATACTGGTGCCTGAATACAAGCTCAGTACCTTAAAGATTTTATTAAAGACAGATCTGGTATCTTTACACGATATAGCTATATGCAGTCCAGACAAATCCCAATATTCCCAGTGGAACTGATGATATAAAGTGAGAAACCCACCAAACAGCTGGCAAAAATCCCTCAGTGTGCTAATGGAGTCTCCATTCTTTTTCATGGACAGAAGAGCTGTTCTGGTTGTGACCACTAACATGAACAATAAGACTTTTCAAAGCTAGGTTAGCATGTGACTCAAAGAAAACAAATTGTTGTGGCCAAGCACTCAGATGAGAGAACATTCAGAGAGCTTTCTCTAGCCAAAAAAAAAAAAAAGAGGACTAGCCTCACTTCTCTGTGTCATCATCTGCTAATTCTTTTCATTATATCTATAAAAGAAGCATTAAAATACTCCGATGCTTTCCCATACACCAATGCAGACAGTTCACATTCTCTCAGAAAGTGGTGCAGGGTCCTTTACATAAAACTCCTCCTCCTTTTAATGGTCTCTGGGATAATTCAAAAGAAAGGGTACAAAGAGTCTGGGCTAGAAAGCCCTTCCACTCAATGGAGAGCAACCCTCTGCAACATCAGCTCAGATACAGAAAGGTCAAATGCCATCTCACAAAGGACTTGGGCTTCTGAGAAGCCACTGCTTCAACCTGACATCAGTAAGGCTTAGAAAACACTTGCCCTGGAGCAAGTACTGCCCTCAAGGACTGTGAAAGGAAACCTAAACAAGGAAAACAAACTGGTCCTTGGCACGAGTCACTAATTTCACTGAACCAAGGAAATGGTCCAAGGTTCCCCCAGAAGGGCTTTCATGCCAGTGTACAAGGAGTTGAAGGTGAATACTCAGTCTGATTGATAAAGAAAAGAAAGGTTGCACATCTTTCCAGCACGGCATACTCATTAGACCCCGTAAGGCCACAGAGAACAGTTAGAGTCCTGTTCTGCTTCTTTCTGCATGGACTGAATTCCTTTAGGAAAGACTTACACTCGAAAGCTCTATTTCCAAACAGATGAGATTTCCTAAATGCCTTTTCCCTCCCCTCCTCTTAATTATACTTGACCAAGTATCAAACACAAAAACCTGACCTCCATAGGATTCACTCCCAAAATCATCTCAAGGAATATTCTTTCTGTTCCTAAGGATCAAAGCTTATGGAGTAGTTTGGGTAGAAGAGCTATCTCTCTCATATGAAGTCTGGTAGACAATGAGATAGCTATTAACACAGAAATTCATCCCAATTCTCTGTCTTGGCCAACCTGGGGTTTTTGTGTAGTTTTATTGCAAGCTAATGCTAGAGTCTCTACTGTTTCTGTCATGACAGAGTGGAGAGAGGCAGATAGTATGTCTGGTTTTGGCTGACTAAACATAAGGGATAATTTTACTTTGCAAGGTGGAAATACATTGATTTTTTAAAGCCTTCTGTAACAAATTTGGAGACACTGGTATTGCAGACAGCCTATTAATCTGCCTATTAAAAGAATTTACTTTTGTGAATAAGGAGAACCCTGTGCTTGGCTCCACTTAAAAAGGATAATCCAGAACAGAACTGGAAACTGACACTGAATAATAATCCAAGATTTTCAGAGTTACCTGAAATTTATATAAAACCTGTAACAGAAAGAACTCTGTGTCCTTTTAAGCCAGGTTTACTGACACTCAACAATTTAGGAAGGTTAATTTGAGTCCTTGTGGCTCTAAAACCTGTCTCAGCAGGTGTGAATATGAGAAGCAGAAGACAAATTGTGCCTAAAGACCAGCTGTACTCACTGCAGCAGAACTGTGAAAACTTTAGCTACTTTAAGAACATTTTCAAGACAGCACAAATAATAATAAATGTCTTTGAATAATCTCACTAGTCTAAAAACTGTTTTAAACTGGTTTAAATGAAATCTACAGAACAGATGCTGTGCTGTGATCAGAGTGTCACAGTTCCAGCATGTGAAAAGGACTGCAGCTCCGACAGGTAGTTCCTAGCAAATCTTAAAACAAGATGTGCATCAAGACTTCAATATTATTCATCACTGTAAATTCATTCATTGTTATGCCACTGACACTCTTTGCAGAACAGCAAAGAACCAATACTTCCTTGAATTTGCCCCTATTGACCCAGTAAGGTTTGTGCAGGAAGTCCCTCATTTCACTCCCAGAAGGATGACATGAGGAAGCAGATAGCAGGAAGGCAGTCAGGCACTGCAAACCAACGTATGTCGGCATCCTGCTGCCAAACAGAAATCACAGTTTGAAGCCAATACACTTGGGAAGAATCAGATTAAATCTATAGAGCAAAAGAAAGCAGACACACAGTTCCCAGCCGGACAGGTAAGGCTCCTCCCATGTGAGATTTTCAACTACAAAGCCACTACTCTCAGGGCTTAAGTTCGGGGCTTAAGCCAGATCAGTTCAAGCTCACACAAAGCTCAGCACTGAGGCACCAGAAGACTACAGCATCACCCAAATTGCAAAGCCTAGCCCCTTGCAATTGCAAGCAATTCTGCAATGGATGTTCAGCACAGAGATACAGGGCATGTTTGTATCCTGCGCTCTCAGCCACAAACTCCCCATTGCACGCCGTGATGGACTGAAGGTCAAAAGCCACACTTACAACATGCTGCAGGAAAGAACAGGAGATGCTCAGGTGATGATCAGTACCCTGCCCTGCTCCAAATTGAGCAGAGCTGAGTCTGAACCTCCTTGTTGAGCAGCTACTGGGCTACCTGGCAAAGGGAACCGTGCTGTGTTGTACGTGCAGATAAAGTAGCTCAAGTGGAGCCACTGAAGAGGGAACAAGCATTTTGCAGACCTTCACAGGAATGCAGCCTGAGATAGGCTGTAACTGCTCTTTGCTATTTGCAATCTCATTGATCTGTTTGTGCTTAGGGGCCAAATCAGAACTGCAAGGAAACTGTGGGTGCTGTTAGGACTGGATAGGACCTGAGTGCTGGTTTTGCAGACTCCCATCAGCGCCTGGCTGAGAGCTAGTTTGACATCTTCACAAACCTGGCCCTGCCACACACAGGACCACAACGGTCTTGTTCATGGACCATGGCGGAGGTCAGGTACTCTGGAATCACCTTTCTTCTGCCTACATCAAACCACTAGGCTGAACACAGTAACAAGATGGCAACCCTGTGAATGCAGTTAATCTTGTGGTGTAACCACTGCTTAAATGTGAAAGGACAACAAACACTCCAATCCATCAAGGAATTTTGATTGGATTAGAAGCCCTCTGTGCTTCATTATAATCTCCCCGATGAAGGCAAAAAGTGAAACTACATCTGGAGAACAGAGATTTAAAAAAACATCATAACAGTTTAATTATCTGTTATTACTGGATTAACATTCATTTCTGATCCAGGTGCTCCTCAGATAAATAGCTCAGGTGGTTTATAAGAGCATTGTTTTATTGTGCAGTGAGAGACTTCTGGTCCATGAAATGAAAACAAGGGCTTCTTTTAAAGCCAGATATCCAAAATGAAGAAAGCTTAAGCAAGACTCCATCTGCCTCTCCCTTTTTCTTGCCTACCCCAAACTTTTGAACTGCTGGCTGTTTTCAACCAACCTGGAAGACAGGTAGGAGCTTCAATGCTGTTAAAAAGCTTCTACAAGTCTTGCAGAAACAAACAACCATTGGAAAGGGAGAGGCAGCCTGTAAACAAACCCTTAAGTTTCCTGAGCAAGGAAAAAATTACAACCTGTGCTCCCACGTTACTAGATGCCAAAGGACGTGCACAAGAACACGCACTCATAAATGTCCCCAGACACAATGGGACAGAAGAGCTCAGATTCAATCACAAATTGTACAAATCTAGCTTCCAAAATGTGGGCACTTGTTTCACTGCTTGCACAACTGGGACAGTCTCCGTGATCCAGACTTCCTTTGCAGGTACCATGCTGGATCTTGGTGCTATGCCACAAGAGCGAGAAAAGATGCCAAAACAACTTTTCTTTCATTATTGAAGAAAGAAATGTAGCATTTGCATCTTTTCAGAGCCACTCTAAAGTGATGTGCTGAGAAATGAAAGAACCTGTCTTTAGGGACAGGCCACCAAGGAGGTTTGCAGACCTGCTCACTGGAACGTGCTGTTGCCAGGTTAAGGTCTGGATTCAAGTTCCAGCCCAAGCCACAGAGTTCTTATAAGCAACTGAGAGAATCAATGAATTGCTCTTCATCTCAGTTCCTGAATCTGCATAATGTGGACAACAGATACCTCTCTACCTTCTTGTCTATCACACCTACATGGACAAGGCTGTCCCTTGCTGCACTATCAAAGAATGGAACGGAACAGACTTAGAGCTTTCATGTGCTACTGACATAAGCCTTAATAACATGCCACAGTATTTATCTGTCCAGGTTTCTGTGGTAGTGGGCTCTACTTGACCTTTCCATTTGAGAAGGACTAGGTTATTGTGATGTGTTGACCCTGGCTGAACGCCAGGTGCCCCCCAAAGCCGTTCTAGCACTCCCCCTCCTCAGCTGGACAGGGGAGAGAAAATATAACAAAGGGCTTGTGAGTCGAGATAAGGACAGGAGAGATCATTCACCAATTACCGTCACGGGCAAAACAGACTCAGCTTGGGGAAAATTAGCTCAATTTATTACAAATCAACCAGAGTAGGGTAATGAGAAATAAAACCAAATCTCAGAAAACCTTACCTCCACCCCTCCCTTCTTCCCGAGCACAACTTCACTCCCAGATTCTCTACCAAACCCTCCCAGCGGCACAGGGGGACGGGAATGGGGTTTACGGTCATCACACGTTATTTTCTGCTGCTTCATCCTCCTCAGGGGGAGGGCTCACAACACTCTTCCCCTGCTCCAGCGTGGGGTCCCACCCACAGGAGACAGTCCTCCATGAACTTCTCCAACGCGGGTCCTTCCCACAGGCTGCAGTTCTTCATGAACTGCTCCAGCATGGGTCCCTTCCACAGTGTGCAGTCCTTCAGGAGCATAGACTGCTCCAGCGTGGGTCCCCCACGGGGTCACAAGTCCTGCCAGAAAACCTGCTCCATGGGCTCCTCTCCACAGATCCGCAGGTCCTGCCAGGAGCCTGATCCAGGGCGGGGTTCCCATGGGGTCACAGCCTCCTTCGGGCAACCACCTGCTCCAGCATGGGGTCCTCCCCGGGCTGCAGGTGGAGATCTGCTCCACCGTGGACCTCCCTGAGCTGCAGGGGGACAGCCTGCCTCACCATGGCCTTACCCACCACGGGCTGCAGGGGAATCTCCACTCCAGCGCCTGGAGCATCTCCTCCCCCTCCTTCTTCACTGACCTTGGTGTCCACAGGCTTGTTTCTCTTACATGTTCTTACTCCTCTCTCTGGCTGCCGTTTTTCGTCCATCCCAACATTTTTTCCTTCTTAAAAATGTTATCACAGAGGCATTACCACTATCACTGATTGGCTCGGCCTTGGCCGGCAGCGGGTCCGTCTTAGAGCTGGCTGGTATGGGCTCGCTCTTGAACACAGGGGAAGCTTCCAGCAGCTTCTTACAGAAGCCACCCCTGTAACCCCCCCCCCACTACCAAAACCTTGCCACACAAAGCCAATACAGTTATGCATGGTCCTTCCCCTCATGCAACCAGACTCTGATGTTTATCTGTGTCCCTGTCACACCGAGACTGAATGCTGTCAAGTCTCTGCAAAGCTATGTAGAAGCTACACAGGCTAGAAAGGCATATCCACACATCTCTGTCATCCTTTCCTGCCACTGTACAGCACAACTGACAACAGGCACATGATACAGATTGTAAAAGTCTTTAGGAAGCAAAGAGAAAAGACAGTGTCTCTACTACCCAGTCCTCTCTGAGGAGAGGAAGGTCCTGTGTTCTAGACATTGTTCTTCTCCATACTAGCTAATCAGCAGGGCATCGTACAAGGCCCAGCACAGAGCGCTGTAGCACAACTGATCCCCAGCTAAGTCACATAACATCTAATGGGTGACACGTATTCTACCTCTCTACAGGATTTCTGCATGCTACAAAAGGTCATCTTGCTTCTCCACTCCTCTCTGGTAGAGAGTGGAGCAGCGGCAGCTGTGGAAGCAACAGGCAGACTGGGAAGTTTATCTTCCAGCAAATCACATTAGTAACATGCAAAACACACTGTACTTTCAAAGTGACATCATGACACTTGGTTCTACCCATTACCACTCATGCCTCAGGGGTTGCAATAACCTTTCATGCTGGACATGGCCAGTGCTGATCTATAAGTTCTGTCCGACTTGATCCAACTGCAGCCCACCTTCCCAGGAGATTGAGCAGGCAAGTGCAAGCAGAAACTGCACACAAACACAGCCCAGGGCAAACTAAACAGGGACCAAGCACAAACTACACACATGGGTCAACAAGTAGTTAGCCCTTTCCATTACAGGACTGTACAACTTAAGGAGACAAAAGCTCTCTGTTCCCCTTTCCCAAATGAGATCATTTGGCAGCAGTCCTCTTCATTCTGGCTTAAAGATGCTGTCAGGCTCTCCTCTTTCTTCCCTTTTTCTAAAGCAAATTTGCAGTGCAACTCCACTGAAATTGGAGATCAGGGTTGTGTCTGCTTTCACACCTCTCTATGATCCCACAGCCCACATACTTCCAAACATACCTGGCAGAACTACTTTTAGAACTATTTTTTTTTTTTTTAATAAATGGCTGTAGTTGGCCCTTGGTTGTGTCACTAACCTAAATCAAGCCCCCACATGCTAGCAACATGATTAAAAGCTAGCTTAATTAAAACTGCACTTAAACTAAGAACTTTGCTAAAGGTTTTCATTCTTTTCCAGTAGAAAATGCTCAGGGTAGACCATCATATAAACTGGGCTGAAGTTTACTGGTTTATAGCAAGCCCACTTTCATTTATAAGACTCTTCATTTCAGGGTCAGAAGGGAACACTACAAGCCACTGCTCTGAACTCCCAGGTATCACAAGCCACAACAGTCCCAATGAATCCTGTATTTTGCAACATCGTTGAGGGAATTCTCCCTGAGCAATGCCTTCTTGTTCTCCACTTGAAGTTGACAACTATGACAAAACTACTTGATAATCCAGCAGCTGTGTCAGCTGCAGTACTCCAAACTGAGCTGAGCACATAACACAGCAAAATGAAACAACAGCAATACAGAAGTGGAACCTGGACCAAGAGTTATTGCTAATTCAGGGTCAGAACTACAGCTAGTTTAAACCAGAGGCCAATGGCCTTGTACAGATTTCTATCAATCAGCCGAAGCAACAACTATCAGTCTGTCTTGAAATATTTCTAAGTTTCCTTTCTATGTCTTACTGCCATTGCCATGTTGATATGACCAACTCAATCTACTCAGTCTTTTCTAATGCATAAACCACAGACATTACTGGTCCTCTTTTAAGTATCAAGCAGTACAAACATGATTCCTCTTCCCCTCAATGTTGATTTGTGCCTCAATTGCCTGAATTGACTCACACAGCTCCCTGTCGGGGCAGTGGCTATGGGCTACTCTGTACTGCTACTTTCTATGACTGCCTCTTCCTAGGACGGGACCAGAAATGCACACATAGTGTCCATGTGCTCCTTAATAGGATGACGTGATACCAGCCTAAAACTATGTTTTCCACTGCCTCCTTTAAACCATCACCCTGGCTGATACACTTCCCCAGTGCAAAAGAGGTGCAGCATACTGTATGGGCACACACCCCACAGAACATGCGGAGTCGGGGAACTTGTCTGCACACTGGTACGAAGAGGCTGCAGAAGAGAGGTACTGCGTTCCTGCTGCGTAGGAGGATCGAGGCCAAGCCAGAGGACAGCATGGCTTGGCTGGGGATTGCACAGGCATGGTGAGATCTATACTCAAATCAAAATCTCTCCTCCTTATCATCCTCTTCTCCCTCACTGACTTGCAGATCAGGCATACCTGAGTTCAGGGCTTAGTTCAAACACTACAAGCACTACAGTAACATGGGATTTTCCCAGGGTTTGAGGGTTGCTTAACTACGTACCCACGGAACAGCAGGAAAAAATTAAGTCAGCACTTAAAAATCTCCACAACAGTACCTGAATTAACCACCAGAACTACCTCCTTTATGCAAGGCAAGGTGCTGCAGGTTTGAAGTTGTTGGAAATCCAAATAGTTCTCTCACACCACCTGATATCTAAACAAGAACTGGTGTACCATCACCACCCTCAATGACTCAACTCTTAAGTGGGGATACTGTGTAGTAAGTACATGGAGTACTGTGCAACAGGACAGCTTGTAGCCATGCTGCCTGGAATCCTAATGGTATCAGAGGAACCTTCATCAGACAGAGAACTTGCTAGTTCTCTTTTTACCTGTGTGCCTCTCTATTTGCTGCCAGGATACAAACCTTAAGTATGCCAGGATTTTATAGGGAACAAGGACTAGAAGACCACTGGCTGCTCAGAGTTGCATATACCCCCTACTGACGCATGCTTCCATTTGGTCTAGGCTTCTTATTTTAAATTGTCTTAAGGTAAAAGTGAAAGACTGATTAAAATTCACCCAACCAAGGAGGAAGACACCTCCAAGCCAGGGAGTATGTCTATGCTGCCTCAAATAATACACAGAAACTTCAGCTCCTGGGAACTCTGAAGCAGTAGTGAGCGAATCAGTTCTGCATCACACAGTGATACTTGAAGCACCTTGGCAGATAAGCTGGCTCAGATACTGGTTCCAGTTGAGCTGCATTAGTCTGGGGCTGTGCCAGCTAATATAGCTCAGCTACTTCCCAGATCCAAACCAGCTCATTTACAGCAAGCTCAGGCATCTCTAAGCAGAGGGTTGTTTCCAGCCTCTCAGTAGACATGTGTCTGCACTTTGCTTTTGGCACCTATGGGAAAAGCAGCAAGCTGCCTGTTCCTACTGCAATAAAAGTAGTTACCAGACTCACCACAACGTTTACTATCAGATGCTCAGGCTTGCTTCTTCACTGCTTAGTGCAAAGATAAGAAATAAGAGATATTTTGTAATATTTATTATTTGGGTAACAGCAGCATTTAAAGGCTGCATGAAGGCCAATGCCATACATCATTCCCAGACTACGTTGTAATCCTTCTGCTGAAGGCCTTATAGACCATCTGACAAGCCAGCTGAAGGAGACAACATATAGAGAAAGACAACAGAAACAAAAAGGATGAAGCAGCCTGGCCAAAGTCACCAAGCTTATCAGTTTTAGGCAAAATCCCAGATCTCAGCTCTCCCGTGGGCCGCCTCCTTCAACTGCACCCTCTGCATTGTCAAGTATCACAGAATATATGCACTGCAAACACTGTCCTTAAAAAAAAAAAGCAAACTTATCAACATCCTTTTATCAGAAACATAATGAGTACAATCCCCCTCACTATGAGAGGCAGAAACTGATGAAACTGGCCCCCCAGCTCCATCCTCAAAGCAGGACCTGCTGTCCAAGAGGACCCACACTCCTGCACGTGTATTTCTGGTGCTGGCAGAGGGGCTGCTGTGCTATCCCCAGAGCTCCCAGCACCCAACCACTCACACTGCTATGTGACAGGATGAAGCGTCAAGGGCTGCTCCTACTTCTTTCTCTTGCTGTCAAACCAGATGACATCTCACTAACGTGTGCCTGGTCAAGATTCAGAGGACAGCATTTACCCAGTCAGCAACTGCTGAGTCATTATTTGTAAATGAGTGATAATCAGGAAAAGCAGAGAATCAGGGAAAGCACATAAAATGCAGTATAACAGCTGAGGAAAAATTTGTGGGGGATGAATAACATAACCCTGTACTGCAAAGTCACCTATGCGATATACCATGTTAATATGAATGTACAGTGCAGGGTTACCCTGGTAAGCAAAACACACACTAAGCAGGACACTGGCAGAACCAGAACCGAAGAACCTGGCTTCCCAAAGGGGCCAGCGTCAGCAGGCTGTGCATGAGCTCAGCAAGCCTGCCCCACATGTACTCCCATGCAGCTCTGCTCTTGGCTGGCAGCCCAGTACTGGCATGGCACCCTCCACAAGTCACTCCTCCCCATGCAGAGGACAGGAAAGGATCTGCCACTTCACAGGTGAAAAACACAGTTGCAGGAGAAAAATATGCACAGGGAACCTAATGGAGAACCAACCAGATCTGTCCTGATTTTGGCTGGAATAAAGTTAAGTTTCTTCTTAATAGCTGGTATAGTGCTGTGTTTTGGATTTAGGATGAGAATAACGTTGATAACACACTGATGTTTTCAGTTGTCGCTAGCAGTGTTTATACTAAGTATAGTACAGCACGTGGTCTATGTGACCATGGAGAGGACATGAGGGAGCAGGATGGAAAACTTAGCTCGACCCTAGAGGCACAAGCATGTGAATTGAAAGGAAAAACAACCACAAAAGGGGATTCTTCCAGGAAAAATGCCACTCCAGTTTCCAGCAGGCAATTCCCCAGAGCAGAAGGGCTGATCTTACTTCTGATCCTCCTGAAGGGACTTCTAATTCATGTTTACAAGAAGTGGGTAACCAATACTGTGACCAGGATTAGAGGGGCCCTGCCTCCAGCCAGGTGGAGGAAAGGGTCAGCTGGGTTTACTGGACTGTGTGGATTCGACAGCCTGGCACATCAGACCCACAGGTGTACAAGGCGGTAGTGGACACTGGTGCAGAGTGTACCCTAGCGCCATCAAGCTACAGAGGGGCAGAACCCATGTGTATTTCTGGAGTGACAGGGGGATCCCAACAGCACCATTGTGGCAAGATATCGTGTCCCAGCTAGAGAAGCTGGTTGTAAAAGTATATCACGTAGATGCTCATGTACCCAGGAGCTGGGCCACTGAAGAACTTCAGAACAACCAGCAGGTGGATGGGGATGCTAAAACTGAAGTGGCTCAGGTGGGTTTGGACTGGCAACTTAAAGGTGAATTACTTATGGCTCGGTGGGCCCATGACACCTCAGGCCATCAGGGAAGAGATGCAACATATAGATGGGCTCGTGATCCAGGGGAGGACTTGACCATGGACACTATCACACAGGTTATCCATGAATGTGAAACACATGCTGCAAGCAAGCAAGCAAGCCAAGTGGCTAAAACCCCTGTGGTATGGAGGGCAATGGCTGAAATATAAATATGGGAAGCCTGGCAGATTGACTGTATCACACTCCCACAAACCCACCAAGGCAAGTGCCATGTGCTTACAATGGTGGAAGCAATCACCGGATGGCTGGAAACATATTCTGTGCCCCATGCCACCACCCAGAACACTATCATGGGCCTTGAAAAGCCGGTCTTGTGGTGACACGGCACCCCAGAAAGAACTGAGTCAGACAGCGGGACTCAGTTCCAAAACAACGTCATAGACACCTGGGCCAAAGAGCATGGCATTGAGTGGGCATACAACATCCCCTACCATACACCAGCCTCCTGGGAAGCTGAACAATACAATGGACTGTTAAAAGACTACACTGACAGCAATGGGGGTGGGACCTTTGAACATTGGGATACACATTTAGCAAAAGCCAGTTGGTTAGTCAAACAAAGATCTACCAATCGAGCTGGCCCTGCCCAATCAGAACATTTACGTACTGTAGAAGGGGATGAAGTCCCTATAGTGCACATAAAAAATATACTAGGGAAAACAGTCTGTGTTATTCCTGTCTCAGGCAAAGGCAAACCCATCCGTGTGAGTGCTTTTGTTCAAGGACCTGGGTGCACTTGGTGGGTGATGCAGAAGGATGGGGAATTCTGATGTGTTCCTCAAGGGGATTTGATTTTAGGTGAGAATAGCCAATGAATTAAACTGTATGATGTTAACTGCTATATAACCCTGCCACTGTATGTCATCACTACTGTAGTTGTTATATGCTATATCAACGGTATTACAGTAAAAATCACCCAGATTAATGAAGAATGAACTTTGATAAAACTGAGCGAAGCGCAGTAGGGACAGAACCAGTACTGACTTTACATGCAACAAGCCAACACTACACACCATCCTCCTGCTGCACCCGATGTCACCTGCCCACTGCACCAAAGCCCGATCCTGCTCTGCCAACTGAGCAGAATTTGCACCATTCCTCCTGCCCAGAAAGACTGTTACAAATGGAGCCCAAAGTCATGGACTAAATTAAATCAATGGATATTTTAAAAGTCCACAGATTAAGGGAATGATATCTGTGTATATAAGTATCAAAAGATGAGAAAGGTCTATGGTGATTAATTGAAAATGTATGGGCAAATGTGGGATGTGGATATGACGTAAATGGTATAGAATAAGGGGTGAATATTGTCCTGGTTTTGGTTGGAATAATTTTCTTCTTAATGGCTGGTATAGTGCTGTGTTTTGGATTTAGAATAACATTGATAACGGACTGATGTTTTCAGTTGTTGCTAGCAGTGTTTATACTAAGTCAAGGACTTTTCAGCTTCTCATACTGCCCTGCCAGCAGAGGCTGGAGGGGCACAAGGAGCTGGGACAGGACACAGCCAGGACAGCTGACGCAGACCAGCCAAAGGGGTATTCCACACCATGTGACGTTATGCCCAGCATATAAGCTGGCTGGGGATCAGTCAGCGGGTGGTGAGCAATTGTATCATGCATCACTTGTTTTGTATATTCTATTACTATTTTCCCTTCCTTTTCTGTCCTATTAAACTGTTTTTATCTCAACCCACGAGATTTACTTTTTTTTTTTTTTTTTTTTCTTACCCCGATTCTCTCCCCCATCCCACTGGGGAGGGAGGAGTGAGCTTAGTTGCTGGCTGGGGTTAAACCACAACAAGATCCCATTTAACCAGGTCTCACTACTATCACAGAGAGCCTGAGGCAATACTTCAGTCTCAAATTGAGCACTGACTCCTCCACCGTTGACTCTGAGTGCAGTCACTTGCAGCACCAAGCCCTAGCAAGCTAAACTAAATCTAATATAAAAACAAGGAAATAGCAGCATAACCTTTACCTCCTTCTTTGAATGCAAATCTTAATTCAGCCAATGCAGGCCTCTGCCAGACATGGCTCTATTACACCCAAGAGTAGTGTCACTAGCACCAGGAAAACCACCTGCTCTGATGTCAGGCAGACTGCAGACTGCACAGAGTCTATTTTACAGTTGTAAATTGTGAGCTATTTAGCTCCACCCCCAACCCCCCACTTACCAGGTTATACATTCAACACAAGGCAAGGGGCAGAGCTGGGAAGAGAGTTGTGCTCTCTCTCAGATACCTGCTCTCACTTACAACCTCAGCAGACCAAGAGGCATCCTTCTTTACTGCTCTTATCCAGCCCAGTTAAGATTTCAGTCATCCCCTCTGTAAAGTGCTGACAAAGCCATCATTGCTGTGCCACCCAAATATCTGGCAAATAAGCACCTTCATGCTGAATGGTTATTGTTACTTGAATCTACATTTGGATTCCCTACAGCAGAATAAACTTCAGAAATTTAAGACCAGGACATTACCAAGCCACACCATGTGCCACAGACCCCTGTGCTGAGTCCAGGTCTCCTCTCCACAGGGTCATTCCAGAGACATCTCGGAGCTATCGTGATGCAAGCAAAAGAATATGCCTGACTCTCACATGAAGTGTAACAGCATCTGAATAGCTCACACTGAGATGTCTCTATCAGGAGCCAGCAACTTCAGGGACCCATGGCAAACTTGCTCTGTTTCAGACAAAACACCAGCTTCCTATTCAATGCCCAGTTTCTGCTCCTCAACTGCCCTAAAACAGGAACAGTTTAACAAAATTACCTACTTTTATACCACACTTTTAAAAGTGATCCTCAAAGCTCTTTGCAAAGGAGGAGCTGCTGCCTTCCTCAGTTTCTTTATCTCTGCAATGGTAAGAAAGGGGAGCTGGCCACTGCCACACAGCAGCCAAAAGCCAAAGCCAGGACACATTGTAGTCCCAGCCCAACCCTCTTTTCACCATCCTACACAGAGGCCCTGTTGTGGAAAGGTATCACAGCCCATCAAAACATTGGCCTAAAGCTTAGCAGACAGGGACCAGATTTTGGGACCAGACTTTAGTCCCAATGCTTTTTTTTTTTTTAAGCTTTTCTGTAAACACAAGCTCTACCTAGTTCATGCCCATTTCTGCTCTCATTGTGCAACTCGGTACTAAAACTAAAGGCTCTTAGGCAGAGAGAAACAATTTCCTACACAGCATTTATATGCACAAGAGTATAGATCAGGAACCCTATGTGAATTGGAGCTCATGAGCACTCCCATAAAGTGATCTGAGGTCTCAGTCAGGACTCTACCTGTAACACAGTCCTAAAAATGGCTCTTCACACATTCTCAAAGCATCCCTAATGTATGTAGCTCCAATACATTTCCTGATGCATTCTTGCACCTAATTGTGAGCAGCATGATTCAATAAACTGCATCACAACCATGGAAGTAATTTGCTTCAGACAGGAAAGAAATCACTGTTCCCCTGTACTATTTATATAGATAACAAGACTTGACCGAGCCAATTGTCACAAACAGCATAATACTGGAATCTAATTCCAGGTAACTCCAGCATGCACACCCTGCTATTGAGTCAGGAGTGCCTTGTTTCAGCTTAGTTTCATCCACTCTGAAACCTGATTTTACTCGAAGAATGAGGATGTCCTGCAGAGGAACTACCCAGAACAGACACTGCAATTTGAAGCCACTGTCTCAACCTTTTCAAGAGCGTATGAGACTTTACTCTAAATAGAAATGCTTTTTCTGACAGTTCTTCTAGCTGGAAGTACTTCCTATACAAAGGCTTGCTACTTCCCTAGACCAGCCTGTTTTCCTTCTATTCTGGACAGCGTGGAGAGAAATGCAACACACTACCAGGGCTGGATGACTACTGCCTTCTAGTCCCAGGTACGTCCACACAAGAGAGAATGCTCAGCAGAAGCAGAAGAGCCACAACAAAGAGCAGGTCAGGGAGAAGCTGAGGAGCAGAGAAATAAATTTCTCTCCTCTCCCTAGCAGTTGTTTCTAGAACAGGCTGTTCAGAGGGGTTGTGTAGTGTCCACCTTGGAAACATTGAGAACCCAACTGGACAGAGCAGTGAGCAGGTCTCCAGAGGTCCCTTCCAACTACAACTGTTGTGTGGTTCTGTGATCCACATGCAGACCCCTCTGTCCAAGCAGAGGTCCCTGACTACACCAGCTACAGAAACATTCACCCTGACTGCAAGCAAACTCTTCCTTCTGCTAATGCTGTTGATGAAAGCTTGTGTCTTCCCTGACCTTGAAGCTACGTTATCTGCTTTGGCTGCGAGAAGGCGATAATAGCTCCTGACAATGGCAAGAGTCAGCTCTGAGCCGGTGGAACAGGAAATCCCATTTCTCAAGCCCTTCAAAGCCTGCCAGCCTGCTTGGCACAGTTTCTCTCAGCAGCACTCAGTGAGATTACAGCACTAAAAATAACCCACACAGTAAGTTGTGCATTTAGAAGAAGAAAGGACTTGCCCTCAATGTGGGTTTCCCTTCCACTTGTGGCCTCAAGTATCCCCAGACAGTTGAACTGCTAGGGTTTTGTTCTCCAAATTAAACAGGAGCTGCAGCTGTTGAAGTGGTTTCAAATCAAATAAGAAGATTAAAGGGTACAACAAAGAGCTAAGATACTTTCCAGTTTTCAGACAAGTGTTCCTCTCCCCTCCCTGTTGTTTTCCATAATAAGAAACTCGGAGCTAAATCTGCTTCCTTACCAAAACACTCTGCCCTTCTATCATGAGCTCACGTACAATTGGTTGTATACAGCTGAAATGAAGCAAAGGTAGGTGGACCAGTCCTGCAGACTTCCATATGGAAGACAATCCCTGTGGGCATTCTGCTGCAGTATTTAAGAAAATGTCCAAGCCTGTTGGGTTAAATGCACTGTCCAAATCAGCAAGAAAAAAGGCATACCTCGTAACAGTAGGCACCAGAATTGGCACTACCTACAGGCCTTACACAAGCTTCGCTGTCTTGACAAACACTGATCTTTGCCTATGCCTACCTAGCATGAACCATTAAAGCTCAGTCATTTGTATCAGATGACTTTCATTAAAGCCAACCTGACTACTGATGAGATTTTCATGCATCACTTGCAAGGCTTGGACAATTTGCGTTAGTGCTCTCAAACACAACTGACTTCTTTCTCAGCCCCCAAACAGACTGTATGCTGACATGTGGCAATGAGAATTACCTTCATGACTACGGGCTCAGCTGCTCATTTGATGCATATACACAGTTTATTGCTTATATAGCACATGTCACGTACTGGCTCAATTAGTAACAGTTCACCTTGAGCACAACTACATTTTTCATGTATGCACGTATCTAAAAAAAGTTAATATCCACACGCATGCAGACAAACAGAAAACGCCAGCTAGAGTTTTACACGCTTGTCTTCAATTTACACTTGGAAGGTGATATGCTGCGTTGCTTTACCCAGAGGAAATCAGACAGATGAACATTAAACATAGTAAGTTTTTTAGGTACGGAGTCCAAGGGGCTGGGCTCTCCAAGAGAGCCAGAGAGCTGCAGAGCTCAGAACCACAGCAAATGAAGGACAGGTGTCACATCTCATGGCATCTCAGCAGCCATCACCTTATTAGGGGGTTTGGACAAGGACAACAGCCACCACCACACAGGCATACCAAAATCCTTTGCTGCATTTACTACTTGCCTTCAGATTTAAGCTACAAAATAGGAATGGTGTTTTGCAGAGAACAATTTAAATATAAACTCAATTTGCTCGGAAGCACAGTCCCTCCTATGCACTACAGATGCATCGTGTAGCTAGAGACTGTGTTATCTCATGGCCAAACAAGAAGGCAGAGTAAATGTGGGTAGGCCCTAAGCATGAGGCCCTTCACTTTGCAAACTCATTATTTGCTTCTTGTAGCTTTTGGAGACCATAATTATCAGTACTGGAGACCCTAATTATGAATACTACTGGAGACATAAAAAGATTGGATGAGTTTATGAACATTTCTAAAAACATAGGAAGAGATGAGAAACAGATACAGAAGCAGCATATACCTGCTGCCATACTGCTGTTAGATCCCGTTCCCCTGCATTACACTCCAGGCCTGCACATCCTTCCACTTTCAGAGCTGCAAATGATACACAGCTAGTTCCCCGTTCCAGGTTTCTATCTGGTTTCCAGTGTTAGAGAGACCAAATACTGCAGCACTTGTGATTCTCCTCATCTTCTGATCTTTGCTGGCTTCTCCACTCCCCTCATGCTTCTGCTCCTCCATCCCTGTTGGTTTTAGCAGGCCAATAAATCCCACAAAGACCTGAAAACCACTCTGGCTTTATCCTCGATTAAGAGTGTATTTTGTCTGAATAACATGGATGATATTGAAGCGACTGCACTCCTGTCCCTCTTTGCCCCTCCAGCACAAACACCATTGGGACCTCCAGCGCATCTGTGTCCCTCCTGCGTCCGCAGGGGATGCCATCTGCAGTGCAAGCCTTCGCACCCTACTACTGCAGCAGGTGCCAAGATGAACACCAACCCCCAGAGACGCTGCCTCCCAGAATCACAGCCTCTCAGGAAACGGTCTGCTACAGCTGTGAGTCCGGCACCTTGCTGAGACCTTACTGCTGCAGCGATGTCCTTGTGAGGCACCTCCTCTGTCACCCCTGCCTGGAAAACGTCAGAGCTTTATCAGTATCTGCACTACTCCAACACAGAGCTCCAGGGGCTGATGCACGCATCTGTGGAAGATGTCACGGGCCACAGCCATACCCACGACACCCCTAAAAGATGATAGCTACTGCGATGCTCCTAGCGTGTCCGAGGCACCCTTTCTTTTCCTACCCGTGTACACACCCTCCCAGCGCACTGCTAGTCACAAGACGGCCCACTGGGAGAGGGTGCTGCCCACAGGCCAGGGAAACAAACCCTTGGGGAGCAACTCCAGCTGCACCCCGCGGAGACCGGCTACAGCCTCGAGCGGTGGCCACAACAAGAAGGAGGTGGCGGGGTGGGGACCATTCCTCTTGCTTACTCCAGCAGGGCCTGCGAAAGGACACCACGCCTTGCCCTCGAGGGGTGGCGGCCGCCGGGGGCCCGCCTGTCACACCGGGCGGCTTCACAGGTCGCGCCGCCCCGTCCCCGCTCACAGCGCCGCCACCCTCGCCTCGCAGCAGCTGCCCCGCGCCGCCACCACGGAGCCTTCCAGACGGCGCCTCGCCTTCCACGTTCGGCCGGGGGAGAGCGCTGCCCCGGCCCGGCCCCGCCCGCCGACCGCCCCACTCTCTCCCGCGGGCCCTACCTGCTCCGCTCCGCTGGCCCTCCAGCGGGCCGGGGCCGGGGCCAGGGAGCTGCCGCCGCGCTGGCTGCCCGCCTCCCGCCGCCGGCGGCCGCTCGCCAACGGCCCCCGCACGCGCCGGGTAGGAGGGTCGCCAACGGCCGTGCCCAACGGCCGCCGCGCGCGCGGGGGCCTCCTCCCTCCCTCCCTCCGCGGGCGGCGCCCGCCCCCGGCTGCCCCCACGGGCGGGAGAGCCGGCCCGCCTCGGGGCAGCACCGTCGGCGCCTGCCCGCACCGGGACGCTGCCGGAGGCGGCTGGGCCGCGGCGAGCGCAGGGCCGCGGGGATGGGGCCGCAGACCCGCCCCGCGCTTGGGCCTGTCCCGTTCAGCCCAGCCGTGCGGGGAAGCAGCCGCAGAGGTCTCGGTTTATTCTTGGGCACCCACCAGCCGAACCGGCGAGCCCGAGAGGCGAACTGCCGGTAACCTGGAAGAAGTTAAAAATCCAGCGTAAAGGTGGGCACTCGCAAGCCGAGAGGGAGGCGTGACAAGCCAGCGGCCACGCGAACCGACCGACCAACCGGCGAGAAACCCCCCCAAACCCCACGCAAGCCAGGGACATACCTGATAAGCTTTTTCAAATGTATGGGACTGAGAGTGTTGCAGGCGGGGAGGGTGGAGAAATCCTTCCTATGCTACATCTGGAAGCAACGTGCGAAGCTCAGGTGAGCGACGAGAATGACAAGCAGCAACACTTTTTGGTTACAGTGGTTTCCATCCAGATCGGACCTAGGGGGTGCGTGATCACTCTGTAATTTGGATTAATCTTTTTCAACGTGTTACTGCAGAAAACCCGGCCCACGGGGTCGAGCCATCCTTGCTCTTTGCCCGCACGTGGCGTGCCTGTGCTGTGAGTAGCGCGCTGGGTGCAGCGCGCTGCGAGGAGACGACGCTAATGCCACGGCCGGGAGGACGCTGCCTTACGTGCCGGCCATCTTCAGGTCCTTCGGTGTAGAGAGCCGTGACAGGGTACTTACTGGGTCTGGCAGTGGCGAGAAGTTTATTTTCGTGGACATAAACAGGACACTCAGCAGCTAGTATCTTTACTGAATGAATTTATTGGTTTTTGAACTAAAGTTGCTCACAGTTATTTAACAAGGGATACATCAGATTTTTTTGTCCATTTTAAACCATTAAATAATGTCAGTTTGTGTCTGTATACGTGTGTGTGTGCGCGTGTGTCTTCAAAGTACAAAATAGGAAGGATAACAAGAGGTATTGCTTTCATTTATTCTTATATCTTGTGTAAGTAATCCCCTTCCTGCTTGTACCACATGGGTTTTGCTGATATAGGTATTTTTAAATTATTATTATTATTTTGTATTGAAATCCCAGCCTTTTGTAGAGGTACAATGTAACAGAAGCATCAAAATCTATACACAAGGGAAGAGAAAAGAGGGAAAAGAAGGACAGGGGTGATGGGAGGGGAGCTCGGAGGAGAAGTAGAGAGAGGGTGGAGGCAGGAAAGACAACGAAAGCAAAAGAGACTAATTTACAGCAATGTCATGCAATTAAAACTGCCCCCCTCTTCTGCACCCTTGCCTCCCCCCCTCCCCAGCCATCACCCCCTGGTGTCTGACATGCACACAGCAATACGAGAGAGAAAAGTTTAAGAATAGGGAAAATAAATAAATAAATAAAGCAAAAAATTAAATTAAATCCCTCCCATTTGGGGGAATGGGGAAACAGGGCAAAAGTCAAAGGTCTTTGCCCCAGTTGTGTCTTTAAAAATTCTTTTTAATCTTCAAACCTATGTACAAGTAAAACTGGTCCAAGAAGGGGAAAAATGATTAAAAAAACCAACAACGACAACAACAACAAAAAAGAACTCATCCAACATTATCATTAAAAAAAATAATCTTGCGATACAACATACACCCATAGGAACCCAACGAGCAGCAATCGAAGGTCATAAAAGAGCTGAACACTAATGCTAAGCCTACATTCTTAAAATCTCAGTCAAGAAGTACTTCTCACTGTGTTTTGTCTTCCACGCGTAAAACCACGTTTTTTTTGTTTAACCTTTGAGCTTGGGCCAGAATAAGTTACACTTGGTCACATAACTCTTAAGGAGGAGGAAAAAAGGTGGTGATTCTTCTTTCTCAGAGTCACGAGATGAACACTTATGGGGTTTCTGTGTCTTTTTTCCCCCTCCTCCCCAAAATAAATAAGAATCAATGTTGCCTCTACACAGTTATTAAACAGAAGATATATCTAACAGCTTATTTTTTTAAATATATATATATGTATATATAAATAACCAAGACCTAATAACTGAAACACAAAAAAAAAAAAGTCCCCATCCACCCAATCCCACCCTCCTCCCCTTCAAAACAAAACAAAAAAAAACAAAACGAAAAACTTTATAAAAATATCTTGCAGTAATTTTTAAAGTTTACAGTAGCTTTGTGATTAAGTCTCCCATTGCCCTGACTCCACCTTGTCTTGCTCTGATGAACTAAGTGCCAGTGATTTGCACACACACACACAGAGGAAATAAAACCCAAGATAAGTCTCTTTTCTTCCTCTTCTTCATCTTTTTTTTTTCCTTTTTTTTTCTGTTTTTCTTTTTTTTTTAGAAAAAAATCACCCACGCCAACAAATGAAACCAGTAACTTAAAGAAATAATAATACTGATATCAATGCAGCACTAGCAACACAACAATTGCCTCTAAATGCAGGGTGTGGTGGAGGATCCAGCTGGTCGAAGAAGGTCCCAGCACGGTGGCACAGTGGCAGGGAGTTGACAGGTGGGGAGGAAGGTGTCGAAGGAGGAGCAGCAGTAGCAGCAGCGGCAACTGTGCCTGGTGGCAGGAGAGACAGTCCTTGGCAGAGTCTTGTCCCTCTTCTTTGCTACCAGAAGTTGCCTTTTCCCTAAGTTTTAATGTTTTATTTGTATGTGTTTATTCATTGAACCCCCTCTCCCTCCTAAGTTTACTCCTTTCCCCTTCCAGCAGGTCAAAAAGCAAAATGATACAGTATAAAAAAACCAATTATTTTGCATATATATGTATGTATGTATATTTATAGATAAATATACACACATATATACATGTATATATAAAAAAAGGGGGCAAAAGAAAAGGAAAAGGTGGTGGGGAGAAAAAGAAGGTTAAGAAAATCCCGTGATGAAGCTCCCCAATATTGTCTTGGTTCAACGCTTAGTTTTGAGTTGCTCCTGGCTGGTTTCTGATGAGAATGCGCTCTGGATTCATGAAACACTGTGCTCCCGCTACACCCGTCTCCTTCCCCGCACCCTCCCCCTCCGGGCTGAGTTCACCTGTGTGGACAGAAGTTGCCAAGGGTAAAGGTTTCACTTCAACAATTTGCAACCTCCTTTCAGCCCAGACTCTGCAATCCCGTAACTGAGCAGATGTCTCTTGTGGAGCACCAAAAAAGAAAAAGAGGTGGGGGGGGGGGGAGGAAAAAAGGCGTGCATTGGGGAGGTGTTTGGGGAGAAGTGGGGAGAAACCCACTTCCTGAAGGGAGAGGGGAGGCTGGGAACCTCAAACAGGACTGGTCCTTGGACAGTCTACATCGGTTGCCTTCCGTCAACAAGTGTCCGCAGAGCACAGAAGGTGAAGTCGTGGCTGACATGTTAACTTTTCGGGATAATTCCTGGTAGCAGAGCGGAAACAAGTGGTGTCGTCAGAAACACAGAGAGAGCATGAACAGAACAAGAAACAAAACAAAAGGAAACAAAAAATAATAGTAATAATAAAAAACCCAAAAATCAGGAAGGAGAAAAAAAGCAAAACATTCAAAAAAAGGGAGGAAAAAAAACCAATCGAAAAAACCACAACCCAAGATCTGGTGAACTGGGTTTGTCATCTGTGCTACCTTTTCTTTTCTTTCTTTTCTTTTCATTTCATTCTTTCATTCGTTTGTTTTTGTGTTTGTTTCTGAGATATATATTATATATCATATATAAATATATATATGTATATATATACAGTCATTCCTTCATACAAAATTTGTCTATAGACAGTTTTGTACTGTTGTGGCAAGTATATACATCCTTCTAGTTTAGAGGCTAGCTTGCTAAGGAATATTCTTTCATTCTTTCTTGCTTTTTTGTTTTTGTTTTTTTCTTTTCTAAGTTATTTAATTTTTTATGTGTTTATTTAAGGTTGGTCTTGTAGGCCGACTGATGAGACCATCTTTGCCTTGTCTTTGCCAGCAGGGTACTTATTGTCTCCTCTAGACCCATAGTCATTAGAACCGGAATCGCTCCGCTTGCTGTTTGCGCTATGCTTGGTTGGCGTGCCGGGGGGATGGCTCACCTGCCCGTTCTTCTCGTCTGAAAAAAGTTGTTTAATTACGTCAAAGAAGTTACTCAATGGGCTGCCTGGGTACACAAAACAGAGGAGACAAAAAAAGAAAGAAAGAAAGAAGGAAAAAAAAAAAACGAGAGGGAAAGAGAGAGAAAAAGAGGAGAGAGAGAGAGAACAAACAAACAAATGAACAATGGGGTTTTTAACGAGAAGAACATGATGAGGAGATCCAGAGCCACGTGCGTGGGGGTGTGTGGGGGATGAAGACAATGAGCAGGAAGAGGAAGAGTGTTTAGGATAGGACACCTACAGAAATAAAGAGGCTGGGAGCGTAAAGCACCTAGGGGTGAGGTCCTAGTTTTCTCCTGAGTGGGGGAGCATTGCTGTCCCACCTAGCAGGAGGACACAGTACCGTGTGGCTGAAATAGTTCAGTCTATTACTTGGAGTCACTTGGCCACTCTGCACTGGAACGTCAGTGAATGTAATGCTGGATACAGGCAAATCCCATCTTATTGCTGCTGTTACAAACATGGGGCATTTGTATGTGGTTGCCAATTGATGCTTTGTTTTGCAGCCTTGCTAAGCTCTCTGGCTACACTGGGCATTAGGCTTTCTTTGCTTGCATTTTATTTCTTCCTGAGTATCTCCTTGCGCACCTTTCGGTCACTAAGCCTGAAGCACCTGAGTGCTCCAAGGGAAACCACATTTGAAAAATGAACTACAGCCGACATGAGTATTGCCATCTGCACGTGTGGTTTGTGGCTTGTACTTGCAAGCTTCTCAGCATCATCAGATCCTTCTTACAACAGGTACCTGGAAATGAAGATGCTGAATGCATTGTGGAAGCAGGCTGTCATGCATCTAACTATTTCTGGGACCTACCAGGGTCAAGAACTACTTCCTCATTGTCCTGAATTTGTATTCTCTCTACAATGCAGCCTCCCTGACACTGGCATTCACTCCAGCGGAGTTAGGAGCCAGAGAGGGGTGTAGGATTGCGCGCTAGTAGAACAGGTATTTCGTTAAGCCAGCCACTAGAGCAGGCTGCAGTATTAACATAGGTTGGGCACTGTGCACATCAATACAATTTTTCATGTCATTTGGACCTCCAGGCAGCAGGGTTGTATGCTGTTAATCTAGTCCTCTGTGAGAGGATGTATGGAAGGCCATACCTGACGAAAGGCTCTGGGGTGCTACCGAGGGAAAGGGACAGGCTACTATTGGAAAGGTAGCCTTTTGGGGGCATTTCTAGTCCTTTTTAGTTTTCTTGGATTGGGGGATTAATCCTGATCAGACATAGGAATGGTCACATTAAATTCTCTAAACATAGATATTGAAGGTGTTTTTTATCTAACATACATCATGGAGGTGAGGCCTGTTCATGATCATTAAAAGCCCATGATGCTTTTCTCAATATTGGGACTGTTGGCTCCATTGTTTTAACAAATTCAAATCATTTATGTCCCACCTAAGTAATTTCATTCTCCAGCTCCCAGAAGGAAACGGGCTCCCTTGTATCTGCCTTCCAATGCGGTGGTGCGCGGTGAAGAGTGGAACCTTTCGTCCCTGAGATGGGAACATTCAGTCGAGACCAAAGGAGTTTCTTCACAGAAGAGATTACCATTTATCCACAGTTGGTGGACACTGGCGGCTTGGTAATGTATTTCCCTTCACTTTCATTACAAACATAAGCAAACCAGTTACTACAGCAGGCAAGTGCTTTCTGTGCATGGTAACTTGTCTGAAGAGCTTGTTGAGTGCTTTCTTATTCTCTAATGATAAATGCTAGACAGACATCAACTGCTCTTCTACAAAGAAAGAGGAAATACATAGTATTTGTGCCCTGCAAAACTGAATGTGTTATTCTTTTTTTCCCTGCCCTGTGCTAACCAGGTAGCTGCTGCTTTCCTCTGCATGTTATCAGGCATTGAGAAATATGAAATGGTTGGCCTATACAGTGAAAGATCTCAATCTTATTAATCTAATTCATTCCTTGTCTTCCTTTGTTGCTTTGTGGTTAACTTACTGCTGGCCCTGGTTCTGTCTGTGCATTCAGCTACACCGAGGCCACAAGGAAATGGCTGTTAGCTTCTGGAAGGGCATCATTCACCTCACTGACTGAAGCCTTAGTGATGGGCCCAAATAAACAGCCAGGCAACACATATCTCAATTTCTGGCTTAGAAGAGAAGGGCTATCCAGCTTTCAGTTGTTTCGAGGTCAGACTTCCATGAGCTCCACCTGCTTCCTTCCACATGCATGCAAATGCTTTGGAAGGGGGATATCTGTTCCACATCTATGACTTCTATTTCAGAGATTTCCCTAAGCCTCCCTAAAACTGTTTTAGGTTTGTGGGTGCATGCTCTGCTCTGACTCATTTCTATCTGCTCAGACTATTTCTACTTCTTTTAGGAGGATACTCTTTTTCAATGAAAAGAAAGAAAAAAAGAAAGCAAACACTCAGCCTTGAATGCAGGAATGTGGACAGATCTGGTTCTTATGTGGCTTTGGACCCCTCATCTTCATAAGCAAATGGAGTCAGCAGAGAGAATGAAAAAGAGCACTGAAAAAAATGCTGGAGAGGGAAAGACTGCTAGGCTGGGAGAAAAGGGGAGGGGAATATCTCTAGTTATTCAGCTGAGCAGTTTATTCAACAAGCTTAGAGGGAAAGAAGAGGGCAGAGTAAGCAGGGCCCTGCAGGAATCAGGGAAGTTTTTTGTTTTCACGTAAACAAGAACAGTAGACAAAGTACGACTTGCAAGAATGGAGCAATAAAACATTTTTAAAAATTATATTTATATATCTTGTATTTGCTGAGTCCTGATACAGGATTTTTAACCATCCTATTAAAATATGCAGCCTCTTGTTTCATCCACCCTTTCTCCTCCCCATGCCCTACCGGCTTTCAATTGCCTGGAGATTTATTGCAGCAAAAGTATTTAACAGTTTGCTTTTCTTTGCCTGTATCAGTACTGGATTCCTTACAATCAGCATTTCCAGGTAAAATTTTAATGGGAGGTAAGAAATCCTTAGGGATGTTTAAAGAGAGCTACTGAAAAATAAAATAGGCCATTTCACTAACCCTTTCACTCCTTTGCCTTTTGTAGTATGTGGACTCATAATTATATACTAGGTAATAATGCTCTCCTGTCCTGCAGTCAAGAAAGAATTGATCCTACACCAAGCAATACAGACAATCACTGCACTGATGTTGTCTACCTGACAGCTTGTCAGCCCACTCTTGGGCTGGTCTAGACATTGGTCTTTGGATAGACAAAGAGTCCTCACATTTTTCTCTGGAGATCATGTAAACATGGGTCAGCTACGCTGGAAGCATGAAAATGGTGAGTGGTGTTGCTCCTCTTAGTTCTCAGTTCCCTTTGGGCTTATACATCCAGTAAAACAAGACTTGAAAATGCAGGTGGTGATAGATTACAATAGCTTTTTCAGCAATCTTCCACTCCTAGCACTCAGTGCAAAAAGTGTCATAGGCTCTTACACCTCTAAGTCGACCTGGGGGCCTCAAAAAGGCTACCTGTCTTATTTCAGAAAGGGAGGTGACATCCCATTTCCTCTGGACAGGGATGAAGGTTTGGCTCACTGATTCTTCAAAAGGTGTTTCATACATCTGTAACTAAGGTCTTCTTTCCCCTTGAGAGCAAATGTTCATCAACACAGAGAAAAGAAGGCGTGAAGGGTAGCAAGGGTAAGAAACCGTGAGAAGGATCAGAGGCAGGTGGGGAGGTTCAAAGCATTAGTTTTACATCTATTAGGAGGAGATGGATATGTGCATTTTTGACCAAGGAGCTGTATGCTGCAGGGTAGGGAAGGGGAAGGGGTTTGAAAACAAGCACTGAAGCTTATGAAAGGGTCATGTATTGAAGGCATGATAGAGAACTATAGTTATGGAGAAGGCACGGGTTTGTGGCACCTGTGTGCAGCACCGTCACAGTGAAATATTACAGAAGTCAAAACTGTGAATTCATTTGAATACGACAGGCACTAAAAGGAAGAAACAGGGCTGGAGACAGACACAAAAATGTAAAAGGAAGTGGGGCAGGTGGCTTGTATGAACCCTCACAGTATTTCATCTGCTGTTCTTGGGAAGTCAGTCTGACATTGACCTAGCCCCAGTGGTGTCACAGGTTTGAGAAGCAAAGTGGAAGTGGAGCACCCAGATAAGAGAGGAAAGAGAAAATGAGGTGATTCACTCCAGGCACCAGAAGAGACACCAGGAAAGGATGCACCTTGCAAAGACTCTGCTCTGACCTTGCCAAAACTCTGCCCTGACCTTGCCAAGAACCTTGGAGTCCTCCACAGAAAACAACAGGAGGTGGTGAACAAGCAGCTTCAGGACAAGCCTGGAGGCTTCAGTCACTGATTAGAGCCTGCTGTTTTGTAACATTTTAAGACAGTCAGATAAGGACTTGGCCCTCTTTTCATTGAAGCAAATAGCAACATTCCTATTGACCTAATGGAAGCAAAGCCTGAGAACTTCCTTCTGTGAAACTGTCTCTCTCAAGTCTATGTATTTTTAATGCAGTAATCCTTGTGGTGCTGAACACAAAGTTGCACAAAACAAATATGCCATCTGTGGGACTATCCTCTGCCTTTTCCTTTCTGTATAGCCTGAGAAGTTTTGGGTTTCTTCGTTTTAGCTTAGGCTTTGGGAGAAAGTGAATGGGAAAAGATAGGTCTCCACTGGAAACAGAGACACCGTTTGTCAACCTGACTTCCCATATTCCTTCCCTTGTTGCTTTCACATCCTTTCTGTCTTATGCATGCCTCTGCTACTGAGGTGTTCTTCCCATACTCATGCCTTTCTCTTTATCCCTTGTCTTTTTCATCCCTAGCTTGCTCTGTGTTTCAATAGCAGCTGTGATCATGTAGCAAAAATCCAACTCCTTTCATGTAAAGCATTGAAACACTCTCTTGATTGTGGGAGCAGCTTGGAACACCTGGCATTTGTTTTCAAGAGTGACCGTTAGAATTTGTTGTGCTGCATGTTTGCCAAGCCTTTGAAGAACTAGTTTCACAAGGTCAGGTTGGAGGATGGCCTTGTGTAGGCCTGGGAAGATGTGGCTGAAGACAGTCACGAGTATGTCTATGGAATGTTTTCATGTTTAACTGTTCTGAGGACTGGCAAACATCCCAGCTGGGCCAGATATGCCCTCCTATGTTAGTAGTATTGGCTGTATGCTGTTAGTACTTTCTAGATCTTTGTTGAAACATATATAAGTTGGATTCTTTTGTGAAATAAAGGGAATCTTGCACAGAGAGCTTGAGCGCTTGATTGAGTCTCCGCACTTGATGGGTTATAATCCATTCCTTTTCAAACCCATTTGCTACTCTGACAGAGTTCTAGCCCTCTTTGTGAAGACTAGGCATTTTTTGCCTGTTTGCTGGGTTTCTGTTGGCAGAGTCCCTTCTGCCTTTGAAAACAGAAGACTTAAAATATAGAACCCACTCCAACAGTTTATGCAGTGAAAGGAATGACAGAAAGATAAAAGTGGCCTGTTCCTCTTTGTTTAGCTGTAATATCATGTAGGGGTCTTCCTCCAGACTAAAGAACCTCTAATCTAGGCATTGTACAAATACAAATCAGAGAGATGCCTCAACAAGCTCGCTGACTACTGAAGAAGGCTACAGAAAGATATTTTTTGCTCCTTTAACAGTTGGCTTCCCTCTAGACTGGAGAAGAGTGACAGGCCATTGCGATGTCTTGCTGGAGGACATCACACAGAACTTCCTCCTAGTCTCTGAACCCATCCTAGGCTACTTGAAGTGAGATGAAGAAACTGCAGAAATCCCAAGACAGGTAATTGTCTAAAATGATAGGAAGTCAGAAAAGGATTTCAAGAGATGTGGATGTGGGTTTTACTGGATTTATAAATTGTCACAGCAGATTGAGCAGAACAAGTATTCCCATTTATTTTTTCCCCAGTTAGTTATGTAATGGAACAGTTGTTTTGATTTTGTTTCAGTTTAGGACTAGAAAATGGAGACAGACAGTCCACAGCACAACTCCAGTTTCTTAGCAGGACACCTGAATTGCAACTGGGAAAGGTGACTTCCACAGGTAACAACGGAGCTTATTTTCCAGAGTCCTTAGACTCTGCCAGTAAAAATGCCAACTGAAAACAGTGTTTGCAGAAACAAACTGCTGGTAGGAGCTACTCAGATTATCACACACTGTTAGCACAGGTGTCCATGCTACCAGCAGAAGGTGGGAACTTTCAGTTGCTACATACCTGGGCAAATCTGAACAACCAACCTGACATTTAAATGCTCTATAACCCATCCTTGTTCTTACTCCCCTAAAACATTCCGTCTCCTCTGCAGGAGGGTGGCCCAATATTTGTGGCTAGCTGGATGCATCCAGATGGCCGTTCTGCCTCCATCTTGCACGTTTTTTCTCTCTCTCATACACGCAGATTGAAGCTGAGCTCCAGTTCAGCCTCTCTTGTCACAGACAACATAACTGAGACAGGTAGCTCTTGGGCAATGAGTTAGGGAATGGTGAACACAGGCAGCAAAGACCCAAATAGATGAGGCATATTTCCTTGCTGCTACCTTCTGCAGAGCTAAGGCATGCGTAATTAATCAGAAAACAAACATGTCCCTTACTGATGAATAGCTCTGGCCAATCTAGCACCATCACGTAACATTCAAAAAAGCAGACATGATGACAGAGAGGAGGGAATTGTACATTCGTTTGGACAGCTGGTGGCACTGAAAGAGCAGACAAGGATAGTGGTGGGATGAAGAGATGCCAGATTCTGTTGTGGAATCATGCTGTTCTGGCAAATTGGCTGGTAGAGGACTCAGCCCAAGAATTCTGCCTGTCCTTTTACAGAGATCTGCCTGCTCAAGTGCGTGCTGAGAGGGGAAGCTGACGACCCACACTTGTAAAGCCACAGCAGATGCTGATAGTATTGCTGCTACCCATTCTCTTAGTGACTTCTGCTGCTTCATTCAAATTTTTTGTCTATAAAAATGTCCAAAATGTATTGGCACTTAATAATATGATTTTGTCCTTTCCCGCCAGATGGATCTTCAAGTATGATCTTATGGGTTTTAAGTTCTCTGACCTGTTCCTAAGGAGAGAAATGAGCTGTGTATGCTGGTGAGATGTTGCCTCCTCATTTCCTCTGAATCAGTCCCTTAAAAATATGATTTAATCTTCTGGGGAGGCTGTCTCAAATTTAGCTTAGTACAGAAAGCAAATATTCACATGGAGTATCCTGAAGCACTGCCTGCCATAAATAAAGTACTGTGATCTTAATTAAGAGAGCAATACCTATGTTTTTTGTATTAAATATTATTACAGAGAAAAAGACTTTGTATTGGACAGTAAAAATCCAGCCATAGCTGTCAAAACAGGCCCTGACATGTACCAAATAGTTCAATGCATCTGGCTTCATCTTTAGTGCCAAGTTGCCATTTTTGTTGCTACCTTCTTTTACGGTGCAAAAAACATGAGTCATGAATTGGAAAAGAAACGTCTCCCCAGCACAACACTAGAATGAAGAGGTATGACTACAGTGTTTGGGGAGTCAGCCATCCATTTGGACAGCAAAGGATAACTAGTAGAAGGGGCATGGACAACTGGGAAACCTGGCTTGAACTCTTTGGAAAATCTGACTTACATTACTTATCATGATCCACCTATTTTGAATGAATATGTGATCTCTCAGGTGGGTCTTCTTCCTTTTATCTCTCATTTGGGTCAATTTAGACAGAATAATCAGCCATGCTCAGAAAGACCAGTAGCCAGCACATTTTTCAGAAATGCTAGTTCTTGTTCTGACTACGTCACAGTGTAATGGTGGTAAGAAGAGCCTTTCAGCTGGGAGGACAGCATACTTTTTTTCTGCAGGTTTCAGCATCAGTGTTTCTGCCATCAATGACCACTTTATGAATGCAAATCACCAACCTGCTCTTCCATCAAATAGCTACTTTGTGAGAAGCAGGATTACTCTAATTAATGCCAATATAGATCAGGATCATTTCCAAGAGCACCAAATCCAGATATTTACTGCTGCTAGTAACACCGTCTCTAATTAGCACTTACAAAGCTGCATGCTGCAACTGAACCCCAAATGTGATGTAACCAGTTGTAAACTACAAAATGTCTCCTCATTTCTCAAGTAGCTTGGGATGCTATTGACATGGGCTTGCGTCTGTATGAATCAAACTGTGATTGCAAGGAGCTACTAAGAGAAGCCTTTACTGTAGTGCAATTGCTCTGTGTGTGCACAGAGGATTGACTGGCCATGGGGGACAAGGTTAGATGGCTCTGAATAGGAAGCTATGTCAACTCCTAAACACCTGAAGCAAGAGATTCAAGTGAGGTACATTGGAAAGATATGAAAGGCAAGTGGATTTGCTATGCTTCTGCTTTGATCACATCATTTTGGTGACAGCCACTGGTACACACAAGGATCTGTGAAGCTTTTTATTTAACTCTGGTGCCAGGAATCACGGTTTCAAATTGCAAGAGGCAACACAGGATATTTAAGAATAAACATGAGGTCTTCTGGCCAGCCTGTTGTCACAGGGTTATGGCCTAAGACTTTGCAGGAACGTATGTTTGTGCAGAACGCTAGCATGATTTGACTGGAGCTGCACTAGTTATACATACTAATCTTTTCCTTCTCTTATCATCACCCAGTTCCATGGAACTGCCACTGATATAATCAAAGACTTTCCTGAGAGTCACGAGGGATGGAAAACAACAAGCAAAGATCACTGTGGAAATAAAATTCAGCCCCAGACAGCTACAGTGTGGAGACTGGAAAGTTTACAGGCTCCCTGGTGTTTCTCAGAAGGTAAGGTCAAGAATAGGCAGGCTTTTCAGAGCTTTCTGCCAGCAGCCAGCACCTTGGAGAAACATACTACGGACTCCAAAAAACTGGGGATGGCTGGGAAGGAAGGGGAGCTATCCAAGGCTATACACCAGCTTTACTACTGAGTCAACCACCCAAAGAAATTCTCAGCTCTCTATTAAAAGACTTAAAGTCATTAAAGTTTGTAAAGACAGACTCTTTTCTGAACAAGGACTACCGAAATGGCACCGTGGGCTTCTGTATGTTGTATATCAACGGGTCCAGACCCAATAGACCTAATCTACAATGATACTTGCTTTCTAATTTCCAGCTTTGTGGTTGAAGCTGCAGGGCTTTCCAGTTTCTATATTATCTTGATTATTTTTTTTTTAATGTAAAGGCTCTGCAGAACCTATTAGAACCTGATTGTGAATTATACAACCTATTCTTCGGTAAGATAGACGTAAATACCAGATTAGATGGTAGTAAACAGTTCTCTCAATCCTGCCTCAAAAGAAACAGAATCCAGCTTGTTCTCTTACAGCTGTGTTGATTTTATAAGGCTTAACAGCAGCACATTAAAGTGGCAAAGCTTATTTGTCACTAAACTGATTTGGCTCTGAATACACACAAGGAATAGATCAGCTAAGTCAGAAGGTATCACTCCTATAGGCAGTTTTCAGGTTACAGCTGCATTTTAAATGTAAAGGTTTTAATTTTTACAAGGTAAATTTAAATCTTATGAACAGATATGAAAGACTTCATGGAAAACAGTTCAGTCTTTCTGACAACAGATGTGCCCATTGACCTGCTGGAATGGGTGGAAACATGAAATAAAATATTCCACCCCAATGTGCATTTCAACTTTATTATAAGCCAAATTATTTTCTTCAATTGTGAAGTATAAGAGTTGGCAGCAGTTTTCTAGTGTGCACAGGTAGGGTTGATACAGCAGCTGTTACATCATTTGGCTATTGGTAGCTCCTATGACATACCTCTGCTGTTCAACATTAACTTGTTTTTCAATGCCAATGGCTATATGCAAAATCACTTCTCAGACTGACAATCACTGCGAGCAGAAGATGAGACAACATTTAAAGGACTAAACAAATTTGCCTTGGTGTTAATTACAACATTCAATGGTTTATAGTGGGTGAAAAGATATTCCTCATTCCCACCAGAGCTTTCACATGGCTGAGCCAGGCATAAAGCATCTGATTAGCTCTTCCTGCTCCAGTGTTAACTCTTTTGTGCTCACTCTCAGAATATAGAACAATGATGAAGTAAAAAACCCCACATAGTATAGTTTTTCTTACACTATTTGTTGTTACTAGATGAACATTGTATCAACTTCACAGGGGATTCCCTGTCCTCAGAGTCATAGAGGACAGTTTGCCAATAATAGGCTAAACGCTGGCTAAATTCTGGCATCATTCCCTCTCACTCCCCTGTCTAAATTGTGGGTGAGCTCTTCTGCACATGAAATAGCTCTTCACTCATATAAGAGGGTAGAATTCAGCATGGTGCAGTCACCACTGCTTATGTTGTGTGTGAGCACACCCACAGGAATATGATTTAAAGGAAGCAGCTCCATTAAACTCCGATAACCCATCCATTCTCTTCTCTGGATATATGTGTTCTGTCTGTGCTGTAGCTGCCACAAAATAGTCTCCTTGCTGGCCTTCACTGTGTCCTCTTTGTCCCTGGTTGGATTGATGCTGACACTGCGACAGCTGGAGGGCCTGCCTGAACTGGGAGTGAGCAGTAATGCTCTCTATCTAGAGAACGCACAGTACTGGCTGGTTATCCGTATAGCTCGACTTGCAAGCAATCAGTCGCATCAGCATTTCAGTATTTTCATATGATGTGAATGCCAGATCCAGGGAAAAAACAAAGGCTTGAGGGAGACGAGGGATTTTCTGTCTGATGCCTTCAAGAAGAAGCTGGAGGTCTGCCTACAACTTAAATGAGTCTTCATGAGGAGATCGGAACTGGTGTAACCCAGAAAACTCAAATAAGAAATCAAATAAGCTCCTTTCAGAGCAAAGGAAAAACTCCCACCAGCAAAGCTCCAACTAAGGGAAAGAGATCATCTGAAATACAGGAAACAGGCCAAATTCTGCCTCAGTCACACATCCATAAAACTAATTATCTCCACCAGGACAACCTTCCTTTGTTGTCACAGACTCCACAACAACTCCAGAATAACTTTCCTCAGTTTATGAAGAGATGATGCAGGAGTCACAGGTCCAGCTGGAGAGCAGTACTAGCTCAGTGATCACTTCCCTTTCACAGAGATACTTAAATTCAACCTAGATACCAGGATGGAAATCTACAGACAACAGAGTTCTCTTGTACCAAACCTTTCTGTACAAGATATAAGTAATAAGACAAAAACCTCTCCTAGTATTTGGGTATTTCCACTATTGTATTTGGAGGAGTCAGTAGGGCCACAAGTAATGAAAGAAAGAATACAGTCCATGTGTGGATAGAGGGGAGGGAATGCAAGGGACAAGTTAACCAAAATTCATGGAATCCCAAGCAAGTTGAGCTGCAAGTTTTGCAGGAAACTCTTTTTTTCCCCTCTCATTCCTAGCAAAATTCTGAATATCCAGTAGGTTCACTACTCCTCCACCTAGAGTCACAACATCCTTCCCCAAGACCAGACTGGAACTATGACAATTTACACTTGCTAAGTATCTGACAGATAATATGCAATGTGTCTTATGGAAGATTTAAAAGTGTCTTATCCTAAGGAATTCTGGGGAAGAAGAGAGTGGATGCAAAATGGAATTAAATAACATTGCAATCCTGTCTCAATAAATAGCAGGAAACCAACGGAGACAGCAGCTAGCAGGGCAGCTTTCAGCTTCACTGCATAAAAGGAAGTGAAGAATCATGAATCAAAGGCAGCAAGTAAATGAAAGAGAAAAAAAAAAAACAGGAAAGAAAAAGAAAAGCACTGGCCTGGGTTACAGTGAGGGAGGGAATCTCAAGTGCAACACCACACACTTGTGCTATGAAGGGGAAAGCTGTGGTGGAGCCTGTGCATCTGTGCATGGATGGGGAGGAACAGAATAAGGGATATGTGCTTGTGTCCACCAGGTAAGTGAAAGACATACTGGGTTGTTACGGGATGGGTAGTCTTGAAAAGAGCATGGGAGAGCAGGGATAGGGAAGGGGAACAGGTGGAGGGGACAGGACGGCGCATTATTGTGTTGCTCAGCAGGGGCTGGGGAAGGAGAAAAGGCAGAAGGGAAGGAAGTTCTTACCACATTTGGAAAGTCTGCCAGTCATCAACTCCATACAGTTAGTGGTGTCTGGATCATAGAACGGAAAGAGGAGGGAGGGAGGGAAAAACATAAAAAAAGGTTTCCATACCTCTGTGCATAAAGTAGTAACTTAGCACATTATTACCTGAAGCAGGAAACATATACACATCTTGGTCTTTACACAACCCAGGCAAAATTCTGCCACCCACTGTATGCCAGTGCAAATTTGGCCCTGTGACTGAGCGTGGATGCTGTTTCAGTCCCGCTGCTTCAACTCACCTCTTTGTTATACCTATAGGTATTTATGAAATGTGGGAAATACCCTGCCAGCACATTAGCAAACTAAAAGCCTTGAATACGTTGTTTCACCTGGCCAACTTTGCAAATTAGCCTGCAACAGCCAGGAAATGTCCAGCCACCTGATCTATGTACATCAAAAACTTGTAGAGCGGGAGGAAATGCAGCACTGTGCTACTGGACATGGAATGAGAAGGCTACTTAGACAGCTCAAAAACATCTTTTAGACTCCAAAGGATAATATCCAAGTTCTCAACATAACTCTGCCTCTCTCATTCACGTGTAGTCTCTTACTCCTTTTGATTTCAAAGTCACTATTTGCAGGCAATAGAATTACTTCTGGGAAGGGTGGCAGAATCTGGCCCTAAGACGTAACTGTCCACTTTATGTATAGCTCCCATTGCCACAGCCTCTGAGTGCTTCTTACTCAGGTGCAATAAGCAGAAGGAGCTCTACATGTCAGCTTCAAAGGAGAAACGACCAGCCCAGCTGGACACTTCCATGTGGACCCTTCTGGCAAGCCAGATCTGCTGCTGTCAGCCAGGATTCCTTTGCATTTGGGATCTAAATTGTTGTGTCCGTGAATGCTGGGCAATGTGGAGTACTCACTGCTGAGCAAGTGGCTAACAGTTAAAGCACTCAGTTCAGTCTCAGACCTCCTCTTGCCTGGCCTCTCAATGAACACTTGTGTATTCAAGAAATAGGTTTCTTGGAAACATGCACACATATGCTGAAATCCCTAACTGCTAGGAAGCTCTAACTACTCCCTGTCTGCTGAAAAGTCTGCAGGATAGAGGGAAGGATAATTTCTTGGCATTCCTCCCCTTAAATACCGAGAAAAGTAATTTCAAAAAAGGGGGAAGGGGTGCTGGATATGCTTGGGTAAGCTGAATCCATGCTAGAAGAGCATGTATATCTATGTTTTCTGATGCAGCCAGGCCTGTGCTACACAGATCATCTGGGAAAGCATGGAGGAGAGAGGGCAGGTGCTTGGTCCAATAGCACTGGCCAAAGGATCTAAGCAGCAGTTTTATGCTCTCTATCCCCAAGGTTAGAGGTGGGCTGGCAGAGGTCAGTGGGAGATGATACCCGTGGAAGGTCTCTCAGAAAGGCACAAGATTGAGAGAAAGGGGAAAAAGGGAGGAATTGAAGGAGAACAGCGCATTCAAGAACTGGAACAAGGTATCAGAGGTGTCGGAGAGGCCAGTAGTTTTGAAATTCTTTAGCTAGTCTGAGTGAAGGCAGATTAAGCTCCCAAAATACATTTCTCCCTGAAGATGCCTAACAGGTTTAAGAAGTGCCTACAGCTGCTGACTGAGCCAATGAACAGAAGTCACAGTCATGAGTTTGTATCCTTTTTTTTTGTTTAATAACTTGGAGAAGTTTGTTGTCTCATGTCTTTTAGTGGTTTCTGTCCAGCCCTTTCTGAGTCAACTACACCTTGTTGTAAAGCAGTGTAATACAGACCTATACTGGTAGAGCTCAGAGCATTCACACAATCATTAGTAGAACTTAAGCTTTGAAAAAACACATAGGAGCAAGGAAAGTCTCAAATATGACTGAAAGATTGTTTCTGACTCCCACCTCCAACACCTGGAGTTCTCCCCTCAAGTGTATCCAGACTGACTGGCCACACAGTAACTAGCAGTCTGGAAACAAAAAAGGTAGTATTTGGATAATGTCAGAGTAGGTAAACATTGTGGCTGGTTTACTAAGATTCTCCTAAAATTGGTATTTCTGTTTCCTTGTTATCTTTAACAAATTAAAAATAATCATGTCTCCTTAAGTTAGTACTTTGGAATACTGTCTTTTTTTCTAAGTCACTTGCAGTCAGCATGGCTCTTTTCAGTATTTCATTTAAAGCTAATTGTGTAAAAGGTCTACATACGTTAATCATGTGATTAGAATACAAACTGACAACAGGAAAAAGGATTGCAACACAGGCTTTTTGACAGCATAACATCTTGGGCTCTGTGCCCCATTTTGTTCCTAAAAACCCTAAATTTGCAGGTTATAGAAATGGTTTTGATGGATAGGGAAAAACACAAAGCCTTTTTTGAAATAGAAGACCATGGAAAAATACCAAAGGAACACTAATAAAACATCTAATTTGTCTTTCTCAAAACTTTTACAGACAACTATAATTTGCGTTCTCTATATTGCCATGGACAGTCCCAGGAACTGCACATGAATTTATTTTTAATGTCTTTCCAAGACACCATCAGGTTGGTTTTCCCCCATTCCAAAGGCATACCAAACATGAGGACACCAGAAACAGTAGCTCATACTGCATCACTTGAAAGACTAACAGAGTTAATATGCTTTCAGCTTCTCTAATTACTTTAATACTTCTTTCATTTCCATCATATTGTAACATCTGCTTTAGTAAATACTCTACATGATAAAATATTTCATAATTTTAAAGTAGAATTTTCATTCTAATTAGAAAGCCTTAGATTCTTGGCAGTCAGCTTCTGCTCATGGATAATAATCCATAACCGAGTGACTGTTGGATCTAGGTGTCACGTGAGGTGAGTAATGCCAGGGTCTAAAGGCCTTTAGCTGTCTGAGAAGCACTGATGGGTCATGTAACTGCATTTTTAATGTGTGCTGTTTAATTTTTTAATTAAAGCATAGTGGCAGCATCAAATCTCAATCCTTCTGATGATAAGGCAATTCCTTATTTCACAGAGATTGCTAGCAGTCACTCACGCTTGGATTTGACCAAGAGTCTTTCATAAATGACACCCAGTTCAGTTCATTAATAGATGGCAAATGCTTTGGTTAAAATAAGACCTTCCTTCAAAAGGCCAAACAAGCTCTGAATCTATTAAAAAAATACTAGTGTTCTGCTGAGTTTTCTTTCCTGATTTTCTTTTTTCTTTAATTTCTGTGTTTGTATCCTACATAAATTTCATAATCAAGCTGCCTGGTTTGTGATGCTTCTGATATCTCTGAGACTGAGATTTGTCCCAGCCCAGGAAATCTCACCCAAACAGCTGCTCCTCTGAGATCTCCAAATACAGGGCTAGATCCCAGAAAGCACTGAGCATCTCCTGCCAGATGCTCATTGTCCCCAATAAACATTTCCAGTAAGGGAGATGATGTCAAGGGAGCCACCAGTTCCTCTGGTCCAAGGCAGTTATCATTTAGATTGGAAATCCCCAGTGTTTGGGTGCTTATTTGAAATTCACTGTTCTCCTATCAAATCTCTGGAGAGCTTGGACTTTTTTCTACCTACTTTATTTCAGGACTACTCAAGTTAATTTTAATGAAATCCGTTCAGTTAATAATACTAAAGCTGTTTAGCAAAAAAACAGTGCTCTGCCAATCCAACCAGGCATTACACTGTAAGTGGGAACCATGAGAGCAAGATGAAGTGATTGCCCCAGACACTACAAGAGTGGTAAGACATAAAGGATCACACAAGAATGCAGGAAACAAGGTAAACCTGGGACCTGGATGAGCCCATGATAATACTGACGTGCAGTCCAATTCCAAAATGGCATTTGCATAGCCCTGGTTTGAGTCTGCAGCTGGAAGTTTACCTTGCAAAGCACTTCATTTGCGCCTTATCCCCTTTTCTGTCTTGATGATAAAACCCTTCGCATATTTGGTAACTGTAAATTTCTAAGTAATTTGTTTTAGCAAATTAGCCAACCTATAGCTCTCATGAGCCATAAAGACGAACACCCAGAATTCACAGATCAATACTCTAGCAAAGTTTTTTGAGTCACATGAACATGTTTTGCTTTTTGAGATGTACACCAGCACAATAAGAGAGCTTGGGTGCATATATGGAAGATACACACAATAAGCGAGAATTTGCACTGCCCTATTTTGAAGCTGGATATGGTCCCTAAACACTTGTTTATGCTGATGAAAGGTATTTCCAGCAGTTACACTGAGATGCTCTGAACTTTGAGATGCCAATGGTTAAAATCTGACATGAAGCCAATAAATATAATAAAGAAACAGAAAACCTAAACAAAGAAGTTATAAAGGCTATTTTGGTATTGCTGATTGCCCATAACATGGGAAAACGGGGAAAAAAGAATATGCAGCACCCCACACTTAAAACCAAAGCCCAAAGAGGCAAGAAAATATTAGGAAAATAAAAACTGATACCCTGTGAATGATCACAGATGGCTTTTGCATGTCCCTATTCACCAGCTGCTTCTATTACTCTTTTGTGCAAAGGCATTGGAGGAAAACAGATTATGATTTAATGGAAAGAGTATTGGGCTGAAACAAAGGCACAAATCTGAGATATTTTCCTCCATGGAGAGAGATCCTTTTATCCCACAAAAGGGCAGTCCTACCCAGGGACTACTGAAGTAGAGATTCTGAGTATAAGGCTCCTGGATGGAACCATACATGGATGAGAGACAAGGCCATCTGCTCTCATAGACAGTGATACCCACTCTTGATCCAAAAGGGACTGTCCTTTCATGGCCTCACTGGGCTTAAATGCATTTTGTGATACCAGTAACAAGAACACATGGACAGCTATTCTGAGTCAGATCAAAGGCCAAAACCATCCAGTGCTCTGTCTCCATCAGCATCCACACATAGACGTGCAGGAGTGTAACGGCGGGCCAAGCACACAGAACACTTCCTCCTAACACTACCTCACTCTCTCACCACTTTCAGGTCAGAGATTTACTGAGCGTGCTGCGGTTTCTCTGTTTAGCAGTCCTTAGGAAGATTTCTCTCCCAGGGAATTGTCCAGTCTCCCTGTGAGTAAGAAGTACTCAGGGGAAGATAAGCATCTGCAAGCCCCTCTCATTCAGAACCTGCTTCAGTGAGGAGTTCCACAGGTCTTACATTACAGGAAGACACACCTTCCAATATTTTTTTGATACATGGCTCCCACTACTTTCACGTGATGGCCTCTAGTTCTTTCATTGGGAAGGAAAGATGAATAATAATTCCTATCTGCTTGTTCTATGCCAGTCATGAGTCTGTAGACCTGGTATTGTCTCAGCAGTTATACCACAGAGGATTTAAAGTCTTGAAACATTAAGGGAGAAGGCTGATATGTTGCACTAAATTTGGCCAACTGGACAGTGGATTTTAGAAGTATACACATGAGCTTTTGGGATAGACTTCATTTATTTACACACCTATTCAGGTAAGGGAGGGAAGCTATTTTCCTGCTTCAGAGTACGCCAGAAGAAATAAGCACAGCCAGTCTTAGGAAGGAAAAATGGAAGTGAATGGAGGGATATCCAGGGGGAAGGGAGATTATAAGGTGCTCAAGTGTGACACAGAAACATATCTACCTAAATCAGGTACATATCAGGCTCACATACACACACACACAGATGCATGGGCAACACGACATCTACAAACACTGTTGTGAGCTGGAGGAAATGAGAAAGAGGAAAGTGTGTTCAGAAACCCAGGCAAGCCGGCTTAGTGGGCTGGCATGCTGCATAACGGATCAAAGAGGGGCAGGAGAGAGAATGACTATCAGTGCCATATGCTTATTAGGCCTTGCTGTTCTGCTTTATGCTGTGTTTATTGAATCTTCCCCTTCTGCAGGTCTCACTTTACATGCATGCACCTTTCACAGATGGTTTTCATCCTCCCACCTGTAAAGGCATCTGAACTAAAAGGCAGGGGAGACAACTGCACAGGGCATATGTCTGTGCACAAGGAGCTAGGAAAATCTCCAGTGCTGGACCAGTATTGCTGGTCAGAGCCAGCAGTATCCTCAGAGCCATGGAGAAGGAGAGTCAAAGTGAACTGTGAGCATGTTCTGTTGCAGCAGTGGATTGCCTACAGAGTATCCTCAAACCATGAACCTGAATAGGAGTCCAACCACCACAATTCCTGTGAGGTGTTCAGGGCTGTGAATATGGGAGAAGAAGAGAAACAGAAAAGACTTTGCCTTGTTTCTAGTGAGAAATGCTGAGTAATTTCATGGCAATTTCTAGGAAGCTCTTGCACACATCTTCCCAACCACAGCCACCCAGCTAAACAAGGTGCTGAATGTGAACTCTTGCTGTCCCTTTCTTTCCCCTTACTCCCTCACTGGCTGGGGATGTGAACCACAGGGCCTCCCTAATTGGATGCACAGATTGTCTCTTCTTGGCAACAATCCTTTTTTCCCCCCTTCCTTTTCTCTTTTCCTTGTACTCTGCTCCAACCTAAATTTTTCAGGTTGAATTACTTCTCCCTTTTTCAAAAGACTGGCATATTCCTGATCAGGTCAGGTGATAAGATACAGGATAATTGAGCACCCTGTCTCTCATGAGCTGTCTTGCCTGGATAACTCCCTGGCCAAGGGAATTCTCATTTTTAAGTTTCAAGAGACCATTAATTTTGGTTTTGCTCCATGTGGAGTTATCTGTTCCATTCTGGCATTAAAGATCAGGCTGGGTTTTCCCTGCTAGAGCGACATGCTCTCACGTAGCTTTAGGCAGTAGAGATTCTGGATTTTTCCATTCCAGAACCAGAGCAAAACTCCAAGTCAGATACATTTCTCACAGCACAGTTTGCTCTAAACATCTCCCTGAGCCTTAGTCAGATGAATGGTTTTTATTCCTGCTATAATATGACTTTCTTAGGGAGATATCCTGCTTCATATACAAGTGTGCAACAGGGTCCAAGTCCTTCTAGAGAGCATCAGTAGCTAGCACATACTAGAGTGAAGAAGTTAAGAGACATCACCATGTTATTTACTTTTTTAACAGTTTTTTTCTCACCAGAAAGTAAGGGTGCACTTCTTTTCCTAAGAAACAAGGAATGCTTGAACACTGTTCATGCAGCAGGGGTAACAAGAACTAGACTTAAAGGATGCTTTTCTATCTAATTCCCCTCATTCCCACTTGGCCCCAACACTTCCCAAGAAGAAGGGTTGGCAGAAAATTCTGCCTGCTTCCTTGAGTTCAATTTAATTTCTAAAGTCCAGACAGCAAAAACCTGAATCAACCATAGTTCTAGTATCCTCACCTTTCCTGTTTCCTAACAGAATAACCCATGTGCTGGGCACCCTTGCAATCCAGTGTGCAGAAAGTCAGGCAGTGCTGGGGGGCAAAAGCAAAATGGAACATAGTATTTCCTGAACTGAGCATACTTCTCTGTCATGTAGTAAGGATACACTCTTCTAGATGGAGTTATTTTATCTGCAGCTGTTAAAGCCACACTGTTAGACCAGAAGGATGTAACCCATATGTGCAATGAGCCAAGGACATCTGGGATTTAACTGCAAGACGCAATGCCAACTTCATTCCCCCGCTTTTGTCTTGGCTTGTTCACACAAAGGTCAAGCATAGAATTTGGCTTTTACGTATAATATTTAGTTACTACCTTTTCATCATCATACAATGGGAAAATTCTTCCCAATCCTCCTGCCTCTTTGCCTTCTTCCTGCAGCCTCTGCTCTGCCTTGCTCTAATTTTTTCCCTCTATCTGTATATTCTTTCTGCTTGTCCCCATACCTCCTTCCTTGAAGCACTCCCAATAGCTAAGCTTCCTTAAGTTTTCAATTTTCACCTTCTTTGTTCTGTCCTTTTAAAGGATAGAGGAGTTAACACTGTTATTTTTTTTTGTGTGTGTCACCACTAGTGTTCAGAGTGAACATTTGCTACATAATGGTGGGATGAGGCCAATTTCTGCATTATCAATTCAGGCTGCCTGCAGATTCAGACTGATGTCATTGCACAGGGTCACACATGTAAGGCTTTCTTTACCATCATGAGGAACTGAAATTTACTTTAAAAATAGATAAAATATAGCTTCTGCAGAACCTTAGTATATGATCTGTGCTACCACAGTATTGGGCCAAGAATTTGATCACACTGCTGGAAACTATTAGCCACCTTCTGACCATCTGAAAATGCTGCTGTTAATGGCTAAGTTAAAAGTAGCTCTCAACTTTGTTCCGGGACCCTCTGAAGCTGGAAGTTTCTAAAGCATGCCTGAAGTGTTTGAAAATCAGGTACCTTCTAGAGCCTGTCCCTGTTCTGGGAGAATTTGGAGCCGGAGAAACTCTGGAAGATCTATTGATGATGCAGCTTTTGATGGAGAAGTGGGCAAATGGCTCTTTGGGCGGGAGGAGGGCAGAAGCTGTTTAACTGGGGAATGCGCTGGGAGCACTGGAGTGGGAATGAGAGAGGGAGGAGTAGGATGTGTGTGGGGGAGTTACTGCTCTGTCTGAATGGAGCTCATTTCTTGCTGTAATCAGAGGGATGGCCTCCCTCAGCCTCCTGGTACTGAGAGGCACTTCACCTTCCTGTCCCTGCTGAAGCAAGGTGCTCAACAGTAGAAACTACTTACCTGATAACTGCTGCACTGAAGGCTGGTCATGTGTGCTTAACAACTGTGCCTGAATGGTTTCTACTACCCTCTTAAAACGACGGCTTGGACCTGTGAGGAGAGAAGAGGCACAAATGGCCGTGAGAGGAGCGGAAGCCAAATCCTCGTACAACCCAGGCTGGAGGGGAAGGATCAAAAGTATCTTCCCTTCAGTCTTGTCCCCAAGAGTATACTGACAGTGTATCTGTCCTTCAGCTGAAGGCATGGCTTTGAGGAACCATTATGCAGTCCCCACGTCAAAAGGGACTGTGGTGTGCTGATAACATGAGGAAGGATGGCTTCTGGGCTCCTTTTGTAAAGACAGAAAAGGTGGGGGGTTTCATTTGTTTGTTTGTTTGTTTGTTTTAACCCCTGTGGGGGGCATGTGGCCACCCAGAAGAAAAGGGTGATTGCATGTTTCTGCCAGAAGGAAGAAACCAGTGGCCTCACAGTGCCCAGTTGAGACACTGAGACCTTTAAGTGAAACAAGGAGACAGTACAGGGAGATACTTCAAATCTGATGCACAGAGTAGCCATTTTAGCACTAATGATGGTGGTGGCAACTTCACCTCTTTGGGAATCTCTTTCCCTCCCAGCACTTCCATCATTTTGTTCCTGATGTTCTCCTTGCCCCAGTCTGAATTTTCCCCTGAGGTCAAGACAGTTACATTCTTTCCCCTGGCAGAGCTCTTTTTGCAGGCCTCTATATCAGCAAGGACAAAGCCAGCTTGCACCCATTTTACTGCTTTGCCACGGTTACCTGATAAGAGTGTGAAAGTGACAGAATAGATCCCATTCTCCTTCTGCGCCTCTCCCCCTTCTGTGTATGTTATGTCCACCTGGAACTTCACTGGCTTCTGGAAGACAGCAGGACCTCCTGTGGACTTATATTCTGCACGGAAACTTGTCTGTGAGATGACACTGTGACTGAGGCTTGGAATCTGAAACAGGTTGGTAGAAGGAGATAGTAGAACCAGAGCACAAAGGGAACAAAATTGCAAAATTTGATTTAGAATAATACACCTTTCCAGAGTGGGCAAGATTTGCTGGATTTGCTTCTGGACTTGAATTTGTAATGTATAGAGTGTTCTTGTGAAATCAGTAAGAGTGCAGGTTGCTTGGCACCACAGAATGCACCGCTCCTTACAGGACTGACCTACATTTAAAGGTTGACTATTGGTGGAATACCCAGCCTGCTTATAAATTTACACTTTGCAGAACTTCATATACTCAGTCTTTCTTTTCCTACTCATCTACCAGTTTTGAGAAATGCCTTTTGCTGAGTGAAAACTGATATTAAGGGAGGGGGCAGCAAAGTCAGCAGGATATAAGACTGGATATAAAAATCCACCTGAGAAGCCTGGTCTGGTCTCATAGCTGATCCTGTTTTGAGCAGGAGACCTCCTGATGTCCTTTCCAACCTCAATTGTTTGGTGATTCTATGATATCAAATAGACATCAGGACACAGAGCAGACACTTAGACAAGTGCCTGGGATATCTACAGGGAAAGCATGCCTGCAAATAACTTACCCAAACCACAACTCCTATCAATATGTAAAAGAACTCTGAGAAGCTTTCTGGTATCATCCAATATCTGTATCTTCAGACCTGTGGTAGAATTTCATAACTGCCTAATTTTCAAGCAGTTACCATTCACAGTTCCTGCCAAAATTTAACATACTTACGTTCTATTTATTGCTTCATAAAGGACCAGATTTTAAACAAAAACAACAACCCCAAATCATTTGGAAATCTGACCTCTAATTTAGGAGGAAAAATGAAGATGAGTTCTTTGAGAAGCTGAAATTAAGGACTTACTTAGCAGGCTGTGACAATGCATTTAAGTTTGAAGTTGGCTCTAAGAGACGATTCATAGGGTTTGCATACAAATCACTACACCACACCTCAACCCACACATGTGGGGTATGCACAGCATCACCAGTATCGACAGTAGTGCACACTACACCACAATATAAACCCAGAAACACAGCTAAATGCATAAAACCGATATAGTAACATGGCTGCTTCGAACCAATCTGAGATAGATACCAGTGTCTGATGCATGCTACTATACTGCACTTGCTCCTTGTATGCCTGTACAGTTAAAAGGATTATGGCTGGGTTTTTTGAGGAAATTCATTGCAGCATCATAGAGACTAAAAAGGAGTGCAGTATTCTGTGGAGAACAATATCAATTCGACAAATGATATAAGAAATTAAGTCTCCTTCTCTTAATTCTATTCAGAAAGTCTAATTATGTTGCCAACTACCTTGAATTGAAAAATCTCTCAAATTAACTTTACTGTGCTGACTTTTTCTCATTGGTAGTTCTAGATAGTGATAATGAGGACTTTCTATAGAAAAAAATGACAACTACCCTCTGCTTTCCCAGACTGTAAACAAAATGCATCTGCAACAACTGATACACTGGTCACCAGAGGAAATTACCCTTCTTTCTGCCATACAGCATTGAAGAAGAGGTTTAAAGTAACAAATGCAGATGTGAGACAGGATTTTTGTCTGACTAAAGTGGTGGATGGCATACCCAGCAGAGGGAGATCCAATATGACGCCCAGGTGGTGACTGTAAAGTTAGTTTGACAAAGCAGCAAATTGTTGTCTTGATACCGCACCAGCATTGTGCTCTAACTGCAGTAATATTCCAAACACTGGCAACCTGGAGACCCTGCCAAGAAGGCTGAAATCTTCTCTCACCTTAGAGAGCATTACCTACAGTTAGAAATTCAGACAGAGTCCAGTGGAGGCCTGAATCAACAGGCCATGTAAATTAAATCCACAGAGGATGCATTGGAAGGAGCAGAGACCCTGCCCATTAACGTATGGCACAAGGAGTCCTGGAACTGAGCAGTGAGCAATGCCTCCAAGAAGCAGCAGGGGTGACTTACCGAGAGGAAAGCGTGGACAATATCAGCCTTAATGGAGCTTAGTGGTTTGTCCTTAATGACCACAAAAATCTGTTCTTCTTTCTCCAAGTTGATGAAGTTACCGAACCAGGATTTTTTGGCAAGCCTGATGTGATGAAAAGAAAGAGATAGTTTGGAATAGTAAGCACTACTTCTTACAAACCCCCAGCTAGAAAAAATATTAAAAAACACATAAGGAAGTTTTGATAGCACTCCAGATGTGATATTATTACTAACAGTAAGTGGAATACAGTGTCAGAGAACACCCAGAACAACATTTCACTTAGTGAAAGCTGTTAAAATGACGGACCACACAGTGTTAGTCTGGCAGCATGCATCACAAACAATGAAAACTCAGGAGCAATGGTAACTCTTTTGACTGAGCCAATATACCAATTAATACTGCATATAGAAAGTGCATATAAGCCAGGGGACACGTTTCTGGTTTGTCTCCTGGGATCTCTTCATTTCTTTTGAGAATATGCGAATGCTGGTAACACAGGGATTTAAGTTTCTTCCCACCCAATTTCAACCCCTTTGGTGTTCTAGGATTTGGAAAGTTCCTTTTCTGAAGGTGTCCCGTTGGGCTGACAGTACAATCACAGGATCTTGCTTTTTAAAGCAAGCTGTAGGTTTCACTGGACCTCCAATCTGTCAGTGAGTGAAATCCACTCCTTCACAGACAGCCAGGACAAAGACTGTCCCACTCATTAGTCCCATTCAGGGTGTCTGTATAACCAGTGAACTCTGACCATACCACAAAGGAATGACTTTTCAGTACTAAGAGAGAAGATATCAACATCATGCAAAACACAGTTCAGGCTTTCCACTGACAGCAGTCCAATTTCACAGTTCCTTTCAGCATCAGATGGTGGTTTCATCATAAAATGAAATTGCTCTGTTTTTTCACACTGATCGTATAAGCAAATGTTTGATTTTGCTTATAGTTTCAGCATCTCAATGCACTTTGTTGACGTTCCCTTTTAAGTCAAACAGGCTAAAGGAAAAATGCAGGGACATGAATGTTACTGGGGGACACTACCCAGAACTTGAAGGTAGCACCTCTGACCAGTGTCGTTTTGAGGGGAGAGAAGATGCTATCAGCCATGACATACAGCCAAAGAATTGCTGGACCAACATAAACCCAGGGAAAATTCTACTGAAATCAGCCATATTCTAGTAGGGAAGAATTTAGCATGAAAATGTCAGAAATGAAAAGACCTGCCACCAAGACACTGCATTTTTTTTTCCTCCATAGGATACTTTATAATGCCATGACAAGTCCAGTTTGCAGTATGGCAAGCAATAAGCTTTCACTTTTTTTGGTGGACATTCACCACTCAATGGCAGAAGACAACCTCTCCAGACAAGGAAAGCCATCTGCAAAAAGGATTACTATACATCAGCTTTCCAGCAAAGCAATAAACAGCTGGAGAGAGTTATTAGTAGATCCACTTTCCACGGCAAAGACTCAGACTGAGGCAGAATGAGGAAGGGCAGAGACTAGGAGAGAGAGGAGCAAATTAGGACACTAATTTGAAGTCTAAACCTTCGGGATAAAGAACAAAGCTTGACCTCAGCAGCATCCAGCCATTTGCACTCATTCCCCATTCCAGACTGCTCCATGAATCACACAACTGTCGTCTCACTGCCCATTTAATGCACACAGTAGAAAGACCACCACTGGAAGACCACTCAGCTGTGCAAATAATCATTTGATTCTACTTACTGCAGGCAACCAAAAACAGGAGTACAGAAAGATTCACTTGCAATTTGGTAAACCAGTGCCCCCCACTCAATTAAAGTGGGCTGGAAAGCTGTCACTCCCTAAAATATTCATAGGCAGCTGTAACTAAGCCAGTGAGCCAGAGATTAGCATAGGGAGCAGTAAAGAGAAAGGGCCTCTCATTTAAATGGGTCGTTAAGGAGCCAGGGTTAGAGTGTGAAAGGAAATTACATACTAATTAGCTCATGTGTCTCACACACACCATAACAACACCGCAAACCCCTGGAGAGCTGGGGCGATAGCTCCACGCATGCAAAGGGTTTATGCTCATTAGTAAATTAGCACCTGGTTATCCATCTAAAACGGCTGGTTGTCTTAGGCTTGCACATATCATAATCTGAACCGGGGTTGGCTACATGGACTCCTGGGGCCCAGTGTACGTCACACATGGAAGCTGGGCCTGGAAAAAGTGTGCATATTTAACTGCAGGTCTGCCATGTTAAAATATGACCTTTCATTTTTGTATTTTCATTAACGGTTTTGTTGGCCCTTCAATTATAGGTCTCTTAACAAGCACAGGTTAAAAGGGCCACAGAACATAGCGAGGTTTTCTCCTGTTCAGTTTGGCAACTTGGTCTGGAGTCTCCAGAGTCCAGCTGGGCTCTTTTCTTCGGCAAGGTTATCACCAATAATACTGACTCTGGAAGATTCCCTGATAGCCTGGGCTACGCTCCAGCTTGTAAATCACTGGAATTCACTAAATAATTTTGCTGGTGTCACATAAGATGGAATAGATGCCTGTGGCCTCTCCTGCTTCTGGAATGAACAGAATCAAGACAAAGCACGCATGTACTGGCTTTTCTCCCTGAAATCAGCAGCACTAGCTGTGCTTATACACCCGGGGAATAGGCCCACTGAAGAAAGGGGGGCAGCTTTGGAGTAAAACTACACAATAAAGGTTTCCCTCCTCTTAGAGGGTGTTAAGCGCTACTAACTGGGGTTAAAATGGGTATGAATCAAGGATCATCAGCACCCTGAAAGAGATACTCTAGCATCTCACAAGATCAGGCTATAAGCAGTAAAAAATGTACTTAAAAATAACAACCTTCTCTTGCCATGGCAAACCTCCTAAGGGGGAGGGAGATAGGAGATATGTGTGGGAGGCTGGATTACTCCAGGGAATCTAATCAGGTGTCCAGTTCATGAAAAAGCAAATAGATTACCATGAAAATGGTGGCTGGTGCTTTATTACTTCACACTGAATTTCTCACTGCTATAATGTTGTTCCTTTTCCTACTTTCAGAGTGTCTGACTGCATCACCCTTTGGAGAGCCTCACTGTCCTCCCTATCTGTCCCTGAGCGCATGGATCCAGAGGTTTACCTGCGTGGCATAAATAACAGCATTTCTACTCAAGCAACTGGAACTCTGCAGGTTTAAAGCAGCTGGAGTTATGTCTCTTTAAATGTCAACCCTAACACATTCTCTAGGACCTTTTCATATGAGAAAGAATAGCATTACCCAGACATGTCAAAGTGTATTACTTAATCATCAGGTTTGTTATATGAATGGCAGTCATTGCTGTATCAGAGCAAGGACATGTATTTATTGCTCAACCCATGAGGTCAATACAGCTCTTGATAAGGATATCTTTTTTCTTACAGAAAGGAAGAAAATACTAGAAAAAATAAGACATGTGGAAGTGGGCACAGAGCAACAAGACATCTATCGTTAAAATATAATCCAGTTCATTATTTTTTATGACTTTTATTATGTTTACTGCAGGGTGCAGCCCAATTGAACTCATTAATTTGGCAATTATACAGAAAAAGAAAAAAGGGCCTTAGGCTTTGACTTGCATCCAAACTGCCTCAAATGACAGGCACTACTTCTCTACACCAGCTTTTAAAGAGTGAGTGGGAAGCAGAGAAGGCAATAAATTAACAGAAAAACTTCCACCAACACACATGCATGAAGAGAAGAGAAGAGGAGAGAAGAAATTGAATTCTGAAGGTTTTCTGCTTTAATGTACTTAAAAACATTTGAGATAAAAGTATCATGTATTTCCTTGATAAGGATGCATTCATTTTATGAAATTCTCTCATGCCTCTCTATTAGTAAATGTTCCAAAAGTGTTGAAAACACAATTTATTCCACTTTTCTTCCTGGATTTCTTTTACTAACCCTTACTATTCCCTACTTCTCCCTCTCCTGAAGTCTTTATCCCTCTCCATTCTGCAGCATTAGATATAGAGTGCCCATCTTATACCAGATAAATGCCAAGTCCGGGGAAAGTTGTTAAGGCAATACCATTGTCACCAATTACAAAACTTTGGGCCCAAAATTTCCATCTACGACTCATGAATATTTCACACAAGTATCTTGACAAAAGGCCAAATTGCCTTGGTTGGCAGGGTAAGTCTATGGGCATTGGGTGCACAAACACAAGCTGTGAAAATAAAAAGGAATAATTTGGCATCTGTTGCATATATTAGGAAGTGTTTGGAGCAGCACTCTCTGGCAGGGACTTCCAAACCTGCCATGCAGTGACGCACATTTGTGTAGTGAAATGGTTGAAATGTATGCTGACTTTTAGGAATGAGTCTGGTGAATACGAAACAGCTTCTGCATGTCCCAGTGCTACTGCCTAGAATTAACACTGCGTTTACTATCGCAGCCATTGATTCCTCTGAATTATCTTAGCAGAGGCTTCTGCATGTTATCCTGAGGATGCAAACTCTTTTGTACTAAGAGGAAGACTTTTTAGTGCATAGTTAGTGCCAGTATAAGCCATTGATTATCCTCTCCACTCTGCAAGAGTGATCTGCTTGACAATCAAATGAAAGAAGAGAGAAGGAACATGTTACAAACACAGTAAATTCAGCAAGCCATGAGAAAATGAGGTGGTTACTGGGAGACTGTTTCATCACCTGTTGACCCCACTACCATTACTGAGGTACAGATTTTATCCACGGTTCTTAGCAGAAGAATGGTTTCACATCCCTATCCCACTCACAGGATAACACGTTACAGTCAGGTACTGATCCAGAACAGGAATGTGTCAGCCCGTGACATTCAGGCAAGGAAATGACACTGGTATGTCGTGGAAAAAAGTAGAGGACTGGCAAATTACTTACTCTGGGGATGATTCCGGGGTTAAATTAGACATCTCCTCTGGTGTAGGTACTACCCATGTACGCACAGCCAAAGAGAGGGAAGGAGAAAAGAAATTGGTGATTCAGTACAACTTCTGTTTTCTTCTTGTATACCAATGAAACAGTTCTGGCATTACACCTTCTTGCATTTGCCCACTGCCTCTGCAGATTGGTTCTGACATTTGAACATTGGTCATATGTCTCTAGATCACTGTATCCAATCAAGTGCTGCATTTCAAGGCTCACCCTACCCTTCCTTAAATCATTACATAATCTTGCACTGGCTTCAGTGGTTTCTGGTTTAGACCCAAACACCATGCCAATTTGATTGCTTTACGATTGCTTCAAAGCCCAGCTGGATTCAGCTCAAGCACTGCTGCAATTCTCTGACCATCTCAGAGACAATGTCCCTGACCATCACAGTTCAAACTCAAACTCTTCCTCCTTTCCCATGGGATTACATCCCAGTACCCTGTAAAACCATTGGGTGTTGGGGGAGCTGCTGCTGACATCTGAGGATAATGCATATGACTTTGGGTGCCCTTTGCCTGAATGCAAAAAGCCACCTGGAGCTTGAAGAAGAAAATTTTGCACATCTCAACACTCTAGAGACTCTGAAAACTGAAATAGGTCAGCAGATATGAAAACACTGATTGTATTAAGGAGATTTTTACACCAATTACCAACAGAGGTAAAAAAAGCATTAACCAAGATCACAAAAGCTGTACTTCACAAGGACAACTTCAGCCTACTGCCACAGGCTATCTTTTTTCAGCAGAAGGCTCAGCCTGTGGCTAAGGACAGGGAGCGAAGTACAGCTGCAGGGGAAATGGCAGAGTTCTAGGTTTGCTGACAAAATCAGTGGAGGAGCTGAAGATAAAATTTTCTTGTGTTCTAAGAGCCACAACAGGGATAGTAAGAGCTGTATGTCTAGAGTGTGAAGAGGGCTCAGGAGATGCTGTTGGAGCAGGTGCAGTGGCATGACAGAGCCTGCTCACATGTGTCTTGGGTTAGGGCTGGCTGATACTATCACTCTCCTTTTCAATACCAATATTCAGTCCTCAGTACATCTGAAATCTGCAGAGCCACAGAGAGGTATCAACTTGCTGCTGAATGTCTGCCCAAATCAGAACCACCCTGTATGTTTGGGTGAGTACTCACCTTGCAATTTCCGGCGATGGAAGCGAGGAGACCCCAGGAAACTATTCTTGATTGAGTTGAGCCGTGTCCTCCATGGCATTCCTCCAATGCTGGGGCTGGATGGTGGTGTTGGGTTGGGTGTGCCTGCTGGGCTCTCCTTTGGCGTATGGACAGGTGTCCCCTTGGGGGTAGGGAGGGGACTTCCCCTTGGAGAGGGGTGAGGGGTGACCTGTATGATGGGGATAGATTTGGTGCTTGGGTCAGTACTAGAAGGGAGCAATCTAACAGGAGACATAGGGTTGGTCTGCACTTTAGGAACAGCCAGCTGTGGGTTAAAGCCGGCAGCAGGCAAGCGTCCCTGAGCATTCTGCACAGGGGTGTTCTGGGAAGAGGGGGCGCTGGTATTGCTGGTAGGGAGTGGGTTGGATTTAGTAGACTGGAGTGGTTTTTCAGCCAATTTGCTCTTGGATGGCAAAGTCTGCGTCTTTGGGTTGGGCTGAAGTGCTGGCTTTGGTTGGAGTACATGTCCAGGCCTGGAGGCGTTCCTACAAGCATCAGGGTCCAAGGAGACTTGGGGTCGGGGAGAGAAAGGGAGGTCGGAGGTCTGAGGGGGGATGAAGAACTTTCTGATAGGCTACGAGACAGACGCAGAGTGTCCATGCACATCAAAAACAGTGAAATACGCATAGAGCGGGCGAGCAGAGAAAGGAAAGTCAGAATAAAATCCATCCGAGTCACAAAGATGCACCATGTCACAAGGAGACACAAGAGATGGAGGTGAAAGGGTAGTGGGGGGGAGGGATTTTGCAAAGAAACGAAAACGAACAAACAAACAAAAAACAAAAAAAAGACATGCAGTTAGCTGGGAACACAGCATAATCAACAACAGCAGCAGCGGCAGCAGCAAGAACAACAGTGTCATAACAGGCTTCATCATATTAACCAACCACATGTCAGCAAAGGAAAACAACAGAAAGAAAAGTCAAACAAAGGAAAAGTAAAAAAAAACAAAATGAAAGAAAGTAACTAATAAAAAAGAAGAGAGAAATGCCATCTCTCTGGGATTGTTCTGATTGCCCTGCAGTGAGAGAAGCATGATGCTGTAGGGAGGTGAGGAAGGGGAAGAAGAACCACTCAAGCCACAGACAAATTGAGATGTGCCAAGAATGGGACCACCTCTTTCAGCTCCAAGTGCCCATATGCAAACCCAGCAGAGAGATGAAACTCAAAACAGGTGTGTGATACATACGGAGTGGTAGGCGATACACACAGGTTACTGCACACACCAGTCAGAACCTCTTTCCTTCCTCTTTACCCCTGACTCTGGCTAACGCACACCCCGGTTCCAGCCAGCCATTGCAGAAAGAGGGGGAAAAGGGAGAGTGATGCCATGTGGGCATCCACTCTCCTCCCCTGGCCTGGAAGGTTAAACAACTCAGCATTCGCTTGGAGGCTTCAGAGTACACACCTCTGTGAGAAATATATGAACTCAGGTTGGTGTTTGATTTGTAAACAGCTACAGCAAAACCTCCAGAGAGGCCTGGCAAATTTGTTTATCTGGGAAGAGATGATACTTCCCATCAGACTTTATGCTTCTCTTGCAACATTCCTCATCACATCGAACGACGGCTTGATAATCAGAATTTCTGTCATAAAGTCACAGCAATATTTGCCATTATGTCCCAGTTCTATGGAGGGGGTGGGGTGAGCCATTGTTTTCTAAGACACAGTTTAAAAGAAGAAAAGACAACCAAAGTTCATAATCCATCACTGAGTTATCAAAATGGGATTATGAATTTTTTTTTTTCCCCAAACAAGAGCATTTATACATGTTAGAGGCATTTTGGGGAACCATTCATATGTCGACAGCAAACAGAAATACACAGACTTGGGAGGATAGATGCCTTTTAAAGGGATGTTAGCAAGCTAAAAATCACATTTAAAACAAAATGAATGTCCTTACAAAACATTGCTGTTAACACCTTGGATTACAAGTACTTGCAGAATTGTAAAAGTAGAAATCACTACTCAAGATCTTTAGCTCTGGTCTGCACTCAGATTCTGATTTCTATAAATTACTACCTACTATAAATTATTTATCACTGTTATTATTATCATCCATTCTTAACATCTAAAAGCTGTAATCAAGCACTGTCCAGACACACCATGTATACGTAACCATGCCTCAAATCTGAGTCCCAGGCAAGCACACTCACTAGTGAGTTTACTTTTGGGGCTTGATGGATTAGCACAATGTTGCCATATTTAAAAAATGCAGAAATGTATTTAAGACTTAATTCCTAAAATTGTTTGCATCAAAGTTTTGTAATTACTTTAAAGAAGTTAGGGTTAGGCCACCAAAATGAAAAGAAAATTACTACATCAAAACATTTGTATTGTTTTAGCTGATGAACTAAAGTTAAACTGAAATCTGCCATGTTGGTAAATTCTGATCGCCAATGAGAAAGGAAGGGAAAAAGATGAGGAAAGTGATTAATTTATGGAAGTCACTATCAGCATCTGCCTATTAACCGTTTGCAAATGACACCAATGGGTAAAAGTCAAAGACTGTTGATTACAAATGCTTCCTTGCAATTTTTATATCTTACGTGTATGAGGGTTTGAGAAACAAATCTGAAATAAATAAAGTAAAATTCAACTTCCACTTAAGCCATTAAGAGTCTGAAGGGGCACCTTTAATTACCGCATTTATAATAATGAAATAAAGAACAAGATTAGGTCTATATTTCAGCTGGTGCAATGGGGAACACCATTAGCAAGACCTTGTGAGATTTAAAAACTCTTAGCTGCTGTTGAATTCAATTCCTCATAAGACTGGACCTAAGCAGTGCATATAGCGAAATGTGCATTTGCTTTTTAAAGTATGTTCTCTTTCAATAATCTAAGGTGCTATCAGAAGCATAGGTAAGGATGTTTAAAAAAACAAAGATTTTTATTCCAACATTTCCTTTTAAGCCTCAAATTTGACCTGCCTTAATATCGTTATGATCTGCTGAAAATGCCATCTGGTTGCTAAATCCTTTTGAAGACTATTTAATCAACTGCCTATTAAGTACAGTGGTAAGATATAGCAACTATGGAACAGATCTTGTCATCCTTATTCTTTGATGTAGTCCTACTGAGATGTCAGAAATTGATCCCAAGAGATCAAGTAATGAGATCAAGATTTAGTTTTGCTGCACTGGATACTTATTTTGTGCACAAAACTGTTTCCATGCTCTTTTTCAGTACATTTTGCAGCGGCATAAGAGTTCTCAGACCTCTGCTTCATTCCACTGACATCCAGGAGTCCCAGTGCCGAAACAAGGAAATGGATGTTCACTGGTTCCTGGCACGTTAAAGACGCAGAGGAGACCACAAATACATTTATGCCAGCTGCAAAACAGGGTAACAATTGGTAGGAACCTAGAATATGTTTCAGAAGATAGTCCAATCAAGCAAGGAGTTGGAAGCTTTACTAGCCTATAAACTTACACCCAACAGTGTGTCTTTATGCATAAGAATTACACTCAATGTTACTGGGGAATTCCAATTTTAAATACTCGGAATACCTGTTATCTTCATGTACCTGAGAGTAGATCCATAGGTGTATCCACACCCTAACACATGGAATATATCCATTTCCAAGGGGGAACGGCATCTTCTCATGAAGTCTTGAAAAGTATGTAGAAATCCTCCAAAGCCTCTGGGCCAGACAATTAGGTAACATAGATTGCCACAGCCCTAAAGACTTCTTGATGAGGTCTAGACTTTTGTAAGGACTGCAGTCTTGAAGTGACTAAGCTGATCTTGTCAGACACTAGGAATACTCACTCTTACCCCTAAAGAAGTTACTGAGGAGTGGGAGACCTCTGCCATTGCACTTCGAAACCATAATAACTTTGCAATAGATGTACTATCAAGCATGTTTTGTACTAGATGAGTAACAGTTGAGTATCAGTATTTAGTTGACTATATGTTGAGTATCAGTATTTAGTTGACTATATGTTGAATAAGGGCTTGTGAATGTACCTTATTTGTAGGGGTTTGAGTGTTCTTTTCTCATCTTAATTAGTCAACGTCTTACTTTCCTTTTAAATTTGCTAGCCCTCAAATTTGTATAATTTATTTTCTCTAACTTTCTAATACAAGCTATCCCGAGGCAAACCAAATCAAGCTGGTTGTAACCGGCATGGTTTGGTGCTCTACTGTGGCCTGATTGAAAGTAGCTGTGAAATGGTCCCCAATATTTGGCCTGAAACGATGCTCTATACAGACCTCAGCTGGATATGTCAGTGTTTAGTCATAGCAACGTTATTCTACATGCTTATGAGACTGAAAAAGGGCAGGGGCACAGTGAGATCCCTGCTAACAGTGCAGGGAACCATGTATGAGAAATTCTCTGCTTGCATTTCTAAATAACGTTTCGCTCATGACCCATGAAAATTTACAAGCTGCCAAGGAAAACCAAAATATCGCAGCTAAGAGCCACAGCTCTACAGCAACAGATGTCAAAAAGCATCAAGCATGTGTGAGTGAATTGGACCAACAGATCTTGAAGCAGCACCACTTACCCTTGGACTGCTGAGAGGACTGGTGGAGAGCCCAGACGATGCTCCGCTGATTGACCGAGACCTGAATGGACACAATAAGGAAAACAGCCCTCAGAAAACTTGGACAAGTAATAACCCTGAACACCAGCCACCACAGGCACAGGCATGAAGTGAGGAGGAGGAGGGAGGCTGTCACTGGAAAAGCCCAAGAATCTTGCCTTTCACTACTGTCACATTTTTCAGTTGTCCCACCCTCAAAATAAAGAAATGCTGTTGTTCAGGGAAGAAACTATAATCCCTTTTCATTAAGAGAGTTGCTACATTCTTTTTGGTCATCAAGCACATGGAAGCTACTACGTCTGACCTGGGCAAGCTGAACTGCTGAATTCAAAAAGGACTGTCAAGACATTCATGCTGGTGCTGAGAATTCTCTTCTGCGCAGTGCTGGTGACACTGAATGAGATGTTCTCTGTCACGAGCAACATCGAAGAGCACCGTGTGTACAAGGCACAAACAGGTAGGGGATTCTTCCAGATATTAAGAAAAAAACTAAGTCTTCACGACCCAGGCACACAATTGTCTCCTATGTGATGACTTCCCACTGAAATCAAAGCTTACATTGGCTTAACTCTTTCCAGCTTCTCACTGATGGATTTCACATCTCTGCTCTCCAGTAAGATTTCCTGCTGTTGCATTAAACAAGCCACGTCCTCTCTATGGATAACGAGTTTTGCTGTTGTTGATGACTTTACTAATATCAAGATGACAGCCCAGGTGCCCTCAAAAAGAGGCCAAGCAAGGGAGAATAAACTGTCCCTCTATTTGCTGACAAGGTCACCTATACTGTAATGCTCCTATGCCCTCCAGCGAAGGCCACCTATGAAAAATGTCAGCTGTAGACAATAAAACATACAAATGTGCTATGCTAAATGTGCTGAAAGGGCAGACAGGCCAAATGCACAAACATTTCAGCAGCAGAAGTTTCTGGGAGGAGGACTGCCAAGCAGGAAAAAAATCCCTCCATGTGACTGTAAATGAGTAAGCCCCAGAGGCAACTGCCTTCTACTCCTTTTAGATAGAAAGTTGGCTTGGAGACTGAAACATCTTACAGGTGAGGACTTGGCTAAGAACCTAGCTGTTCAACAACCACCATGCAACATGTCAATATAGCAAACCTAGCAATGTTTCACCTACAGTAAGAGCCATGAAAGCAATTACTTGCCTTCAGGTAACAAACATGAAAAGGTGAAATCCTGTAGATGCTTGGAAAACAGAGTGCATGTGCGTATGTATATACATACATGTCTATGTGTGGGTGTACACACTTTCACAATTGATACAGGTCAGATAGTTAATGTCAGCTTCTATGTAAGAAAACATAAAACAAATTTAGACCATAAACTGTCTCAGTTTACTCTCTTCTACTGTTATAGAAGAATAAAACCAAAAAACCTGTTTTCTAGAATGGTCTCCCAGACATATATTACTAAATAAATTTGAGTAGTAGAATTATTAAAAAATATGTGAACTGCAAAAGAGGAAATACTTCCAAGGAAAGAGTAAGCTACAACTGAACACAATGGCCAGTCCTGTTCTCTCTATTTGTATCCTCTGCAGAAACTACTCACTGATGGCTTGCTTTGTATCTCATTGCAGTTTGTCCATCGCAGTAAGTAGGTGAAACCCAGAAGCCCAGTCTCAGCATGCTTTTTTGCCAGGTCAAATCTAAATTTGCACCATGAAAATCTGTGGCACTCATTCTATGCAGAAACTCCCCAATTACGTTTTTCCTTGTACCCTACTGCAGTCTGCCCATCATGGTGCAGCAATCAAAAACTAGAAGCTCAGTCTGGCATTCTTTTGCACTAGATTAAACCTGAATTTGTACCATCCAGAATGGGGGCACTCATAAAGGTTTATGCAGAGCAGTTTTAAGGGGAGAACCATCTGCTCCACTTTTGAAAGGCTATTGTATGTGCCTCTCCTATAACTGAAGTAGCTGAGTGCAACACAGATGTGTTGTGCACATGGAAAGTCCATTTAGTTAAAATCTTCCTTGTATGCGTCATCAGGAAAAGCTTCTTCCAAACCACAAATTACAAGAGGAGCCTACAGATTGTCTTGGACAAATGTGGAAAGCATTTAGGTGCCCAGAGATGCAGTTAAGCACCTACTTAGGAGTTAAACTCCCACTAGGAGATGTTCCCACCAACTGTTAATAGTGGTGGGAAAGTCCTCTCTGACACTCACCTGAATTCCAGGATACTTGATTAAAAGTTCCAATCTGCTATTTCCTTTTTGCAATCACGTGTTTCCAACAGCCCTTAATTCTCCCCTCCCAACCCCATTGCCTCCTATTTTTTTACAAAAATGATCACACGCACGGAGGACAAAACACGGCTGGCCCCACCTCCCAACTCCCAGTTCCTTATTGGAAGCAATATTTGAAAAAGAGCTGTTGTGTACTGTGTTTTCATCCAGCCTAGGAGCCTGAGGTAGGGGACAGAAGAGAGAGTTAGTGTGAAATCCTCCCGGAAATGCATTCAGTATCCACATGATTGGTATCGAACAAGCTTTATTTCTACTGCTGATTGACATGCAAAATACATAAGAAGTAAAGTAGGCCCTATAGCAAGTTTTAGTTTGTCCACACTGGAAATTGTATATAGGAGCAGTGGAAAGAGTTTGAAGAATCCTGGGTTAATTTTCAGTGCTGGGGTGAAAAGAGAGCTGTACATTTTCAAAACTTTTCCCCTTTACCAGAAAGTGCTGGTATGGGATATGATACCCAGGCTGAGGAAATCTTCCTTGCATCTTCTTCAGTTTAATAAATCTCTCATAATTTACCTTTACAAATGGGACATAGTTCCCAAGCTGGCTATAAAAACTCAGTACAGTGGCAGGTTCTATACTCCAGTCCAAAAATGCTAACAAGCAAAAATGACAGATTTGTCCCTCCCATCAAGATCATCTTAGCTGGGAAATGCTAGAATTCAGTTTTTAAAAAAAACCCCACATGCACTGCTCCTGTATCTCAGAGTCAGGTGGACAGAACTGGGACAGAGCCAAAAGAAAGTAATGAAAATGTTGCATTATGCTGAAATGCTGTAATGAAAGAACAGAATGAATTTAAATTTTTATCCCTCTCACCTGAAAATGAAAGTATGAGGCCCTACAGGCAGCACATTACTATGGCAGACCCTGGATGATTGTATGTATGGAAAGAGGAGAAAAATATGACATCATCTTATCTCTTTGGCTATGAACTAAGTTCATTTAGTGGGAAATATCTATTAGTGAGTTGACTTCCTAAGAGTCTCTACAGGCACTAAATGTCATTGGAATTATTAAATCTGTGATTATTCCAATAACTTAATACTAAATGCAACAATCTAGGAAACTACAAACATTGTGTGTGACTCATTTTGCTCTGTTTTGCATTGCTGTATGCTTGGGCACTAACTCAATGGAAGCCAAAAAAAAGTTGTTAAAATACAAGCAGAAAAGTTAATGCAGTTGCTCAGATAAAGAGCATTCCCTCAAACACAATTGCCAGATTTAAAGACCCAAGAAGAGACTCTTTAGTCCCTCCCAAAGTGACATAGCTGTTTTGCCAAGCCTGGAGGGAAGAATTAAAAAAAACACATAAGGGAGCTAGACCTTATGGTTTAGGATGGGGAAGATGCAGAAGGCACTCTAAACATAAGGTGGGCACTGAGACCATTGCAGGCTATTCCTCCCATCTCATAGACGGACAATAATCTGGAGATGTCTGAGCTATGAAAGAGAGAGGCCAAGGACTGAAACGAAATGTGCATGTGTGGGCCATAGTTTGTAGATGTGATGATTTTATTCCTTATTCAATCTATTTGAAACTTCACAGTATCAAAGTTAAAAGGCCCTGTGTTTTAAAGCAATTTTTTACTCATTTTAGCCAGCTGCTGTCAAAGGGGAAGCCATGCGAGGCCCAATTCATGTTAGACCAGTGATCTCTTACTGGTGAAATTGAGGAGCTGGAATCCAGTTTCCAGCTGGTTTCAGCAAACTGCAGAATTTCTTCAGAGCTGTAAGAGGTGAAGGGCTAAAGCCTTACACTGCTGAAGTGTAGGCAGAGAGAACTAGAAGGAGGAAAAGCGCAGCTGACCTGGTAACTGTACTACACATATAGCACATGTATAGAGAACTTCTATATAGCCCTTCACTCAGATTAATTTTCAAGTGCTTTAAACAGTGCATCTGCTAGTACACACCAGCAGAGTGCAAAGGCTTCATAGCCAGCATTAAACATTTGGCCCAGATTCGGCATTTGTTTCTTCTTTGAATAACCACCTCACAGAAATTTTTCTTACAATCAGAAGGGAGTTTGGTACCTTGTTGCAGTCCCAGTAGAACCTGCTTTCATAGCACAGTTTTACCAGGATGCTGAATACAGCCTCTTAGCTGGTCAAGCTGGAGCCATGCTTCCAAGAAGGAGAGCCTGCAGCATGCATGCAGCATGCAGTAATGCATCAGACTTGTGTCCCTGGGTGAAATGCCTTAGAAATTTTGAATTGGTTTGATTCTACGTGTAGTTTTGAAAGTCATTCCCAAACTATCCAGCCAACCTCTTATTTACTTTAAGCATAAATTGGGTGGAATTTGATACTCCTCTTTGCTTGCTCACTCAAATAAAACCAAAACATTCTAAACTGTATTTCAGGGTAAGAGACCCCTGAAAATGACCTGAAATAATGTGCAATAGGTGAGCAGTCAGGCACTGTGTGTTACAACATTTCATCGCTATTACTCTTGGGTATCAAAAGATGCAAACTGTGCTTCCTTGCTCCCTGATTGAGGGAATATGAATAGAATACCCGTGATACTCCACTGTCTTACAGTCCCAACCGTGCAAATAATACTAACTATAACAGCTCTTACTGGGAATACTTATGCTTAAGTCACAAGGTCTACTCATGGTAATAACCGCTTGTAAGATGAAGCCTTACAAAGAGTACAGAGAAAGGACCTCAGGTGTTGGTAACACACCTCTTCTTCCTTTCAGCGCACACAGAGGGTGATGTTGAACAACGCCACCTTCCTTAATTGGCCAATTATACTAAAGTTCCATTTATAAACAGTTTAGAAAGAATTAATAAATAGTAAAGCATGCTACAAACATGAGAAGTAAATGTTACTGGTGCTAATTAGCTTTCTCAATATGTAACCTCTCAATGAGCTTTTGCTGTAGTCTGTCATGATCTATTACAATGTTTTTATTAAATCATTTATTAATAAAATATTCTCCTTCTGTTAAGTATTTATAAATGGAAATTTAATTTGCATTCTTAGTTGTACCTATATCCTCTTTATTGAAAATAAAGAGCTTTGAAGATATATCTGTCTCTAAGGCCATCTGTTCACTTCTTAAGAAAACATATACTAAAAAGAGAGGGAATACACAGCATTTTTTAATAACACGGATGGGATTCAGCTTCATATTAAAAAAAAGAATAAAGGATAAATTAGGATCAAAATTAACTGGAGGGTACCAAACAGATACAAAAAGCACTAAATGGAGAAGGGGGTTCATTCTCAGAAGGTGTCCTGGTACCTGCACATTGTCTGAGGATAGTTCTCTGTGCCCACAGACATTGAAACATAGAGACAAACGAGAATAAAAAAGAACCCAAAAGTAAATTATATGGAGTGTGACTCCAACATAAAAGCGCACAAACACACACAAAGCACCAAAAATGCTTCTTCCCACATCTCTCTCTCTCTCTCTCTCTCTCTCCCCCTGCTGTAAAGCCTCATTCACTGAAGTGTATCAGCGTGTACTGTGTTTGTAAAGTGCAAATGAAAAGTTTCTCTACAAGATACAACAGGTCCCGCAACAGGAATAATCCAAAACTAGAGCTTACCCCAATGGATCAGCACTCGCCATCCTCGGAAAGGGAAAATGAAGAGAGAGGGAGAGAGAGAAGGAAAGAGAGAGGGATGTGGAGGCAGGTGGAGAGAAGAGTAGGAAAAGCAGAGTGAAATACTGTTCGGAGAACTGAACGGTCATAATTATTGCCACTGGTGCCTATGTCTTCAGAGACCAGGAACACTAGGGGGACAGTTTCATTCACCAGAAATTAACTTTTGTCCTGCTCACAATATTGCAGACACATCCAATTCTGGCACTGGGGAATATGGAGAGGGACATACTAAGGCTGTAGGAGAAAACAATTCCCAGCCAAATCCCAATTAAAGCAGTCAGCAGAGCAATGGGGTTCATACTTCATGCTGCATTTCTTTTCTGCCTCTTACATAAGGCACAGTTATATCAGTCTATTATCAAGGAAATTGTTCTTTTTGTCCCCAGTTTGCTCAGTGTAGTGTCCCTCTGTCCCCCAAGCTGGCCTGGTAAGAAGTACTTTTTTTGCCATGAATGAACTGTGAAACATATTGGTTATTAAAGCATGCATTTCTGAGCCAGCTTGGGAGCCCAGGGTACAAGATTGTAGCTCAAGCTGTGAATCTGCTTTGATACTGGCTTATTAGTCATGATGGTCTTATAGTCAGGAATTCAGATCAGCTAGAACATACCAGCTCAGCAACCTGGTACTTATCTCTGTGGATGCCATCTTGTGCTCCAGGATCTCATTTTTCATTTAAAATAAATTCAGTCTCTGGGTCTTAAAGGTTGCAAAGAAAATCTTTCAAATGCGAATGGAGAATAAATCAATGCTGTGCTGAAAAGACTGAAACAGCAGCTCTAAAAGCAGAATGAATCTCTGGCATGTTGACTTTGAAACCTAGCGACAGTCAAAAAATTCAGTATTCTTAATTTTTCACTATTAACCAAAGCATTCAAAATCAAAAAGAATAGTCAGGTTATTAAGTCAGGTTATTTAAGTTAAGGGGTGCAGGTAAGCAAACTCAGGAAAGTGTCACCATCTTTTCGCATTAACAAAAATCAGATTAGAAATAAAAAAAAAATCTGGTGTTATTAAGCCAAATTATTTTCAAGTCAGATGCAGCGCTTTTTTTCCTCTCTGTCTCTTTCTCTCTCATTCTCTCCATTTTCAATAACAGGCTCCCAAGCTGCTAGAGCTACCTCTGGCTGGGTGAGGAAAATCCATTCTCCACAAGACGGTCACCAACAGAAATGCCAAATTTAATATATGCCCAGTAGATTTCACAGTTTACTGATCAGTGCAACAAGCCATGCTTCCAGTTACATCAACATTGCAAATGCTGGGCTGGGCAATGCAAGGCAGTTTTGAGAAAAGTTAAAATTAAAACATAGTTAGAAGAGAAATGAAAAGCTGTTGTGCTACACATTGATAGAGAAGTGGAAAGAAGCATTACAGTAAGTTCTTTTTCATGTGTTTGAGTGACACTCCATTTATATTTCGGCCTGGAGTGCAAATTTGGGTAAGATCTAATTAATATATATACAAATACATATATATGTATATATTTAGGGACAAATGCTGTCCTCAATTGTACCTGTACAAATCTATCTACAATGATGTAACTGAGAAGAGCAAATTGACACCCATTGTATATTGGAACGTGTGTGTATATTTATACAGAAAATACACCCATATTCACACATGCAGAATATTAAAACGTAAATAGAATGGGTGCAAGAAGGTTGATTAATTTTTCTTTCAAGTCATTTTCCCAACAGGGAAGGCACTGAAGAGGTTAACAAAGAGAATGGAAAGCAAATTGACAATAGGGAAAAGGAAAAGGGAAATGAGGTTTAAAAAAAATGAACAATCCCAGGACACAATAGACCCAGAAGCGCAGACATGTGCATTCCCTACAATACTGAAGCAAGTGAACTACGGAGCTGCAGCAACCCAGATACAGAAGAGAAGCACTGAAAGAGGGGGTGAAAGAGAAAGTCAGAAAGAAAGAAAAAGAAAAAGGAAGGGACAGTGGCCTCAGCTACTAAGACAACCATGTGCATCTAGAGGGAAGGGACCCTTAAAGATGCAGTATTCCTTTAAAAAAGACATCATAAAGTTGGATAATTAAACACTGGCCAAAAATTTAATGGCCACCATGATTAGCTGGCCCCATTTTGCTGGGGTTCTCTTTGCTGCCTATCCCTTCTGTTCATGTGGCTCTGTGCAGATCCAGAATCCAGGTCCTCTCACTTTCTCACCACTGAGGTCCTTCATCCTAACTCTTAGAAGTGGGAGGGAGGTAAGACCACAGTGAATGTGATCCTCCAAAAATCAGCCTGGTCCTTCAATGAGAAGGACCCTGGGTGATCCTCGTGCAGTGCTCTAACCTTCTCCTATGCTCTGAAAGATATCACCTTTGAGAGGGAACACAAAACGCGCATGTGTACTTAAGGTTTTTCCCCAGCAGTTACTGAAGGGTCATTTCCTCTGCAGTAGCAGCTGCTAGAGAAGGACAGAGGGACAACAAATGGTGCTGGGAACATCTGCTGAAAGACCCTTCTCCTGTCAGAGCTAAAATTTCTGCACTTCTCATACTAGACCTGACTTTTAATTACTGTGGAAAAGCTCATCTTCGGAGTAGTTTCAGAGCTACTTTTAATGCAAGAAGTGCCACATGTTCAAGAACAGAACTTATGAATAGGGGCAATCAGAGAAAGGAACAGGGATTTCCATGACTATGGTAACAGCCCAGGAAAGCCCAGCCACTAAAGACTGTATAACCATTACTTCACGGCTGTGAAACTTAGAGTTTTCTAATAGTTTGGGTCCAATGCTTGTTCCTATCTTGGCATCTTAAAGAGGGTGCTTTACACACCATGTGAGGCACAATCTCTCCTGCAGATGCACGACATGCTTCATTGTGGCAGGTTCAAGACTTGAAATGCTGCCCACAAAGGACTGCCTCAGCCTGCAAAAGGCCAAAACAGGGGCTGTCTGTCATACATCCCACAAGTCTCCTGAGGCTTAAAGGCCAAATTTATCTTTAAATAGAAAAGTTTCTATTAAATGGGGAAATGGAAAGAAGAATAGTTTGCCAAGTCCATAGGTTCCTTTAAGGAACCCACTGCCTCCCCCTTTTTGGATCGTATGGAACACTCCTAACCCTTGGGTAAGCTAAGTGTTTGTACAAAATGTGTAATGACTACATTTTGATGAAGCATTATCCAATGGGAAGCCATCTTTTAACATTAGAGAAAAATTCTCTTCCTCTGAGACTGAAATTCCAGGAACAACATGTCCACTCAAAACCTTCCCAAAAGTCTAAACTTTTTTTTTTGTCCATGGACCCACAATAGTCCACTTAAACTCCCTAAATCTGGTGGCCTGCCTGTCTTCCATTGTGCCTCTACTCACAGTTGGGAGTTACCCTTTTTGTTATTCTTCACCATGTGTCACTTGAACTGCTAGATTGGAATCACCCTCAAAAACCTATATCTTTGATCATCTTTTCCTCTTGTGTTCTCTGGTGCAGCCAGAGTAGTCTTAAGGAGTTTGTCTCTTACCTACAGGCACTTAGTATTTTGCTCTGTCAGACAGGATTTCCAAAGTTTCCTACCACTGCTGTCACTGACTCAGTTGTGCTGCTGTTTCTAGTGCTGGGAGTGGAGCACTCTGGGCTTTCCTAGTGTTTTATATTCCAAAACTTCCCAAAGCAGTCTTAGCAAATACGTCTTCTATGCTGGGCATCCTCACTCATGGCAGAACTGAACCAGAAGTAGCAGTAGGCTGAAATTTTAGTGGGGAAAATGTTGGTACAGTCACAGGCTGCATTGGGGATAGCCTCAAATGAATGGTGCTGTACAAAAATATATGTAGTGTGGGGCTGTAAATATCCCACCCTCTTTGTTGCTCTCTAAAGAGAGAACAGCTATGTCCCCACATGGAGAAGGTAAGTACTGCATCTTTAAGGTCTCAGCAGTGAGGTAGAGGAGGGGAACATATTGTCAGTGTTTATACCTTTCTTCTTTGTTGAATTTGGGATTGGCTTCAGAGATATCCAGGCTTTTACTGAACATTGTTTTACTATGGCAGGAACAAAGCGAGAAAACAGAGTTACTAGTGTGGACATTTATAAAAGAGAGTCACCTGAAGCAATGCTGGACACCCAGCCCCCCAACCCATCCTCCCCTTTTTAAGCAATGCTCTGAAAAACCTTTCTTTTACTTTCCAACTATGGCTCAAGCCTACACAGTGCTGAAGTTCATTATCTCCCTCTGACTTCTGAGGTCTAAGGTGACTTCCCCATACATACTAGTAAACCCTGATCTCCTTTATCTAATTGAAAACCCAGGTATCATCTACTTTGTCACATTGTCCAAGGAAAACAGAACATGCCTGAAGGCACAAACTGCAAAGCATTCATTACTTAGACTTTTCTAGAAGACCTCAACACGAAGCACAATCTGGGAAAAGGTTAAAATCAGACCGTAGAGCCTCTTAAGAGGAACAGTAATCCATTTTGTATTCTAATTTGTAGGGTCCATTACCATTTACTCCCAACTCTCTTCCCTATACTCAGTGTATAGAGAAATGCCCTTCTTTATCATCTTGGGTCTGAATCCCTGAAGCTTAGAAGCAAAATTCCCTATGCTTTGCTAAAGGGTCAGCTCTCTGTAATATATTGCACTGATAATATGCTTCACTGTTTCACAGAACACTGTTCCCTAATGTTAGCTGATCTTTCATGCAAGCTATCCACTTCAATAACCAGGAGAAAATGAATAGTTAATGAAGCCCATTTTAGAACAGTTTTTGGACTCTTAACGGCAGAGCTGCTGAAAATTTCTGGCATATCCCTGAGACATTCTAGCTCCTATGGAATTCTTCCTAGCCTGTGTGATTTTGGCACATGGGACAAATTAGCTGGTGTTAAACTAAGCTCAGAACCTACCTCTTTTCTTTTGACATTTCAATGAAATACCAGATAGTCTGAGAGGTGTGGATACCACAATAGCAGAAGCAATTCAGATATAATTATGAACCCATTTAGTTGACAGCTAGCAACTGACCAAGAACTGACAAAACTTAGTCACCAGTTTTAGTGTGGCTGATGTTAGTGCGTAACAACTTTGCCATATAGGAAGACCCAATGGAGAGCACTTGGAGAGGTCAGTACAAGCATTTAAAGGAGTCTTTAAGCTCAACAAGCAGCCTTTGTGCTGAGTTCCCCTCCTCCGTTATCCAAAACTAAGTCACTGAAGGACTATGTTTTTCACTTAATACTTTCTCAGCCTGTAGGGTTGAAGGCTGTCAAGTTTCAAATCTCAGTGGAAAGATATGCCCTTAAACAAGCCAAGACCAGACACTTGTAGGGTCCCCACATGGTTACCAAAAGCACAGTTCATCACACAGACACACAAACCAGAGGTTATAACATAAATCCCCTTTATGCAAGCAAATACCTGTTTACTACTGGGAAAGAGGACAATAGGACTAAATCACAAGACACATGGGTGTGTTCTGCCCACTGGCGTAGAAGAGTATCTCTGCCAGCTCAAGAAAGAAGCAATGGCTCTGCATCTCCGGATGTGTACACAAGTCATTCTGTGTCTAAACAGGAGACCTGTTTCCATGGTGTGTCGTGTTCCGCCCCCCCCAACCCGTCTTCCTAGTATTGTAGGATAAAAGCACTGAATCGCCATCTGCTGAGACCAAAAAATGTCATTCTTAAAAAAGCATCCACCTCTGGGATCTAAGCCCTACTGCTGTAAAATCCATTGTCAGTGGGTCATTTCATGGAATATAATATGTGACTAACCATTAAAAATCCCCCACTCTTGGTGGAAGGCACTTGTCATTTTGTTACTGACTGTTCTGACAGATGGTGCCCCATCAGCAACGCATCGTCCCCAGACAATCCCCATGCAGTGGTGTTCTTTAATGAAGCCAGTTCACGTTATAAACGACTGTGCTGCCAGCAACACAAAATGTGCCGTTGTCATCTGTGGATGTGGATGGTATGAATTATGGAAGCTCACACATGGAATAAAATAACATCTTCCCTTTAACCCCTTCCAAAACAAGCACTACCAAGCCCATCATCATCAATCATGGTGTTATTGCATCCCTTTCTCCACCCTTAATCACACCTTTATGTCCAGCCCTGCGTTGTGGTATGCATTGCCCTGTATCTCTTTTGTGCCTGGCAGGTTTCGCTTCCTCCAGAAGCCAAAGCCCTTCTTTACTGATAAGTAGCCTGGATATGTGTCTGCTCTGAACTCATCTCAGACCTTTTGACTTCAATTGTTTCCTCACGTGCAGAATTGAGTGAGACATTTAAAAGCAGAATAAGTACTTTGGATAGCAAGACACAGCTTTGCCTCTTCAGACTTTTGAATCCAAAGTCCAAGCTGAGAGGTGGAAGAAAAGGTTTCAGCCCTCAGAAAACTTCGGGATCAATCTAACACCTCCTATTTGTTCCACCCAGTTGGACACTTACTGTAAATAGCTGCAGAGTACTGCGACTCACAGGCAGCCTTGGGGTGGGGGAAAGTGATTCACCTCTGGCTCTGGGAGCTTCACGGTCCATGCATCTACCAGTTACAAGATTAAACACTGCAAGCTGAATAAGGAGTGTGCAACTGTTTGTTAGCATTGTGTTCATCCTTAGTACACCCTGTCCTAAACGCTTCCTTTGCCCAGACCTCACATCAAAGCAAACCACATTCAAGACAGGTTTCCAACCTACACTGCAATGAAAAACCTTTATGGCAGTGTATCTCAAGGCCACATATCCAGTCTGAAATAAGTCCTAGCAGATTCTGGAAATCACCGCCTTTTCCTCACTGTAGAAAGAACTGTAACGGTTGCCAGCAAAACTTTCCAGCAATTATAGGAGCTTCTGGACATGAAATTATTTCATTCACATTCTTCACCCAGTTCTTAGTCAGCAAAGGGAGTTTCTGGCCACAACAGGCTCATTTTGAGCAGATCTTAACAGCTGAACAAAAAAATCATGTCATAAAGCTGAAACAGAGGTTACAGCATCATCATCATACATATATGTGAAGTGTTCTTTTATATTGATTGATTTATGCAAGTGTGAATCCAAATGCACGTGCTTCCTTTAGGCTAGTCATAAGGACTGAGGAAGCAACTTCCATGGTTCACATTCGTGAACTTGCACAGTTCACTTACTCTCCCAGAACCTGCCTTGAGGAGACATCATTTTCCTCTGCTGTTTCTCCACAAGACTGACACTTTCTTTGATAGAAAAGAGGCAAAATTATACATATTCCATCACTTCACAGGCATGTGGTAATTCATGTGGGTCAGATGCATGCTGGCTCTGACAGCATATTTTAAAGGCATCTACAGGTGCCTGGGCAGGGCTTTCCAGATTCGAGCTGCTCTGATGACATGGAGGGTGGGGTTCATCTCAGTTAACTTCAGGTGCCCAAAAGCTAGGCACCTAATCCAAGATAAGTCATCTAGATTCCTGTTGTAGGCTATGGAGACAGAGAGAAACTACCAGGGGGTAACTTATCCCATCTAAGATTGTTGGAACAGAGGACATATGTATCTGATACCTTCCAAAGCCCTCATCTGTCCCCACTGCCTAGAGTGACAGCCTGTATCACAAGCTTAGACTGAATGCCTATGTTCTTGACAATTAAAAAGAGGTGAGATGAGTCTTGTCCAGAGGATGTGGTGGTTTCCTGAGCAATAGCTGCAAGCGAACAGAACCCTTAAGTCCCTGGCAGGACTTCTGGTCCAGTGCGCACAAGCGCTGCTGGCTGCCAGATCATGTTGCAAATATGCTTGGAAGTTGTAATGAGTGCTGGTGCGAATAGAAAAGCTCCACAGTTCCTTTGTATGTATAACATAAAAGGGGGTAGCAAACCCAGACAGACAGGACTCCTGGGTAAAGAAGAGACCCACCTCTGTCCATGTTGTGCCATTTCAATAGCTCTGCGAGCAGGGACTGGGGAGCCGCCATCTGTCACACTGAGAACCTCCATCGACTTTCTTTCTGGCCTCCGCTTCCCATGCCTGTTCAGCATTGGGGAGTCCACACGCTTCCTGGGGGGATCTTTATGAAAAGAAAATGCTGTCAGCTGAATTTGGCTGTGACTTACCTCACACAGGTTGGTTAAATCCTCTCTCAACAATCCCACTCTCACACCTCCCCTACAGTGACAGATATCTTTGTGATGGAGCTGAACGTTTGCAGTCTCTCCCTTCTTCCAAATTTGCAAACATTAAGACATAAGTTGCAATCCATTTACAGAGAGAAGCAGCACTGCCACTGCCCTGAATGTAGCAGCACTGTAAAATAAAAGTACAACTATAGCATAGCTTGCAGAAATTACCTTACAAAGCTGATAACAGTAATAACAAGATGACAGCATGGGCTATAACACAAGCTGTTAGCCAGAATATAAGCCATCTAGGGATCCTGTATAGGTACACAGTTGCTAGAGCTTGCCTTCGATGTCCCTGCTAGCTAGATTAAATGTGACACAGGGACATGAGTACACTCTGAACTCAGAATTGCATTCTCCTCTGAAAACATACCCTTTTTTTGCATCTTTAAGATTACATTTCAGGTTTTCCTTGCTGCTTTATATTCTTCCTCCTTCGGCATTACAAATTAAACATAGTAGTCTACCTGAGATGAATCTCCAATGAGAGCTAATAACATTTATCTCAGAGGTCATCATACAGCTTTTATTGCTATAGTAACTGAAGTGCTTTACACTTTTTATTGTGTAACATTTCTATGAGGTATTGAAGTGCTACTTTCACTTTGCAGAGTGAAAACTGAGGTATAAGAATGAGATATTTAAATGCAATTCATTCCTAAAGGTGCCAACAAACATTTACTGAGGTTCTGAGGAGCACCTAAATTGCTCTGGAAAGAGTCTTTAGATACCAAACTGCACTGCAGAAGGTGGCTTGCCAAACCACACACACCTCTATGGTGAAGCAGGGAGCCAAATGCAGACCTGCTGAGATGTTTTATTACTAACATCTCTCATGGCATCAAAACACTAAAAAGGAGGAAGGCAGAAAAAAAATACAGAAAGATTTTCTTTTCTGTGGTTGGGCTATTTCAGTTCCCTGCCTCTATGCATAGACAAATTTTTAATTTTACAGTGACCAACTGTAAAAAAAAGCATCCTTCACCACTGCAGTTAGAAAGAAGCTCACAGTGCCCAGGCCCCTTATAAGGCTTCTTCCTCTGCCAGGATTCCTTTGTAAAACCAGAAATACCGCATTTGAACGAGTCTACCTCTACTGCCTAGCTGATGGTATTATTTTTATTATCCTGCCCTCCTCACACCCCCCATCTACTTGCTTTTTTCTTCTCTGTCACGTCATGTTTTTTAGAACAAGACCTCTTTAAGGCAGGGCTTATTCTTGAAACAATGAGCATGAGCAAAGATGGCTCAAATGCAAATGGGTGAGTGATAACAACTGACCCCATTACTGTATAACTCAAGTATTCTTTGTATTAACAGTAATAACATTCCTATTAAAAATTAATTAGAAAAGAAGCAGTTGTATCTCACTCCATTTCAAACTATGTCCAGTAATAAAATGTAATAGAAAATCCTAGCTGGGGAAATGACCTCCTGATTAGGAAGAATATATAGTCCATAAAGCTGAGGGAAAAACAAAGGGAGATAAACCTAAAAAAAGCAGTTATACTGGGTGACTTCAGCTGCACACGTCTAAGTGGTCAAAAGTAAGCTGGGACAAGTTTTAGACATTTCAAACTCCTGCTTCTTCAAACAAGTTCAAAGAATGAGAACCAATTCATCCCACAGGACAACTGTTGGTATCAGAAGTATGACTAGAGCCAAGTAACACACATAACGACAATGTAATTACGTTTGGTATCAACAACAAAGAGTTGATACAAGTTTTGCAGAGGGATATCAGACGCTAGAAAGGAAGGTGGAAGAGTGCAGTTTAAAAGAAAAGAAAAAGAAGGAGGAAGGAAGATGAAGAAAGCAGCTAATGTCAAAAGAATGGACATGAGTAAGCTCAGACTGCATCAATGTTAGCTAATAACAGAGTATAAATGGCCTGGTTTCAGCTGGGATAGAGTTAACTGTCTTCCTAGTAGCTGGTACGGTGCTATGTTTTGAGTTCAGTATGCGAAGAATGTTGATAACACTGATGTTTTCAGTTGGTGCTCAGTAGTGTTTAGACTATAGTCAAGGATTTTTTAGCTTCTCATGCCCAGCCAGCGAGAAAGCTGGAGGGGCACAAGAAGTTGGCACAGGACACAACCAGGGCACCTGACCCACACTGGCCAACCGTGTATTCCATACCATAGGACGTCCCATCTAGTATAGGAACTGGGATGGGGGGGGGGGTGGGGGATCCCTGCTCAGGGACTAACTGGGTGTCGACCGGCGGGTGGTGAGCAATTGCCCTGCGCATCATTTGTACATTCCAATCCTTTTATTACTACTGTTGTCATTTTATTAGTGTTATCATTATCATTATTAGTTTCTTCTTTTCTGTTCTATTAAACCATTCTTATCTCAACCCACGAGTTTTACTTTTTTCCCCCCGATTTTCTCCCCCATCCCACTGGATGGCGGGGAGTGAGTGAGCGGCTGCGTGGTGCTTAGTTGCTGGCTGGGGTTAAACCATGACAATAAACAAGAAAGATGGAAAAAGACAAGAAAAACATTTTATAAACTGATATTTTAAAAGGCAATTTGATGCAAGCATGTTCAAAACAGAAGACTTTAGCAAATGGAAATTCAGCTGAGTGACACAAAAGTGACAGGCCAAATATAAGGTGGACATTAAAAGACAGTGAAGAATAAATTTGAAGAGGAATTAGCTAAGGACTTGAATAAGTGTTTTGTACCTCCATCAGAAAGAGAAAGCTTGAGAGAAGGACAGTAGCCAGAGGGACCATGAGGGAATCAACAGAAAAATTAATGAGAAGGATATTGCTAACAAGCTAAATGGTTCTTTTGTATCAGTCCTTGCTAATCAAGATGCTGGAAGATACTGATTTCCAATTTCTATTTTAAACTATCAAAGAGAAAGACTAAGCAAAAAGAGCAGGTTGTGAAACACACCTATAAATTCAACAACAGCAATTCACAAAAGTTTGATGGAAGATACATCCAGAAGCTTGTATGAATGTCGTTATGCTTCTGATAAAGGTATTTGATTCCTCTTTAAAATTGGCTACAATCCTACACTATACATGGCTGAGGGTAGATATTGTACATATTTTTTAAAAGGGTCTGAGTAAGAAATGACAGGGCACCAAGTCTGTCATCACTGTCAAGTCTAAAGATACTAAAGAAATAGTTAAATACCTGCTATAAAGACTAAAGTGGTGTCATATAAAAGCAGTAGAAGATTCTGCAGAAGCACAGGAATTAAAAGTAGGAAAACCTCCAGTGTTTGCCCTTTTCTTGATTCTCTGGAAATATTTCACATGGAGAAAAAAAATCAAATCTTAGTCTGGATCTGTGATAGTTTTGAGGGTTCATTTTCCTTTTATTTCACATCAGAAAAGTGAAGCCATTCCTAAGGATTTTTATAGTGGAAGAGAGAATTGTATAGGTAATGATCCAATTATAAAGGCATTCATCTGGAAGGTGGGAAGTAAAGGTTCACCTTCTGAGTTTGGATGAGGCACCTATATCCTATATGGCTATTCTGGCCCAATCTCTTGTTCCCTGGTTTATTAAGAAACTCCACCCCACAAAAGCCTTTTTCTCAAGGAGACATTAGTTGACATTCATTCATTTTACTGAGAAGTTTCTCATTTCTCTGCTTTCAGGTAAAGAAAATGGAGCTGGACTTGAAAGATGGTGAAGGTGACCCTTCCCTGGCCCTTTGAGAAAGTTTCATATAGCTGAAACAGACAAAAGGGACACCAGAAGACAGTGCTAGTCTGAGCTGGCCATACTTTTACCTGCATCCATCCTTTCTGAGACCTAAGATGCAAAGAAAAAGGAAAAAGCAAAATACTCCGAGATGCACTTTTTTTTTTTTTTTTTTTGGCAAGAGCTCAGGCAATGCACAACTCTCATGAATGTGGTTTCTTCAAGCTGCTGTTATTAAATCTGTTACTTTTTCTCTGCTCTTCTTTGTGCAAGGCCATTGCTAATGGCTAATGATGAGATATTCATCAGAAGCATGACTGCTCTTAATTAAACCTTGCCCCATGTTCTCAGAGATACTGCTGGGAACAGAGGAGGCGGAACCCCCTGTGGAAGAGGAAATACAACCTACAAACACTCAAAGAATAATGCTCAAAGAGTCTAAAACATGCTGATGAGGCACAATGATACATTCAGAGTAGTGTTTCCCTGTTGGGGAACATTTTCACTCTTTGTACAGAAAAATACAAGTGGAGAATAATATTTCAGTTCAAACCACAAAAATACTTTGGCATGTGGAAGAGAGATATATGATGTATTTAGAGCATAGCTACCTATTCACTTACATGCTGGATATGAAGATTCTGGAGTCACCTTGCTTCTTTTCTTATGACAAAAGCCATTCTAAAACAAGATGATGGTGTCCTTACATGGCAGAATAATCTGTTTGAGTCAAAAGCTGATTAGTAAAGTGCTATAGATGACAAACTGCACTGAGCAAGGGGCTTTTGACCACAGGACCTGCAGTTGGCACATCTACCCATCTTCATCAGGATCCCTGCTAACATGCTCTCTGTACCTCCATCTAGGTAAGAGCTTAAAAATCACTGTGTTGACTAAGAATTTCCATCTCTTCTCCCACAGAAGAGATTTCACCGCAAAATTATAGAGCCTGGAGCCTGGAACTTGGATAAGGTAATAATACAACAAAGTACTAACAAACTTAAGAGTTCAATATTCCACTGCCCTGTAGGCTTGGGAGATTCCAGGCTTTTCAGTGAAAGCACTTTGTTTCTAGCCTTCAAAGTGCTGAAATACAGTCCCTGAAAATCACAACACTACTATGTAAAAACGCTATTTCAGGTCACTGACAGAAGTGACTAATCCTTTATTAGTTAAACTTTTGTCACTCTGCACAGCAAGAGTCACTTATATAGTTAGCTCCTTAGAGAAGCATTTTTCCTGTTGTCTAGATTAGTGAATTCCTTGGTGATCAGCAGTACCCTAAAATACTAATGAACAATTCTTCAGGAATAAAGTGGTATCACAAGAGCTTTATAAGCTACATAATCTTACTGCATATTGTGCTTTTAAAATCTTTCTAAGATAGTCTAGTAACATGGGAGTTCAATGTATGTACTATAAACAGCTAAGTGATATTATTCATACTTTCAACAGTATGTATATATTTACCTACAGAAAAGAGAATGTGTACATATAGAACTTCACAGGGAAACAATGCTACACAGCCTTAGTAGCACAAGTCCAGAAGCAGCACTTCTGCATACTGCATGTAGATCAGTAATTAGAAAATTCTGCCACTAGACTATACTGCTTCTAAACCTCATCTCCTTGCATAGAGCCAGCTTGTAGGTCCACATGGTATTTTTTAAGATCTGGTTCAAGACAAACTTGGATGTTTCTGCACTGTGAGACAGACATGTCCTGAAAAATGAAGCCTTTGAGTTTAACCACAGAACAGACCTGCCTGCCTCAGGCTGAGGATTCTCACAAATGTTGTGCACTATTTCAGTGGGAAGGGTTTGGGTGGTGGGGAAATGATGTTAGGGTAAATATTTCAAAAAAAAAAAAAAAAAAGGCGAAGAGGAACTAGGTGAGATGGGTTCATGGTGACAGAGGTCATATATGTAGTACCTATTTCATTTCTAGGGGGAAGATCCTCATCTTCATGACTAGGATACCTCTCCTTCCGATCAAGCAGAAGAAAATAAATCATTTTCTCTTGGTTTTCTCTGAAAAAAAAAAAAGAAATAAAACCTTTAAATTTGAAGAGAAAAAACCATCAACATGTAGATAAACCTTTCTCATCAAATGAACAGCTACAGTTATTCTAAGTAAGCTGAAAATGGTCATGTATCTGCCAGCTAGATACATAACCCACAAAGCTTTTGAGAACCTTGCTGTCTCCAACAAGCAGCTAGTAAGAACAGGAAATACGATTCCCATGTTGCACACACAGAACAGAGGTATGGGACAGACGAGGTAATGTGTCCACAGGAAGTTCAAATCAAGAGTGGCAGCAAGACAGGTCCCCTGAGCCTCTAAGTGCTCTTTCCACTACGTGTCCCTCTTAACACCTCAGGAAATACATCAGCTTTCAGGCATAAGCTTGAAATAAACAAAAAATTGCCAACAAAGACATATCCAACACAAATAACAGCAATGATATGATCCCCATCCGGACTGCACAGCCCATCTTTTCATGAAGTGACCTTGCCTGGCAGCAAGGGAAGAGAGAGCACCATGCCTCCATTGCTTGTCAGGCTGTGAGCTTCTGACACATGGTGCAAGAAAGGCTCAGTGCTTGCTCCCAACACTTCACTAGCAAATGAGCAGCCGGAGGGTGAGAAGTTGCTACTGGTCCCTCGCAGAGAGAGAGACATTAGTTAAAGCACTCTCTACCTCTCCCCAGGTTTATAAGTATCCCAGCCCATGGACACCCAACTCATATGAAGACTGAGCAAGTGCTTACTCTTCCGACAACAAGTCCTGTAAGAGTTTATTTCGGTCACGGAAGCAGCCTAACGAGTGCATGCTATCTAACACGTCTGGATCAATATCCTCCAAGGAAGGGAGAGAACGAATCTGCACCTTTCGAGGGATTGGTTGCTCTGGTTCTGGCTCGTTCTTACCCCCTCTGCAGAGGAAAGAAGATGAGAGAGAGAAAGGGGGCAGAGAAAGAAGGAGAGAAAAGAAACATGAGTCACAAATGAACCCATACTCTGAAACACAGCCTGCGGCAACAGATGGAAATAGCTTGTTAAATTCCCACTGAGAGACCAGAGCTCCCAACCAGACAGATATTCTTTTCAGAGGAAACCACTGTGAAGGCTAAGAGTGACCAGAACCTTGTGGATTTGGGTCTTTAATGAGAAATGTCTGTGTTCAGTCAGAAAGGCAGTAGGAACTTCACTTACCAGCGCCCTCATAATTTAAGCAGCTGTTCAGCATCCTAATGCCAAACATTTATAAAACACTACGTGGTTTTAGAGATGCTGTCTCATCAGCAGGCCTGACCTCAGGCTATCAGGCTGAAAAGTGCAAGCTGAGTGATTTTCGTTCAAAGAAGGAGCTGCAAACAAACCGTCACTGTTTTTCACCAATTCTGATTACAGCCAGCATTGCAGCAGCTTCTTTCTTTGAAGCTTCCCATGTGATTAAGAGATCTCAGTGTTCAGGCCCCCACTTGACACACTTTAAAAGGTTTTTGGGGAAAGCAGGGTGTTTATTTACATGCCCAAATGAGACAATTTCTGCTTCTCTTCAGACTTGCAAATTTGAAAATTGTGGCTCAAGCGTGATGCCAGAGGTCAGTGGCAGACCTCAGAATACACTGTTAGCGGTAGAGCATATTACTCTTTTAAAAGTAATTAACACAGGCTTCCTGCATAATTATCTCATCCTATTCACTAGGCTCAGGAAATATTGATTATTCGTTGCAGTTAAAGGCCCTTACTGTAAGAAACAGGTCAAGGTGTCAGGGTATCTATAACCGACTGAACGATATATAGTGCAGGCACCCTGAATATTCTTTGATTTTGTTTGGGTAGGCGGTGAACAATTTATGTGAACTCTATCCATCCAAAGAGGTGGGTTTGGCAGTGGTGGTATTTTGGTTGGTGAAACTGTCTACCCTGAATCTTCGCTATTTCTCAATGGATGCTTTGTGCGATGTCGAGGTTTTCATACTCTTTGGGTGAGGTCCTCCCTTCTGATGTTGAGGTTTTCCTACTCTGTGGGTGAGGTCCTCCCTTTCCGTTACATGATGTAAATGTGTGATTGTTGAGTCCAAGCTCCCAGGGTGGGCAACAGGAATCGATAATATTTAAACTCCATAAGATGTCAGCGTTGGCTGTTTATGGGGCTGTGTTTGGGCAAGAGATTCTTCTTTTTGATGCTGGCAGAAGTAAGGTGAACACAACTTGTGAACTTACTTGCGCAGCTTAAAATGCTCTGGGCTCAGATGTGAGCTATCCAAGTATCTACACAGAAAAAGCAGCTCCAACAAATGTCCCTAATTTTTCTTGGGTAGGTTAGAAAGCAACTCTGGTAGGATCACACACATGAGATCAAGGTCTCAGCCAGTGCACCAAAAAGAGAGCCAATAGAGATTATCTCCTCCAATGTAAGAAGACAATACTAAGTCATTGCAGCCAGGGGTCTGATGCTAGGACAGGACAATTACATGCTACACCTTAATCATGGGAGATTGCTAGGTGTTACTTGCAATTTATTTTTAAGCAAGTTGAAATGCAGTTGTGAGGCATCTGCTCTGTTAACCATGTTTGTGGGATGTCACTTGCAGAAAGACTCCTTGGAAATTTTCATTTTATCTTCTCTTGAAGCAGTGAAAATGTGGTCATCCCTTCTGGACACACCATGGAGTCAGCCTCTAGTGTGCATTACATGGGTCATGACAACATGGGTCAGATCCCAATTCTTTTATATTGAGCACCCTGCTCAGTTTTATTCAGTTTAGGGGGCTGGAAGCAGAATATACAGGATAGAGAAAGAATCTGCTCCTTGGGATTCATTCTTGTGTGTCAAACCACTAAAACACAGCTTCTGATGCCCCCCTGGAGTCTCGCAGAAGCGTCTATGTCTTCTGCAATGACACCATGGTCCTGAATCTAAGGGTTAGATTCAAAAATCCTTGTTCAACTAAAGAAACATCTTATTCCTTGAGTGCCCTGTCTTTAAGAGGTAGCTACTCCTACCTCTTATGATCAGGATGTAGCTCTCAGCAGGTAATAAGCAATGATTAGATCATAACCTTGCACTATTAAAGCCAGTGATGACCTTGTCATTAAGATAAATTCTTGAAGGATGCACCTTTGAACAGCAGCTGAGTGTTTTGGGTTTTTTAATGATCTGCAGTTCACTTTTAAAAAATATTGAATTAATTAATCATTCATTATGTTATAAGCAGATGTCCTTAAAGTAATCTAAAGAGATTAAAAAGAATTATTGTTTTGGAAAATTTCCAGAAAATCTGGCTTTCCTACTAGTTGCCCTAGTCTATAGCAGAATATCACCTGCAAGCTTCTTTTGTATCAATCAGCATGGGAGCCATTTCTAGAGAGCACAGTTTGCCATCGTCTGTGCATGAAAAGTGGCTTTTCCTTATGCCCTGTCCTGGTCAGCCTCAGACATAGTCAGGGATTTTCACACCTCCTCATCAGGTACAAGCAAAGTCTGCAAAGAGGCATGTCGTCATTTGGCAACACAATTCAATGCTTCAGGAAATGAAAATCACTGGGTCTGGGCTGTGATTGGCATGACTGTATTGCCTGTTCCATTCTCATTCTAGCAGAGAGTGACAAATTTGTTGCATTTCAGCCCACATCGACATCAAACAATGTCACACAATGAATACTGCAAATCACGTATGTTTTTTAAAGGCCCGCATGAATGTAATTGCTGCTTTAAAACCCATCCTCTTTTGTGAGAATTGGTGCATACAATGGCTGTGATTCCAGACCAGGGCGGACTTCTTCAGCCTCTCCATGAAAATCCCTCATGAATTTCACCAAGATACACATTTGCATCAGTGCAAAGCAAAGTAGAACCGGTATAGTTATTCTTTTTCTGGTTTTAGGAAATTTGGTACCTTCACAATTCGGGCAATAACTCAGTGTTACAGGAGTATGTATTTACCATAAGAGCTAATTTTATTTGCCCTCTTGCTTTATTAAAAAAATGTGAAAATAACCGTTGGTTATTTGCTGATTTATGATAACCTGCACTTGAGGTAAAAAGAAATTATTTCAATTAAAAAGGCTTAAAAAACCTCACTCAATTAATTTGTGTGGGAGAGCAAGAAGAACTGGAGGTTGGTGATGAAAGGTTTCTCTGGTTTCTTTTTTCCTTTTTTTAGGCTTGTGAATCATGATTTCAACTTTCAAGACCTCTTTCTCTTCCTGCCTAGTTTGCAATTAAATCTTTTCCTCAGTTTTACTGTAGCCTTAATATTTATTTGAAGAATTAAGTGAAATCACTTGTATGTTCTGAGTACAACCTTCAGGTCAGCAATCTATATGTGACAAAGAATGAAGATTTTACATAGAGTATCAGTGTTACATGAAATAAAGAAAAATTGAAAGACACGAGCAAAACAGCCACGGAGTAAAACACTTATAATCCCTCCTTCTCTGTCAGCATCAATATTTCCAGGCAAAATGAATGCAAAGAGGCTGTGAAACATTACCAGATGAAAGTAGTTGAGTTTTGGAGGTAGCAGGGTTATTCACAGACTAAATTTAGCCAAAGGAGGTTAACCTCCTTGAGTCAATCCATAGGCAGTACAGAGAAAATGAGAAAGAGACTCAGTAAAAAAGCTATTTTGAGCAGAAACTTCATTTTAGGCAATCTGAACAGACTTCTGGAAGAGCTTTTCTCTCTCTACATTGACTACACCGGGAGTCTAGGGGAGACTTGCTTTTGCAAAACTCAGTTTATGCTTCTGAAAACAGCCTTGGATGCTATTTCCATTGGGGTAAAAAACTGTTTACTGTGTCAATCATCAGAGAAGCTGACCTTCATCAAGAAATACATGAAAATGTTCAAACACTTATGTCTGCAAAGAAAAAAAATTTTCAAATTCTAAATCTAGAATAAAGTCATGAAATAACACCTGCCTAATTGTACATGTGAGCCTGGGACAACAGTGCTTCGACAGGTGAAAACTTCCAGGCAAAAATCTTCAGGAGAGTTAGAATAATAATATAAGTGATCAATGACATTTCATTTGATTTCCTATTCCAGTTCTGATCAAAGCGCAGAGAAAGTCAGCTGATTTCACTCCATGAAGAAACAGAGGGGACTGGCTGTCCAGTCTGATGTAAACAGCATTTACTTTTGGAATTGCTAGTAGGACACTATAGGAGGGGTATTTCAGAGATTACAGTTAGAGATTTCCCCCCTCCATTTCTCCTACATTTATCCATGAGAGTTTAAAAGAAAAATAATACCTGCAGCAAACAATGCTCCAGTCCTCCTTTGGTTTAAAAAAGTGCCATGTCAACTGGTAAGTGGAGAGAGCATGAAAAAGCCATGGGCAGAGTGCTGCCACCATTTCAGCTGAACTAAGAAAAAACCATGTTATTCAACAAACTGCTGAACGCCCTCAGGTCCTATCAAAGTCAGATAAATCCAGAAGTGAACATTGCCCATAAGATAGAATTAGAGAAAACAAAACAAACCCCAAAGTTTATTTGTTTCCTGGTGACAGGCTTAAATATCAGTTCATATCATCCTCAAGTATTTCCCAAGAACAATGATAGGATTATGAAGGCAGAACTTTCCTTATCACCCACCTGGAGAACCTGTAGGTACGCTGACCCCAAGAAGCATGTACCAAACCATCATTCCCTTGTTTAATATGTGAAGTATTCTCCTTAGTTTGATTAGGTTATCATCAATATTAAAAAAAAAGTTATTTACTTAGGTTTCTTGAAATACTATTAAGGCTACACAAAGTGCAAGGTCACTTTTAAAAGCCATCAATCTTCCTTATACCCAAACCACTAGACAGGTGCATACTTTTCTCACAGACCTCCTGTTTCACTGTCAAGACTGCTGCTTTTAATCAAGTCACAGAACTACTCTCACATCAACAGGTTACAAGGTCAGAAGCAGCCTCTTAGCTTGCTGCGAAGAAGAAGGAGTAGGGATTATGAGACAGAAAAGCTCTTGTTCACAGGTGCTTACTTATCAATATCATCATTTTTGTTTCTACTTCAGAGAAAAGCCAAGATACCAAGAAAGAACAAATGAAAGCTTTCTTGTCAAGAAGGTATTACAAAGGATTGTCTGTAGCACTTGGATAGCAAACTAAACACGGCTGTTAGTTGGGGTTTTTTTTACTGATCACTTGCAGGTATCCTTTTAACACAGAAAGTTGCTGGACTGAACGTCTTATTTCAACAGTTGTTAGCCTCTGTATAAAAAGTTCCCGGCTTGAATCATATATAGATGAAATTATATCAGTAGCAAAGGATTAAAAAAAAAATCAGATGCCTTTCTGTCCTCTACCCCTTTCTCCACCTCTATGAAAGCTGCTTTCAAACTCCAGTCTCTCTCTTTAGAGTTCACTAGAATATCAGCTCCTGTAACAGAACCAATAACGAATGCATGCAAAAGTGAATTAAAAAAGTGTTACTTACATATACCATATGTGTTTCTGAATATGTTCTAGCTGTAAATGAGAAGAAAACAAGCAATCAGTGCTGTAAAACAGAAAAGGTAACTCCACAAGACATCCTTATTAAAGGCTTATTCAAGTAAGTCCAACATTCCAGAGATGGATGTGTGCAAATAACAGGAACTTTATGCTGCATAAAGAGCATGCTCATCCTCACTCACCCCACTGGAAATGAGGCTATAATTCCAGACATAAGGAATCACTCAGGAACAAATCCCAGCAAAATAAGTAAGTACAAGGCTTCACAGACAAGCATTTTGGCAATTTAAGTTTTTCCCTTCCTAAGCCCTTCCCCCCTATAACCTAACTGAAGCTAACAAACTGCTCCTTTCTGTATGTGCATAATAGCTGATTCTTTACACCTAGAGTTAACTTCTAGCTTTGTTTTGGAAAAAAAGAGAGAGAGAAAGAAATAGAAACAGGTTCAAACAGATAATGTGAATAAACAAAAGAAATTGCTCATGTGTGATATGACCTTCTACCAGGACCCATTCTTGATTGGCTTCACATTTAACATTAAAATCGAAAGACCTAGTAGAATAAGGTTCTATGTCAAAATAATATCATTTTTTTGTTCCAGCACCTGAACACCAGACTGCAAATTTCTTTTACTTCCCTGTTTCACACATGAGCATTTTACTGTGTAATGAAGGACTGACCAAAGCTGAACACTGGCCTTGTCCACCTATGGATGGCAGATCCCAGCAAATGTTACACAATGACCATGTTTTCCACAAGCATGGGGGAAAAGAAAGCAACACTCTTTTTCCAAGAGAAAGTCTTAACAGTGCAGAGAACAAACTGTTCATATGATATACTTAGAGCAGAACCTTCCTAATCTGTTTTTTTTGAAGCATCATCACAGTAGAAAAGAACTTTTTAAAGATGCTCAGGGATTATTCATTATGTGCACAATATCTCTGATATTCCTCACTACAAAGCACCTTTGTACGTGCAGAACAATATGCATGTTCACTTCACACAGGCTTGCATTTGTGCAACAAGCAGGTGGGAGGCAGGGGAGACCTGGAAGGAAACTCAAGTGCTAACAGCTATAAGATGAAACCCATTAAACTGGTCAGGAAGAACGGTGACAGCTGTCCTGCTCTTATTACTTTCCACTTCAATTCCAGAACAATGAGAATCAGAGAGAAAAAAAAGAAAAAACAGAGGAACAGACAAACAACAAAATCTCAGAGATAGAAAGTAGGTGTTTGCCACAGAGAGCAAGGAATCAGAGACCTCTGTGCTATGGAACAACAGCTCCGTGCCTGGGAGGCCAGGAATACCTGAGGTCAGCTCTATATGAGACAATTTTTTAAGTGAGACAGGGCTTTTCCTGAAAATAAAGAAACAAGGGAATGCAGCTTAGGAAAGCATGACAAGAGGCTGCAGGGATCAGTATGAGAGACAAACAGCCTCCTTTAAAACCAAGACTATATCAACACTGCAATCAGAGGTACAGTTGGTACTCGCATATCTAGCTGTCTTCTAACCAGAAGACAGCACCAATGCCCCCCAGTACACACATCTATGGGCCCAGGCAGACTTGCACAGCTTCCAGTTGTGGCCTCAGTTCTGCCACAATAATTTCCCTTCATCACAATTTCCCTTGCATTAGGTAGTCCTTTTATCCCTGCACTATTAAGAGAGAGGTGGAATATTCCTGACACACTGCCATCTCCCCTGACCAGCTTAACTCCAGACAAGATACACATTATGAGCGTTCCCCCAACAGCATGGAGATGCAGCCCTCTTCCTCCTGGTTCTTTGCAAGCTGAGGTGCAAACACAGAACATAAGAAGAACCTGTTTTGTACAGTTCCATGGGACAGGATTTTAGCATCGTTACTTATCAGGTCCATAGTACTGTGAAGATCTGCTAAGGAGTGTACCATACCTCCTTTGTTCAGTAAAACTACCCAATGAGATGTGTATCTACTCGTTATTTCATATACACCACATGGAGGGTTAGAGACATTAATGGTTTCAGACAAGATGCAGATGATACAGCTAAGCGATGTCCAAGCCTCTTTCATGCTTGCTTCTCCTGCTACATTTTCTGTCTCCGTGGGTCACATTGTTCTTTTGTGCCTCTGATATGCAGAAATGCCATGGCAAAGCAGACAACAGCACTTCATGTTCTGAGTCAGAGAGGGGGAAGAAAGAAGGGTCACCAGTTCATGTCTTAGTCACAGAACCTCTGGGCTCCTTCAGAGAAGGTGTCAAAGAGAAATCCCTTCTGCCCATTCCTGCTGATCAACCTCCTTCAAGCTCATGAACCCATAGCATTGTTCTGAAAGAGAAGCCCCGTAGCACCTTGATATACATTTGAAGGTGTATAAGAGCTCTCATGGTTGCTGTTTACCTACACATCTGCCATTCAATCCACATCAAAACCACTGCTGTGAAGTACGTTGGGATATCCCAGATACGAAAAATATTCTACAAAACCCATTTCTATTCTGATTCAAACCTAATTGCATTGAAATGTTATTACAAGTGTGCTTGCTGCTGCCAACATCTTCACTGCTTTTTTAAAGGTAATTAATTAATGCTTTGTTGCTTTTCATCTGCATTAAAGTGACAAGAGGGTTATGGGAGGGCGATTGGTTTTGACAAGGAGAAGTCTGTATGCTTTTTACTATGCAATGCAGGGGAGGGAGATACACAGTGGGAGCTAATCTCACTCCTCCTGCCTTCATTTAAACACAATGTTTAAATGCATTTAAGTGACGAAGGCATTTAACAACCCTTCCCAGAGGGTTCTTCTTGCTGTTTGCACATGAGTTTGCCAAATTTAATGCCATTTCATGGAAGCTGTAAAAATGCTGCTTCCTAGTATCTCCTAGCCACTGCAGGCAATTGTCTCGTGATGCCATCTCTGAAACAACAAAACATGCTCAGATCCATTGCACGTACACAGTCAGAGGAGAGACTTCTGCAAGCTAAAATGCTGTAATGGAAGGAGAGGGGAAATTACTTTATCATGGGTTTATGTAAAAATACTTCCAAAATATATTAAAATTGTATACTAAAGTAGCATCTAGGAGCCCCACTCACAGATGAGATACCCATTGTGATACAGAACTGTACAAGCTTATCAGAAAAAGAGGTCTCCTCCCCCAAGGAGCTTACGTCTGAATTCTAAGGCAGGGAACAACAGATGGAGACAGACAGGCAGATGGAAAACAAGAAAGTGCTGTCTACATCCTCAGCACTGATCTCAGCAGAGTGGTTGCCAAGCTAAGAAGTTCTGACCTAAAGAAAAACTTTCTCAAAGTCTGTGGATATGGATGAGGGCTTCTGGACTTGAACTCGTGTCAAATTTCAAACTTCCCTGCCCAGAAAGGGAACAGTCCCAAACCCATCTGGGCACTAAATTGACCCATATCTCAGATGAATCTTCTTCATTCAGAAGATCCTCTAGTCTAAGCTTTAAACCTGCTGTATATAATGTCAAGGTAGAGGCTTTTCCTGACCAAAGGATTCAAGCTGGCAGTGCAAACAGCACTGGTAAAACCATTATCTGTGTCAGTACTAGCAGCCATACTATAGCAGCCTCCATGGACCTTGACAAGGCCAAGGTATCACTGAGGTACGTGCACGGTGCATGAATAGACCTTTGGCAGCCAAGAGCTTACAGCCTAAATACAACAACTGGACAATTACCTCCATTCTACAGGTAGTAAAGTGAGATAATTTAGATGATGTGACAGGCACCTTACTGTAAGATCTTCTAGAAAAATGCAGAAGGAATCAGGTGAGTTTTCCCTTGTTCATTTTTTTAAAATTCTTTAGATGCTGTGGTCCATCATTAGCATACAACAGACCCAAGAAAAAACAGAATCAGAGAGCAGAGAGGAGGTTCTAAAAATGTGTGTAATTTAAGTTGGATAATATTCAGGGACAGGTATTTCAGACTACGTGGACACCCAACATGGAAGACAAGTAATTTTACTCTGGAATAAAAGGTCAACACTGGAATAATAACAGCTTTGTCAGAATAGCTTATTCTGCAATACCTGCTCTGACCCATCTTGTTCTACAGACAAAGTTTCGATAATGTTCATCCATCTTCAAATGGAAAGTGGACCAAAAGCTCCTTACTTTCCCCCCTTTGCCTTTGTGCTTCTGTAGAAGAAAGTATTGGCTGCGAATGTAAATGGATTCCACTACAGGAGTTGTAATTCTCCACTGTAGAGATGCTGAATCATTTGAAACCTCCAAGGAAAAAATCATTCACTTTCTGAAGAGCACATAACTGAAAGAAACCTCATCCTGCGGTACTGCAGGCACCGAGAACACTTAATGTCTTCCATAAACATTCTCAAACTTAAAACTAGTTCACTTTTCCTTCCCAACACTAATCCTACTAGAAAGCTGTCCCAGAACCCCACTAATATGGCTAAAGTGCTTCTGCTAATCTCTAGCCTACTTTCACGTAAGGCCATTTGACATACATTTGTTTTTGTGCCAGTACCTTCCTTTAGTTTAAATAATCCTTCTCTCCCTAGTAATTACCTCTCATGAATATGCAGAAGACCAGTACAACCTTTCTTAGACATCATCTGTGTAGACTAAGTGGAGCTCTTTTAGGCTGTACTATTCAGACAGGCTCTCTCAAATGCTGACCACCTCAGTACTCATTCTTTGTTTGATGTCATCTTTCATGAATATGGGTGGTCAGCAATATCATGACCAGCAGCTAGGATCAACTGTTGCAGTGTAGTGAAAGAAAAACATTGATTCTTTTATTTTAAAGCATGTTTAGTAAAACAGGCCCAGTAAAGGAGAGTGGTCAAGGATGTCCCACTAACCATACTTGAGACTACGTAATATATGGTGAGCGTGAACAATATTCCACTAAGATACAATAAAGTCTTCTTTCCATAAATGAATCGTATACAAAGAAAGGTAATGCCTATTTCTTAAGGCAGGAAAGGGCCAGCAACAATAATTCTGAGTACCCTCCTCTCCATTAATCCTCTCAAGCTCTAACAAACACTGAATCCGAATGATGACAGTTAAATGTGAATGCTAGTTCTGTTTTTGTTGATCATTTTAACAGATGGACTGGGGAAGGTGTGGGTGTGCTGTGAAATGGCAATTACTGCAGGGAGGGAAATGCAGTTGGATGAAAAGGAAAAGAGAAACAAATCAAAAAAAGGAATAAAGCAGAGAGGGAAAGGAAAAAATGAAAGAAAAAAATTCTAGTGACCTTACATTTCACTACATTTTTCTGCTAAATTCACCAGTGACATATTGAGCAAATGATCAGTAATGGTAAGAGCTACATCTGTACTTATTGTACCCAAGCCACAATTTTGCTCAGATCTTTGTATAAATATCAAATTGATTCAAGTGAGATATTTTCTAGGAATAGAGCCTTCCAAATAAACCCATATTTATACCCCTTTTCACAGGACACAGCTAAAATAGAATTCAGATCTCTCCTCAAAATGAACTATATATTCCTAGCTCCTGTGCAGTAAACAAAGAGCTCCCTTCCGCCTGGCAATCTAAGCAACCAGCACGCTAACAGCATGAAGTGTGACAGCAGCAGGGACAGCAAACCGAGAGACCCTGAAATAATGAAAATAACATTGCAGCTAATAATAAAGAGCTATCCTTTTTTCCTCCCGGCTCTCAGCTCTTGAATATGTTTTACTTCAAATTCTTATTCACAATTCACTGGCTAGTGCTTGTCAATAACTATCTGATCTGGGGTTTTTTCCTCCCCAAGGAAATATGAGCTTAATTTTAATCAAGAAAAGGAGGGGGGGCTGTCACTCTGGGACCTTGATTTACCTTAACTGTTTTCTCTCTTATGCGTGTATATTCTCTGCTGTATTGCACAATTCAAAACGTTTAGGAACTATGCTCTATGGAAAAACTCATTCAGGACAATTTGAAGATCTGATGACTGGCATAAGCAAAAATCAGCACTAAGATGTCTGACAGAAAAAAAAACACAACAGGAAAACTGTTATGTTTACATTATTGAAAGGAAACTAAGCTAGAGAGGGACATGGTGACTTTCTTGATCATGAAGAACAGCTGTCTCATCTCTCAAGGTATAGCCCTAACTTCTGCAGTGTTCTTTCCACGAAAATACTTGGAAAAATAGTTTTCTTTCTTTAAAAATCTGTTAAAAAAAGGCCTTTTAAAGTGCCTAATATTTTGATGGGTTTTTCTTCCAATCACTGCTACTTAACGTACTGCAAACGTGATGGCTACTGGGTTTGCAGAAGTAGGGATACTAGTAATAATAGCATGAAGAACTTTTCACCTGCATCACCAAATAGAGCACGACCTGGTTTTGTTAATGAATGAAAGAAAAACCCAGCTGCAGCTGTCAGGTAATACTGTAAAGAGAGTTGTGAAGGGAGTTTCAGTTCACTTCTTAGCAGACAGGTGTCTGCATCCCGAAAGCACCATCACAGCTGGCACAGACTGATGCTGCTGTTAGCAATCTCAGCAGAGAGGCCAAGCAGTGATCTGAGAGTTTATTTATAAATATTTTAGCAGACTGAAGAACCAGGAGGAGTTTTAAATTTACATTTCTTTATACATACTCCCACTCAGAATCTGTGAGCTTAGTAAATCTGTATAAAATCATCACCACAGCCTGACAATAGGATTTACAAGGGCAATGTACCCATAAAGGCAGACGCCTCCACTGACAAGCAGGCAATCTTGCTTTCCAAAATGATTTTAATTGCTAATTTTTTTTAATTCCCCAAAACATTAACACATTGTTAATGAAGGATACAATCACTACACAGTGCTCACCCTTGCAGGGTCTCCTTTGTAGTGATGGGATGTATCCTAGATGCAAAGACTCAGTGCTGAATGCCAGGAGCTCAACACTGTGGGCCTAATCGTGCTCAGGACCCCAGGGCACAAGATGAAAGAGCGGACTGCAAGACATTTGCTCTGAACGCTGCTAGAGGATAATGCAGAGCAAATGCAGGATGGAATACAATGCAGGTTGTGTGGCATGAAGTGAGAGGCCATCACTTTTGTCAGAAATGTAAGAAAAGCATACTCTGTTTAATAGCAAAGCTTCAAATAACAGTTTTGACCTTCAAACAGTTATATCACGTCCCCGACAAACTGCTGTACCAGCCAGGAGAGCCAGACAACCGAGGTGGACTCCAAAATGTGCTAATGGGTCAGTAGCACTGTGATGACATTACAAGGGATTTCTTCTAGATGACCACTGTTACATATGACAGAGAATTATGAGGCTAGAGAAGAGACACAAAGGTAATCCGCCCTCAAGATTCAAAAGAGAAGGTAATTAACTTCTTCCCAAAGACTCCACCAACTCCACTCATTCTTTACCCAGGAGGAAACACACAGGAGTGGCAGTAAATCAACCTTTCCTTAGTTATTCAACTGCAACTGCAACAACGTGACAAATAAGCCTTGCTCACATGACTTGCAGCAAATGCCTTCTTACCGTGAGACGTTTCGAGGCGTCCACTTCAATCATCCCCCGCAAAAGGTTCTGACAGTCCGGGGGGATAAAATGTGGCATGTGGAACACTCCACGTTTCACCTTCTCCAACAGTTGCCGCAAGTTGTCGTCATCAAAAGGCAGAGCACCCTGCAGGAATGTGACAGACAGAGGGGTGGATGGGAGAGAAGAACAAAAGTGAATTAGAGAGGGCAAAAGGAGAAAAGCCAGGATAAACACGGTGAGAGAATGGAAAAGAGGAAGTCAACTCACAAGGAATTATTATAATAACTGAAAAACCTTTTTATCCATTGAAAATGAGTAATTTCTTAGTACTGCTCTATTTTCTCCAACATAGGAAACAAAACTGAGGACATAGATTTTTATTAGACCTTTAATTAGAAAATGACTACCAGTATAAAACATAATACAAAATATGAAATTGCCTTTCCAGGCAAATTCACCAAAGATGCATGGATTCACTTAAATTCAGCTCAAGCTTTTGATCTGCTGGTATTCCTCCTGGGCATACTTTCGCAGCAGCAATGTTTATCGTCTCCTTATTTTTAATCTTCCTAAGACACATTTATTGCAGACATTGAAAAGGAGGTGAACAGAATTTGAGAGGCTTTCAGTAAAGAACATCCTCTTTCTGATGGAGCAGTGAAATGACACAGCTGAAAGAAACCTAACCAACATTAGCCTTTGGAAGCAGCAGACATTCTACCTGTTTAATATACTCCATCCAGTTCCCATGCTGTGGTCAGGTCATCAGTTCCTACTGCTTCCCTACTGTAGCTCACTTACATGAATGGCTTGAGGTTTTTTTAGCTGAAATTACATTTTGAATAGATCATCAGCTTGCCACAAAAAGCAGCAAAAGACCTATCCTTGCTGCAAGGACAAAAAGGAAAAAAAGAAGTTGAAATCTTTAGGATAACTCCACCAACTGAAGCAGATACTCTTTTATAGCAAGTCTGCACCTTTCTAGATATTCTCACTTCCTTCTTTCACTGACTAATTCTAGGTGCCGAGCTTCCTTGATTTCCAGGATGGTTTGTGGGAAGCTGCAAGCTGTCAGCTGCTGTGATAATGAAGCTTTAAGTTGTCAATTCTGGCACTGCTCTTACTACAGCGAGTAGTGCATCTGTATAAGCAATCCCGTATCTTTGGTTTACGGAGACCAACAGCTCCATTTACAGAAGCCTCAGAAAGCCCACCTGATGGCAACCGCTACTGGGCACTATTTACTGTTGTTTGTTCATTCAAGTGGCCTTGAAGAGAGAGAGCCTCCCTGCCTTCTGTAACCAATCCCCTGAGTTACCTACTCTTTTCCTAACCATTCCAGACTTAAAGGAAAATCAATTCTGATAGTTCAGTACTTTGGCTAATGCAATTTAAGCGACGATGAAGTCAGCAAGGCTGCTTTGTGGCATTTCCTGAAGGTAACAACTACAGCTCTTTTATTACTACCACCTGCTATTATAGCTTGAGACTTTTTGTAGGGTTTGTCCTGACATAATTAACTGGAGAGCTCTGCACTCTCCGTCAATAATAGACTTATTTCAATCGTTTTTCAGGCTCATGTATATATGTAGGAACAGTTGAACATGCAGCAACAGAGAGATACCAAATCTTGAGAGAGAATCCCCCTGAAATGAAAAGCCCACTCCTACAAATCCTAACCATCTTGACACATTCTCTCTTCTATTTTTACAAATTCAAGAAGTTATATTAAGAGCTCATTATACAGTTCTATTTTATCAGCCATGAAAATAGCTGCTCAGGAGATGACCAGGTGCTATCTAGTGAGATAGTTAAAATTCTTCCCTGGCAACATCAAGATAAAAAATCTAAAACTTCAAGAATGTCAGTGAATTGTAGTGACTAAAAAGAAAAAAAGAGTAAGAACAGTTAAGGTGAATTAGAGCATCATACTGAGATTAATTCAAGGTTATTTTGATTCGGGCCATTAATAAAATTATCATCAAATTTTTTGAAAAAAAAAAATATCCTTTAACATTTTCAAGTATTTTAAACAAAAATAATGTGCAGAATCTAATTCTGACTGTACATTGTACAAGTGTTTTTGTCAAAATAAAACATTTGAGTGAAGTAATTAGGTTTACTAATAAATGTACAAGGACATCAAAATTTGACTTCAGGCCTGTTATTTTTATAACTGTAGATGATCATCTGAACTATTACAGCTAAAAAAAACTTAACATGCACATAAAATCTATTCTCATATACAGCATTCAATCTGTACATGGTATACGCTTATATAAACATAAACTGTATTTTCCTACATTATACTATAGAAATTGCGAACAAATGCCAAGGCTATCTGCCTCCAGCTGGACATCCCACTGTTGTATGTTTAGGAGTACTACATTGCCACTGCAAATCAGAATAAATTCCACAGAGGATTGAAACTTTGATCAACAGAAGGATAAGTTACAAGATACCACATTTTGAATACTAAAGAAAGTATTACTGCGCCAGATGGAAACTAATTTAAACTTTGTACTACTGGCTCACTTTTATATTCCCAAGTGTACCAAATTAAAATGTAGCTTGATACTTGCACGAAACAAAATTGTTGCGCTCAAATCTTCTCTTGTTAAAACACTACAGTTAATGTATGCATATACCTACTGAAACACATACATACATACAGCAGACAAACCAGAACACTCCCCAAACCCAGCCATATTTTGATCCTGTGAAGGACAACTTATTGGATGCTCTCTGTATCCTGGAGTGGCAACCCTGCACATCCTTTGCCATCAAAAAACATGCTGCAGTATCACAACACAGCAAAGACCATTTATGGAGACAAGTTTTTGACACTTGTTTATGCTTTCCTGTGCAGGGCCGCATCATTTCAAAGCAGCAGTGAAATATTCCTCATGCTTTTTGCCTTTGGGACTGATGTAGAAATAAGAGGAAAGGATGCAACTGAGAGATACAAAAACAGGGGAACTAAAAAAACCCCATCTGTACATGATGTCAATAGAATTGCCATTAAATACAGCAGCATTTTCAGATTTTTCTTTTCTTTTTAAAGGATAGTGCAAGGAAGATGACTCACCACGAGCAACGCAAATAAAATGACTCCGCAGCTCCAGACGTCTGCTTTTCTTCCATCATATTTTTCACCCTGCACAGCAATGACACAGACGTTCAAAAGACTGCTCACTAGCAAATGAATTAATTATCCTTGAAGAACAAGAGAGGGGAGAATGGGAAACCCCACATTTTAATTCAGCCACCTGCTTCCCAAGGTGGCCTTCTCAACTCGGAGGCCATGACACAGCCCATTAATAGAATTTTTATGAACATTAGTTTACAGTCTTATCTGGGATCTGCGAGAATAGGCTCAGAAGTGGGGAGCAGGGCAGGAATGGTCAACAGCTCACAAATGATTAGATCTGGCACTTAAACCATGTCAGAAGTGTATTAAGGACGTCAAGAAGGTGTTTTTCTCTTCCCTGGTTCTTCAGGGAGCTTGTCACCAGTCATGTTACTTGCAAACTCATAGTATTGTCTGGACAGTTGCTTCTGTATACTTCCTGCTTGGCTTTACATTAAAGATATGCTTTAAAAGAGGGCAACCTTGGCCACTGAAATCTTGGATACTTATTTTCAGAGGACAAAGGGAGAGTAGAGGGAAAGGATAGTTCATATCATTTAATGGAAACCAACATCACTGACAGGCAACCCCGGCTCTTCTACTGAAATGACAGCTACAGCAGAGACAGGAAAGCGTAGGGGACTGCATCCCCTGGGTGGAAAGATCAAGTTAAACGAGGCTACTGTATGTCTGTCGGATCACATGGCACAAAGGGTACTGTGAGAATAACACACGATCATTTCCCTCATACAGTCTATGTAGCTTGATTCAGGGCTGAGCCAAACAAACAAAACCGTTGTTACGTTCCTTGTGTCCTTTCCAATGCTGTCTGCCTTGGCCAGATTTCCTGTACAGAGGGTCTATCTGTGTACTTGCAATGAGTGACACTTTAAAAAATGTATTTATACACACTAACGTTAACCAACTTACCCGGATGACTTCAGGGCAAGCATAATGTGGTGATCTGAAACATAAAATACAGTCAAATGAGCATGTAACAGCCTTGTATATATGGATTATGTGCATTTCCATTTTGTTTAGCAGAATCATGATTGGCTCGCTTATATAGAATGCAAGTGTGCAAAACCAGCACTTTTTTCCTTACCTCAATGACAACATATTTCTAAGAAACTCAGAAAATGGTCAAGAAGCAACATAATTCAAAGTTCTATGGCCATACTAAGAATTTCTTAAAAGCAAGGAGGGAAGAGAAGACCAGGCATATTCTGTGATTATATAGAATTCCAGCCCTCTAATCCCACCCTTTAACTAGGCCCTGAATCTAATTAGAATAGCCTTTTATAAGAAAAGAGACAGAACAATATTTTCAGACCAAACACATGCATCCCTAAACCACGTCTTGCATCTCTTCTGCTACGATTGCTCTCAATTATTCTAGTGGTCATAAAAGCCAACAGTACATGATTCAACATGCATTTTTTTTTCTTTCAAAAAAATAAAAAGGATGGACAGTAGTACACTACCTAGTGAATTAATATATTCTTTTTGCATCCTTCTACCCATATATCTCTGGCTGAGAATAGTTAATTACTTCAACTTGCCAGGTAATCATTTTAATTCCTAAAGATTATAGCCACAGCTATTTATTTTATAGCCTTCATTAAAGTAAGTTGACAAGTAAAAGGGATGCAAACTGTCTGAGACCTGTGGGCAAATCATGCTATTGTTTATACTGACACCTCCCAGCAGTCCCTAAGCCTGTCTTCATTTGTGCATTTGTTTCTTGTGACAAATGCAATCATGGCTGGGCAATACATGTCTCACAAAGTAATGAGCAAAACAGAGGCACAATGAGGTTAGCTTTGTGCTAGGATGCTACATTAATGCCCAGTGAGACAGCCCATTAATTGAATTTCCATACACACTACACTTATCTTATGGCAAAATATCATCCTGTGGGCATGGAACGCCCTGATGTGGTATCACAGCTTTTGGCAGATGATGATAATAACATCAGGGTACACTTGGGACTGCAGCTACCTTGACAGCAAAACTTAAGCAAGGAGAGAGAAATGCAGCTGATCCCTCACAAATTTCGGGAAAGATGGAATTCAGAAGTTTAGTACAAGATTTAATACTCCCCCACCCCCCATTTAAGAGGTTATCACAGGTATTCTAACCAGGTCTATCCATTCAGTAGTGATCCCAAGTGTCTTAATTTAGACTGGATTTTAAAAACCTCAATTCAAGAGTGAAAACAGATCATGAAAACCAGAACCTTCCCTCAGAGAGCTGGCCATAGTTGGGCCTTAGGATAGCAAAAAGAATGGACTTGTGCCTAGTGGGTGGACAGACTATCTGGGCTCTCTTGGCAGCTCTGTCACTGGCAGCCATATAGACATGGACAAGGTTACTGGACATGGACAAGGTTACTTAATGTTTTTAAAAGCTGCAGCTGGCCCCAGTTTGAAAAAGGTGACCAGAACCTCACCATAAGTGTACTCTTCTGAATAAAAGAAGAGCAATGCCAGCACAACTTTCACACCTCACAGAAGTTTGTATGACTGAATTTTGACTGATGCTGGGATTTGTACGAGGCTTTAACCTTTCAGGGAAAAAGCTTCTATAGGAACAAATAGCCTGATGGCAACATAATGAAATAAAGCTAAAGCAGTCAGTAGTGTTAATAAAATTGTTGCTTCTTGACTAAGCGGGGGCTCATTTGGGGGACTTGCAGCATATTGCTGGCCACTGCTGGAGAGAAAGTGAGGCCACAGTGAGACACCGAATTACTTAATGTAATGTATGTGTTCCCAACCCTCCAAATTATATTGTTCTCTGTGAATTTGCTTCTTTATAGCAATCCAACAGCTACTCTACACCTGTTCTTTTCAATACCCCAAAGCTTTAACCACTAAAGAGTCATATCACTGGACTAATGCATGATTTTACAAGCTTTTAGAAGACAAGTGAAATTATTCTTGTGAGAATGCTTAACTAGTGGTGGTGTCTTTTTTTCTTATCATAAAAATAGTGTATAGTGTACAGGTCATCCTTAAGGCACACACAAATCAGAATTAAGGAGCAGGACCAGAACTGGGACTGCAACCCAGGACTGGACAAGCACAGCCAACTGCCACCAGTGCTAGACTGCTTAGACAGAACAGTGCAAGAGGGAACTATGGAGCTGTAGGGAAGGTAGTACTGCAACCATAATTTGGAAAAAACATCATGAACTCAGTTTAGTCACCTCAGAATAGAAAGACCAGTTCTAACATATTCTATATAAGTGAGTCACACTAGGTTTATTGGAAAACGTATCGGGGGGGGGTAACAAAGGAGTGAAGACACAATCTAGATAACTGTTGAGCTCCTGTCACTTAGCGTGTCTGAGTTTTCTCAGTCTTGCATGCATTTTAGCTTCTGTCAGGTACGATGCTACCATTGCCTTTCCTACAGAAGGTGAGTCACGAAGACAGACAGTACATTATATGGCTACTGCAGGTGGTGTCCGTGGCTAAGCTAGAAACTTAAGCCAGACCTCTCAAATCCTGCATGGTATCCTGTAACGTTCAGCATCATCCTTCAGCACAATACTTTTCAGGTGGCCATGCCATCTGGGGTGCACTGGAAGAGTCAGTGTCTCCATTTGCAGAGTGCTTCTGAGTTCTTATTTGAACATGATGACTCCAACAAAGATTTCAGAACTCTTAATTGTGGATGCTGAGCAATGCAACCACCTTGATAGCTTCCTGTGCTAACATCCTTGAAAAGAAGAATGTAAGTGTTGTGAAGAACCCAAGACAGGTATATACCTTTTTATGTGTCCCACTAGCAAATGCACTTAAAGCATTTAGCCTCCTGAGGTCAGCTGGAGTGCAGTGGAATCAGCTAGGTGTCTTACAAGGCACCACTGAAATTCTGCTAAAATCTAGGAGAGTGGGGGGAGAAAATGATATAATAAGTCCTTTGAACAAGATGGATTGATTTGATCATTCAACAGATGCACTGCAACTGCCCAGAGAGCACAGGTTCCTGGCATAACCATTCTGAATTCTTGCCAGCACACACTAGCTAGATATCTGCAGCATTATCTTGGCTAACAGCTCTAAAAGGGATCCTCCGGCCAGCCAGAACCCATAGAAAACTCATTTCCATGCTGCCAATCACAGAGCAACTTCAGCTGCTTTAAAGAGAAAACTCAAATTTAATCAAAAATCTATTTATCTTTCTACAGAGTCATGAATATTTCTTTGGCTCTTATCACTAATTATTCAATATACGTGTGTCAAGAGCAACATTGCCTGCCTCTTCCCCTAGGCCATCTCGTCATCATTCAGCTACATCTCTGTGCAGCAAAAGCCACAATCTGCCCTTGATAACAAATAAGTATATCGCTCATCAAGATCAAGAAGCAGTTGCTGCCTGTGGGTACTGCTGCAAAAAAAGCACCGATGTTGGCAGTGTTTATTTCAAGGGTGACTTGGATTTTCCCAGGCTAGTTTGTCTGGGGCAGGAAGGGCTCTCTGAATGGTCATTCACAGCTATAACTCTAGGACACAGTAATCTTATAGATCTTGGGGGACCTTAGCAAAGCATTTACATGGGATTTCAATCGGAGGAGATAAGCCAGAGTGCAATGGTGACATCCAGGACAGTCCTGGACAGTTAAGTCAGGCATTCAGAAAGAAATGTATATATCCTTGATGTATCTATCCTGAACTTCATCTGAGAAACTAGAAAAGTAGTTCTTGATCTGGGCACATCAAGATACAGCACAGCTGCATTAGATCTGAGACAACCAGGGCCACATCATCAGTGCAGATGCGATGTGCCCGTGACCTACAGTTCTCGTTATGTAGGTAAGAGAGACCTGCACTGTGCACACACAAATCGACTGCCCATGTAGGGTTTATCTGGGAATATACAGTAACTGCTTTTCCAGAGAAGCTGCTGGTTGATCCAAGAAGCACAGGGAAAGCTGTGTAATCCTACTCCACAGTGTGACAAATCCTGTGTTACACTACCTGATGAGTTCTCAGGTCCCATCAAACATGTGTGTCCATGCCTGGGTCCTTTGGCCCCATGCCTTAAGATGGTACTATTTGGGGAAGAAGAAAAGCTTCGAGTGCCATTCCTTAGGCCTCACAGCTGGAGGCAGAGTTTCTGCAGAGAGGGAGGAACAAGAAGCCTCCTTCCCTCTGTTTTTCTTATGCATGAAGTTACTTTGATACAGAAAGTTGTACAGGTGCATGGAAGTCCTCCCACGTCTAGCTGTCTTTGCCGTTGCTCGGATGCTAGAGTCCCTTCCCCCCACCCCGTTAATCACAGTCTCCAAGCTGGCTTTCAGAGACAGAAGCTACCCACTAGCACAATGGCTGCCTTGTGCTTTCCCCCCATGCTGGGTAGCAAAGGGCTGAGATGAAGGGGAAAGCCAGAGGAGTAGCAAAACAGATAAAGGGGATTCTTCAGGAGAAGAACATACATTAGAGCATTCTGAGTGGAGAAAGCAACAGCCACAGATCACACAGAAAAATAAGACAGGGAGAGACTGAAGAAATGGTTCCAGTAGCAGTGGGTAGTTAAGGTTGCAGTGAAGGCAGTAGCTGTAGGTAAGGCTGCAATTAAGGCTGTAGCTGTAGTTAAGGCTGAATGCTATTTTGCCATTAAAGCTTCAACTCAGTCCTTTAGCTTTATATGAGAAAACTCAGCATCTAGCACTCAGCCATCTTACAGCTGTTTACTCCTTGAGCACAATTACATTTCTGGGGAATCTAAATCAGTTCATTAATATATCAGTTCAAATTATTAAGACTTGGAACCTTTAAGAGATCCTTATTTAAAAAATGAAACAGACCCCTATATTAAAAGGGCATAAAGGTTGCAAAGTTAAGCTTTCAAAAGTTAAGAATTGCTAAAATAAAGCTTGAAGAGGTTATACTGTACTCTGCAGGTAACTTGGGGTGGGGCGGTGGATCTGTTGCTGTCCCCAATGCCTCTGTCTTACTTGTGGCTGAAGTTGGAAAGTCTGTAGCAATGTGAGGGAAGTTTAGTGTCATGGAGGACAAGCTTGTGATAGAGGCAGCTGATTGACATACTGGAGAATCAAACTCTCTCTCCACCCCTGCCACAGAATCCTTCTGTGAAAGAAAATGAACAGGTGCCTTAAACTGAGATGTTCAGGTTCCCCAGTTTCCAAGATCACAGTGCAACACATCTGAAGTCTGATTTACAGTATTTATAAGCACGTGGAGCAGCAGCTGCAGTTGGTAGGCTCTCTGCTCTCCAAGTAAAGGACTGTTATCAAGCACTGAGTATTCTGAGATATGAGGCCCCAGAGTATCCACACTCAAAACTGGTTGATAATTCTGAGTTTCATTTTGCAGAATCACGTGTCCTCATATAAATGGAGATAACCAGATCAATGTGGCAAACATGATATGAAAACAGTGTAATTAATATTTGTAAATCTAAGATACTACGATGAAAATCATACCTAGTATTCATAGCAAGGCTTGAATGCAGAGAGCAGAAATTATGAATGGATCCATAAAATGAATGATGAGGAAAAATCAAACATTAAATAGCCGTTTGTTCAAAAAACCACACCACCCAAACACCAAATGAGGCAAAGATTTGTTGGGAGAAAACTGTACAAACTTGTAATTAATGGCCATATCCTAATGTGCATGGGCTAAGTTAATGCTATACTGGCAATCTTAATATGTTAAGCACATCTTAAATTCTCAGTGCTTGATTTTGCAGACTTAAAGCTCTTTTAACATACCTTGGGATGTATTATAGTTGAGGCTGGTATTAATGGTTATTAATAAAGTTGTCTGGTATTTCCCTTTATAATCCTCATTTTAAGTTGCCCATGACTTACCATGAATTTAACAACTTAACAACAATTTTCCATGCTTGTCATCTGCCTTAGCCCGGTTTTAAGCTTGCGTGTGCATGCATGTTATGTATGGGCGAAAACATTTCCACCATCTAAGTCTAATCTAAATTAAATATTTTTTCCCATAAAAAAAGGAAAATTTCTAGTATTCTCAACTGCAGAGGAAAAACTTGACTATTTGTTTGCATTCTCTAGAAAAATTTACTCCAACTGCCACTAGAAAAATGCAGTTTGCATTTACGAGCAGAAACATTCTAGAGCATCAGGATGAAAATTCTATTTGCATTGGTGACACTTCACAGAACAATTTTTCTACCTGAAACTGATACTATGAGCTGCTGTGGCTGGGGTTGTCACAAGGTACCAAACTTTAATACAAAGTGAGTGCAAAACCAATGGAAAATAGATCCAGGACTGACAGCAACTGACTGGGACAACCAGGTAGCGTAAACTAGAGCTGGAACCTAGTGGAAAAGAGAAAAGGATCTGGGATTTGGGGAAAATACAGAGCAGAAATAACTGGGAGAAGTCAGCAAGACTAGAGTGCAAATCAGGGAAGCAGATGGGAACGGAGTGCTGGGAATGGAAACTCTTGATGAGATAGAGTAAAAAGTACTAATTCTGGCATTTCCAATTTTAAAAGCCTAAATTTGCAAGCCTAACAATAACTGGATGTAGGACACTTGCATATGTTTTAGACAACATGCACACATTTATTATAAAGGGGAAAGAATATGTGCAGCATCATGTCTTGTCATTAAAATCAGAAACAGCGCTTGGACACTGAGGTGTGTTGCAAATCAATACCGCTCTCCTGAATTAATCTGCTCATCATGGGTGTGCTGATACACCAAATCAAGATGTAAGGGAATCAGGAACTAGATGATCTCTGCTAGCATTTCTAACAAACACACAGTGCATTGGTTGTTATAAATACCTTGAGCTCAAAAAGAGCCAGTAATCAGTCCTTAATGAGATTATGTGCGCTTTTTTTTTTTTTTGATAGATCCAGGCAATCTGTAGGTCTGCAAAGTGTTGCTAGGAATTGCTAGGAAGAGCTGAGAGCAGAGGAATGGACTGTGCTGGAAACAGCTGGAGGTTGCTGTTTTCCTCCATTATGCCACTGACAGGCACAAGGCTTTCTTCTCACTCTCAAAAAAATCATGATCTGCATTGCTCTTCCCACATGCACACAGCTTTCTGGATCAGGCTAGGGGTTCCCTGTGGAGACACCAATATGGGGGAACTGTTGCATACAGTCAGTTAATTGTGTGGCTGTCAGCAGTGGCATCAGTCTCCATACTGACTGCCTCTGCAGAGATCAGGTCTGGTGCTGGAGCGAGCTACATTTACACGTCAGCTCTGTCCTAGCTCTTGGTTGGGATAGAGATTTGGAGGTAGGCAGCATAGAGACTAGCACTGCTGTGGGTTCTCTGTCATCTGGCAGCTTGCAGGAATCTCCACCCACTAGGACTCAGTGATTTGAAACTGTGATGAGTGAAACAGAGAGAAGTAAAGAGATGGCAAAAATTTACTTTGCCAGGTTTCTGTGAGGAGCAATGGGGAATAGGAAAGATCTTTACAAACTCCCAAGAATTGTAACTCAATAGTATCTTCTTTCAATCCTTCATTTTAGCCATAAGCCCTCTTAGTTCAAGAAAAGGGAACAAGGCCCAGGGAATGCCCCAACACTTCCTACTTTTTCAAGACTCCTATAGAAATTACTGCAATTTACATTCAGAGCAACCTGTGCACTGCAATGACTTACTAAGATGGAGAACTGAAGCAGAGAAAGGTAAAGCATCTTGTCCAAGACCACCCTGAATGCCTTCAGTAGAGGCAAAAGCCAAGCTCAGATCACCCGGGTCTCAGTCCTGAGCTTTAACCATAAGGCACTCACTCTTCTTGCCTAGTGACAATTCAGGATGGATTGGACAGTATCTACTATTCTGAAACACTGCAAGGCAGTGTGCTGGGAGGAATCGCTGTGAAAAGAGTCAGGGGAGTGTCTCTGCATGCCATTGCCTAGATGGGTAAAGAGGAGTAAGAGCTGAAGAGATCTAAAATAATAGAAGCAGCGTCCTACCGCATCTTCTGCTTCCTTCCTTTGCTGTTTGCTCACAGACTTCCCCCGCTCCTGGAGGAATGCAGAGACTCACTGCGTTACTTTGGCATTTCAAGGACCATCTCTCCATGAGGCTGCCTTGCTGTGCAACTTCTGCAGTAAGTTGGCTTATTTCTGCAAACCCTACATACAGCTTCTCTTCCCTTCAAGGGTCTAAAGACACATGTTTAAAATTATGGCTTATTCTTCTGTGCTTTGTATATGCAAGATTTGCGCAAAACATTTCCAGTAATGGAGATTCATTACAATCAAGACCCAATGGGCAGTCTGTCAGTGACAAATTCTGTCAATGAAACAGCAAGTCCATCCTTACCTCCCTCTTCTACACAGACACAACCGGATTGAACTTTTATTGTTTTCTCCAGGTAACCATCAGTGCTACAGAAATCTGTGCAGATCTAAGGACTAGCTCTCAGAAAACACTGACTCTGAGACAGGCAATACAGCATACTTTAGACTACATGATTATCTTCAGGAGGCCAGTCAAGGCCCTGTGGTGACCTAAAGCCTACCCAAACTCTGGACTAAACTTAGCGAGTCACTTGTGACAGCAAAGAATTTTTGACTGCACGCTAACTGCTCTGCTGTACTGACAAAGTTAGCTGCATCACACAGCTCAACCCCATCTGATCCTCCCACTCTGACTGACAGAAATACCTGGAGACTCCTTGCGTGACTGTCAATGGAAATGTTACAGTTTCATCTCATTATCAGTGTTCACAGCACAGATAAGACCATTCTGGAAATTAACTTCTGGGTACACGGAGGAGCATCTTATTAAAGCTCAGTATCTCAGCTATGATTCACTCTGTTTTGTTCCTTTTCATGCCGGCTGAAAGTACCAGCTACAAGGGTAGGTAAAACTGTTGCCTTGAAAAGCTCTGAGGTTACTCTGTGTGCTCCAAGGGAAAGGGAGTCATAACTGGATTGCCTTTCTTTGTGAACAGTGTGGCATATTGTTATATATTCCTTCCTTCCTTCCTCCCTTCACCCCCCAAACCAGAGAGATCACAAGACACCAGTATCAGCCATGCTGGGCTCCATGCCAGGAGAATTAATGAAGTGGTGTAATAGCTCACATGGAGGCCTAGTGATTGGCACCACACTTAAAATACATCTGCAAGGCAGGAGATCATAGCATTGCTGCTGTGTTCTGTTTATTACAGGCACATCTCTTCCGTTCCATTGATTTCTTTATTAGCACGTTTTAAGGCCGCAATGTGGGGGCTGACTCCGCTTGAAGCATGGAGGTTTGAATTCCAGCACAGCTTATGGAAAGGAAGTCTCCCTTTGAGACTCTAGACCTGGATGACAGAGCCTGGTGCTAACAAGGACTGGAACCCTACCGAGAGGTTCCTGAGGAGTTTGAAAAATCCTACAGGGCAATGTGAGACTGTGTTGGCTTTTATACTTCCTCTTGGTTTTTTTCATGGAAGGAAGGGGGAAAATTTTATCTAAAGAGTACACAGGCTTTGTGGTTAACTGCAGGGAGGACTTTATTTCCTCATCTAGAAGGGTGGTTTGAAAGCAGCTGAAAGCAACAGATGTGCAAACTCATAGCTCCTTGCTTTTCATCTGTGCTGCTAAGAGATCAAATCTTGACTTGACATGGACAGAAGGAACGTGTGGGTCTCAGTGTACTCATCAGCCAGCATTCAATCACATCATGAACTTCAAATAATATTGCTATCCATTATTCATGACTTTGAAAGCAGAGCCATACAGCTCAGGACTGAGAGGCAGTGGCTGGGCTGTACAGGGAACCATGATGGCTCCACGTCTACCCTGAACTACCTTGGCTCAGGGCACAGACTGAAAAAACATCGAATGTAATCAGCTGAGGACAGGGCTGGGGTGGAGTTATCAGATTCACACTACCAAAGGCCAGGAAGAGTAGGTCTGTATGGGAGGAGGTGAAAATCCGCTGGTACTGCCTGCAGCTCCAGTTTCTGAGTTTGCTGTTATAAAAATTCAGACACAGGTAAAAGCTGCCATAGCGGGCCCAGCCTGAAGCAGCTTGATGCAGCTGCTGCCCTTGCCACAGCTCACTGTGGCAGCCCCCCACAGTCAACAGAGCACCAAGCCATAGCTGGGGTTGGGGGGGAGCGGTGCATGGTGCAGTGGTGTCCCTAGAGGCAATGGTGATGAGAGGGCATTGCCCCCAGAGAGCGCGTCTTGTCCCCTGCCAGGCAGCCGGGCTTTGCTCAGCTGTTAGGCTTATTGCTGGCTCCCTTGGAAATTCTTAGAAAGCTCTTGCTGGCAATTGAATCGCCATGGAAATGTTTTTATATTGCCCCTGCAATATTCCTCCAAGCAGTCTCCTTTGTATCTGCATTCATGCCCTGCTTGTAATTGCAAAGGAACCTGCTGCCTCCCTGTCAATCCTGCAAGTGAGCCAAAACGAAGCAGTGTGGAGCATGAACAGGAAGAGCAGCCTAATCAGGACATGCAAATTCCATTTCAAAACCCCTAGATTCATTTTCTTTTCACCCCCTAATATTTTTAAAGCCTCTTCCTAAAACAGCCAACACTACTGCTTTCAGTTCTCAAAAATTATATGGCCAGTGAAAGCAAACACACCAGCATATGCAGATGAATCCAAATCTGAAAGCCTTGATTTTTAAATCTCTATGTGACACCTGCAGAGACCTGCTTTTCACTGTAAAGCATTTAAAAACCCTTCTTTTAGCTATCTTATATACTATGTGCATCATATCAATTTATTACTATGCTGAGAAATAATGCACAGTGTAAGTCTGCAGGTCTTTATTGAAACCCTTACTATAGACAACTTTTATATCTGGAATCTATCACTGATTTTTGCAACATATTCTGAGACACTCACCCACAACTGGTTTCTAACAAGCTGTCCCCAACCTGCAGCGATGCCATCCCAAAGTCTGCTATCCGAATGTTGTTCTTTTCATCCAGCAGTAGGTTTTCTGGTTTTAAGTCCCTGTGGCTGTAAAGAGAGGATCAAAATGTGAGTTAAATTATCCACGACAGCTTTCCCACTCCAAAACTTGTTCTTTAGCCAGCATAGAATTGAATCTATTATATTTTAATTGATTTCATTTTTTTTCCTGTCCCAGGCAGGAGAACACACATATCCAAGATCCAATCTTTGCAATAATCTATACCATATTCCAAATGCCCACTCCTCATGAATGCAAGGCTTGAACCCGCAGTGCCCTGACAGGAAATGAACATCTTCGACTTCCAGTGATACCAGCACAATCTGAGGGAGAGACTGAGAGAAATAGGTAGGAGGAGAATTTCAGCTTGGATTTAGGGCTGATATACTCCATCATATGCCAGCTCCTTAAGGTAGGAGGCAACACCATCAATATATTCTGTCAACAACAGGAAACAAAATGAGTGATATCTAGAGAAAAAAAAATCCTTGGTGTAAATGCTACTGCAAAAAGCCCCCATTAGGAGTTGTTTACATAGACATATGGCTTTGAAATAATTTGGTGTAATTAGCTCTGATGGAGAAATACCTTCAACTCAGCACTGCTTGTAACTAAGGATGCCAGCAGTGGGAAGGAAGAGAGAGGATTCCCTCCCTTCCATCAAAGCTAGATTCTCCTATTATTTGGCAACATGGGAAGAGCCAGGCAGCCATGATCTTCAGGTTGGCAACTCCCGCTTTAAATCAAAGGTATCATATATTGACTAATTTATTAATCTCCCTTACCCACAGCCAACACCACTGTGAACCCATGTCTGCTTTTTAGTACTCAAGTGCTTTTGTACAACTACCACATATACCTGATTTTATATCCAAAGACAAAAACCTTGCACAAAATTTGTAATGGCTCCCCTTTTTTTGTTTTTATTTGCAACTCTTGAACAGTCACAGAGATGAGAGAAGCACTTTAGGCAAACGAAAGAAGCAGCTCTTTTCCTGTTTTTGCTTGTAAGTAGGCAAAATGAGTCTTTGATGTCTTGCTAATAAAAGGTCCAAATACAAGCACTCAAACCTTGCAGGCAGAATGGCCAGCTTTGGTGGCCAGTCAGAACACAAACCTGTGGGAAATGGCCAGCCAGCAACACATGTGAGTGTCTGGCGAACAACAGTAATTTGTAACAATGGTTCACTAAAACAGCTTACCCTGACCAGAAACTGAACTCAGCAAAAGAACCAGTGTTGGGATAGTCTAGTCCTGTGACACCCATAATGGAAGGCAGCCTTATCTTCATGCCATTTCCTCTTCAGTTTTTAAGACATTCCTCTAGCAATCCTCTTGCATGCAACTGTAATTCTACCTCTATACCACTGTAAAGGAGGACTGTCTCTGCCGTCTCAAAGAAACATGAGAGGCATGACAATGTCCTGGAAATGATCTCTGATCTGAAGTCTGAAATGATCAATTAGAGACAACTTGTAAATAATGCAGGTCAATTCTATGCAAAACCAGAGCGCACTGTAATAGGACACCTAGGAAGTGTAACAGATACTTCCAAAGGAGACTTCCAGCAAAACAGCGCACAAAGCAGGTACTGGTTATTTACCTTATCACTGAGTCCTATGATTCCTTGCCCGTCACTTTTTAAAGAGCATAAAATTTGGTCTCCAATCTTGCATAAACATGATGAACACTGTGTGTTAAAGTGGCCTTGTTAACCATGGGCAAACAATCTGGTAGGTAAAGGAGCAGCATGATTCAGATTTGTGCATATTTTCATCTGACAAAGGAAAAGGTACTTTATCAAATCTATCTTTCTCATATAAATCAAAGTTTCGAGGTAACTGGAGACAGAAGACTTATTAGCCATAAAACAACTATCAGGATAGTCATACCTACTTGATAAAAAAGCAGGAGATGAGTGACAAGGAAACGTTCCAGAGTCAGTGAATGACCAGTTAACGGCCAGGAAAAGAAACCCTGAATGCGATCATCAAGGACAGCCGTCCTGGACAAAAGCAAGATCATCAACATCTGCCAAATCTGAACATGCTCCAGCCCCAAAAGTGAAATGGAGTAAAGAGCCCACAGTCCTCAGGGAAGCTGGGAAAGCTGGACACTAATGAGACAGTAGTGTGTGATTTAATCTCTCCTCTAGCAACATCCTGGACAGTTCTCATCTTACAACTGGTTTCATTAACAGGGTGCTGGGAAGACCTCATCTGACTGGGGAGATGCACTGAAGTTCTCCTGTCTGAAGACTAGGGCTCAGTGGCAAGTAACAGCTCCCTGTAAAGTAAGTGGTGCTTGTTTGATGCTATAAAACAAGAAACCTCCCCACAGCTCAAGTTGTGTGCGTGTTCTCCTACTGTGCATGGTTTTTCAGTGGCTATGGTTGTTTTTCAGTCTTAGCGACTGCTCCTGGCTGACAGCTGAACAGATACATGGTGTAGAAGCTGAGGGTGCTGCTGCCCATGCCTGTTCCACTGTTTGTGCACTGGCTGATACCATTCATACATGTTCAGTTTATAGCAGGCATACTGCTGACATATGCCTTTTGTACCTAAAAATTGAAATTCCTTGCTTATCCTAAAATCGTGTATTTTTTTTAGAGAGAAGAAAGAGAATTTGAAGGAGTGATCAAGGCAGAGCATGACCTAAGCACAGGATGTCCACAAGTGTTTCTCCAGCCTGGATACATGCTCACTACAAAACATCTTATATTATTTCTGGAAAATGGTGCAGATAAACGAAATGCAAAAATGCTCTCCTTCCATGCCTCAAAGCTACCAGCCTTAGCAGACCTGCCACAGGCCCTGGCTGGAGCAGAACGTATGTGAACCTTGAACCAGCTCCACTCCCAGACCACTGAGAGGTGGTGAAAGGGAAGGGACAACACATTTGAAAATGAGTACAGTATTCACTGGTGGAAAGCAGTCTCCTTCTCCCCATTTCATCCTGTCTTCCCATCAGCTGGGATCCACAACACAGATAGTTTTAGGCCTGGGTTGTTAGGGAGGATCAAGTGGAAAAATGAGATTCCTATAAAGAGGCAAACATATTCAGGTTTCTTTTGGAGAGCCACTGCAAGAGAGAGAGGAAAAAGGGAGTGCCACCATCCACATTCCAAACGCGGAGTTAAGCTTCACCTCACTGTGCTTTGCAATGCTTTTCCATGAATGATCAGCCTATGTGGGCTGATGGTGGTCTTCAGGCAGAGGTCCTGACCCACCTCCCAGAGAGCATTTTGAGAGCCTTAAATTGGGACCTGGGGATTCACAGGACTGGGATAGTATGTGTGAAAGGAAATCTGGAGTGGCAACAGACCTTAAAGCCTTTTTTTTTTTTTTTTTCTCTGACACTCACCAAAATAAAACCAAGAAAAATGATCAGCTCTTCACTATAGCCCACTGAGAAGAGAGAAGAGTGTGGACTCTGGTGAGAATAGTTACATTCTTTGCTGTCTGGGCCCTAAAATACAAGAACTGTCATAAGGCAGTTTTGCATCTCTCTGACCCTTCTCCATCCCTCTTTCAACACAGTCCCTAGTGCCCAGTATAGATGGTTAGCATAGGAATTTCATGGCAGCCTGAGTATTTTTTTGTATTGTGGCAGCACTCTTCTCAGACACCAGGATGCCAGTGGGATCAGGCAGTGCTTGCACATTCAACCACAAGAGAATTTTATGCCACAATGAAAATTTTCTTCTAGCTGAAACATTTCTCTGCTATCCATCTTTGGACCACTTTGAATTTGCCGAGGCAGCATCCGAGGGATAGAAGTCAGGCCAGGAGTCTGCACCAGAGTGGCAGAACCAGCACCACTGCCACTGGGAATGAGACTTCCTCTCTGCATTTGCATTTCCCATCTTCACATTGCCAGCTTTTCAAACGCCAGAAGGAAGGCAGAAGAACATGTGGGAATAGGGAAGGCTTGTTATAATTTACCAAAGAGCCCAGCAGCCCGGACAGCCTCATGCATTCATATTTGGAAAGAATTCTCTTGTGCCAAAATGAAACAGAACAAAACAAAACAAAAATCCCACTGTATGTGGTAATTACTTGGCATTAATGGAACATTGCAGAGTAAATGCATTTAATTTGGTCCCATTCCAGCTGATCTCTCTGGCTCTCCATGTCTTATATGACCGCATCAACTCCTCTCTCTGCAGGTGAACAGAGGACTCATTACCCTTTTGTTGTTCTAAAGGCTTTAAAGCTGTAGGGGCTTTATCACATGGCTGGGAAATCAGAAAAGAAAGCAACTTCTTTATTGACAAACACGGCAAACTCTCCTATTGAGCCCTGCGTATGCTGAGAAAGAATATGAAAGAGAAATGCAGCACTGCAGAAGAAGTCAGTGTGATCCTGATCTAGGGTGGTCACAGACTCCCAGACCTCCTCAACCAAGACAACAGAGCAAGAAGTTAGCACCAGGAGCCTGCATACAGCAGGCTTTTGAAGGGAGAATGTGTGAGTGAAAGGGAGCCATTAAACAAGCCACGACAGGGGAAGCATACACTGTCAGACTCTCTGCAATGTCCCTCTTTTACAGATTACAACAAAGGCTTTACAATTCCCTTGCAGCACAAGATGGATACAGAGAGAAATCTGAAAAAATTGTCCCATGGAAAACGGCACAGTTCTTGGAGGTTTTGCACAGAAAATGAAGGCATACATATGCGTTAACATGTTCCAGCTTCCCACTTACACGCTGGCCATGCTTGCTTTCTGGCCGCTGCCACAGATTCTATTCAGACAGCTCCTCTAGCTCCCTCCATTGCTTTCCTAGTCCATCCTCCTGCTCTGGGAATATCCCCGTATCTGTACTGCAGGCAATTGTAGCATACAGAAAAAAGAGAAATAAAACACTCTTTCCCTCTCACCCAGCGTTGATAGAAGGTTTTTTGGTTTAGGGACAGATTCCAGATCTTGGATTCGCCTGGCACAAGGTGGTAAACTAAACCATTATTTTAAAGTGATTTTTGAGCTGAAACGTTCATATCAGTTTCTATGACAACTCATTGTAGGTCACAGATTTCTAACCCAAGAAACCTCCTAATTGGAGTAGTTGCAGGTCATTTGTACTAATCAAATTGTTGGCTACTTTGCAAATGCTTTTCTTACTCACCCCAAACTCCCAGAAGGGCCAGACCACAGAATAATTGTTCTGCAGTATGCCTCTTAAAAGTGCCTGATGTGATGGAAATAATTTATCAGCAATAATTAATAGTATGAGAAGCAATATTTTTCATTTTCATGAGCAGAAAAAACCTTTCAGCTTATTTTCTCTTGCTTCTGCAAATCAGATCCGAACATGTAACTTTTATCTATCTACAGAAGAATCTTTGTTTAGAGCCATGGTTGCTATGCTCAAATTTAGTAAGTTTTCACAGAATTGTGCAGAACAAGTAAATTTAGTTATAGCTAGGAAAAAGGACAACATCTATAAACATATTAGGAGACCAGCAGAAGGGTTTGTATGCATAAACCCTTGCTTGCTTTTTAACAATTATTTCCATTGATCTATTAAAACACATTGCTTCTCCCTACCAGCCTCGCCTCAAAACACATATTCCATGTATTTCAAAGCCAGAACAGACTGTCAGGCCTGATCACCACTGCTGTACTTGCCAGGGGACGTTACCTGGTTATGCTCACAATAAGACTATGCCATTTTTGAGTTTCCAGTGGCTTATATAAAGAAGTAAACTTACAAAAATACATGTTCTCTGACTTTAGCTGAGCTTATAACTTTGCCTTTGGCATTGCAGCTGCTGTACTTGATGGGTTTTCTCTGGTTCCCTGTACAAGGGAAAATTCCTCACTGTTTTAGAGTGAGTCTCAATCACATATCTTAAACTCCTGGATTCAGGCTATGATTGGTGAATTTCAGCTCTCAACAAGGGAGAAAGGCACCTTTCTCACTTCTGATGGTCTGAAAGAAAACTTGAAAACCTAAAGACTCAAGGACCAGAAAAAAAAGCAACCAGAAACCAACCTTATTAAGTTTCACAATTTCTAGACCAGTTTCACATTTGGAAGCCTTGAGTCATGATTTCAAAGTGTCCAGCTGCTGCAGTCTTAAGTGTTCGACAGACCATCCCTGCAGAACACCACAGCATGCTCCTAATAAGTGAAGCAAGGCAGTGCAGCGGTCATGAGGAGGGTGGCACTACCTGACAGAACATGGCACCTGGCATTCTTCGGCTTTCTCTGTTTCTCAAAGACACCCCAGATTTCTCCCTAAAAGCGTGCTTCCTTTACTGACAGTGCTCTGCAGCTCCTGCTTGCAGGAATATACCAGAGATTTTGGCACTACTGCTGTGAAATCTTGAAGCGTTATTTTATGAGGAGCCTTTCCCCCTCCTGCACTGATGGGAAGAACACAAGGCAAAGTCAAACAAAGCTCTTATTCATTGCCTCAGCACTCTAAGTCACACCCCCCCATGCCTACGCATGCATACACAGACACACTTCAGCAAGAGCCTTGTGCGTACTCAAGCAAGCACAGCCCCAGGCAATGAAAGGAGAAAGGGCCCTCATAATTGTCATTTATCAATATTCATAAAGAACCCGCCTTAACCCCTCTCGTGCATGCTCGGTAAAAAAACCACAAAATGAAACCCAACCAAAATAAAAATAAAATGAAATAATCATCTCGCTGTTCATTACCGCAGGGGATTTCCTCTCAATGTCACCACTGCCCTGTGCAGTAATTGGCATTATCTGTTATCTCTGAAGCCATAATAAGGTTTGCCACAGGGCATTTTCTGTAATCATATTTTTATTTGTCAGCTTGTGAGATACTGACACCAAATATGAGCTTGACCAAAGCAAAAACCCAACACACACAAAATACACACGCTGCCAATCCCAGCTCTTGCTGGTGATGTCACATGTAGCCAATGAGGCGCCCGCCAGCTCTCCTCGCCCAGCTCCCACCCTCTGTTGGCGATGCAGCATTCCCTCACTGGAGATAAAAAAGACACTTCCTGAGGAAAGCAAGGATTTGTGACCTACCCTGCTACGTGCTCCTGCGCTGCTTCTGACAGAAGATATAGTCGGCACTGAATTAGCTGAGAGCTCTGCCACAGTATGGAGGCAGGGTATTCAAAAGGGACTATTGATTTGGGGCACCCAGCTGAGACATCTGAAAGGCCCTGAATTTCAGAGAGCAGACACCCACCATTAGGTGAATGGCAGCTTAGGAGAAAAACATCAGTTATGTCCAAAGAAAACTTCCTAGGCTAGTATAGTCTTACACTGAAGTCCAAGGAACCCCAGGTTCCTCTGCCATTTCTTGCACCACTGCTGAGCGTGTCTGCTCTGGGCACTGCAGCATGGTGCAGAGCCCTCACAGCTAGCACAGAGGAAGAGCTAGAAGCAGAAGCAAGAATGCTGCATCACTGAGCTAACCACTCAGCTTGCCAGCTCAGGCAAAGCAGCAGGGTAACACAGATACACTGTTTGCAGGATCCCACGTAATGGTGCTGTCTGTCTGCACCCACGGTTGCCTGTGGGTCCCTAGCACAGCGCAGCGCTATGTACACAGAAAAGTCCGTAGAGAACCCTACAGTGGGTTACCTATAAGCTTTCCCCCATGGCCAACCTCTACCAGAAAACCCCGTAAGTGACTGCACCTCAGAATGAGGTACATCAAATATTCCCCTGCTGTTCCCATTAAATAAAATAGGAACAGAAAGCTCCTACTTTTTTAAAACAACACACAAACAGACTCAAGCTCCAAGCCTACTCTGCTTCCTTGTCTGAGCTGCTTGTTTGAAAACACCTCTCAAACACAGGCAATCTCTCCACACAGTAGCAGTAGAAGCCTTTTACTGACAGGAGGATTGGGGAATCCTTTCTGATTCTTTGATCCAGGAATCCTGCTGCATCAATACATTTTGAGCAGTGAAAGCTGAATGTGGTTACGTACTGCTGTGAAAGTAAGCCACAGATATTTCACAGTGTTTTGGGAGGTACAGGCAGAAGATGGGACAATGATATGGGGCTGGGGATACCAGGCTATCAATCTATTCTGCTGGTAAGTTAGAGGCACCCACATTTAGTCATTAACCAAAGCAGAAGCCTTCATTTTTCAACATGGTCATAACTGGATAACCTGGCTGATGAGATGATTTGTCACTTCACTGCCCCACAACAGGACAAGGTCAGGCTTCATTGCTTAGGAAAGCACATTAACTTTTATACTCACACACACGCACACACGTACATATATGCATGCTCTGATTTTCAAAAAGGGTTTAATGATGAGTGTCCAGAATACAACACAGAGTCTAATATAACACAGACCACACAAGTCTCAGAGTGACCTGGAGAGAGGGAGAGCTTATGATTTACTGCTAACTAACTTGGCACTAGATGCTAGTTGAGTGGGAGTTGGCAAGGAGACAGGGGATATACTTCTAAAGACTACTGCCCACAATCCAGTACATTTAACAGAGGAAAATGGATCCCTCAAGAGAGACATGCACTCTGCCTTGGAAATTCCACATTTTGTTAAAGCCGCAGAGGTTCTTGTCTGTCTGACAGCCTCACCACAATCCTCACTTAGTTCATTAAAGTCTGACATATCAAGAGATATCCATCACAAGCCCAAAGGACTAGTATGTATGTGTATATATGCATGCTTTCATGGAAACTTCTATCCCAACAGAGATTCATATTTCTCTGGAATATCCATTTGGAAGAGTAATTAATTTATCTTCAGCTGTACTTTATTTTTTGAATCTTTTTGGATTGGGTGTCTAATTGTTAAGCCAAGTAGGGAACAGAAACATGTATGTATGCAATCCACCAGTGGTTACACTGCCCAGTGTACATAAAAAATGACAGCTGTACAACCTACCACGGATTATGCTAATTATAAGAAGGTCATGATCACTCAATCCAGTTGATTAGCAGGGAGGAAAACTTGTGGAATTCTCAGAATAAAACTTGTCAGAGCTCTCTGCCAACAGAGAAAACCTAGATCCTCTAGTTAGGGCACGCAACCTGTTCTTGGCTCTTATGGGAATTTCTCTGACTATTGTAACCCTGCCTGGGCCAGGTAGGTCTTGTCCTCAGGACCTTCTCACCCAGATCCACCACCTCTGAACTGCCTCTTCTGCTTCTTAATATATCCTCAAGAAAGGCTCTTATTTCCCTTTCCATTTATTAGAAATATGCTCTCTTTCAGATTAATATTCCATGTTGAAATGAGTCAGAGAGGTACAGGGAGGAGGCTAAAAGAGCAAGCTAAATATTTAGGCGTCTGTTTTTGCTGTGGCCATTTATGCTGCGGACATCTGGTTTGCAAGTTCTCAGCACAAAACTGGGGGTACAGAAAATCACTGTACAGTTACTGAGAAGTAACTACATACACAATGTTAATACAAATCCAAGCACTGAAGTATCTATCAGTGGCCCTCGGCCTCCTGGAGGGGGGGATCTACGGCTGTCTGTGGCTATGGAGAAGCTGCCATGCAGACATAACATAAATGGTCTCTCCAAGCCAATCTAAGTGCGAGGAGCTGGATTTCTGAGAAATAAGCAGGCAGTTATGGATCAGCAGCTATACAGAAACTCTGTGCTCAGACTGATTATAACAACTCAATTTCAGTAGAATTTAAATTACTTAAACTTGCTGAAGATGAAGGAGAAGCTGGTCCAATTTAAAACACCACCTGAAAGCACAGGTTAAACCCCACTTGATGGTTAAATCATATGATGGAGTTAGTATCAACAGCAGTCAGATCAAGAAAATTCTTCCCTACTGGAAGGGAAATTAAAGGCAACAGTGACTCAAATGCCCAGAAGGGACTCAGTGAAGGCTGCCAAAAGCCAGCAGGTTTCCAAAAACTTAAGGAGGCCATAAAATGAACTTTGCTGTATTTGTAATTGTCCCAGGTTTCTTCAGGGATACATTTTGATACAGTGTATGTAATTCTCAGTTATTAGCAAGTGCCCCAATAATGATGGAAATTTAAACTGCTTTTCCTTGGTGGTTTTAGTTTTCCTGGTTAAAGCATTCCCTATGAGTGACTTCTCCACCAGTGAGAAATTATGGACAATCTTCTCCATGAAAAGTCTATCTGTGACTGGTGCACTCACCCACAGACAGCCAAGAATTAAAAATTACATCAGCACTTTACCTAATGCTTTTAGAGCTTTACAACATCAGTTACTTAATAGTAACTAATGGTATCAAGAAATAAGATCCCTTTATTCTGTGCTTTTAAATAACAGGTAACTCCTGTTGGAAATGGCTGTACTCACCATATTGAATGACTATGGCAGAAGTCTAAAGCAGAGATGATTTGTCGGAAGAACTTCCTGGCTTCTTTTGGTGTCAATCTTCCCTTTTTTACGAGATAGTCGAAGAGCTCCCCACCTGACACATGTTCTAGCACCAAATACCTAGAAAATAACAAAGCCAGGATTTTATAAGCACATTATCATACCAACCCCCTCACACTCACACAGATACATACAAATATGTCTACACGCGGTCAAGGAGAACAATTCTGGAAAGAACCATGGCAGAGAATCAGAATTTTAAAATCAGGAGTGATCAATATTTTTAACAGGGGCTCTGCAAACTTCAGACATGCCATTGTTGGATTCAGTGTTCAATATAATAGTGAGAGATAATCCAGAAGCCAAAAATGACTCAAAAGACCCGGAGGGGAACAAGAGAATAATCAGGTATAAGCTTTCATAGCAGCTCTTAAAGCTACAGTGGAGTAAGACTGCATCCTAGGAAGGCTCAGATCCCTTAACCAAGGTGACAGTTCCTTTATAAAACAGCTGTGGCAAAGCTGCACTCACATACTGTCCTGTCTTGGACACTTGAGAACCAGACAGATGTCAACAAACTAGAGGGAACTAAAAAAAAAGAAAGGTGAATAGTTTAAATTATGGAAAAAGATGAAAAGAACTACATGTGCACAACCTATGTAAGGGCTTCAGCTTTTGCTGCTGAACAGCAGTGATTTGCTGGAGTAGCTGCCCTCCCTTGCAACTCAAACATGAAAAATGGGACACTGAGTGAATAAATGCAGCACAACAGGGACCTAGGAGCAAGAGAGGAAACCCCAGACCTCACATAGCACTCCTGGCAGTCATAGAGAGAAGAGTGAAATCTCCTGGAAGGAAAGGACTTGCCATGGATAGACTGCCTTGTTCTTTTAAGTAGGGGTAATGAAAGGCAGCCAAGCAGAGGAAAACTTAGTATAAATCTCTGGAAATGTTGCCTAATAGTGGGAATGAAATAGTTTCCCAGGGAAGTGGCAGGAACACCATCAACTGAACCATTTAAAAATAAACCAGATTTAATATGGACTAAGCAATAGACTTCTATTGGCAAGAGGATTACTTGAAACCTCTGTGGACTTTCTCCACCTCCATTGTGATTTTGTGCTCCACTGTCTCCTTACTTGTTTGCCCAGCATATACTATTCTAATGCAGAATGAAGAAATTATGCAGTGAGATTTTTTATTCAGAATCTGAAATGACAAGTATAAACAACAAATTATTATTATTCTTACTGAAAAATCACTTTTGTTCTTTGGCTTTGTTAGCTGTTTTACAGAAACCTGTACCCCTCTCCTACTGCCTAACTCCTTTGAAGTGAGTTTCAGCGTTGCATGGCAAGGCACGTGATCTGAAAGTGGTTTCTGTAAAGCAACAATGCAAGGGTGAACAGTGCATTCAAACCAGTGGCAGTTTGTTTGAGAGACACCACCAAAGAACTTGCAAGCAAGAATTAAGTATTACTCCAAATTTTGAGTGTACTTCTCTGTCCCCTCCTCCCAACAGCACAGCAAACCAGGCTGAACTGTATGTGCAATATAATCCCTCTCTCTCCATGCTTTGGTTTACAGCAAGCTAGTTTTATTACCATTATTAATCCAACTCTTCAAATTTCAGTGGACACTGAAAATAATTAATCCAGCGTACTGTCTTTTCTGTACCTCAAGCAGCATAATCTCAGAGGAAATTTCTAAATTTGAAATGGAAAAAGGAGAAGATTATTATAAATCTGGGGGCTTAATTATTCCTATTTTCAATGTTTGCAAAAAGATGGAACAATAGAAGGACTAGAAGTTGTTCTGAGGAAAGTAAAATTGGCTTAATGATAATGGCATTAGCCTTGAAGTTGCAGAAGTGGGACCTGAGCTCCTGGTCCATCATCAGCTCCCGTGTGACTTCCGTGTGTCAGCTCCCAGCCAGCAAAAAGAGAAAGCATTTTCCTGCCTCACAGAAATGCAGCAGAGAATGTAGTAAGAGACAGACATTGATATTGTCTTGCCAACTAAGTAAGTAGTACAAAAGCACAAAAGGGAGGACAACAAAATGAAATCATAAACTTTAGGGAATTAAAATGGTATTTTCTGCAATTTTTATCAAAATAGAAACAGTTACAAGAAATATGGTAATATTGATCTTTTCTCCATTAAAGTATGTAAAAAAAAGAGAAAAATCTTGATGTGAAAATCACATTTGGAATATGTGGGTTATCTTCTCTCCAAGAAGAGATGACTAGTTACCAGACTGTCTACTGAGTACACTTCAGTAATTTGGAGATCATCGTTCATCTGCATTACATTTTTTGAGCAAGACATTGAACCACTCAGAAGACAGTTGATATGCAGTAGCCATGGGCAATGGGGTGTCCACATTTTCAAGTCCCAATCCTTGTTTTCCAAGCCTTGGCTAACAGACACTCTGGTAAGAGGGTTTGCTATGTAATTCATTCTCCCTCTCATACTAGAGACAGATCTGGCTAACTATCCCATATGGCAAAGCCGAGCATGGCACAGAATCAATCCTAAAATTCTCCTTGACAGCTCCCTCTCTCACTGTGCCCAGAAGAAGCTGGATACAGCAGTGCATCTTGCCCCCAAAATTCAAACTGCTAGCTGCTTTCTTTTTCTGGGAGGTATTTTATGAAGATGATTGCAGTTACAGGCATACAGAACACCCTCCACACTGGTTTCAAATGCACAGTTTTGGAAAATTACAGACCCAGCATTTCTGTCACCCACAGCAGGAACTGCAAAGCAATTTATTTTCATCAACTTCATCTTATTAAAAACACTCAACAAAAATGCACTGACACGTTGTATGAAAAATAATACAAATTGAAAGACAGGGAGCATTTACAAGGTTATTCATTTTTGCTTGCCACATAGAAGCACTAGATATAATAATGGAAATGAACAGGGGAGAACATTTGAAAAAGATTTGTGCCTATGACAAGTCAAGGGACACAGAGAAGCACAGCGACGATGTATTCTGACCTGACAAAGCCCCCAATGTGACAGGAGTGAGAAGGACGACAAACACATTTCCCCATGGTCAAGTGCAAGAAATAAATGCTGCAGGGATCATTCCACAAGTACTAGGTGGTTATGTTGCAGCTAGGATTTCTGAGTTCGGATTTGCAGCTGGTCACCCGCCAACCCTATTCCCTCCAGTATGATGCAGGGTTTTTTTAGGATAGCCCCCAACTAGGAGATTTTTGATTAAACAAGGGCATAATTCAGCACCTGCCTCCATCTCTGTGCAAGCCAATGTTTTGCTTGCACATTACATGGCACAGTAGCAGTACACATTATTTCCAAACAGGCCAACAAGAGGGGTTTAGACATTTCCAAATGTTGTACTGGTTCTAACTATCTCTGTACAGTTTACACAATCTTTACTAAATACTGTGTATCTGTATCCATCCATCTATCTGGGTATGTGTGAGTGTGTCTGAGTGACTCCATAAAAGAAGAGAATACACACTCTGAAAAGACAAACAGAAAAAAGCGAAGGAAAGAGCGAGCATTATTTCAGAGTCTGGAAAATAAGGCATACAGACACTACACCTTTCCTGAATCTGTGGCACGGAACAGAATCCAGATCTCCTGAGTCCACATCAGCACCTAAAATCCTTTACTTTAGCAAAGTGCTATAGGATTGGAAGTATGCCAATGACAACTCTTGGAGGATCTAGGAGAAGGTAAATAACACATAGCCTGTAGGGGAGAAAAAACACTAAGAAGTATTTGCCTGAGTTTCCCCTTCCCTTTTATCTCTTCCAGATATGACAGGTTCTCATCTCACTACAGTACTACTTTTCCCATTTATTCTAAGCAAGTGAGCGAATTATAAAAATCCCAGGACAGTAACCAGAACTAGTCTCCTATTACATTTGGAGATGGAAGTACCTTACTGGTGAATGAAGCTTTTTTTTTTTAAATCCTGTCTACGTAAGATTGACAGTATCAGTCTTCCCCCTGTAAAAATGTAGGAAACCCTGCTCTGTAAATAGCCATTGCAAGGAGGTTCAAGGAAAGGAAAGACCCAGCCTCTGGCTGGCAGCATGCACACTACCTGCTGTGATAATACAGAGAAGAGCTATTTTAGGACAAAAGACCCTGTAAGAGCACTTAGCTCTCACATCTTGGATGCTCTTGACACACACCACCTCTTCTAATCCTTGCATTTCACATGAGAGAAGCATTACAAGTATTAACCTCCTGTTCTTTACTGATAAGGAACTGTGAAGCAAAGTGACTTGCCCAGGGTTACAGTCACCCAGTATCAGAGCTGGGATTAGGACCTGTGGTCCCTTGTGCCTTCTACTCCACGCTGTCCCCACCACCAATTCCCCTTCTGCTTGCCAGGACACTGGAAAAGCAAGAAAAAAACAGGCTTCTGCAACTCAATATGAAGCCAAATGTATGGGTGTTAAAAATAAATTCTCGATTACTTGTTTTCTTCACTAGACATATTCTTTAAGAGGCTGCAAAAATTTTCACGGGCCACAGCTTGCTTGTATAACGACACCAAGGTCCACGTCTTGCATATCTCATGTCCCTGCTACAAGCCAAGACTTGAAACTAAAAATCTCTGGTTAAGTTTCAGAGCCTGAAGGAGACAAGACTTTAGTCTGTAAAAACAAAGAAGCCAATTGTGTAATACAAGAATAACTTCACTTATTGGAGAGAAGCAGAGATTGCATGCAGCAGCATTCTATCTATTCCCTTTGCCATTTTTCCATCTGCATCCCATCATCACCACCTCCCCAATAAAAGCTATTAAGTTCCTAACCTCAAATGACCAACTACATATCATATCAGAGAGGTGCATGCAGCTTATAAAAGCAAGCTTAGAATAATCCTAGGCTCTTTTCTTCTTTTCTTTTTGGTTCATTTTATTCACTCTTTCAGGAACCAAAACAGTAAAGAAGTAATAATGAAAACTAAACAATATAGCAAAGGAGGGGTGATTTCTGCATGTGAAAGAGATGGAGTAGCCAAGATGAATGTGGACAAATGTGGTCTTAAACTACTCCATAACGTGGTTTAGTGGGCATGGATGATGGTTGGACTGGATGATCTGGAAGGTCTTTTCCAACCTAAATGATTCTATGATTCCATTCTATGATTCTATTTTATGCCCCTCAGATTCTGGCTATACCAGGAACCAGCACAGGCTCCAAGAACTCTCTAACTCACAGTAGCCTTCCCATGGCTGACTGTGGCTTGTTCTGTAGCACTACCTTTCTCCTCATTACCTCACCTTGTCTGTATTCTGCGGATCACCAGGTGTGACAGCCCAACGGTTTCACATCATTCCTGCATCCTTCAAGTCATTTTAGTCTTTCCTAAATCCTGCATGTTAGTAGGACTCCTAGTAACACAGAGGATGGTCCATTTTCCCCTGGGAATGATCAATAAATATCCGATGATCAACAACAATTTTGTCTATACCCACCATATTTTTTGGTTGTATCCAACTATGCTAACTACCTCACAGGACTGTGAGGATTTATGATGTCACTACCAGAAGTTAAAAAAAAAAAAAAAAGCAAGCTGTGACTTCTGCCCCAAAACACACAAAAAAATTTGTAAAATTTAGACACTTAGATAAAAAATCAGAACAGTTTTCTTCCTTCTGAATAAACTAAGATGCTGGTTTTCATCTCTAACGTCTTTAGCTGTCCTATCACCAGCTCAAACACAACAAGACTAAAACAGAACTCTTAGCCTTGCCACCTCATTCCACTTCTTCCTTTCTCTGCCCCTAGAGATAATGATGCTTGTTTGATCACAATTCAGGCTTGTACTGCAGGTGTTACCTTGTGACTCAGGCTTTCTTCAGGTTCCTACAACTTGGTTGTACTGGTATCTTTTAGATGTTTCCTTTATTATACCTCTAAGATAATGGTTCTCCTATCCACCCACACGGCTAAAATTTTATGTCTAATTTTAGCTAAGTATCTTGCATCTAAATTAATTCATTATCATCTCTTTCACGTTGATAAATACATTCTTGCCTCAGTGCTGGTGATTCAAAATAGATACCAGATCATCACTGCAATACCATTTTCTTAGCTTTCCACTTTGACCACTCCTTCCATGCCTGCATTGTCTCCTTTTTTATGGTATATCTAACATGAACCAGCTGCCTTCACTTCTAGATACCTTGTAGCCCCTTCTGTAACCAATCTAGAATCTCTTTGGCCTTTGAGGTTGACTTCTGTCTCTGACCAGCCTCCAAAGCCAGGTTCCACCATCCACTTGTTAAATATCGAGGCAAATGATTCTGTGCTCCCACAGCTCCCCCCCCCCCCAACACCTGGAAGAGCCATCATTGTTAATGACAGAGCTACATCATCATTTTAATTCAGCTCCTTCCTGAAGACTGTTCTTTGCTGTGATGCTTGACAATAGCTTGGACTTGCCCATCACAAGGTTTCCAACAGTTGCTCTGTGTTTTGGATTGTAAGCGGACTAGGGCATAGGCTCAGTTTTTGTCCCATTCTTGGCCAGTGCCAGTACAGCAAGGTCTCCTCCATGACCAGATTGCCTTTGTGCTACAATACTATGAAGACATCACTTAAACCAGCAACAAAGACACTTCTGGTGATTTCTCCTTTCCATCTGGTGGACTATGCTACAACTTTATTAAAGTGTGCTTTTGCCCAAGCCTTAGGGAGCTTTGAGGAATAACTCACAGAGCTCTCACTGAGGCAAGGCAGCTACATGCTACCTCCAAAGCAGGACTGTAACAAAAGAAACAGGCTGGTTCTGAGCAATGCCTGGAAAAATGCTGTTGAAGAAAAACTAACTGGCACAGAGAACACAAGGACCATGCAATACCAGATATTTATGGCAAAATAACAAAAAAAACCCCAAACAAACACACCAGTTATGATCTGTAAAGAACAAAAGCTGGTTTTAAGCCATTAGCAAGAATGGTGTGAAATACTAGAATTCTTGCCAGATGGGATTGCCCACAGTGGCCCATCACTATACATCCCAGTGTGGGTATGCAGCTCCTGTTTTCTCAGCCTTATAGATGAAGACAATTTACGAGACATTCACAGCTACATGAATTAGGTCCTCCGGGGCAATACAAATGTATTTATTATTATAAAAGCATTAAATGGATAGAGATCTTTAGATGAAAGCTCATACTGAAACACAAAGCATTTCAAGTATTAAAAATGAAAAAAAATAACAGTAACAAGAAATACTCTCTGGTGCCCTAGGAATGACGGTCAATTCACGCAGCTTCTTGTTTTGGTCAGGCAACAGAAAATTTGTCCATTCAGGGCATGCAATTAGCTGTCTGTTAGGGAACCAGTTAATAATCCATTTTTTATTAAATGGTACAATGTTTACACACACGATGCACAACTCGCTTAAACCTGAACAAGTAGGTTGGTCTCCTACATGAGCCTGAATGGGTACCACTGGGTACCATCACACACCACTGGGTGATGTTCTAGGACTTTTACTATGCCAGAAGTTAGACTGGATATTCATGTGGCACTGGCTAGCTTTTAAGATGCGCAACTTCGGGTGTGCACTCCAGCAAGATGCAAAACCCAGATGCAGTTATATAGAAAGAGATACACACAAAGACAAGAAAAATCCGGAGAGTTCCTGCTTGCTTCCTCTGTGCTCAAGAGTTTACTGTTGTGATGCCTATAGGTAAGACATTTCATGAAATGACCAGACCTGCTGAGAAGCTCAACTACTCTGTTTTATCACTTAATAATTGATTATTATATAAAAATCATAAGTATAATCCTAAAACTGGGGAACATGGCATGGATCAAGACACTCTGGAGTTGATGAAGATGTCTAAGCAATTACTGAGGCCAGGGACACAAGTCAGGTAGGAATCTCCTTTACAAAGACAGGTATGTCTTCAGTTCTTTTCTGTCCCTATGTTTATTAGTGCCCACATCTGTAAAAAACTCATGAAGTTTGACCACAGAATCAAACACAAATGGAAACGGCGGCACCACAAATGGCATGTGCTAGGCACTGCCACCAATCTTGATGATCTCTGAACCATCTCACAGTAACCCACAATCCCCAGCAGATTATTCATGGGAAACTAACTACTCCTTTTGACCAATTCAGCTAAGAGCTAGAAAACTCATTACATTTCAAAGCTATGGTGAATCAGCAAGGGATCTGTCTGGAATGGCAGACTGCCAAAGACAAGCCTCTAGAAGAAAAAAGTCCTGGCAATTCTTCTTCCATGCTACCATCCTACTTGTAAAACGTCCTTCTATAAATATATATGAACGGATGTATGTCTAGCAGGGAAGAGGTTAAAAGCTGCCCAGCCCAGATTGACATGTTGTAGTTCTTTGACGTTTTTTTTCACTGCACTGTTTTCTATTGATTAAATAATCTCTATCAGATATTAAGCCCCTTGTTATTGGCGCAGCCTATAAATTATTCAGAAGTTATATAAATTCTTATGGCGGGCATGAATTTTTAAACCCTAATTTGGCACCAGGCCAGGAACTCTTTTTTTTTTTTATTTTTTTCCTCGCCTGCAAGAAAATGTGCATGTGTTAGATTTTTTTTTCCAAAAGACAATTTTAACTTTAGTCTGCTTGTTTGAATGGAGATTGTATTTGATTGCTCATTATGTTTGGACATGAACAGGTTGGGGCTTTTGGGGAAAGGAGAGGTAGTAGGAGATTATGCTGTTGCACTCTGTACCTTCGATTTATTGGGGGTGAAAGATGTTTTGAGCAGTGCCTTCACGGTGTGTAGTCATGTATGCCAAGGCACTGCAGCAGCCGTCCCATTTGGGCACATGATATGGAACGGATCCAGCCAGAGGGATCCTCAGCACAGGACAGGCAGAGCTGAGACAACACCCATCAGCTCACTGCTGCAATTCTGCTAGTGACGATATACTTTGGGGTTTTTTTTTCAGAGCTAAGTGGCCTTTCCTTTAACAGCTAGGGCCCAGACACACACAGTGTTGCGTACTGAAGCCTGAAAGAGAAATCAGGCACGTAAATGTACTGTGGCTTTGGAATTACATCTCCCCTTGACATTTGCTCATGTCATAGAATTGCTCCACTATGGGCCTTTTTTCTCCCAAGCCCAGCATCATGGCCTGGATGGTATGCAAGTGCACATGTTAGGGAGTGAGCAGAAGATACAGTCAGGCTTTTGGGGAGAGCTTATTAAGACCATGTTGCATACAGTGTAGTATTAACCATCACCACCACCTCTGCGCAAGCCCTGCTTTGCGCCAGGCTGGCTGGCATCTCTCCTGCAAGTAGTGACACCTATCCTCAGTGCAGCACTCCCTCCCCTTCCCCTGGCCACTATCCAGCTCCTCGTCTCCAGGCCCACCCTTGACTCAAAACCTCACATGTGCTGGCTCCACACCTACAGCTGACTGGCTTTCCTTTGGCTACATGCACTTGTAATTCATGACAGTACTAAAACAAGTCAACAGCAGAAGAAAAGGGGTCAAAGAACCTGGTTATATTTCTCCTAATTCTAATCAAGGTAAGGCTCAGGTAGAACATCATTTTGTCTTCCAACCCCATTCTATTTTCTTTTCCCATATCCACAGCATCTGACACCCCACAACCAGACTACCAAGAAGGATACCTACCACAAAATTAATTTGCAGCGCTGAGCCCTTGGAGCTGCTCCAACTTTCTGAACTCTCCTTCTGCCTTTAGACAAGTTTCCCTACAGATGGATTGAATGTCAAAGTCCTCGGCTACCAATAACAGAAGAACACTCAGAACCCTTTTTTCTCTTTCTTGCATCCTCTGGCACCTCACAATTAGTTTTCAACAAAAAACCCCAAGAATTACAGGAAAACCCTGCAGGAGAGGACTGCCAGCATGAATTCCTCTGCAGACACCACCAGAGTTGTAAGTCTTTGACTTCTGCTGTCAGCTGATTTGTATAAGCCAGAAACGTGAGTTGTACGCGGGTAGGAGGACATTTTAGTTTTGTTATCTGGCTCATTGGGAAGCAATGTGTATTATGTACATTGCAATAAGGCTTGGACACTTCCCCGGTGATAGCACTGTACTGCTGAATGATGAGAAAGGGACTTGTGCTTGGAAAAAGAGCTGATGAATGCATGGCACATTTCAGAGAATGATATTCTGATGTCCATTCCTTCCCTCAAAACAGATTCTTGTTTAAAATGCTGATCAAGTTGGACAACATAGAGATTTAAAATAAATGCTCCCACAAAATTTGAGAATTTGAAATCTTAACTGTGAAGATTTGAAAATCAATCAATATAAATCTACACATATATACACAAATATCTGTATGCACCTATAAATAGAAATTTACAGATATATATACAGGCATTGATGGAAAGGGAATCAAGAAATACTAGTATAAACATCTGAAAGAAAAGGGCATGGAGTGGTCCTAGGATGTCTTTATTCTATCTCGTTTCCACTCCCTGCCAAACCCCTGACAATTTAAACTAAACAGCTAAACAAATGAGATCAAATGGATAATGCCACCCCTGTTGGGAGTTCTGCAGCAAAACTCTATCAGTCAGCTTTATCCCTCTGGAAAGAGAAGGCCTCTCTCCTGTGGACTATACAATGGCACTTAGGTTGCCATGCTAACAGCTCCTCCAACAGTGGGACGACTGTTTTTCTAAGATCAAAAGGAATGCCGAATTTACTGCATAAAATGCAGTAAATGTACATATTAGACATTTAAAAATAAAGCATAAGATTGCTTCCTAGAAAACATCTGAGCTAACCACTTCACTCATGAAGGACTGGGCTTTGCATGTTTCCTCTTATTTAATCCTCAACAAGACTGGTAATGAGAACCTCCTGCTCATGCACAGTGGTAGGTAGTGCTGCTAACAGTGTACGAACTCTGTCTTCCTCTCCAGTTGCTACACTAATCCTATCTAGGGCCAGTTCAGGAAAGACCTTTTCTATACATAGCAGAGAGAAAAGAGGACCATCACCAAGGTTCACACAGTTTATTTGCAATGCAGAAGCTGTATCACCAAAGGAGTGTTTCCCCTCTGGAATGCATTACAGAACACACCAAAACTGTTATCAGCTTTGTCATCGCCTTGCTCATTCCCTTAGGTTATTTACAGTTATTTACATTTCCCTAAAATTCCTGACTGTTTGAACATGGTTAGTCAAAATGACTGGTGCACACACAAATTTTGGTAGCTCATTGATCATTCCCTATTATGAACCAGCAATATAAGTTCTTAAACAACCCTGGGTTTACCTCATACCAGGCTATTTTAACTCATTCTTGATCTTTAAAATGGGAGGATGATCCCCCCCTTCCTGGCTGTTTTGTCTATTAGCATTATATGATGGGAGAGAGGGAGGCATAGAATGTCTGTAGCTATTTCTAAATTATCTATTACTGTGGACTCCCAATCTTGCTTGAGGGCCATGAGTATGATCATAGAACAAATGTGAAATAATTCAACTGTCAGTAATACCACTAGTTTAGCTAAATTAATGTATATCTGAGGTGGTATATCAGCACACATGCAGAGCGCCATGGTGCAGCTGCATTTCCCCTATGCACCTACAACTGTAGTCCACAGTCTTACTAAATAAGACAACTCAAAATGCTGGAAAAAGACCTGGAAATCTTAGAGTTCATACCTATCTCCATCTCTCCAACCATCTTGGTAAAAAAACGACCAAAACAAACAGAAAATGACTGCTAGGCTAACACACATATGCTAACAGATTTTTATTATTATTTTTTAAAACTCATTTTCAGTGTTAAATAAACTGTAGAAAAGGGATTTGATTCATGGTCGCATTAGAAATCTACTCAACCAAAGCCCTTTGTCACAAATTAAATCATAAACCAAAAGTCAAACATGATTTGTGAAATTAACATTTATCGAGAAAATACTCCCCAGTGCTGCATCGTGATTAGTCTTAGGCTTCTGAAATATCACCCATAATTCATGAGCTCCTCTGAAACCATGCCACTACTGTTACTGCTGAGATGGCATGCATGATGGAAAGGTGCTGCCACAACCAGAGCATAATCTCTTTTTCGATGCTGGTGAAAACGAGAGGTCACTGTGTCTTAGTATTTGGGAAAGTACATGTATACACTCTCCTCAGCCCCAACACACTTGTAACGCTTCACTCCTCCATAGGCACTCTCTTCCACCTCTTAGATTTATCCAAGGCCACGGCTGTTTCTAATTTTGAACACGGAGGGTTGGCAGAAGCTCTGCATTGTACCCTTTCTTTAAAATAATGACTAATAAAAAAAGAAACATAACTAACAGTCATTGGCTCTTTCACAGAGTCAGTGTCTTTCAGCAGAGGGATTCAGTACCTTTGTGGGGAGATGCCACCTCTCAACCTTACAGGCAGAGGAGCTACAGCACAACGAAGACTTAGTGATTTTTAAAGGCTAAATGGTCACTGGCAAAGCATGCTTTGGAGCCCAACATTTTTTAGAAACCAAGATATCCAGATACAGCTTAAAGATATGGGATGCTTCCCTTTTCAAGGTGATTTTCAGTAGGAAGATATTTTCCTGCCAAGGAATGCAGTAACATTTTTGAAATCTTGGTGTAAGACCATCCCCACTGCTCTGAGCACTACGCATTTTCCACATGGAGCAAAACAGCCCCCAAGTTTTTGGGGGTAAAGAAGAGCTCAGCTTCACAGGCATTCAGAGCAAGAAGAAAGCTTCAGCACCTCTATAACCCATCCCCTGACTCCAAGTGATGATCACGGCCTTTCTTCTTCATGTATTCATACATTGTCTCCACTGCTCAATATACTACACCTACCTGAACACATTGGTTGCATGATGTGTTTATGCAAGTGCGTATGTGTTTATGCATGTAAAGATAAGATTACACGACATACAAATAAACAAGGATCGCAAAGAAGAATATTCCCTCTCTCTTAACCAAAAGAAAGCCTGGGGCCTCATCCTACCTCTGCTTTAAACCAAAATACAGAGGAATGTACTCTTACTCTTTTCAGGATTAAAGGAGAACTTACTGGCTGTAAACCCTCATTTTCCTTTGCTACCCTTCTGCTGCATACAGACCAGGCTGTGTTAGATCTGGGCCTCTGTCCTCAGCTGGGGCAAACTGGACTTAATGGAGCTGTGACCATTTATGCCACTGAGAATAGAGCACTCGGCATGCAGCTCAGAGAACAGCTGAGCCAGCCCCCACCCAGTGCCTGCATGAGCTCACTCTGGCAACCACATTTCACTGCGGATGGCAGGCTCTACCCCAAAGGAGGATGGGGAATCCAAAAGAAATTACTGCCTGCTCTACTAAGCTAACCCTTAGGCACAAAGGCCTCACTTCTCTGAACAGGAATTCATTGCTCCAGTAATGAGACTGGCTGAATTGTCCATGAGGAGTTGTTACCTCCACTCAACACACTTTCTTTGGGTAAGCAGTCATTCCCTTCTTGTGTTGTGACATTAAGGAGTGGTCACCAATGGATGGTGGTTTTTAAAAACAGTTTTAATTTTTTTTTAACCACTCTCTTCTACTTGCAATAACCTCTTAAACAGCTGAAAATAACACTGAGTTCCCTACTGGATTGCCCTTTACCATTTGGAGAACATTGATTTTTTTCCTGTTGTGCCAAGATTAATGTGGCCTGTTTGTTTGACAACAGATTCAACATATCTAGTGCCCTGTCAAGCTAAAATGACTCTGTGGACAACATCCCTGTCTGCACTGGCAATGATCTGAAAAAAAAAAAAAAGGTTTTGCTACTTTACTCTTACTGCAGAACCATCATATTTTGGCAGCCCTTAAAACCAAAAACTTATTGATGGGGCAAATTTAAAATATTGTTAGTAAGAGTCGAGGGTTTCAATGAAAACTATTAGGCAAGGGAGGTTTTCCAAATTATCCACTGTAACGGTCTGTTACAGTTTTGATTCAAAATGGTTCCAGATCTTAAAGGTACAAACCTTTCTCCCTTCTTGCTGTTTGATAGAAAACGTTAGTTTGTCCTCTCTCCTCCATTTTAGGTAGGAAGAGAACCAGCATATAAATACAGAGAAGAAAACGAGAAAAGCCAAAGAAATAGGGAATGTTCCTCCCTCATCCAGGTACCAAATATCACACAGACACCAGCTGAAGGTGAAAACACACCCTGCTCCATTCTTTCAGAAACATTACCAAGTTCCAAACCCCTCATCTCCCTCCCTTCCCCTTTCTCTGGCAAAAGCCAGTAATACCTACAAATATTTTTTATTTTCGTAAACATCATGCAGCTTTAAAACGTGGGGATGTTCTATCAACTTCAGGATGGCTATTTCCCGCTCCACCTGGAAGAAACAAAAAGAAATAGAGAAGATTATAAGCTTGGTCTTAGAATACATTAGGTATCATCACACATTTTCTTCCCATCTATCCATTTTCCACTCCTCTTTATATGCAGAGGATACAGCAATTTTTAACAATGTATCTTATTTAGCACTCACATAATTTAAGAAAAATTCAATTCATTCAGCCTCAGCACTCCCTGCCCTGCAGAACAGAAAACCAGCAAAATTTCAAGGTTGAAAAAAAAGTCCCGAATCTACCGAAGGGAATTAGATGTAGGAGATATATGAGCATTCAAGGCTGTGCCTGCCTCACAATCCAAAGTCAGTGACATATTCTCAAAGTACAGAAACCCTAAGATGTCACTTAGGGCTCTCCTGACCTCCCACAGACACAGGTGTGGCCATGCTGCACTACATATTGCACACTTAATATTAGAAAATCCCCATCCTGAAGAATGTGTATGCAGTGTATGCAGGGGAGACAAAGAGCAGAAGACAGACAGCAATGTGATTTTATAGCTGCAGAACTGAGACACAGAAAGGGAAAGAAATATAAGAAGTGACCTCAGAAGTACAAGGCACTAAGAAATTAAAGTCGATTACTGGAGACATAGTGTTCAGAGCCTCAAGCTTAAGACTGTGCTTTCTCTCAATTCCTAATCTGTTCAAGAATGGGTACTTCTAAGAGCATCTTCAACACGGAGTTAACAAGTTGTGACTAAGTCCGTGTAATTACCGCAAGCCGTATTCTCACCCAAAATTCCTATCATGACTGTTGTGGTGCTTTTAACTTGAATTTACTAAGGGTATTCATTAGAGATGGAGTCAGTGCAATTCCTCAGCTGCTAGCAAAATTGCTCTGTGTAGCTCGAAGCCACACTGTAACCACTCTGATTTGACCTAGGCTAACCCAAAGGGAGTTAATGTAGCACTGTGGAGACTGTAGATAACTGAAATAAACTCTGCAACAAGACACAGTCTAAGCATTGCACAATTGGGCAAGACAAATTTCCAGGAATCCACAAAGGCAGGAAAAGGACCTAAAGAGCAAACAAGGACAACTAGGTAGGGTTTTTTCCAGTCCTTCAAATAACTGATTGTCCTGGAGCTGCTATGCTAACAAAACATGAACAAACTACAAAACCATCCCTTAAACATCTCCCCTGCAGGGATCAGATGAGTAATTAGGAACTTGCCCCAGTACACCTTTAGTTCTTGATGTCCTTTAATTTCCTGAGATATCATCCTCTGCTAAGCCTGAACACAGACAACTTTCCCTGAATGCTAGTAAGATACTCAGTAGGAAATTAGAAAACAGTAGTTTTCCAGCACTCTGCAGAGGAAGAGGATTTCCCAGCACACTGGTTATCGCCCCAGATCTCTCTTCCTCTACACCACCACACAAAAGCAGCAAAAGCAACTCTCACACAACATCACCCTTGGCCTTCCTCACATATCAGGATGGAAGAAAGGGTGTTTGTACATGTGTCAATCTTAGTCTTTCAAAGACACGTATTCCTCTCTGCAGAGTTAAAAGTCATCTGAGATCCACTTCCACACTTGGGATATCTGGAAATAGCTCCTTCAGAGAAGTAGGGAATGCATGTAAACATGTATGTACGCAGTTCAGCACTGCCAGAACTGCTATGAATTCAGCGATACACAGTACTTGATGGTGATAGCTCTGTAGGCGTAACTTACTCATGACCAGCACTTAGATGAAAGGCGCTTATACAAATAGGAAATGAAAGTTGGTAGATTTCAACTGTACAGCAATTCCACCAAAAAAACAGGGGGAGAGCTAGTTTATTCCATTTTCATCTCCTCTTCAAAAAGACCTGTTACTCTTTTCTCTTACAAAACATGCACTGATATTTGCAGAGGGCTTGTTCAGCCCTATAATTTATAAAGTTGGATTTGCTTCAAGAATGAGGAAAAACAAAACAGAAGAAGCACGCACTCCCGTAACACTCTTCGAATAGTAAGCGCTGAGGTTCACCATCAGCACCATGTACCGCATCTGCTCAGAAACTGGAATTCCAACAAAGTTCCCTTTGGATGGGGGAGACCAGGTATAACATGGGCAATGTGACCATTGCACTAGCTATGGCATGGATCATCCAACCCCATTCTCCCTCCAAGGGGATATCCTGCCTGTGAAAGATGAAATTCCCTGCAGATGCTCTGTCTAACTGCATCGACGATTCACTTCTGCAAAACCTCTTATTGGGTGTGGTGGCAACGTACATTCAGACCAAACGAGTGACGGATGGCAGCATCCATTCAGGGTCCTGCTTGATTACTGTCCTAAAGCATGGGAAGAGGCAGTTATTTATGACTACTGCTTGGAGGAGGGCATTCAGTTACAGCACCGCATGGCCTATGTTCTATAAGAGAAAAGCAGAGCAGAAAGCAAGTATCTCCTTACTACCTATAGATTTATCCTAGGAACCAATTAAAAATAAATGAACCTGAGTTACTTTACTTTCATAATTTTAAGTGTGTGAGTGTGGAAGGTTCTGTGCATATTTTTAACTTCCCAGGAACTAAATCCTGAGAGGAAATACAGTTTTGGAGGTCTTGATTTCAACCCCAGGTATGCAGAAAGCATCCGACTTGATGTGCCTGGCAGCATTTTACTTCAGTACAGCGGTGTGTTGCACCACTCCAGCACAAGCAGTAGTCAGCTTTCCACAGTCTGCTACTACATCTAGCTTTAAACCAAGGACAAAACTCATCTACTCATCTCAGTAAGACTTTGTATAATCCTTCAGTGAAAAGGAGCTTTATGAAGCAGAAGTGTCATTACTGTACTTCTCATAGTCCAGGCCTTGGCCCTGTGTAGAGGAATGTGACTCTAATGGCTGTATGACTTCAAGAACTAGAGATTCCCAGCTCTCTAAACAGCAATCTGATAAAAATCATCCTCAAAAATCTTACAGCAGTGTTCTGCCTCTTTTCCCTTTCAAAGAAAAACAACAGTTCACAAGAACATGCAATGGACCACCTGCTCAAAATTACTACTGCAGTCATTACTGATGGGTGACTTTCCTGGATCCTATTCATTTTTTATACCCCACAGAGAAGCCAGTAATTAATATGGGTTGGACACAAACTGTAGAACTCAATAGTGATTTTACTGATGCATGGCTCAGGAGGACCTAGCAGCCGCCGTGTCAATAGCAAAGGAGAGGTATGTGAATTCACTGGCAAAATAAAAGAGGCCTGAAATAGCATGCAGCTTTGCCTTCTTCCCCAGAGCTTTGCCAGCCCTCGGCATGCCTTTTTTGCGCATCCCTGTGCTTGCAAGCCACAGAGTGCTGTCCAGCTCAGAGCTGGCAAGGACAGGGGAATGGAGAAACCCTGCAGGGGTGTTTGCTTTAATGCAGATGCAATTGTCAGAAAGCAGGCCAAGCTCAGAATAGCCTGTCTAGGGAGGCTCAGAGTCTGTGATAAACAGGAAACATGGGAGAAACATTTGCATAATAGTTAAAAGAGAAAGGAAAAAAGTGAAGCTTTCTCTGTCACATGAACACCAGGTCACATCACAGGGTTGAAACTACAGCCTGGGTTGCCTCATACCACGGCAGGTTACTGACTGTGCAGCACTCCAGTGCCTTGGAGCTAGGGCAAAGAGCCGTGAAAGGCAGTGCAGGGCAAATGGAGACACACTGCTAACTTGTAACCTTGCAGGTGTCAATTAGAGATTTTAAAAATCTATGCAGGAGGGTGATTTGACAGGATGCTCCAGCAATTCAGATAATGGCAAAGTGCAACACAGGGGCAACACGACCCTTAGAGGAATAAGGCAAAATTCTGGTTCCCTCTCCTCCCTCTCTACTTCAGCCTCCTTCTCCCCCAAGAGGAAATCACATCTCTCTGCTTTAAGCCCATCTTGTCACCACAGTTTTCAGTGGTGACAAGTGCTCTGTTGTCTGGCTTTCTGATTCACAGACACACAGGGTGCTAATTCACCTAGAAGGCAAGGAGGGCTGCTTGAGGGACTCTCATAGTTTGTTTCAGTGATGAAGAAAGTCTCCTTTTCTCTTGTATTCATTTGCTCAATAACAATTGGGTCACCCATCACCCATGTGGTGCTGTGAGAACTTGAAAAATGAAGTGGACATATTACCAGGCTGTATTTTATCTATCAAAGCTGTGCAAGCACTACGCAACGGTCATTAATAGCAGTGTTTCTCAAAGAACACCTCCATGTAAAAAGCTGGGGGACAGAAGATAGCACTTCTCATTGGATGCTTTGAAGCTCACCAGCAGCACACCACAAAGCTCTCTCTTTCTCCATTGACATCAGTGGCTCCCATATTGCTCAAACCACTGGCTTGAGAAGGAAGTCTGGAGCTGCAGAAGTGGCAAGGCGCAATAAAGCCCTCCAGGCTGCAAACATGTTGTGCTGTTTTTCCTACTCAGAGCAAAATGGTGGAGGGGGATGGGGGTGGTAGGTTTTCATGTGAAAATGAAGCTCTCTAATGTTGACCCTGCTTTGAAGTAATTAAATACTTTTCAGAACTCATGGCTGTCCCTCAGTTACTAGAAACTCAACCAGGACATGAACTTTCTCTGACTGCAGAATTATTTAGACTTGGGATGAACTTCAAAGGATGCAGAGATTTGGATGCTCATTTAACTCCTCAGGCTAGAACTCAGGTTAGAAACCTTGTACCAACGTACCTACTTTCTCCAGTATCTGACCTGCTGTGCAGTAATTTGCATTTCCATGATGAGAGCCAGAAAGCAGAAAGTAAATCACTGTGTTACTTCACTGAGTTGAAGTGGCAAAACCAAAGGTATCAGATAGGAAGAAACTAATCTCAAGTTCTCTGGAAGTCTGTGCTCCTGACATAACAAAAATATCGCAGGAATAGACCCAGAGATTTTATTAATTTGGTACTTTTGCTTCCATGTTATGTGGGACTGAAATTTAAAAATGGTGAAAAATGACTGGCTTTGGTGAAGACCATCTAGGTCACCTGTTCACTCTTTCCCATAATCACAGAATAAATAGGCTACTCTTGAAATCAGAAGAGAACAGCATTAAAGCAGAAATGGCTTTATATGACAAGTAACTGTAGGCCCAGTATGTCCTGTAGGGTTGTCACTGCTGTGGGGATATCATTCTTCCAAACTCAAGCCATTACCACATCTTAGCAGTACCACATTATATCAGTTGTATCCTTAATTTCAATGGAAGCATAAATAGAGTAGAAGTGGAAGAAAATCAGGTTTTAAATGATTAAACATTAAAGTATCTTCCTCTGCTGCTCTGAATTTAGTTGATTCTTCACTTAAAGTGGTCTTTCATTACATTTATCCAAACTTCTTCAGCAGGCCATTATGGAAGCAAATGGAGAACCACAGAATTTGTCCATCTACAGAGAGTATTTCCTGCTGCTACTGTAGCCATTAGCTTCACATTTCTGAATATACTAAGCCAGATTCAAAATGTACTGAAGTCAACAAAAGACATCAATTGACTTAAGTGGGCTTTGAATCAGACCTTCTAATGATCATTAAGTGGTATCTGGAAGAAAATCTTCTATTACACAATTTTGACTAATTAAATGCTTTAACATGAATTCAGGTTTTCTGCTAAGTACTAGTAATTACAAGAAGATTCTATAAAAAGTGAATAAATGAGGGGGGAAACTAGGCTTAGATCTCCACAGAATCAGGCAGCTAGACAATGCTCTACAAAATACTTACAACAAACAGACAAAATTACTGGAAAGCCAGGCAATTCCTCATTTTATTGAAAGCTCTATTATGGGCTCATTCCACCACAATTTTTGTTTGTATGCGTGCTTCTCAAAGCTATTTCCCCATAAATGAAAACGAAACTAGGTGTGTGTGAGAAGCGAGATGCACATTTGATGTTAAAATTTGCATGTACAAACTTCTGTATCATGAAGCTTTAGTAGGTCAATTTATTTTCCACAAACTACTATTATAACAGAATGTCAGTTTCTACTTGTCTTTCTTGAAACAAGTATTTTTCCATAGTCCCTTTGAAACTGCAATTCTAAAGCTCCACCAAATTTCAAAATTTGGCATAAAGTCTGGTCCTGGTTTCAGCTGGGGTAGAGTTAACTGTCTTCCTAGTAGCTGGTACAGTGCTATGTTTTGAGTTAGTATGTGAAGAATGTTGGTAACACTGATGTTTTCAGTTGTTGCTCAGTAGTGTTTAGTCTAAAGTCAAGGATTTTTCAGCTTCTCAAGCCCAGCCAGAAAGCTGGAGGGGCACAAGAAATTGGCACAGGACAGAGCCAGGGCAGCTGACCCAAACTGGCCAACGGGGTATTCCATACCATGGGATGTCCCATCTAGTATAGGAACTGGGTGGGGGTGGGGTGGGGGATCGCTGCTCAGGGACTAGCTGGGTGTTGATCGGCGGGTGGTGAGCAATTGCCCTGCGCATCATTTGTACATTCCAATCCTTTTATTATTACTGCTGTCATTTTATTAGTGTTATCATTATTAGTTTCTTCTTTTCTGTTCTATTAAACCATTCTTATCTCAACCCACAAGTTTTACTTTTACCGATTTTCTCCTCCATCCCACTGGGTGGGGGGGGGAGTGAGTGAGCAGCTGCGTGGTGCTTAGTTGCTGGCTGGGGTTAAACCACAACAGGTATGAAGTCAGCTGAAGGGATACTGTGAGAATTTTCTTGGATATCCTTTCTGCTGGTGCCAACGCACCTCCACAACAGGAAAGGATTCCTGGCCTGGCCTGGCCTGGCATATTGATTCCAAGGTCTTGAAGTGACGGGGTTTGGATCCTACGGGTTATCTAACCATGGAAAATCCTACGCAGGAACTTCATGGTTTAACTTGGTAGTTAACACCTGCAGTGTTCCACAACACTCTGCCATTGGCTACCGAGTAAATATGGCATGTAGACTTATCTGCAGCGTATGCTTCTTTAAGAAGCATCAGCGCTTCATGCAAGAGACACTGATGGGAGCTGACAAGGAGTGGATTTATTCATTCAGCACTTGAGATTATCTGCTGCCCGGTGGTACACAGCTAACGAGTGACTGACATGCAAGTCTCTGCCAGTAGTCAGCAGAATTGGCCCCTTACACCAGAAGGCAAATAGCTTCCCTGTGCCTCCTGTCACCTTTGGTGAGTGCCACATCCTGGCTGCCATCGCTGAGTAGTGCAGGACACAGGACACAAACCAACAGTCATTCTGCAGGAGAAATAACCTGATCTTTGACTTGCCTTTCTTTTTCCCCTCCTTATCCTGTTTTTTAATATTAATGTGCACTGTGCTTTCTTTGACCCAAAGCAGAATGTTTGCACAGCTGTTTTTGTTTGCTGGGGGAAAAAACCTAACTCACATGCAGCCAGCCCAGAGTTTATGAGAAACCCGCCACTCCCAATCAGCAGCCACAACCAAGCCTGTGTGAACACCAGTATCTACTGCTCCAAAGCAGCACACTCAGTCCCTCTCATGTGAGCAGCCCTCCCTGCCATGCCAGACCTGAAGTGCTCACCCCAAACTTAGAAATTTAAGTCTAGACCCCCCAAGAAATGCTGTAGGCAGTACTTACCTGCAGCTTTTGCCCCCTGAAGGACCAACAAACTTATGCCTGGCTCATTTCAGGGATGTCCATGTTAAAGAATGCAAGAGCAAGAAGCATACAGGCCCTGTGCAGGAGCGCGGGAAAGAAGTGCAATTCATAACTCATTTTCCACCAGTAGAAGTTACTTCTACTGAAGGTAGAAGAAGAACATTTAATGCCTTGTGGGTGGCTACGGTCAGCTACAGAAAAACAGTCAGTACACAAAGAGGAGAAACAAGCTGCAAAATTGAGGGGTATGGAGAGTTCAAGTAATACAAGTGCAGAGCTCCTTGTATTATTTGAGACATCATAGATTTAATATGGGCAGTACCAAACACAACATTGGAATGTCTGAGCCAAAGAGTGGGTGGAGGAAGCAGGAGATGCTGAATCCCATTAAGGGAATATGGGCAAGCACAATGGAGGTGGTATAGCACAGCACAGCATAACGTTCTGCCAAAAATGTAGTGTAGAGCTTCTGAGAGCATTGGTTGAGGATACGATAAAGCAGAAGGGTTCCCAAGAGCATCCAGGAAAGGGACTGAGACAGTGAAGTGATGCTGACAGTACCATGGACTGGATCCTTAAGGGAGTCCACCATCAGTAGGAAGACAAATTTAAAAACACAGTTTTGGAAAAGCTTCAAAGGATAAACTCTCCCCATTTCCTATGTGTCTTGGCTAGCCTCTTTCCCCCTCTTCCTCTTTTTCTCCATTAGTCACACTGGTCTCGTTTAGCTCTTTGGCATTGTCTTACATAAATGTCCTTTATGCTTTGCTCAAACTCTTCCAGAAGCAATCAACAGGATTGCTGCTGTTTCCTTCTCTACATCTTTCCTTAATGACCATCTCTGGTTCCCTAAGAAATAAGGCAGGTAACAAATGCTCCAGGAGAGGGCAGAAGAGCTGGAGCTTTGCAGAGGCTGGAGGCAAAATGCCAGACTCCATCCCTGCCCTGCCCTGCTCCACAACAAGCCTAATGACATCAATCATTTCAAAGAGTGGAAAACAGATCATATGATTTTTGTTATTCTATTATATTATCCTGTCCTTCACTTTTGGGTGCCCTTTCACTCTTTAGATGGATATTTGTATGTACTTGTGTATTAGGATCTTGTTTCAGCTGAGTTAATAAACTCAGTGAGATACAAACAGTTGATACCTAGAAGGGATTGTCCATCCCAATAGTCCCTCACAGCTGGCAGTGACGGAAGCAGAGGCTGAAACAACCCACAACTCTCTCCTTTGTTTCTATTTTCTAAATATGCTGCTGAAGCACAATTGCACCTCCCAGAGGGACATGGTCCCAGACAAACAGCAGCATGGAACTCATCCAGGAACTGTGAAAAGGCCAAGGGCAACACAGACTCACAAAGTTCATGTTTGCGCTTCGCTTTGCAATAAAGAGGGAGCCTTGAGGGGAGGCCTGCCAGCTGCAGGCAGAGGAGTCAACAGTTGACTTTCTGCCAAACTGTGGAGCCAGCGACTGCATACTCAGGAAGGCTGAGCAACCCTTCAGCCCAACTCTTGTACCACAGCAGGTTGGCAACAGTTTCTATTGCACTGCAGCATGAACAGCAGCTCCTGCCTGATGTGCACCAGCTCTGCACTAGCACTTCTATGTCCATCCCATCTTAGGGACACTGATCCCAAGAACTACTTATTCTTATTTGTGATGTTTAAATCACTCTGCTTTCTCCATAAAATAAGCTGTGTCTGATGAGTGCACTTGTCCAGTGTCTCTCTATAATGACATGACCGTAACTGGTGTATCTCTATAACGACATGAACCAGCACTTCAGTTCCAAACATCTCTGCCCACTCTTCTGTATGTAGGATTACAACTTCTTAATGCAGACCCACCTCAACCACAAGCATGTCTTTTCACACCTTGCAAGACAGGACTGAACAGTATGGGAAATCAGCAGTGACTTCTCAGTATCTTCATCTCTGGGCTACCTGTCTGGATCTAGCCAACAGCAGATGGGCTCAAAGCCTGTTACTCTCAGCTCTTTGGTGACTCACATGGCAAAATTAGCTTTATGGACTCAGCCTCAGTCCCAGGTCAGGAGTAAACTACTGGTGGGCAGTTAAACAGCTATTGTAAAATTGTCCCCTCCGTTCAACTACTGCACCTCAGTGCTGAGAAATGACACAAGCTTTCAAGATGATGCTAGCCCTGATACAACACCTTTGTCTGTGGTGCCTGTCACTTCTTCCTTCAGCATCAGGGATACAGCAAAGGTAGCAACACTGGCTGGGAGCTTTCCATTGGGTTTTAATCTGCAAAAGGAAGGCTAATAAGGCAGGAATTGGAGTACAAAGCAAGAGGCAGAAAGAAAGATGAGAGGAAGAAATAAAATTGCATATTTTCCCTCAGTCTTGAGGCTGCCTGTGCTCACTCCCTCAGGTTCAGCCTGCAACAGAAGACATTACAGCAAGACTTGTAATCCCTTCAGTGAAGACACCATCTTCCTCTGTTTTGTACAAGCAACAGAAGCAGCAGAAAATTAGTCAATTGCTGCCATCAGCATCCAGGATCTCTCACAGCTGGGAGTTAAGAGATCAAAGACAGCAACGAAGGAACATTTTGTTTCTCAGTTCCTTTATCTCTGCTCTTCTCATATCCTTCCCATCACACACCAGTCCCTTATTGCTGGAGGTGCTGATGACATCTTGCAGCCTATCAACATCAATATCAGGATCAAAAAACCTCTTGGCAAGGGAGGTTTACAAACAACATTGTAAAGATAGGCTCTCTAGCACCTCAGAACAGGTGATGAGGACAAACCAAGTCATTCCTTCTCCACATTGTCCAAACCTCCTTGAGAAGGGAGGGCTCAGACGTCTCTGGCCACGTCCTTACAGAAGGGTCCAGCATATTCTCTGGAGCTGAATACAATTGTTTTCCACACCTTCATTATATTTTCCAATACATTATTCAGTCTGGTTGGACTTTCAGAAGTACTTAGCATTGGCCTATCTCTTTATCTCAAAGTTCATGGGACTCTTACTACTAAATGAGACCAGAGTCAGCCAGCAATGAACAGCAAATTCCATCTTTTAGTTCTAAGTCCCTACAGGTGGGTCTTGCAATATGAGGCCTGCCTTGCTATTTATGAATCTACACCTCAAACATTACTTCCCAGACCTTGCAGTATTTCTGAGCCTTTCTGAGTCCTAATGGTGAATTCTTCAGCTTCACCATACTAAACCATAGCCAAAAGCATTCCCTATCCTAAAACAGATAATCTTTTCCACATAGTGACAATCACTTCGGCGGTATAGAAAATTTCTCCTTTGAATTACCTGTGTCACTCCGAAGCAACCTATATGTTTACGGCAAGTAGTATGCCGCAGTGCAGATGCACCCACCAACACAGCATTATTGCGTGGAGACCAGGAAAAGCAAAGAAATTAAGGCATCTTAAACTTGAGGAAGGTGGTATTTTTATTATTTCTGAAGGTGGTGTTGTGGGTAGTGCATCTTCAGAATAGTCATCTTTAAGTGCCATTGCTTCCTTGAGTCTCTTCCCATTCCTTTGTATCTGCCCTACGCAACACATCTCATACAGAGTTCAGAGCTATTTGGCTTTTGATGAAGAGCAAAGACAGGATGCAACACTTTGCTATGTCAGACCATAATGCATTGCTAAAGAAAGTGTTAATGACTCCAAAATTACAGAGAGGAAGCAACAGGAAAGTTCTAACAATAAGAAAATTAGCTTAATTCTCTGAAAAGAATGGACTTGGCTGGACATGCTTACTCTAGGTATTCCTGCAAGTGGCAGAGCAAGCATTCCAAAAACAGAAGAAAATTTGAAAATGGAGTGTCACTTAAATCATACCACCTTGGGCCTGTACACTTTGGGATGCTTTGGCACATATACAGGCATCCTCTTTTCACAATCTAACTCAAAATCCCTTGCACTTCCTAAATACTTATGATAACACTTACATGTGCAGATTTAAAAATGCTTGCAAACAATTTGCTAAGAAGATGGCAGGCTAAATTTGAAACCAGCAATATTTGAAATGGACAGCTGGGCTAGATCTGCCCTCCTCCCTCCCCAACTTTTCAGCATTTTGTGCCAGAGATCACATTCATCAATCAGCTGAACCTTGTTCCCAGATGATCAGAACATGCAAAAAACAACCTATGAATCGGGGAGTTTTCTGAGACTCAGAAATATGATCACAACAGAGTTTTGGAATGAAAAGGCTGTTCATGTCATCTTCTCTCTACAGAAAAGAAAATCAATTACATCTCTTTATAGGAGACATAATTAACTCCCTTCTCTTCCAATGGAGAAAGCCTTTCCTTCCATGAAAAGCTTATACTGCCTCCCACAGAAACACGGGACAGACAAAAACCCCACCAAAATCTTGCTGAGGCAGGTGCCATGCAGAGGAAATCCAGCAATAACCTCAGATAGGAGGGAACAGCGCCTGTGCTGCAAGGCTCACATGTTGAATCCTGACTTAGGCAAATGTATTTGGGAGGAAAGTACCGCAGAGATGCTGTCCTTGCACCATACAGAACTCAGTGAGTTTGGATGTAAAATCTAGGATATTTAGGGAAGGGTGATCATTACAGTAACATATATATGATGGCAGGTATTAGAGTGCATCCTGCTGCTGTATAATATGGATTTTGTGTGGGTCAGAAGTTTCATTTGCGTACTGCCTCCCACCCTTAAGCTCATTCCTGCACCAAAACAGCAATACTCCCTATTCACAGTCCGTCCTCTGAGTAGGAAATGCGCGCTCCAGGTAAAGGATTTGCCTTCTGTGCTTTGTTGCTATACACCATGGGACAGCAGGGCAGCACTTTCTTTCAGTTGCTCTCTGCTGGACACGTTTTGCCAGGTCCAAGGAGCTGAGGTGAACTAAAGACTTCTGCAAAGCATCCTTGCAGGGTACTCAGGTAAGCTCTATGGAAGTTTGCCCAAGCCCATCCCACATTTTGTTTGCCAGAGGAACACAGTAACATTGGCAAGTCCCTTTTGTTTTTGAGAGTCCTAAATTATTGCTGCATGCCATTCAGTTAGAAAGGCTAGGACAGCAGCTAATAAGGAATCATAGCGATTTTAGGAGGCCAGCCCTCTTCTCTATGGAGATCTATGTAACCATTAAACAGAGTTGAGGCAATTTCCCCTCCCTTGGTAACAGCCTTACTCCATCCCAAGTGGACGACTTGAAGGTTATCTAGAGTTTTGTCATGTCCTTTGGTATCATTCTGCTGCTCACATGTTCCTGTATTTAGAGTAGGGTAATGTTACACATCCAAACTGGGAGCCTGTTCTTTATTTTGGAGTGGATACCTTATGCCACCACAGAAGCCAGTCAAGAAGAACCATGTTCTGCAAAATCCTACGGACTGTGTGAGCCTTTTTCTGAGTACTCCTCTTCTGGTTTTGAATTCTTATGCTTGCTAACATTTCTAAACCGTTAACCTTTTCTGCTCTGTACTACTTTTGTCTGAAGCAGAAGTGGTTTTCCTTGCAATTTTCCAGACCTTTTGCATGTTCCCTTCAGGGTGGCTGGGGACATGAACTTGTAGAAAATGTTTTACTTTCATTTCAACAAAGCGTTTAAAGCACATGCTTTAGTCTACTAAATACCACTACTATATAGTCTAGGGTCTACCTGCAAGCAATAGGAAGACAGTGAAGTGATGAAAGAAGGTGAGGAAAAAATTATCTTGTAACTTCTAGCAAACCTATAGGATAGTAACACATATAGTTTGAAAGCTCTTGGTGGCCAATGTGCATGTTTTTGGTGGCCAACTGGGAAGGGGGGATAGTCCTTACTTCTGACCCATCAAACATGCATTTTGCAGAGCTACTTTTTTGATGAGATTCCTTTGGACATGTCTTCATTTACCCAGGAGCTAGGCACTGTTGTCCTTCTTCCTTCTGTAGGAACACTGACCTGTTTGAGAAACCTGAGATGTCTCCACAGGGTATAATCGAGCACTCTGCAGGCATACCAAGATCCCTGAAGCACTGTTGTGTCTCTCTGATCCCTTATCTTGCTCATGGTCTGCAAATGATCAGTCACATAAAGCCCACAGGAGAGGAGGTTGCTGTCTACCTACTGAAGGCCCGAGTTTGTCAGTTCTATCTTCAAACAAATGAGCAGAAGTTTCACTTAAGGAAAATATATACAAGCGTACAGCTCTGATAATCTCTTATTAAGAAAATATGAAGCAGTTCTTTAAATCTGAAACAGGAAATAAGCAAAAGACAAAAAACCCAAACAAACAGCCCTCCCTTAAAAGTGGTCTGAATATTTTCAAATAAGATAACATTCCTTGTAGAGGGAAAGGAAAAGTGTAGTGCATAGCTGTGTCCTTTCCTCATCTGAACTGTAATGGTTCTTCCTCATCCTTTTCCATGACACATGTGCATATTCTACAAGCCTCCGGATGGGAGTCAGCACCTCCATTCAGTTCTTCAGTGGGATCACCCTGTTGATGATCTCCTTTAGAGCTGAGGATTCACTTAACCACCCAGTTTACAGCAGGTTTCCTTCTTCTGGGAAAAGTGTTTGATGTTACAAGTGAACCCAGGACCTCAGAGTTGAAACAGGGCTGCAAGAATCTACAGAGGGCTTACATGAATGAATGAGTTTGATTTTCAAATTTAGGCCAGAAGCAGCCCACCCAGCCTAATTTTTTCTCCCTCATACTGTTTATTCAACCAAGAGGATTTTCAGACAACCTGAGGGAATTGCCTTCATGGGTGAGTGTGCATTTTACCAGAAGTCCTATTTGGCAGAATGACTTTTATTATAAGCATTTTGGTTCTGTTGCCCCTGCTGCATGCAGCTTTTCTTGGCCTTCTGGCTGTCTCCAAGTCCCGCGCAAAATTCCCTTTTCACAATACACAGGGGATCTAGCAGATGCATAGACTATGTAGTTGAACAATCACTTTATGCCTCAAGCACTGCCAAACAGTTTATTGTGCAGCTTAGAAGGGCATATATATACTGATGTTCTGCTATAGAAAACCAAGGGCGCCTTTCTAGAAATGCTCTCATTTTGCCCAAAACACCACCTGCATTTTACAGGAGTGATCCTAAAACAGCAGAACAAATCCGGCAAGGGGTTAAAATAGGATTTGTATTTTATTTTTAACCCGGGCTGGAGAATACCCTTCCTTCCGTTTTCTCTTCTCCTTATGACACCTTTTTAAGTAGAGTTGCTTTTTCCAGCCCCGAACCCACCTAATGCCAAGGGGTCAAGCTATGTTTCTCAAGTCCTTTGTTCACTGGAGCAGTATGGGGGCGCGAGATAAGTCTTTGTGAAGCCACCAACGATTAAGACATCAGCACCATTACGAGCTGCTGCCTTCTGTGCAGTCAGCTCTCTGTAAGCCACCCCCAGTCCTCTGCCATATCGGAGCAGCCCGCCTCTCCCTGGGGGATTCCCCCAAGCAAGCGCTGCAACAGGGCTTGTGCTCTGCTCCTCACATTAATCATTCGGGATGCGACTGCTACTGCCACAGCTGCAGACACCTAAAGACTGAGGATGTTGTCTCCTCCTTGCTGTGCAAGGCGTTTCTCCCTTCCCCAACTGCTTGTAAAGGGAAACATCCTTTTTTCTGCGCGTGTGCGTGTGTGTGTGTGTGTGTTTGTGCTGCAACAGAGGAACATAGATTCTGACCTTAAAAGCAGGAAAAAGAGTTGTACTGCAGTCCTCACAGAGGCTGTGGCTGGCTCTCTGTTACGCTGATGTTTGAGCAGAGTCAGGGCATTAAAATATATGCATGGAAGCAACCTCCTATGCAAAAGTCCACTGTAATCATTGCAGAGTTGGACTTGGGTGAAGCACAGCTGCTATTCTCCTTCAGTCCCTGAAGTACAAAACTATGGGAACTATGGGGATCAAACCAGAAGTCAGAGCATTTGTGAGGCTACTCTAACTTACCCTTAGAGACAAGCGTCTTTAACTCTACTCCCTCTAATGCACCAGAGAGACTTGAGAAAGCAGGCAGTGCTGTTCAAGCTACCAACAAACATAACTGCTTGGCAAAATGCAGTATGTAATACCAAAAGGGAAGTCCTCCTTTAGTAATAGCTTTTCTAAACCAAAGATCAGTCAGCAGCCAGAAAAGGACTGCCAAGCATTTCCAAAATGTAAGGCGCGTACTCATTTTTCAACTAATCAACAGAAAAATGAGGGAGTTGCACATGACCTGATGCGCTAGTACAAAGCAGATGTGGTGATGTCAGAGCTCCTACTCCCTCTGCAGCACTGGCTGAGCACAAACAACAACCCCTTCTCTGCCACAGATCACCCATACAATGTGGGTATTTTGTTCTGCAGGACAAACAGAAAGAAGCAGGAATCCATAGAGAAAGGAAGAAAACTAACTGCTTTCCACAGATTCCTAGGGCAGCTCTGATGCACTCAGGGCGCTTCTACCTTCACACAGGACTTTGTCCTTACAACAGCTCCACTCAAACCGAGTGAGAAAGGATTTAATGTTTCTTTGGTGGTAACTTCTACCTGCATCCCTTTCTTTTCCTCCAGTAACACATTCCCTGTCCCAGACCAGCTCTGGGAGTGGCCAGGCACAAGGTCGTCTTTTCAAGAATGATCGTCATCCTTTTCATATTCTTTTTCTTTGTCCTTTCCAAACAATTTTTTTTTGGGACCCTGGGACAAGCAGTCACTTCAGAACAGTGACTATCACATGGACAGTGGCTCCAGGACCTGTGGGGCACACGTGAGCAGGCAGGCTGTATGAGAAAGCATCAGCGTTGAACAACTCACTGGCACATCTTCCTCAGTGGGGACTGCTGTCAGTCACTGTAAAGCAGCCTCCCAGTACTAATATAAGTTGGGTCAGGCCCTTGATACGTGCTAGCACCCTCTTCATTCCCAAGAAAAATATTCTTCAAACTGAAGCGCAGAGGATTTTCTTACATTAGGACTAAGGAGCTTTCAGCCTCTTCTTAAATGAGTTTTTTTCTCCAAAAGTGCAATCATTATAATTTTTAAAAAATCACTATTGAGAAAGACTAAAAGGCTTTCTGTAATACTGCTTACAGTTAGTATTTGTTTCCCTCTGGGAATTCAGGCACTGCCCGTGGGAGCTTTCTCAGATGCTGACAACTCCCCGCATCAGGAATCCCCTTCAGGAAGATGTTTGCCCTCTGGCAGCTCTCCTGCGAGTGGCAGCAGCAGGTCATGCCTGCATTTTCAAAAGGTTCTGTAACTTTGGGTTCTCTGCACTTAAGCACTCTCAAGACAGATTTTCAGCTGCTGAATTACCCGCAGCTAAGATTTTAAGAAGAATTCCATTTCCAATTAGGGATGATATATAGACTGGATTTTCAAGTTGCTCAGACACTATAGTTGACTGGGTCTAATGAAAATCTGGTCTAACAATGGAAGTTGAACCCTTCTGAAAAGTCTAGGCCTAAACCCTAAATGTTGGAGGTTCCGAGAGGCTGCTGCAGGGTCCCACCACACATGGGAGTAGTCAGTCTCATTGCAGCTAACATCTTCTACATATTACTCAAGAAAATCACCCCGAATACTGGACACATCTATACTGTTTGGCATAAATACACATATAAAACAGAGAATATTAAAATGAAATAAAAGGTGCAATACCTTTTATTGCATGCATATACATAGTTCCAAGCTTGAATCTGAATGAGGTCTGCATCCAAACCCACTTTTGGTATATCTCTAAAAATAATGGTAATCACCTAAAACCTGGAGGTTTCATGAGGTGGGGTTAAAGTTGGAATGATTATCTGAAGCGATATCCAAAGAAAGCCATAAAGCTGTCTAAGGATCTCATAACTTAGTCTGAATTCACTGGGTCTGGAAAGACTCTGGCAAACCTCTCCGGTAAATACGGCATCAATACTGGCTTGCTCTGACAGGGTGTCAGAGGGTATACAAGGGAGGGTGTGAGGGTGACAGGGTATACAAGGGAGGGTGTGAGGTTGAAGCACTGATTTGGGATTCAGAAAGTCTAGCTTCACTTTCTGATTTTTTTGATAGCTTCTTTTGCCCTGGATGGGTTACTTAATCTATCTATGCCTTAGTTCAGTATTTAGAGAATAGAGACAGTAAGATACTTGCTTTTTCCCACATTTTTCTGCCCTTTTACGTGCATTGCCTGTTTAGACTGTAAGTGGTTCAGGTCAGAGATGGTCCCTTGCTTTGTTTCTAAAACACAGCCACAGTGCCTAGTATGCCAGGACACGTGCTAAGACACGCCCTCTGACAAACAGAGAAAGAAATGACATTTCAAATGTCACCACTAACTCAACTCACAGCCTGCAGAGAATGAAGCAGTGGGGGTGAAGTCTGCAATATGTCACATGGAACAAAATATAAGTTCAAAGCATGCTGTCATGGCTGAGCATCTGATTGTGGTTGGTGCTGGTGCTCTTCTGTACTGCCCTGGCTCTACACAAGGAATCGGGAGTCAGCAACTGTCCTCATGTAAGTCAGAAGCACACTCTCTGAGCACAGGAAAATACAGTGCCTTGTAAGCTGGGAGGGAGAGCAGGCGGCATTACAGGTAGACTAGAAATAATTGAGCAAGCTTCATGCTGAAAAGCAGGGAATCTTTGTCATGACAACAGAGAGAGCTGTTAAACTATACAACATGCACAGGGAATGTAAAGATAGGCAGTATTCTGGGTCTCCTGCTCTCAGCAGGGAGGAACTGGCAGGACTGCAGCAGTGAATGATGGTTTATTTTTAACAACAGTTTCTAAAGCAGGAGCTGGTGATTTTGTTTGTTTGTCACTTTTTATTTCATCCAATGCACTAGATGGATACTAGCTCCTTTTGCAAGATTTTTTTTTATTTATTTATTATTGTTTCTCCTTGAAGCAGGGACTGCAAATGCTGTGATAAGTAGACTGAAAGGTTCACTTAGTTTCAGCTGCAGTTTCCCTAAGTGCTTCTCTGTCCCCTGCTGAACTGCTGTTTTGTAATGCTGTGGAGGTGGAGCATGCTTTGGGGATATTCCACAGCTCTCTTCTTGCCTCCACCACACCATGAAAGAACCACTTTTCCTCTCCCTTCCCTTCACCCTTCCTTTCCTGTAAGGGGACCAGAACCACCAAGGAATAAAGATATACCATCACCTTCTTCAGGCCTTTTTGCACCAACCAAAAACTTGCAAATCTAAAGCATTAACTAAGCAGTTTCATGCTTCGCTCCTGCCCCATGTCCTTCAGGGTGCGTGAACACAGCTTGCTGTGGACTAACAAGACACACAGCAAATGCTTCACATTGTGAACTAATGTCAGGGGAGCAGAGGATCTAGGGCTGCAGCTCAGTGGTCTGAGGAAAAAGTTCTGCTAGTTTGTGCCCCTTAATAATGGGCAGTGAGCATAGAGGGCAAGCGTGACTAGGTAGGAGAAAAGAGGCTATCTAGGGAATCATGCAACAGCGAGTGCTGGGCTTTGCAGTCCATAACAGGGGTGAGTCAGACTCAGAATTGCTGTGCTGCTATCTTGGTTACAGTAGATGCTAATTCAGCTGGTCAGGTAAAGTGTGCTTTTAGGAGGCTAATAGGAGCAAGCATATTGAGGCTCTGGGACTTTTCCAGGCTTCATAGCTGTTCCGCCTATCCTAAATGGAAGAAGCACTTGCAAAACGCAAATCCATAGCAGGGTCTGGGATACCAACCTCCTTCAGAGTTTGCTGGAGTGGGGGGATAACACAACACTCTGAGCTGTTTGGCAGATTAGTGAGGCAGTTTATTCTGCTGTGGTGCTTTCAGAGGCAGCTGGAGGCACTGTGGTGCAGAAGGTCTCAGTTTCAAGCAGGCAGCTTCCTCCAGCTTCATAAACATGTACGTGTTAACTTTTAAAAGACTGATTTCAAAAGAGGGAATAAAACATTGGGACATAATGACACTGCTCCCTACCCTTCTTCTTAAGTACCTAGCAGGATTTGAGGGTTTCTTTTAAAGGACAAATTGTCCAACCTAAAGCCTACTGCAACGAACTCAAAAGACTTTGACAGTGGAAGGCACTGACTGGCTCAGGACCTACAAGGCTTTTGGACTCACACTACCACACCTGCAAACTCTTAGCTGGTCTTTCTACATGGAGGGGAGGTGAGGAGGTAGTAAAGGGACAAGGCTCAGTGCCTCCTCGTTCCTGAAGGGACAGCTGACATACAGCGAGGAGCCAGGCAGTCCTCTGGGTGCTGGTGCATGAGGCAGAACAGAAATGGCTCTTCCCTTTGGTAGCTATGTGGACCTGCAGTGCTGACAGTAACAACAGCTTGTCGTTGTCAGCTAACAAAGCAGCTACGATGACGGCAATGTGCCGAGAGCAGACCCAGGCAGAGGCAGGGTGCCATTTTTAGGGTTATTTTATTCTGACTGGAATCGTGCTCCAGCCCCTTGGGAGCCAACCCTTTTCACTGACCCTTCTGGAGGGAGCAAAGGACTGGAGGTGAGATTCTCAGTCAAGACATCAGAGCCAAGCTGTTCTCTGAACCACTCTTTGTTGCCGTCTCTTCGCAAGCCTGCAGCCTCCACTCCCTCCTCCCCTTCCCAAAAATAAAGCTCCATGATGTAAAAACATTCCTTTGGGGCTGGAGGTGGAAAAACTAGGACACCACAGTTCGGAAAACGCTCAGCACTGCATGAAATATTCACTATCAACCGAAACAGGTTTACCCGGAGGAGGGTATGATGAAGAGGGAACGGGGAATCAATTTCACTGTCCTATGTATGGTTTGTTATTCCGGCTGCTGCTTCTCTTCTCCAAATAAGCTAAGCTTTTTGGAAGCTTCTGTCTGACCCAATTCTCATTCCCTCTCTTTTCAGTCCCTCTATCCCTCCTGTTTTATGAGCAAATAAACATGCATCCTAAAGGCATCCTTGCCCAATCCTAAATACTGCTGCTCTCCAGAACAGGGCTAATAACATAATGATGCATCGGAGAGAGAAAGAGAGCGCATGTGCAGCTGAGCTATCCATCATCTGTGCACCAGGGGGATGGGAAAGCACTGAGTAGTGCCCCCCAGCCCCTGTAAAGGGCCTTCCTGATCCCTTCGCAAGAAACAGCAAGAACAAAACAAAGGTTGCAAGGACAAAACAAAGGTTGCAAGGACAAAACAAAGGTTGCAAGAACGGCTATTTCCTTCCTCTCTGCTCTTCAAATGTTGCACTTCAGGATCAGGAGTGAATCAAAATACTTCTCTTTGTAACTGATTACCAAGTTTTTTATACTGGTTTTTGCTCAATGCAAATGACAGGAAAAAGTGTGGAACATATGGAAAGCAGGGGAAAAAGGCCCTGGTGATGTATCAGGCTCATGTGTTCGCATTCTACCTGCTGTAGTTATATGTTTCAGTGCAGCCCCAGTCCAAAGCAAAACTAACTGGGTGACTTTGTGTCCAGGCATACAGGAGGTTCTCCCAAATCACCAGAGATAGAACATCCCAAGCAATAATGAGGTGTTCAGACGGTGCGATGGGAAAAGGGAGAAGATCAGGAGAGGTGATGACATAAACTAAATCTGTGACTCCCTGAGGGTATCCCGGGATGGGAGAGCAAGGCAAAGATGAAATGCCCAGGCAGAGCTGCAAGGGAGGAAGATGACATTCGTCTGCCTGGGATACAACCCCCAAACTCTCATAATGCCTGACAGAAACATCCCCCCCGCCCCGGATTTTCAGTGCTCAGTGCATTCAGAAAGACATATGGGAAATCACACATGTAATTTTTTTTCAAATGAGCTCTCACAGAGAATGGGGCTTATATATAAAGCCTAGATCCCATACATCGACAGCTTAAAAAAAAGGCTACGACTGAAAGCTAATCTGCAATGAATACACTTTCTGCTCAACCAAACCCCAAACACGTTTTATCAAACAAAGGAGGTCTTTAAATGATCACCTGCTCCAAAGGGCATTTTCCTAATGGCGAAGAGCATGCACACTCAATACTTGTCCACTACAAGTGAACAAGGAGCTGTGCTGTATCATCCTACCAAAACAGGGAAACCCCAGGGAAGCTATGCTCATCTCACTTGATGCATGGTGCCTTCTCCTACCCTCACAGCTGGAGGTGCTTTGCTCGCTCATGTTGTACACTTAATGGGATATCCCAGTGCATCCCTCTGAGACCTCTGAACAGGCACAATTGGACTAAGCTATGGCCAAACAGAGCAGTAGTACACGTAACCTGGATGTGAAAAGTCAGTCCCAAACTTACCAATGCCATACAAAAAGTAGGATTTATTCACTCAGCTGAGTCTGGTCTTATAATTTAATTCCTTGTGCTGGTAAAATAAATTTTGTTACATATTTATCAATTATCATTTTATTCTTCATATTTTGCTAAGGCCCTATTTAACATCATGCCTTTGTTTTGATACCTGTAAGTACAAAACTAGACAGTTCTAACCTTACCGAGACTGGGAAAGCAATTACAGGTGGACCTTAAACTAGGGGTCTGGCTAGTCCAGAGGTTTCCCAGCGCATGCTGGCAGTCACTGCATATGGAAACACACTAACAAACAGAGCAGCTAAGGAGTGAGTCTTCCCTAGTTTATCTACCCCCTTTGGCTTCTGGCAATCAGCAAGGACCACTTGACCTGGAACATCTCTCCAACTGTCTCTCTTTAACTCTTGAACATATACATGCTTTAGGCTCCCATTAATTTGCAGTTTCATGATGTGGTTTTTGTTCTTTTTACCCTCCCCCGCACCCCATCAATCATTTAATTGATTTCCCGTCCATTCTGGCAGGTCATCCCCTAATCACTTCTCAAAACCAGTGTTCTCATGATAGGCCCATGGTCAACAGTAGCCAGGACAAGAACTCAGATGTCGAAGAGTATTTGGGAAATGAGATGAAGGCCACCTCCCAGCACCCATTTTTTATCTTTTTCCCAGGAGTTCACTCACTTCAAGAATTCCACGCCCTAAAAGCAGCAGTGTTTTCTGCTAAGTGAAACTACACAATAAATGATTGTACGTGTTTGTCTTTCTTTTTAATCTGTAAGGACAGAGAAATATTTTTCTGCTCATTAAGTGGAAGTTCATAAATGATAATGTGTTAGCTCTCTTCACTGGTGCTTTTCTAGAGAAGTAATCATTGGAAAGAAAAGAAGATCCTGTAATAAGTAGCAGATTACAATGGAGTGAACGGACGGATAACAGGTAAATACTGTGCCTAGCTGAGATGGAGGAAGAGGACTGGTGGAGAAAAGTCACAGATGAGCTCATATTTATACCAATAAATTAAGTTGATAAATATTTATTACCTACAATGCTCTGCAATAAAGATCTAGTTCTTTTTACTACCTGCTGCTTGTATTTGCTTTTAGGAATAAACTTGGCCTTTATGATCTGAAAATGTGCTCTTTTACTTTAATTAAAAAATATGAGAACAGTTTTTAAAGGGGTGCTCCATTTGAAAAAGGTCAGTTCTATGCTGTGCCCCTAGAGGGCTGCAGCGGGAGATGCTATCGGTATAGCATCAAAGACGACCACCAGCTGAATAGTAATAGTATATTTGAGGAATTGCACATCTTCACCGTACAGGCAGACCTCTTCAGACTAGGCTTCTCACCAGGGGATGGTGTATTTGCTCTCTGTACAATGTCAGGAATACGAAGAAGTCACATGGCCACTGTTCCATTCAAAATTACAGTCTCTGCTGGATATAAACAAGCAAAGCCTTACTACCTGCATGAACCACTATGCGGATTGGTTCTGGCGACTTCTGCAAGAAAAATCAAGAATGCTCCCAGGGGTTTACAAATTGCTTAAAGAGACACTGTCTAATTCCTACATACTCTGCAGGGCTTACTAAAATCCTCCAGGAGACAGCCACAAGCACAATTAGAGCTGGTTCCAGTAGCACACAGCTGCATCCTGTGATAAGCAGGGGATTGAGTACATGGCAACACAATTTGACTCAGCCAAAACGACTATCAGAGGGACTGATCATCACTACCTTCCCTTTCACTTGCGGTATGCTGTCACTGTGCTGGCAGCAACAAACTTCATAGGGAATAAGCACACCTGGGACAGGGCAGAATTTGGCAGGCACCTGGAACTCAGCAGATGTCAGGTGTTTTATATAGCATGCATTTTCCCTGGAAAGTCTGTCCATTTGGATAAACATTCACTGACATAAATGGAGACACCAGCCCTGCTCTTTTCCACCTGCTAGCTGGTTATTTGGGAAGGCCTGGCCACTATTTATTTATTTATTTATTTATGATGAATCTTGTTTGAGAGATGATCTACACCCTTTCATCTCCAGGCAGCAATCATCACTGCGTGTTCCTTCAGTGACAGCCAGTGGTTTGCCTTCATCCATTAACAACATGCACAGAGGCCAAGCTGAGCTGCCTACCTTGAATTTAGGGCTCTGTGACATCTCACTAGTCAAAATACCCCAAAGTCTTTTGGGCCCTTGTGCAGCCTGAAACCACAAGAGTCTGGGGTCTCTAGGGAAGAAACAAGAAGAGGGAAGGTGAGCAGAAGAAAAATCAGTCTCAGTCTTAGGGAAGACCTCAATGGATGGATGAAGCTTCGTTTGACTTACATGGGCCACACCAGACCTGCACCTCCTACTCATTGGGCTCCTTGTCCTCTCTAGTGCCAAGGTAGTTTTCCAGGTAAGGAAGAACATATTAAATGTGAATAATGGCAGTCTATTTCTGACTGATTCCTTCCACATGAAAAAGAAGTCTGCCATCACCTAATAATATTTTAAGTAATACCTGAAAAGGATCTGAAGTGAAAACCTTGGGAGTTTGTGTGCTGTTTAATTTTGGCTTAGCAACTTGTGCATCCCTACAAACTGGGAACAATAATACTGAATTTGTAGGACTGTGATATAGTTTCATTCATGAATTCTTCATGGGATTGTGGTGGAGATCCATTCACAGTTTCTTGCAAAGCACTGTGAAACTCTACTGAAAAGCAGTGCTAACACAATGCGATAATGGGGAAAGGCATTATGCCAGAAGCAAGATGACCTGGTGTCTTCTTTACCTCTACCATTTACCTTGCATGCGATGCCAGGTACATCACTTCACTTGATCTATGGTTTAATTGACTGTTGACACAGTTAATTTTTGGAGTAAGGATTGCCTATTCCTATCTGTACAATACCACATTCACGCTTCTGCCAAGTCTATGCTAAATAACACAAATAGTAATTTCAAAGACTATCATCTGTGCTGTATCATTCTGTTCATATATTTTAGATAGGAAAGATACTGGATTAGTAAATGTCAATCAGAAATATAGAAAGCCAGCCCTTCTGCAGCTGTCCAAGGAGAGCTCTGGAGATAAATAGCTCAGCTATTTCTAACTGGCACATATTGTTCTATAGGATTATTAATGCCTGCTGCAAACTTGGCTTCCAGTGGGTGCCTTCTCTGGGATCAGTGGGTGTTCACAAAGCTTTTCCTTTGCAGAAGGTGTTAACAGCACTGCTTACAAGCAATATCCCCAGTGTCTGTATTGTCATGGGGATTTCTGCAGATGGCTCACAGTGATGACTGTTAGTAATTTATTACTGTTCCTTGCTCTTCTTTCTTCTTTTCCCTCTATGCAGGCTCTTTCTAACATTGGCCCTCCTCTCCTTTATCCATAGCAGACAACCCACAAGAAGCCTTGGCAAAGGGGGGATGCTAGTCCAAATGAGAAGGACAGAGCACCTCAGACAAATGCACATCTCAGGGGCAAGTGACAGCACAGCCTTAAGTCAAATGCGTCAGCCCTGGATTAGATAAACTGGCAGCCAGCTGCCAAGATAAAGCGCCTGCCTCTGAATTCAGCAATGTCAATTGTCACAAAGTTAAAAAGGGATGGAGGGAGGGAGCGTGGGTATGGCACAAGCTGGTGAACACATGCAGGTGAACCAAACTAGACAGATAAAAAAAGAAGACAGGGACGATACATGCTAAACGTACTCCACTATTGCAAGCTCTGTCCTGCTGACCTTGGCCAATGATTAATGTTACTTTAGAGTGCATTCAGGTCTGCTCTTAATGTGAATCCCTCTGGATTGGAACTGGAAGAAATGCCACTCAGGCTGCATGGAGGAATCTGTGAGGAGTGGAATGTATCTTTATTGCTATCTAAATACTTCTGTTTCTGGCTGAAGTTTATGCCTGAATTTCACGCTGTGCAACTTTCTTTCTCTGGACCAGATACCACAACTCCCTATCGCAAAAACAACAGCAGATCCAAGTTGGTCATGCTGCTCGAAGAAAGTGGAGGAAAACAAAGGTGGAGAGAGGAGCTGTTCAAACATGCAAGATCTTTCCTTACCTGTTATTCTTCCTGACAGGTTAAGATGCATCTACCAACCTATTTGCAAGATGCAAAGAGCCCGTATCTTTATTTACCAGAAACATTTGCACAGTGCAAGTTGTTGAGAGATTCAGGACTTCAATGAGAGAAGTGGGAAGGACTGTAGTAGGCTGGTAAAGAGCAGCATGGAGCTACAGGACTGGAGTTACAGAGAGGTTCCTGACCTGGAGCCTGATGCAAGGCTACAAGAGAAACTGTTCAAAGGCAAATTGTGCATTTCTGGACTATGGTGTGTCTAGCTCTAGCTAAATCACAAGCCGACCAATGTGTCAGATTATTTCAAAGGAAATAGCAGCCACTGGATCTGAAACTTACTGGTTTTACTTGCTTGTCTTCCTGAGATTTGCTTTCACACATCTACACCTGTAGCATCTACTCCCTTCCCCTTGTCTCCCTTCCCTTTTTTACTTCACAGTGATAGGTAAATCAGGGAGAATGGGAGTCTACTGTGTTCCGCCCAATGTATTTCTAATTAATCTCATAGTCTCCCAATACTCCAGCAAAATCAGGGATGTCCCAAACAGGGAAGATCAGATCTTTAAGGGATACACCAAGTAAAAGTGTCCCATCATGAGCAACAGCAGTCATTCACTAAACTCTAGTCACAGCTGGTCACTGCCTCCCACACAAACACGGCATGTGCCTGGCCTGAGACAAAATCTGAGTACTTTTCCCTAGGGAGCACTGCCATCAATTTCTGTCACCATTCTCTATGTGTATCTGGGCACCAGCTATTTACACCACTTGGCCCTTCCTGTCATCCAAATACTGCACATAATTCATAAGCCTAAAGCAGTAAACACCCACCTTCCCGCCATTTATATCTTTCCCCAAGAGAACTCAGCTCAGACACAGCATTAAGGTTTCTGCTTTTTACCCAATTTTCCAGCTGGGTTAACTGAGGCATGCTGAGGTCAAGTGACTCGCCCAAGGCCACGCAGTCAGCTGTTTAGCCAGTGTTGCATCCCAGGCACTGGCAGTCCTGCGGACATTTGCTCCAGCCACTGGACCATGAGGCGTCCCTCTGAATTGTCATATGGCACACACCCCTACAGGCCAGAGGAGTCTTTGTCTTTGACTTCCAGCTAGAAGAGGTGCAGGAAGGGAAGGAAGTGAGCAGGAGGCAGTGTGGTGGGGATGTAGCTGTAATGAGGGCAGGCGCAGGTGTGGGAATTCTCGTTTAGGAGACAAACAGCTGCTCTTGGTGACAGCAGAGCCTATAACTGATTAGCTTTAATAAGAATGATACTTAAGTATGCATCAGAGCCTCGGACAGGCAGATCCACACAGCTTGCTAAAGATGTGTCTTTCACAGTCCCCCAAAACAGTGAGCATCAATGGGAAATCATGTTTAGACTGTGCTGGGGACTCTTCAAATGGCTGACCTCAGTTCACAGGAAAAGCAGCTCCCACAAAGAGAGAGAGGTAGAAACTGCATCACATTGCAGCTATGGGTTTTATTAGCAACAGGCATATAGGAAGAGAAAACTTCACAGATTGTGCTCAGAACCTTCTCCTGCCTTTCTGGAGAAGCCCAGCTAAATACATTCCTCCATTTATTTGAAATACATACAGCAAAGTATGTCAAATAAATAGGAGGAAAGGTGGCGACACAAATTAAAGCCAAACCTGCTCTGCTCCAAGCAGCACTCCCCCATACCTTATTCATTCTCTCTGAGCCCCACAAAAGATTACAGGAAACAGCCTGGTCTCTCCTTAGGATAAATAACCTTGTGGCCCAAAACCAGGAGTGGATTTACCAGGGGTTGTAATTGCAGCCAGTCCTAACCCTTACCTTCCTCTGATTAGCATCACCTGGCATGCCTTCTGTGCTCCCAGGCACATGATGTAGTTGCAATCACAGGGTTGCACTTCTTATGAACTGGGAACGTGACAAGATCAGGCTCTGAAACTTACCATAAAAGGCCACTCATTTGCAGCTGGTAGTGTTTACGCTCCTGTACCTTTGAATTTGCCTTTGATTTCTTATGGGAGCTGGATTTAGTTTTGCAAAGCAGGTTTCTTTCTCCTCTAGAATTTACAGTGCAAAATACATTCCCCTCACATCTACATGTCTAGTTCTTTCCCCACATAAGAAAGCAAATTTTAAAATAAATAATTATTCTCAAATTGCTCTGCACAGGGAGTGAACTAAAACCTGTCTTTTCCCTTTCAGCAGAAGTTTGAAAGGGTATAAAATTCTATGACAAAAACAAATTTTTGGTCCAGAATGAGATGTTCTACATGTGGGGCTAGCTCTGACGTGCTGCAAGAAGCTCATGTCTCAACAGCTATTCCAGCTAGTTTCCTTATCTACGTAAGTCCTATAGGTAAACTCATAAAATTTCAAACAAGCCACAATAGAAATACTATTCTTGCCTGCCACTGTGCCACACCTTTGATTAAAATACAGACCTGAGAGCCAAGATGCTGGAAAGGTTTCTTATTTGACCTTCAAAAAGGTCAACACACACACCCACCCCCCCCAAGCTTGCCAAAACCAGCCACCATTGAGGGCCATAATAAGGTTAGGCTGCTAGCATTTCCCTGCTACCTTCACTGATCCGTCAACTGTACTTGCGTCCATGTACCCACTTTATTCCTTCTTTTAGTCCTTCAGCAGAATCAACACAAATGAACTCTGCTCCTGCACCTCAGCCACTCCCATCCACTGTCCAACATATGAATTTAAACCACAGATAACAGCAAGCTAATGTGCATGATGGACCTTCTCTTCTGCCAGCTCTGCAATCGGAACAGTAATGAGGAGTAAGGGGTTGTTAATATCTTAAACCACTGCAGCCGTTTGCTTAGTGATGCAGGAGGCTAGAGCTCCTAGTGCCACTTGCTGGGGACAGTGAAAAGCAGGCTCTGACTGCTGCCTGCTAAATTGGATTATCAGTAAAAGATCTGGAGATTGTTTCTTTTCTTCCACACTCAGCCTCCCTTGTCTTGAGCAGAATACCCTTAAAAATTAATATGTTGGTTTAGCACATTATGGATCCATGAGAGAAAGAGAAGAGCTGAGAAGCAGAAGTTTAAGACATCATGCCAAAGCCAAATGCCACCAGAAAGCACGTGAGTGCAAGAGAAGAGATCTTAGTTACTTCTAAACTGCACAGTCCATGAGCTCCAAGGGAAAGCTTCCAGTCCTTCCTCCAGATTGTTACCCTCATCCTTCACACTACAAGCCTATTTCTGCATCTTCAGTCATTATTTCACTCAGTGTTGGCTGCTAAACAGTTAAAATAAAAGAAACAATCAAACAGGGCTATGAGTTAGACGTTTATGAATGCGTTACAGCACCTCTGACTACCCATTCATACGAGCCTTGCTCCAGGGTCATAACACAGGTACAACCTCCGTTAGAGTAAATCATACTGAGCACAGAAGTTGGATTCTCAATGACATAGACAGGAATGCGATATTGCCACCATAATCATGTGCCCTGCAGTAGCCTTTCCATCTTCACCAACCTTGTGCATGTTTCTAGTTCCTGCTTTTTGTTTGGTTGGTTAGGTTTTTTGTTATGAGATACTTTTGCGTGAGTGACACACACTTATTATTATGTAGGAATAAAATAGTCAAACAATGCCTATGCAGAACCTGCTGGTCACTTTGTTCACTAAGTCTGTGCCACTTTCTATGGTCTTTCTAAAGACCCCCAGGCAAAGATCTTTTCTTATTGTCTGAGGGATTGCACTATTTTCTGTGCATACCCCGCTACTTATGTGAGAAGAGGGGCATACACTTCTCATTATTTACCATGATAACCTCTTCTCTCACTTGCTTTAAAAAGTTACAGTCAGCTAATGAGAAGGTAACCCATGTAACCAAGATAACAAGGGACACAAACTAGAAACAGTGAATATAAACCAGCAACTAATATGAATGGTTTTGCTAATAACATGTTTCTGAAAAATTGCTTAATCCCAAATGAGTCACTGAAATACTGACAAACGGATTCATGGAAGCTTCAGTAAGTTCACAAACCAACATCCTGATCATGAACTCAGAAGCAGAAACAAGACCTGAATTTACTGTCAAATTCATTTGAAAAGAAATCATAACCAAACTTGCTGAGGAATATACTTCAGGAACTTTGCATTTAGGTCAGTGGGAAAGATAAGAGATACTAAAGAGGCATTTCCCATTTCACAGTTCTTCTATTACCAGCACAACTTAAAGCCATGGGTGTATCCACCCTACCCAAATACTACAGAGGGTGTATTATAACAAAAGCAATGTATTGTTTGTATCTCACTGATTGCCAAGCAAGGAGGAGATTCTGTTGTACGGAGCCCTTTAATACCAGGCAGTAGATCTCTGAAATGAAGATGGAGACCAGAAAGCAAAAGTCTCACCGAGGGAAAGTAGAAATGCATTTCTGGAAGCTGGGTGCTAGCAGGAAGGGTCCTTGGTAGTGCATTCAGACCATGCACAATAACTTGGAGCACGTAACTGGCTACAGTGATTTACAGGCTAGCAAGCAGTGGGTGCAGATTACAGTTGTGCTGATAGAGGCAGAGTAACTCCTGGAAATGAGATGCCAGCCAGTACACAGCAAAAGGCAGATGAAGGCCCCTAAAGTGCTTCACATTGGAAATTACATCCTCCTCTGCTGCATGAATAATTGTTTGGCTTCCATTAGGAATCCTCTCTGTTTCTATCACAATTTTGCTGATGTATAAACAATTATTTTTTAACAACATGAACAGTTCCTCTCTCCTCTAACGGTGTTGGTTTACCCTTGGTGTCAAGAGGCAAAGTATCTCCTGCCTGCTGGTTATAAAGTCAAGAAAAGACAGTTAACAACAACAAAATGGAGTAGTAGACATGGCTCAAACAGAACCAAAACGCTTTGGAAATTAGATCCTTCCCATGCAAAGTGTCTAATACCTTCACTTGCAACAGAGTTTCTAGCTCAAGAGCTCAAAGCACAGTATATTCAGAAAGGCAGATTTTAGTTCCTAAGGCTCTTTGAAATTAAGACAGGTGAAATTTCCGTGGACAATCTGCAAGCAGTGAGGCAAAGGCTGTGAAGAACTAAGTTAGAACCTTGGAGCACACTCATTCAACTGACTGGTAATTTTTAATGCCACTTATTTAAGTACTCAGCTATGACATAAGTTTTGAGGGAGCACAGGGCTCTGTAGAGAGACTTCCTACCTTCAATACATTTCTTTTTACTGTCAGCTACTGTGGTGCAGAGCTGGCCACCATGGTAAGGGCCTGTGCCATAACACATATATAGTTAAGGAATTGTTAGCATGCCTTTGCACCGACTATAAAGTCCACTTGCATGGGAGGGTGGCAGTACACTGCTGGATTCTCATCCCAGGCTTTGCCTTCTGTTTCTGCACTGCGGTTCATGGCTATCATGGCTAATCCAAAGACATCAGAAATTTACTACAAAGAAACTAATTTTTCTTTGTATGTACTGACAGAAAAAGATGAGTACTGCAAAACTTCCTCTGATACCAATCGGAGCTGAACTTAACTATATAACTTAATTATTTTATTCCTGCCCATGTCAATGAGATTAAAACTTCTGTTCCAAGCACAGGAACAGATTTTTAAAATGCTGAAAACAATTATTAGAATACATTTCCAAAGCTCCAAACAATAGCGAAGCACATGTGCTAAGAAGAATCATTTGCTACTAACAAGTCAAACTTTATTCAAACTTCAGAGACTGAGGGACTACAAACGCTGCTTTTATAGGAACATTTTTTCAACAGAGGCCAAATAATAATAAAAAAAAGACAATGAACCATGAACATAACCATGAACATAATGTGTTCACTCAGTGTAGCCAGAATGAAATAGATAGAAAGAAATTAAAAATAAATTTCAATACTATAAATTAAAAGATGCCACAGAAGGTATGCAAATTGCACACCACAAGGTCTTGTTTTTTGTTTACAAAGAACGTGTTTTCATTTTGATGGAGAGGCATCATTATGGAGGGAATTTGAGGCATTTTAAATAGCAGAAGCACTCATTAAGAATTCATTTTTAACAGGAAGACTGGAAAAAAAAATTAAAATTAATGAGCAAGATGAAGTGGGGGGGGGACTTTGAAGATGACAGCTTCTTGCTAAAAAAAGACACACTTGATATTAATCACAAGCAGTTCACATACATACATTACCCCTAACTCCACTGTCACAATCTCCAGGACTAATTCACAGCTGCTTCATGTTCACTTTGTGTTAGGCTACTTGGCAAAGCAGGCAAAGCACTGTGCGGCCCCTCAGACACTGTGGTAATAAAGATGAATAATAAAACACCAGGCAAAGGACATGGCATACCCTGTTTTAAACCTAGGTGATTCAATATTCCTGCAGTTGGCAACTATGGGAGACCCTCAGGAAGAGGTACAATTACAGTCTATACCAAAAGCTCAAACGGAGTACAGCAGTTTCTGAGTAGGAAAAGCACAAGTACTCTTGCTGCACCACTATCATGTATTTTCAGAAAACGAAACGTATCTGGGCCAATTTGTAGCTGCCATGCTAAAACACTACAGCACCTTTCAAGACTCTTCAAAAATCTGCATGGTTTAGGACCTCATGATCCAGACATCAGAGAGATCTTCTCAAACACCTTTTCCTATCCCTTAGTCTCAAAAGGAGGAAAAAAACCAAGTCACCTTCCTTTAAACACACAAAGGCTAGACTGCTTAACTGATGCACAATAACACACAAGTTTGAGGAAATTCAGTGTTGTGCAACAATCAATTTATTCTTCACTACCCTCAACACAGTAAAATAAAGTTTTGATTACTCTTCCTGTAAAAAATTTTGTTTCATTTAAATGCTCATATTCTTGATGAAGGATTGGGGATGGTGGAGCTCTGGTTCATGCTTGCTATAAAAAGTGGTCATTACAAAGAGGAGATGTGGGCAAGCCTTTCCTCTTTCTGGATCTTAGTTTAGATTAAAAAAACTGAAGCTAGATCTGGAAAAGAACAGACTAATCCAAGCTGAATTGACCCTGGCAGTGGTAGTGGGGAGGGCATCCTGGGCAAGTGTGAAACACCTGAGAGAAAGAGGAGCAAAAGCAGCAAAGCAGAAGTTAATGAAGAAGGAATAACGGGAGTTGCATGAAGACATTTGAGGGACTGAGCATTTGACTTTGGTCTCATTTCACACAGAAAACGGGCCAGAAGATCACTTCATGCTAAGCATCTTTCTTACTAATGTGATGTTTTTTCAGTGTGATACTCCTCTGTATTTGACCATTCCCACTGTCCCCAGTGAGTTGTTTTCATCTCCTTCTGACCCTGCAGAACACCATGCAGAAGAGGTGCCCTGCATGGCAGACACAAGCACAACCCTACTGAGGAACACCTTTCTGAAAATGATGTTCAGGTCTGTTCCAAAGTCCACTGAAATCAGTGGAAAGACTTTCTCAGAATTTAGTGAGCTGTGGATCAGGTCTAGACTAAAGCCTAAGCTCATTTGGAGGAGAACTAAGAAATTTCCATGCTGGGCAGAGATGTCTCAGATAGCTCCAAACAAGCTGCCTAATGAGCCCAAGCTGAGTGCTGCCCTGATACGGCTATAATGTTTCTGCCCCATATGGGCATGTTCAGAGCTAACTTAGGTGTCTCTGCATGACCCTGTATTGCATCATGTAGACATACCCTAGCTGCTTGTTGCTTTCCTTTTGAAATTATAGCAGCAGCAACAGAACAGGCAGATTACAATTATAGGATTATTTCTTATTAATATTTGCCCCCTTAAGCTTTGGCATCTTCAACAACCATATACGAAAATGGGTTGAAAAGACTGCATGAAAATTCTCCTTTAGGACTCAGCTGACCCAAATACACAGTTCTCTTGCTCTGAATTCCCATATATGGTGCAGGGAGACAAACTGCTCTGTTTTCTCTCTCGCCTTTTTTTTTTTTTTTTTTCCCCCCTTCCATAATGCTGCATTGCAGGACCAAATTTTCTGATTATCATGCAGTATCTTATTTTGATTGTCCTTTCCCCAAATTAAATGATTCTGATACTCTCAAGACAATCAGGAAAGATCTGTATCCTGCTCCGAGGGGGGAGGTAGTGCCTTTCTGTAATAGGTGAGCTTAAAGGCATGCGTACAGTCAGAAAAGTGGTTGCACTTCAGGGCACTGCCAACATGACTATATCAGACAGTGGCATGACAATATCTGACTAAAAAAAGCCGTGACCACAGAAACCCCTACCATCGATGCAGTGACAGCACGAAAACACAATTTTCACTGGTTTACCTTGCCTTGCATAAGGTGAGGGTAACTAGTAAGGCTGTATTCCCAACAGCAGTGCTGTGCTGGTGTGGCATTAAGTCTTTTGACAGTGCAGTTGGCACAGCTTTCAAAAAAACCTCATCTTGCTCCCTATTGTGTATTTGTAGACAATTCTCCATAGCTAAGTGACACAAATGAGGTTTTAACACTTCTATCATCCTTGCAGAGTAAGCGCAGCCATGACAGAAGGAATAGTATCTACTTGGGTTCCTGTATCATCAATAAATCTAATTGACTAACCTTCAGGTGTAGAAGCTTTACCTTCAGGTATCTTTACCAAGTAAGTGAGTTTCTGAAACTAGCAATTAGAAAATCCTTTTTCTCACTTGCAAGCTTGGATATATTTGTTCTACAAGCCATGGAGAGAAAAAAAACAAACAGGAAAACCTAAAATACCATTGGTTTTTACAGACACATTTAGCAGCAGAGTCATACTGCAAAACTGGCTCTTACAGCTCATCAGGAAACCTGCACAAGCATTTAACAACTACAAGAACATTCAAGGTCAAAGGCAAGCTCTTTCTGGAGATAAGTTGCCTTCCAGCTATAGTGCTAAACTCTGCAAAGTAGAGCCTGTATTGCACGAGACGATTGGGAGATTCCTAAATCAAATAGCAAGATCTATGAACAATGTACATAAATAAGAGCTTTACTAAGCCCAGTGTCTGAAATTCATACACAACAGGAGAACTGGAATGGGAAAGCTGGTCATTGCTCTGTTTTGATGAATCGCTATACATCAGCACCAAGCCTACTCTTCTCATTTCAGCCAAGTACACTTATCCTAGCTTTTGAGGCCTCAAAGCAACTGAGGATAGGAAAGCACATAACCCAACACCAGTATAGAAAAGGAGGAAACGGCAGAACTGGTTATAGTTTACTTGCACCAAGCTAACTCTTTGCTGACTCCTTATTGCAAGAGCTTTATCAAAATGCTAGAAGAACATGAGAACAGTCCTTAACACTGTGGATACTGCCCACATATCCACCCAATTCTGGCTGAAACTCCTGAAGCCCCATCTCAGCATATTTCAGGATCAGTAAAAAGGCAGAAGGTATCTGAGAGGTAAGAGCTTCGAGGTCTCCAAAGTGCTGGGGTGATATCTCACGGCAGCGTAGGGTACCACTCCTTCTCCAGCTTGAGCTCAGGACTCCACCAAAACAGAAAATACTGTCCTACAATAACATAAAGTGTAGCTGTAGACAGTGGGAAGCTCTGCAGCTAAAAAATGAACCACCTGTTTTTGGCATCTGCTTTGGTTAGTTTTCCTGTGAGAAGATATATTGGGCCAGACTGCGAGTTACACAACCTGCAGTTACTCAGCTGTCAACTGGCTTCAGCTGAAAACATCCACAGCTGAGACTTCCCAAGCTACTTAACACCCTGCAGAAACAGAGCCCTGGTATACAACAGAACGGAAGAAGGAACCAGTCTGAGGTTAGTAAATGAGAAGGGAAAGCACCAAATTAAAGAAAATTCACTACAGGTAAATGAAGGGTAATGAAACCTCAGAATAGCATAGTTTTCCACAACGCTAGGAGTCTTAGCTGAGATGGGTCTGCTGCATGAAGCCCAAGAAGAAAAAAGGCTTCTGGTAGCCCAATGAGTCACTTACAGTATTTCTGACATTGTTATGACATGAAGAACTACTTGGAAAGTCTGATCTGTTATTTGCACCAAAAAAGAGTAAGGCTAGCAGAAAAAGGTGAAACAGTCTGCCGATTAAGTCTATAATTTGTTCATCTTGTAACGGAAGGAGAATGAAAAGGAAAATCATGGAAATTAGCTGTGGATGTGCTATCAGACTATAATCAGAGAACAGGGTGAGACAGGGAGCAGATTCTTACTGTTTCTTTCTCATGGAGATACAAATACTGTAACAAACCCATTTCAACTTGCCTGGTATCTTGCTCTCCAAAATCAAGGCCAAAAGCACTCTCATCCTGCTTCTAACCTGAAACACGTATGCTCTTTCTACCAGCAGCTCCAAGTTTTCTGAAGTAACAAATAGTTTATGATGCTGCAGCATAGGAGTTCTAACATGCAAACAGAAAACTGGTCCCATTTTCCACTCATGCTAATTCAACATCAGAGGGAATAATAAAGAAAATAAATGCAGTGCACTTGCAGATACTTAAGACAAGTTTGATTGCAGGACTGGGGAAATACAAAAGCATGGGAAGAGAAAGACACTCAGAGCATAAGGTTCAGAGGCTAAACTGTTCCGGAAAGAAGAAAGTTTAGCCTTTGCTTATGATTAAGTGGTTGATTCTGCAAAGTCAGGCAGGTATCAAGAACTGGTTAATTGAGGGCAAGAGAGAGTTAGAGTACAAAGTGAAAACAGAGCAGTCAAGGGGAGAAAAACAGCTGCCACAAAGTCTGTTTTCCCTTAGGGTTTCTGGTTATCATTTGAAGATAAATATACTTTTCAGCTAACCTATTCTGTGGAGCTAATTCCCTGGAAGTGCTGGAAATCCACTAACGCTGTTGCCTAATATGTTCAGGAGTTGGTAGGTCTGTACCTGTGTAGTGTCCTTTCAGATTTTGTACCTTATAAAAACCAAAATAACAGAGCAGTGACGAAAGCATTGTGTGCATATATTTACCTGTCCCTCGTAGCAGACGCCAGTAGACATCCCAAAGCAAGTGCTAGACTTATCGGGATGTGTGTAACAGTGAAGAGGAATAAAGGAGGGTTCCTGTGCAAAGAGGGGAAGAACCCGCCGCCTTAGGTTTTGTAGCTGTGGACGGCTGAAGGACAACACCCCCTCTGATAAAATAATGTGATCTTTGCCATCTCCAAAGTTTGCTTTTCACAAGGCAGCCACCTCCTCCACAGGAACTGAAGCTATACAGACAGCATCAGGTATAATATGCTGGGTATGTTTTATACTGCAGTATATTTTGGGAGTCAAAGTACTGTCCATGTCACCTGCGTAAAGCTTTTTCAAAGGCATAAGTTCTGAAGTATATGTACACATTTACAAACAACTGATTAAAACTTATTCCAGTTCTACTCTGGTTTTCTTATCTATATATTTTTGTGACAGCAGACCCATTGGGTGAATTCAAGTCTATGGGAAGAGACTAACTTACAAACCCATGCAGTCCATGCCCTTTGGTGCTTTGGGTGAGACGTCAAGATCCCACAGAAGCCTATGCCTTCCTTCTCACATCACTATGGCACACACAGAGAGGGAGGTGCCCAGAAGCAAAGAAAATTTAGCATAATAACTCAGATGGGTGGTCAGCAGTTTAAACCAGCCATTTGATGTTACTGTAATGAGGATTCAGTTTAACAGTTGTTTTGCATGCACAGAAATCCCCCCCATCCCCAGGAAACCACTTAAAAATAAAATGAACAAAAATAAAATCATCTGTTTGAGAAGGAGGTGGTTATGGCTTGGAAAATGCACATAATGGGTGGAGCAAAAGTGCCTATGGGTGAGTAAAAATTATTTCTCATAGCAAGAGGATCAGGGAGCCTCTGAGCTTTATCTCAGGGATGACACAGCATAATAAAACTCCAGGGCCAAATTCAGCCCTGTAGAAAATAGCTGCAGTTCTGCTGAATCCAACAGGAGTAGAATCCTCTTATGATAACTCTGAGCTTAGGCCAGTATGTTTTATACACTTTCTGAGCCCCAGAAGCCTTGCTTGAAAACGAATGAAAGTTATTTCCATGACGGTTACAGAATTACATCATACGCCACTTACTCACCAGGCAACAAACACCTGTTCTATATTGTCTACTAAATCAATTAAAAAATTCCCATCCAGCATCAATATATTCTGATGCATACGGGAGCAAACTTGATCTTTCAACTACTACATCATTAGCTTCCTGAATCTCATAACCAAAACTAATTAATTAAAACATATTCTCATGAATTTGCCTGGGCCATAAAACCCTGAAACACATTCTTAATTTCTACAGGGCTTAAGTATAGGCTTTAACCTTAGGATGTCTAAACATCTATATATGCATTAAATCTATCAAGACATAACCTTGTTGTCAGGCCCTGAATTCTTCAGTTTTGCTTAGATATCTCACTTCTCCCATGTGCTGCAGGTCTAGGTATTCATAGTCCTGATCGTAAGAATAATGCTTAAACTGTTGATATACACTGGTTGAAACACTGTAACTTTAATAATTCATATCTCCATAGACAAATAAGGGAGCTGATCATTCTGACTGGCTATTAACAGCATTTTCTTTAAATCAGGCCATGTTAAATTCTGTATTCAGTCATACTGAAGGTCGCAGAGCTGGTATCAGACCATTAGACATGATGGCAGGATTTGTGGCATCTTATTTCAGGTTAAGAATGCACACAAAATAGACCTTAGTTTTGTTTAAGTTCCATAAGCTTTTGAAAAAAAAGGTAAATGAACAGCTCTTAAGGCATATGGGTATTAGTAGACCACAGCTAAAGGTTGAACTGAGGTCTGATGATACAGAACTACCAGAGGGGTTATAACTACAGTAGCTGTATAGAAGGACGGCTATGGGGTAGTCTGAAGAGAGGTACATAGAGGACCCAGAATCAAAACAGGAGAAGAAAAATATATTTGCAGTAGTAGCAGACACTTACAGCAACAGAGAGGAAGAAATTAAGTATGATATGAAAGGTATTGCTCTTCAAAAGATGTGTAAAAATAAGGGGAGAGAAACCAAGCATCTCTAACTGGATCTGCACCTGGAAAAGAAGTGGAAGAGAAATAGAAACTGTAATGAAAGGGACAGCTGGAGAGATGATATCAGAGGATGGAGGTCAAGCCATCAATTGGTGAGAACCATCAATTTGAGGGAGTGAGAAATGAAAGAGTCAGAAATAGCTAAGACCTCTTTAGAAGTGCAGTGAAGGTATGTCAATATGTTCATTATTTCATCTATCATCTGCTAGTTGTTCCTCAAACTACAGTTACAGAACTTTATCTATATTTAAAATTTGATTTATATCTCACATGTAAATCACAGAAATTCAGTAATCATGTCCTTTATTCCAGCCCAGTGCATTTATGATCCCACTTCCAGTGTTTCCTGCTAGAGATCACTGAGACCTTCTCTCAAGACTCCAGGCAGGCTCTAAGAAAGCATTTGTCCTTTGCCTGCTAATGTGGTTGCTCTCTTGTTGGTATTCAAACCACAAATGAGATGCGATCATTACCATGAGTTCCTTTAGGCTGCTTAAGCCTCAGAGTCTCCTCAGTAAAGCAGCCTTTGAACCAGAGTCCTAAACCCTCCTCATGCTACTGCTGTAATGGTTATTTTCCCCTGCTGAGACCCTCATTCTTTGTACGCTAGTCTGTTGATTCTCCGTTCTACTCATCAATTTTGTTTCTGCTGTCCCTTTTCATACTAAATTTTCCTGACATGGCTCTTAATTTCACTGATTGGTTGTTTCTACCATGAGGCTGCAGCATTCAGTAGTGTCTCCACAGTTCTCCGAGGCATTAAGTTTTTCTTCTAACTCCTGTATTTTTTTTAATTGTTCTAAGTCTTTATTTGATGACTGACACAAGTTTATTCATTACTGAACGCAGTAGCCATGATAGCTAGCCAATCTCTCTCCTCATGTCTGCACGGGGGTTCAGGTTAGACATAAGGGATGAACTAGATTACTAGGAGTGTAACGTAGCACTGGAACAGGCTGTCCAGAGAGGCTGATGAATCTCAATCACTTAAGGTTTTCAAAACCAAGCTAGACAAAGCCATGGCTGACCCATGTCAACAGCAGTCCTTGTTTGATTGGGAGGGTGGACTACGTAAAGCAGAGGTCCCTTCCAACCCTTATTTCTATGATTCTGCACCTTTGTCCAATATTTCACTCCGGTACCCTGTAACAATTTGGCTATCGTAGATTTCTCCATCCTTGATATCTCCTCTCTTCCTCAAGCAGTATGTCAACAGCTCCACTCTTGACATATGAGAATCTGAACGCTGGTTCAATTTGTACTGTGATGCATCTGTAGCCAAACAGATACAGGACATTGAATCATTGGTATCTGCCAAAAAATGGGTGACAGGTTGCCAGGTAGCAGGATGGCTCAGTAAACTATATGCCCTCTTGGTACACAAGCAAGTGGCTGTTACCCAGCACTGAGCAGTTACCATGTCCTCAGTTGCTGGTAACTGGTACCGCTCTCTCCTCAATACTAAGTAAAGCAGTTTTCAGCTGTGTTCTCACCACTATCGGCCTTGCTCAGCCATGCAGGAGGCCAAGGGCACCTTTTCTCTCCAAAATGAAGGCTTTAAGGTTAACAGATCTCTGAGGGTTTTTTTACTGTTATGGGTAGTATTTAGATATGTTTCTACCTGTTGCTGGACTTCCATGTCAGTCCCTGTGAAATACATCTTTTTATTCTGCTAGGCCACTGGCCAGGGCCCAGATGCCTTGTCTCTTATACTGGGGATACTCTGGTACTACAGAGCAATCAAATCTACAATTTGCACTGCATTGCTGCCCTGAAGGGGTTTGGTACTCTTAGGTATCCCCACAAGACTACTCCCTAATCCAAGTTCCTCTATGGCTGCTAAACTCACAACTTAAAACCCTATATGAAAAAGTAGTGAAAACACAACCCCAGATGACTGTGACAACAGCTGTGTGCCACTCTGTCCTGTGTCCAATGATCTTACACATTTGTTCTTAAGTAAATGTTATTATTTTCTGGATTCAATAAATCAGGGATTGATTTAAGAGGTGGAAATGAGGATAAAATGAATCCGTAATACCTAGAGGATAATATGCACTCTCTTACTCTGTGTGTCCTTTCTGCTTTGAAAGTGCTGCAGTGGACGGTGAGGGCCAACAGGAGGTTAGCAAAGGACACAAGGGATTTAGGAAGGAAATTCAGGGACAGCTGAGGGAGCAGGAGTGAAGAGAGGAAATTCATCAAAGAAAAGCGATAAGAACATTAGACTGAGGGGATTTATTTCAGGGTATTAGGAAGGAAATATAAGAAGAAAAATCTCTAAAATATAACTTTATGCTAAAGTATTTCACAGCTGGGGGAAATCATTCTGCCTCTACTGACAGCACGTTCTTTCTGCTGGACCATCTCCACACACGCGAATCTAGACATGCACACCAGATTTTTGCCTACGGAGCAATAGTGAATTCCAGACTATTACAAGGATCCATGGTGACAGGTTTCTGACAGACAATGTGGCTGGACTTCCAGAACACTGTAAAATGTAATCTAATAGCAATTCTGATAGGACAACTATATGTGTGTATCACAACTGTTGCAAATCTGCTTCAGGTACAACGGAGAAAACTAGTAACATAATCCCCATCTCCTATGATAGGTTTTGCATATTCTGGTGACTCCTCTTCATTTTAGATCTTCTAGCCTTCGTTACTTACTTATGTACAACAAGCTATTAGGAACTGGAGGAATAAGCTAAAATACATACCTCATTAAAAGACAGGAGCATTCCTTATGAACAGACTGGAGATGAAACTAGGTGTTGCTGTATTGTTTATACATGTTGCTCTTATTTATTTCCTGTAGTTAAGCCTGCATCTGTGAGATACAGATGATAATGTTTCTGTCTCCTGGAGCAACAGGAAACCTAAAAGTAGAAAAAAACTACAGGGCTGCACTCTGTTGTGTTACACCTTACACCAGTGACATTTGCTTACCACTTTTCTACTGAGTGTACAGAAGAGGAGGTACTACTTGTGAGACCTGCAAGCAATATAAGAATATTTCTGTCTGTGGTATATGCCGGGAACAGGAACAACTGATCATGTATCTTAGGCCAGATCCATCTTCTTGAGAGCTGACAGCTGTTCACCATGCCTTACCAACACGTTCTAAAACAAGAGCTTGAATGTGTTAATTTTAGCATAATCTGGAGCATCAGTCTCAAATTTCCATAATGGACAATGATTTTGGTTGCCTAAGTTTTCATCAAGCATTCTTGAAAAAGCCAGCCTGCACCCCAGAATTTCTTGACACTTTCAAAAGTCCCTAATTCCACCAGGGGCAACGTGTGATAAAGTAACAGAGATGTTGCTGTGCAATTGTTACACGCTGAGAGACTGCAACAGATGCAGAAGTCCAAGATTAAACTCAATCTCTCCTTCCCTATGTTTGTAGAGAAGTAAGGTAACCTCTCCATTATCCCTCACAGCACAAAGCCATTGTTGCTGCCTCCCCATACAGCTGCAGAGCATACCATATTATATTACACCACAAGGTTCAAAATACCAGGTGTTCTGACAAAGCAGTGATTGCTTCTCCCACACAAGAGTAAAATCAACCATGCCATGACTGCAATTTTTTCACTGCTTCGTAGCTGGACCACTACAGCATGGGCTTGAGCTCTCTTAGTATTAGCGCACCTGGAAGATTCTCTTGGAGTTGGACAAGAAACACTGTTTTGAACTAAAACTCTGGAGTCTCCTCTATGTGTGGTGTGTGCATCCATGGGAGGACAGCAGGGGAATGCAAACAATGGTTTACTGCTATGGGAGTGCTCTTCATGAACAGACCAGCATATTAAATACATGTTAACCATGGATTCGGCACCTCAGGATGCCAGGAGGCAAGGCAGCGAGTTCAAAGATAGTACCTGGTAAAAGAGAAAATGCCCAAATACCTAAAAAGTTACCACTAGAGGTAACAACAAGCTCTAACAGCAGCAAAGCAAACCCATGGCATATTGTATTCAGCTCCATCTGATAGCTCTGGAACTAACAGTTAATTGCACTGGGATTGAGCCTTCCCAGATTTTTCCTAAATTTGTGCCAACTATTTAATAGCGCACACTGCAGGGATAGACTGACTGAGCCTGGTTTACACTTAACAAACGATCAGCAAAATGTTCATGTTGGATAGAAGAATGCAAAACAAACAAAAAGAGCCTGCATCTCCTAACTGACAACGCAATGCCAGTCCTTGGCTCTCAGTTGCACTAGTTAAATATCTATTAGGTGACACATTTTGTTTGAGCTAAGAAATTCTTCTTAACAGAAAGGTACTACTGGTATACAAGGCACCACCCAGTTGTTTAAGCAAAAATTTAAGATAATCTTTGAACAAAGTCTTTGCTCAAATGGCTTGCCTGCTATATACAGGGATGGACTACATCCCTTAATTGGGATGGACTACATTCCTTAATTGGCACCATAAACAGTATATTGATGTTTATGGTGCATATTCTACATGAGAGATGCAAGGTCAAATACCCGAGACAATTCTGGTCTCGGTCAATCTACTTAAGGATTGATGTCCTGTTACTGCTAGAGCTCTTCTGATGTAACGCTGGTTCTCTTTCCAGGAGCAAAGGAAAAAGAATTAAAAGATTTCCAGACAAGATTCTGCAATGTGAAATACAAACCAATGCAAAATGTAGTCAGAAGTCTTTTCATCTGCAACCCAGAAAAAAAGGGTTTCAGATAGAAAAGAAAATATACAACAACCCCAACCACACTTGCCAAGTTACCCTTGGTCCTTAATGAAATCATCCTGCAAAGCACATGCTGCTGTGTTGCAGCATTGAGATCTGAGCATCTTTCCTGTCCTAAACTGTTTACAAGCTTTTGTAATAACACTGATCAAACACTGGCATGGCAGAATCATGAAAACAGGATATACTAGTCTCTAAAAAAACCAGAATACATCCTGGTGCAATGCACACTCATTCAATTCCAAGCATGCGCGGTGGGGTGAGGACCGACTTAAAAAATCCTATACTGTTGTGCTGGTGCTCATAGATACAGGTTTCAAGTGGTTTAGTCAGTATTGCATTCACACTGCTGACTGCATCTGAGTTCCACTCTGCGTTCTGCTCTCAGACCAGGAAGACATTGTGTGAGCAAAGAAAATTATTTTTTATAAGGAGCTGTATAACTTAAAAATCTCTTTGCAGTTCAGGTCAGAAAACATGTCCCCCCAACTCCTTTTTTGTTTGGAAGATTTGGGAAGTGATTTTATCCATAATCTAAAATGCATTTCCTATCTGTAAATGTGGCCAATTCTACCTACAGTTTAACCAGAACCCACTCTCCTGTGGCATCCTCTACTCTCTGCAGACTGGGATAGGTTTCATCTTATACATATTCCCAGGTGTATATTCCCATATTCACCTCTTTGGACTGATTAATTAACCACAGAACAGAGCTGGTTGAAGTGTGGTAGAAAAAATCAATTAAAAGAGGTTTTAGCTTAAGTCAGATCAAAATCCAATGCTTTCTAGCATTTTTCATCAACCTTTAGTGAGTCAGGAAAAAAAAGTAAAGTTCTGAATGCACCAAAGAGCCTGTAGTTCCAGATTGAAAAAAACCAATCTCACCAGACCCATGGTTCACATCTGGAGTTAACAGAAACTACAGCTCCAGGTGGTTCTGCTACAGAGACCACCCAGGTTGGGGGACTCCAAAGCTTCAGGTTCCCAGACCAGTTGAATGTCCAGCCAGCCGGAAAAACGGGAGATACTACAGGATCTGACCAGGGGTTACAAGCTCTGGATTGCCACTCTCAAGATTCTCACACTCCATACCCCAACTCTACAAGACTGAGCCTGGAAGCTAACCTTCACCTGGGGTTCCCCTTGCCTTTCAGGGTAACTGCTACTGGGTTTCCTTCCCAGGAAACTGAGCATCAAGCCTGACAACAGCTGAGGATCCAGGTGCTTTCTGCCACTCCCCCACGTAGCAATGCTTTGTAGGGTCACATCTTTCTAGCTGGGGATGCTGTGCCTGCCCCCCCCAGCTGTGGACTCTTGGAGCCTGTCTCAAGACTTCCTACATCTTGGCTTGATAACCTAGGGCTCAGAGGTGGTGGGAGTCCCTGCAGAGGCAAGGCTTTCAGGGCCTCTGCTTTGGAGACCGCAGGACTCCCTAACAGCCTGCCATAAATCCAGAGAGATATCAAAGGAAACCTAGTCTTTGATACATTGGGAGTTTACTGAGCTAAAGTTATTTTAGAGAAAACATTTTAGTGAATCAGCATCTTTTGATAAAACTAAGCTTTGGCAAAGGAAGAGAATTCCCAGAAGCTTTGGTGGAGAAAGCAATGTGAAGTCAAACTATGGTCTGCCTCACTCCAAGTGCAAGCACGGTGTAACTACAGTGGAAACAGTTAAAGAGAAAGCTGAACAGAAAGGGTTTTTTACAGGCTAATTATTGACAGCAGCTTCACAGGTGGATGAGGACTGGATTGCAGAGCACATTTAGACATTTCATCTCTGGGAGCAGTTATCTCCCTGTCCAGGCATTATGGTTCTGATCAAGTGAAATGAATGGAAAAAGCATTCCTTGACTTCAACTAGCTCCAGCCAGGGCTCATGAGAGACATTGCTGTATGACCAAGAAGCGCACAGGGATGGTAGACTGTGTCTATGTGTTTGCACACGCAGGGCTGCGGGTAGAACATGTTTGGTACAACAGAGGTTTGAGCCAGACTGCTGTAATACAAGTCTGCGGAATTAAAAGTAGGGTGGAAAAAATAGGGCCAATTATTTTTATAGCTTGCCCAAATGCCTCAACTGAGCATACTAACTTTAGAAAGCAAAAGGCACTGTGCACGCTTGACAAGTTTGTTCCTCTGACAAGTACATCAGGTGCTCATGATTCCTGTTTAATTTCCTTCTTTAAGTATACCTCAAACTGTGTTCCTTGTGGGTGTGGTGGAAAGTGGAGGTGGAGAGTGATTCTTCTCTGAAGGAAAATACAATTACCCAACTTCTTTAACTGCTCAAACAGATGACAAGTGAACAGGCTTTCAATGCTCCCCACCAGCTCCAGTTTAAAACAAAACACTCTGCATTACACATTCAGTAACAGATCCCTACTCCCAAACTCCCTATAGCAGAAGGGAGCCAGGGGAAAAAAAATATCCCTTTTATTTGCCCTGTGTTTTTCATATTGCAAGGTACTTTTTTTTTCTCTGAACTCAGAAGAGAGACTCGCACACATGAAAACTGTGCTGTGCTACCTGGGTTGCTACTGGAATATGAACTAGGGTCACAGAGGCGGGAGGTGAGTGTGTGTTTGTGCACTCATATTCTTTGATGAGTGCCTATCATTCCTGCAGTTTGTTCACCACCTACACACTGTCAAACAATCACACAGACACGTGCACACTTCTAATCTGCTCTTTTCCAGTGCTAAAAGCAGACAAGGGTGTAGTAATTCTCCAGGTTAAAGATTAACCAGAAAGAGGGTTAGAGTGTGTGCTTTTAACAAGCACATGCAGCGAATGTGCAAGGGACAATCCATTTAAGTGTGAACATACTCATTTGTACATTGCAACCTGCATGTTCAACAGCAGGTAAAAATACGAGTATCAGAGAGTACATGTTTTGGGGAGACTTAATTTCCTTTACCCTTTCATCTTTTTTTTGCCATGAATGCAAGGTCCTCTGAGTTATTCTCCTCTCGCAGCAATATGCCAATCAATCAGAAGAATAATAGATGAGTACCAACAAGTAGCACAGTGTTTCTTAATCAGGGAGTCCTGTAAAGTTTGAAGAATGCTTTAAAACCTTTTGTTTGGGGCTTCTGTTTAATATATGGAAATACTTTCCCTTCTATTTGCTATTTGTAATATGACCACCTCCAAAATCTTGTGTGCCACTATCCTAGATTAATCTGAGCACATTTCACTGGTGATATAATATGGTCTCGTTTCTTTGTTCATTTGTACCCAATGGTAGGAGTATTCAGTGGGATTCAACAGCAACTTAACACAATTTCCACTACAATCAATAGTAAAACCTCTAAATATCGCAGCTGGAAAACAATTAGGCTACTACTGAATATATTAACAAAAAAATCTGATTTGGTGAAATTCAGGTTTGGTGTTGGTGAGTTTGGCTTCACTAATGTCAGGGAAGCTGGCCTTGTTATGAACAAAGCTGAATGTAAACCAAGTTACACTAGTCAGTCTGTTTCTGTCTCTGTCTCAGATTTAGCTTCTCCCTGACACTGTTCTGACATTCTTGTAATTATTTCTGTAGACCAGGCCTCCAGTCAACAGCTGAGGACAGCTAGGTCAGCCAATATCACAGTCTTTTGTTTGAAAAGTCTGAAAACGAGGTATTCCAAAGCAAAGATGCTGCTCTGAAGTATTCCCTTCTTTAACTTTGCTTGGGGGAGCCTAAATTTCTGCTTCTGCAGATACCTTGCACAAGCACCTCTCTTTATGCTCCAGACAGAGATAAGTGACTTTTTACAGATTTCAAGGGTGTGATTAGAAATTCACAGCTCCATGGATTTTAAAGCCAGAGAGGCTGTTGCGTTAATCTAGTCAGAGCTAATGCATAGCACAGATCAGGAAACCATCTTCTACTACTTCCTGCTGCAAGTCCAGCAGCTGAAGCTGAACTAGGATCTAGGTTTTAGAAAAACACAGAGCAGCTTAAGATGAAGTTCAATAGTCTTTCAGGGGAAAAACTCACCAGAGCTTCTGGTGGCTTGTTCGAATTAGTTACTTGATCCAGCGGTCAAATAAGCCTAGTATTTCTACATTTAATCTGTCAACCTACAGCTTACAACTATTAGTTTCCAACAGGCCTTTTGCCCCCAAGTCTGTAGTATTCTCTATTATCAAATGCCTATCCTCCTTATCAGTATTTGCAGACCATGATTAAGTTATGTCTTAACATGCTCTTTAATAAACTAGATAGATTGAGTCCCTTGAGTCCCTCATAAACCATGAGCTCAGATTGTTTACTTGCTCTCTCAGATACTTTCTGAATTGTGCCCATTTCTAAACTTTCTCCTTGAAGAACAGGAACCTCAACCAGACATGCTGCATTTCAGCAGTTTTTGCAGCAAAACAATGACAATTATTACATGACTTTCAGTGGCAAAAGGGGAAAAGACAGACAAAAAAGGAAGAAATCACAGAATGGGGCAGAAAAGAAGAATGAAAGGAGTTAAAAAGGGGCAAAGGAACAACTGAAAGAAAATGGAGAAGGAAGGAAAGACTCAAAGTAGGACAACGTAGTAAAGAAACAAGTAACTATTGAAATTGAAGCTCAGGAAGAAGCAAGCGATGATGAAAAGACCATGCAAAGTAGTGTCTATTTACAAGTATGCTTTCAGAAGTTATCTTGGCAGTTCCAAGAGGCTGATGCTCGATCCTGCTACCTATCCCTCCACTCAATTATATCAGGCAATCAGTGATCTCTGACAGTGATCACTGCATGATCCTCCGTGCTTAAGAACACATACTAATGCCTTTGCAGAATTTTCAGAAGCAGAGCTCATTAGCACCACAAGACACCAAACCAACCAACCAACCTCCCCGAAACCCACCGCTCATGTTTCACTCGAGTTCCACAAGAGAAATGTGGAAGGGACTGTGTCTCTTCCCATCCCCCACCCTGAAAATACCTGCCTTGCTTCAAGGCCAGCACTGGAGGACTCAGAAGAAACAAAAGGCGCACACACACAAAGCACACATATGGAGCTCTGGGCTCCAGCCATCGAACCTGGGACATCTGTGGCTTTCTCAGGATGCCTGAGTATTCAAGTAATTAGTCCACGGCCAGCTGTGCCCTTCTCGCTCTCCACCCTTTATGCTCCCATTGCTTCTACCAGGAGTGTCTGTCCAAAGAGTATTTTGTCTGATGGATCGCCAAAAGAGTAGGTTTTTTGTTGTTTATTCTTTGGAAGGAGGGAGTGGAAGAGAACTAGCTGGTCAGGTGGTAAAGGGGAAAGGACTCTTCTGAGTAAGTCTCATGAGACACCTCAACGTTTCCAAACAAGCTTTTGCCACATCCGAGGAAAGATTTGCTTTAAGCTTTATATTCTGAAGTTATAAACTCCAAACGCTTGTGCTGCTACTGAAAATGCAACCATCAATAGTGAACCTGTCTGTTCAGAAAAGCTTACTGCTTTACAGACACATTCAGCTCTTGTATTCTGGGCCTAATTTCCCTCTCAGCGACCCAGAAATAATTCAGAGAAATTAATGAACCCTATTTCAATCTCAAGATGCTCCCTATAACACACTCGTTTCTGAAATCTTTCTGCTGATTTGTACTAGAGCAAACTAGACGTACCGTGGGAGGCAGGTCTCCACATCAGTGGGGGTTACGACTGCGGCTGAAGAAACCCAGCTGAAGCTTTTACCAGTTGTGTGAAAGCAGGAGCGAAAACAGAACCAACCCTTCTGTTCTCATCTGTGAAATTACATTTGTAGCTTTGCCCCCAAACCAGGCTCCCAAACAGGCCCAAGCCAGAGCTGGGAAAGGAACACTGCTCCCCAGCCTGCGTTTATAAGGGCATGACAAAGCAAAAGGCTCGCGCGTGCATTGAGCAGGCCTGTCCTCTGACAGGGCAGCAAGCGCTTGGATGATACATTTACTGCAGCTTGCGCTGCATCGTGCCTGGCCGTGTATCATCTCCATAGCAGCAGTTCTGCTAATTGAGACCAGCTGCTTCAATTCCAAATTCTTCTCTCCAGAAATATCGATACTACGATGTTATGATTAGAAAGCACTTTACCAAATGCCTCTCAATTCTGCACAGCTCAGATGAAGAGCAGCTGCAGAAGGAAGGGACAGTTCCCTGAACATACAGAATAAAACACTGCAAAAACACTGGAGAAATGAAGGCTATAAGAAGCAAGTCAATATAGAATAATGATGGCAGAGAAAGCAGCCTGCTGTATATGCTTGTGCCTGTCATTTTAGATGTTGAAAAGACTGCAAGCAGACTTCTTCCTTCTGCTCTAAGATAAATGGCCACAGCACTGCAGTGTTACAGCTTCATGCAGCAGGTGTGCATATTTGTCAGATCCAGTTTTTCTGTCCAAGGATGGATTAAAGCAAAATCCATCAATCTGGGTCTGGCTTGGGAGAGTAGCTGAGATCTTGAATCATTTGGCTCCAGGGACTGTTCTGCACGGCCCACTGGCAAAGCGAGTCATTGGAATTGATAAGCTAGTAGGAAGATTTGCAAAGTAGGAATGCCACCACACCACCACGACTTGGCTTCACTGTTGGCTATTTCCCTGTGGCTGTTGACTCCACGCAGCAAGCTGTCAGCTGGATGCTTTGCAATGGTCACACTGGGATTGCCAAAAGCTGCAAACATTTTTCCCCTTCAGCCAGGCTGGATAAAGCTTGCTAACAGTACAGTCAATTCCAAATTCACTTAGAAGTCTCAGGCCTTGTCTGTGACCATCAGACACAGGGCACTCCTGAAAAGACATCTGGGTACCGAGTTTATGCAAGAACTGGGCAAACCACTTCAATCCCATCTGTTGTTCCAACCTCCTGAGCACAGAGAACAGAATCCTTGAAAGGGAAAATATCACCAAGAATGGTCTGAAAATGAGAATCATGACACAGCACGTGGTTTCCTCCTGAGAAGGATGCTGTACAATCTTACAGAAAACATGGCACACTTCAGCATGGGGCTGTATAAACAAGGGCCTAACACACCGTTTCACTACTCAGATTTCATACTACAACTGAGGTAATGCAACACAACTAAAGCAGAGAGATCACTTTGCTATGCTAAGTGATCTTCCTCCTACTCTAAAGATCAATGAAGTAAATAAAATGCTTTATACAGATACCAGACAGTGTCTCTCAATAAACAAAATGCTCATGTTTTTAAAAAATATTCGTACTACTTTACTCTGGAAAATATTCAAAATGTTTAGAGTCTCATTCAGATTTTACCATTTACACACTTTGTTTGCTTTCATTGCGTTCCATTCATCTGCTGAATCTCCCTTTAAAATTGCAGTTTTCTTACCTATTTTGCTTTCTAACTTTCAGTCTGTATGAGAAGACTGTTTGAATCCACAGCACTGCAGGAGAGGGAATACTTCAATGAAATTCCAGTAAGTCTGAACACATTACAATTGAATATAAACTTTAAGAATCCTTCTCTGACAAAAATAAACTCACTGTATGCGTAACGTTCACTGACTACATATTCCTTTAGCCTCCATTTTCTTTCTGCGCCTAGTAAGGTTGCTATAATTACTTGTGCTGGAAAACAGCTGACACAGAAGTACATATAAGAAATAGCAGTGTAAAGATATATGTTCTATGTGCTTAATAGGGAAGTTACGTCAATAAAGTGCTCTACGCTGCATGCAGACCTGTTACCGTCATCTGCAGGTGACAGCTCGATGGAATTCTGTCATTGCAGTGCAGTTGTGTTTCCTCCCATCAAGCTGAATTTAGCCCTTCCAGTCACCAAATTACATGAATAAACTTCTATGCATATATTTATTTTATTTTTAGTTTTCCAAGATCAGTCAATGACACTCATGTAAGGAGACCGATATCACAAGACCAGGTAAAAAATGAATTAAGCTCTTCTGAATACTACAGTCATTGGGACCATCAGGACAGACACTTTGATGGTTTCCAATGGCACAGCTCTGTGGATTGTTAACAGAACTACAACAGCTTTAAACAGTCACGGACCTTGGCGCATCAGATCATAATGAACCCATGCAGCGGAGCAAGCAGTAGGAGTATTCAAACAACAGATTTGCCAGCCTCTCTTAAATCTCTTCCTGCTGACATTTGTACACCTCAGTCTGCAATGTATCGCAACTATTATGCACCGCTGCAGTGGTGGAAGTCAGATGCCCAACACACATCAGTCCCACCGGAGAAGCAACAACTCTGCAGCTGACCATTTATTTTGTTCACAAAGCACGGGCATACTCCCATTTAATTTCAGCTGCCCTAGCCTCCCCCATAACTAAATTATTGTTATTATGCTCCACATAATCCTAGTACTGACAGGGATGTTTGTTATACATAATTAAAAATATTAATTTTGCATGGAACAGAAGACAAAGAGCCAAGAACTTAATGTTTTTTTAAATCTCCCATTAGAAAATTACCTTCATTAGCACCGACTCGCTGAGCTTCTCTCTGTTGACAATTTTTATCGCGACCTTCTGACACGTGACACAGTGAACCCCCAACTTCACAAGCCCTGCAGGAGAAACAGAGCAAAATAGAAAGGAAGGATTGGTTAGAAAGAGTCGCTGTTGAGATTTTTGCGATTAGTACGCCACCCAGCAGTTGGCAACTTATATGCAAACAAATTTCCACTAGTCTCTCCTCCAGCCAGATAAGGTCTTATGAGCAATGAAGACCCTGCAGCCCACATTGTGACCATTTGGCAGGGAAGCCACCAACATCCTTAACACTCCTGCAGTTTCTGCCATTAAAACTGTATTTTTGTTGAAGCACTGTATTCCAGCTCTCACCACTCAAAGTGTATTCTAGCAGTAAGAAGTAAACTTCTCCCAATTTAACCGCACTAGGCTAAGGGCTTTTGCCAATGCCCGATATCAATGAAAGCTCTGAAGTCAACAAAACTAGATGGTCAAAGGTCTGCAGTGTAGACATGGCCTCTATGTTTTTCTAGCTCCTTCCAAAGCTTTCATGATCATAATAAAAAGGTACTTAATTATGCTTTCCCTTACTGTTATAATTTACCCTGCTGTATAAAGTTAACACTGTGATGAATGCTGTTGTGGCATGGAGGAACATCAACATATGCTGATGCAATTCTAAGTTCTTATTTGTTATTATTTACTATATCCTTGTCCTCAAACAAGTTAGAGTGCTGTTAAATTATTATATTGGCAAAAGGATATGGATGTCCAATACAGAATCAGGATGCCTGAGCTATCACCAAAATATGGAACAAAACCCCAAGAATTAAAAGAAAGAGGTAAGTAACACACATGAAGCATTATCTTCTGCAAAATTTTGATCTAAATCTGCTGACTTGCCTGAAAGTACATAGAGATATCTCCCACAAGTGAGTTTAAGATGGTCCCTAAGCCCTCAACTCTATTGCCATTATTAAGAAAACTTGTACCTGGAAAAATGTCAAGTGAGATCTTGTTTGATTCAGCTTTTACTCTTGTCAAACAGGCTCGTGCAGCACAACACCCAATAGGCTGGATCCCATCCCACTCCACACACAGTATGCCAAATTGCCATTTAGTCTGATTCAGTTATAACTGAAGTATAATGGCACTTCCCCGGTGTCACTGAGACCTGCTGGGCTTCGCAGAGCATTTATGAGCAATGACGTGCATAACAAGAAAAAGCATAGCTCTGCTTGCAGCTCCTAGGTGGGGTTGCAGTTAAGGTTCTCACCCCATCACGTGATGCAAACCACAAAGCCAAAGACGTTGCTTTATCTGCAAATTGAACATAACAGATGTGCAGTCCAGTGAAACAATGAATACAGGACTTCACACTTCCTATCAAGGGATGAATATATAGACTATTGCCTTACTACAAACTGTCCCCAGTGAAGTGAACTGGAGTTTCATCAGAGACTCCAGCAGTCTCCTGCAGATACTTGTCCACCTTTCTGTTACACAGTTAATCATAAATTTGGAACCATTAATCACTGGTTATTATGCTGAGAAATAAACTCCTGACTTGCTTCCAGTCACATCTCTTTTATGGTGTGCTCAAGTGTTCTGGATATTTCTAGTCACATAATTTCTCAGTCTCATCTGGTTAAATGCTGACATCCTTACTTTCAGCCATGACATAAACAAGTCACAAAAATTAAGAATGCAGCACACCGACAAATCCATTTGAAACTGTGTATAGCAACAGACTGTCCTCTGCCTGAAGTGGCTGACAAGCACATCTGGGGGAAGATGCTGTGATGCCCAGCCAATCCTCACTCTTATATCTGAATTTTGTCTATTCAACAAATTTATAATATCATCCATAGCACTACTGGCTCTATGTTCACCATTCATAGCAGCTGTAGCCTTACTTATGCTTCTTCTCTTTGGCTTTGTTCTGTGTTTGGATAGTGGTTACTTGGCACCACCTTGTTGAAAGTGTGCACAGTTTCAATCTGTGCTGATTGCTTCCTTCCTGCTTCCAGCACCAATCACAGCTCTACAGCACAACCACATTGCTCTTTACATCGCTCTTAGTTACTTTCAAATCTTGGCAGAACTTCTAGCTCAGTCCTTTCTATCTAGACTCCCAGGATCTGTGGCACAGTGCTGTACTGTAACATGCTGCAGACCAATTATTTTCAGAGGTCAATAAAGGTGACAAACAACTGCTCTCTGTAACTGGGTCCTTCACCCAAAAGAAAATATAAAGGCTTCTGGTATCTCACACTTCAGGGTTTGATTTCAGATGTTGTTGCTCCCAAATCAAGACGTCCGTCCCACTGAACCTGGCTGATCTGTAAACTATTTTTCCTTTGTCCTCCCTGAAGCACCCTGTCATTGAGTCACAGAAGGGTTTTAACCATGAACTTCTAGGACACCACCATGCTGTACACGCAGTCTTCACAGTGTCCTCTGTCATTCTGGCTACTAACCTATCACAGAAACTCCAAAATTAAGATTAAACCATTCTGTTTACTCCAATAAAAAAGTAAATCAACTGTTAGAAGACACTTCACACCTTGCAAAAATCATGCTGACACTGAATCACACCAATTTTATATTGAATTAATTTCATCAACTTCAGTAAGTCGTTCTTGATTTATACCACAGTACCAGAGGACAGAATGAGAAAACACATGTGCAATTTAATGCATTTTTCCTCTTTTCCTGATTTGCATTAGAAATATCAAGAAAAAAAATGCACTATCACCACTGTCTGTTTTGTGGAGACAGAACTTTAAGACAACCCTCTGAACAGTCCAAGATACCACTTTTCACTGTACTAAATTCACTGAATATAATTTTAGGATAAGAATAAAACATGTCGCTCTGCCTTGCCTCCTCCCTCCTCCCCTAGCCACTTCCTTTTGACAGTTACATGCTAGCCTAAACCCCAAAAAATCCCTCTTAGTAAATCCATCTATAGGATGAGGCCTTCCTGCTACTATGAGGAAATCCCAATTGAGCTTGGGCAGGAAGGGCTTGTACTCAGGACTTCTGTTTGTGTCCTGTAGTTCCAGTCCAGTGTATAACTACTCAGAGATGACTTAATGGGGATTTGAACTCCTGTGGGCTTCTGATGCTTAGGAATTCCTTTCACTGACACAGAGAACATAAACCATTCAAGATGTATTACATACCTGCGCAATGACAGACCTTTAGAGACAATAAGAAGCAACTATGTGACTAAACTGCTGAGCTATTATTGAAATGGAAGTGGCAGAAATGCCCACTGAGAAACAAGTGTCCAAGGTGCATTTACAGGGTTGTGAAAGAGGCTGTGGATCTTCTAGATTTTCCTCTCCTGTATATGCAGCTGTTAATGAGCACCTCGAATCTACAGCAAACCTCCAATACAAACATGTCAGTAAGTTAGGTACGTACTTGTAAAGCTTATCTATACGTTCAGGACAGCACAGGTACCTGTGTGGTCCCCAAAGGAATACGTATAAGGCTGCCGCTAGGAAGATGTTTTGCACTGGCTTGACTTAAAGCAAGTCTGCCAGGCAACAAATAGAGTTTGAACTTGTCAGCTTCATGAGTAATTAACCCCTCAAATGCAGGCAAGTAACCATCATGATTGTTAAAGTTAACTCTGGTCTGTCCTGGCAGAAAATCTAAGATGCTGTGGGAATCAAGCACTTCAAGTTTCCCCCAACCACCCACATAGCTGTCACAAACACTCACTCCTTCAGGCACGCTTCAGATTTCCATCCATAGGTGGTTCCTGGGGGCTCGTGGGCAGTGACGTGCTGGGCTTTCAAATAGGCTGTTACATCTTCCGAGCTGCAAACATTGGGCTGCTTTTGTTCTTGGCCACTGAACTGCACCAGAACTAGCCTTATAATTTCAGGTTTGGGGAGTAAAGAAGAAAACATGGAAATGCTGAAAAGCAAGGGGATGTGTAAGCTAACATTGTCTTTTCATTTATAATTAAAAGTCATGATTTGAAAACCAATGAGCATGAGGAACCCCAGATGGCACAAGGGAAAGATGCCATTCAAGGAAGTGTACAGGGAAGTGCAAAGGGAAGTGTACAGGCCTGACACAGCCTAATGCTGCACTGACCTGCTAACAACCATGCCTGCTCATTCTGCTGCTGGTAAACTCCCATTCTGCAGACACTTAAAGATACACAGATCTTTTCTGAAAAGGACAGGAGCTTATGTGATAAGCAAGGGACAGATTTAGATCAGCTAGACAGACAGGCAGCCCATCGTGAAGCAGTACAGAGAGGTGTCCTTTATTTTACCCAAGAAGAATGTACTGTGGGGATGGAGAAACAAAAGCTTCCCTCTGGCTGAAACAATACATTCACTGTGAACCCACGATCACAGCAAGTCATCTCCGTGGCTCATCTTGTAACTGGCAATCACCTCCCTGACTTTTCAGCCAATGACGGGATTTCCAAAAAGGCTGGTTTACTTTTGCCTTGAATTCTGTGTAGCAATTTTCTCTACCACAGACTGAATAAAACACTAAGAGTTCAGAGTTGGTGCTATTTCATATCCACTTTACAGTTGTGTAAATAATAGCAGCATGAGGGAACACAACTATGGGTAGTAACACCTTACTAAAGATCCTGTTATTACAACTCTTCATGAGAGAAAGAAACGTTCTGGGAACAAGAGAGAGCTTTTTTTCAATCCTATCCAAACTTGGAGTCTGCCAAAGACACCAGTCTGAATAAAATTATCATTTTGAGAGAGAGACTAATAAATAAGGAAACGACATTGTTGTTTAAATACAGGACTTATGGTATACTCATTGTTAATGAATAACGTTCCCACAGTCTTTCAGAAATGTTAAACACAAGTAACCCATTATCCTGATTTTTAACCATAAGGCCCATAAATACTTCAAGAAGTGGAATAAAAATTAGGTATATTTGCTACATTTAATACATATGATTTTTCCAATGGTAAATGGAGGTCTTTCATTTTCTTTTAAAATAAAACCAACCCAATGCCCTATTTGTAAGCATTGTTGAACTTCTGTAGTAGGCAAACTAGCCACTCATCTCAGAAGATCATCTGCATGTTGCTTGCTCTTCATTTCACTTCAGAGCACATTATCAAAAAACTTCCTAAAAAATCTGAGCAGAAAGGCCTGGTCTGGCCCATATTATCTATTTTGGCTGGATGAGCAATAAAAGGAATGTCTAGAAAGAAATATCACTCCTCTGTTAACTTGCGTTAGCTATTGCCAATTAGTTCAAGTCAATGAATACTCTGCAAATGTTAATCTAGGCACCACAGGACACAAACATTTGTGGTTTACTTCAGGGCTCAGGCTAGTGCTGGTAACAAACCACCTGGATTAAAGGAGGAACAAAAATCTTACACTGAACAAACTCAAGTACACTGTTTTTTAAAAAGCTTAGTGTGTGTACACCGCTGCTGCATATGAGCTTTGTACACATGATCTTTATATACAAGTAATGTACTTTATCCCCAGAAATTGGAGGCTGCTGTTTTAAATCTTTAAAGTATGGATGCTCATTCCTGAAAACTACATGCACTAGCATTTGCAAGATCTGCAAACCTTCAAGGATGCCAGTTTAGAAAATCAACCCTTAAAGCAAACAAAAGCATTAACACAACTCAAGTGGAACGTAGGACAATACTTAAAATGTAATATTCTTGCTCTTTATTCTCAACAGTTATCTTCACAAACACTGTAGTTTCAATTAGGGTTAAATCAGTTCAGTTACAGTGTCTAACTCTGCTGACTGCAGTGAGGTTGCTTTAGATCTACAACAGTGGAAAATGGATTAAAATTTGGCCCACAGCAACATGATTTCCATAGCGGTAAAATAAGGATAATAACACACACTTACTTACCTTGCAAGGGCAGTAGAAGGATTAACTGATTAATCCTTACAAAGAATGTTGGAAAGGGATCTAAACCCTATGCGAGTTTTACATATTACAACCAGGAAAACTGCATCTTAAATACAACCTGGAAAGAAAGCTCTAGATAATTTCTTATTAATAGCTTCCATTTCATTTCCCAATTATTTTAGTGCATAGAATTCTGGTCTCCAACAACGTGCATCTTATGCTCTTCTTAGTTGCACTGGAAAGAACTTTGTTACTGAGCATCCTACTTATGGAAACCAATAATTGCCCCTAATTACTCAGTCTTCTCATTGAACAGATGTTTATTTTTCTATAGCAATTGTTATCTCTAATTATTGTGTTTAAAATAAACAGAGCCTTCTATCAAGTGACAGGCAAATTATATGGTTTCAATTTATAATTGCATATGGGGAAAGGAGGTATAGGGTTGTCTAGAAATCTAAAAGGATGAAGATGAAGCTAGCCATGTTGGTAATAAAATAATTTGACCATGGGTTCTACAGAGAGATTCTAGTGCTACAAGGCTGTTCTGAGGGCTCGTGCAATAACTGTTTCTAAATTGAAAAAACTGTAATTACAGTAGGACTAAAGCCAGAGTCCAAATGCTTAGCAGGAGCATGGAAGGAGCAGTGCTGGGATTCACGTGTATCAGCTCAGAGCACAGGGAAGCTGCGCACTAAATTGCTATAGCCTACATTTATCGTCCTGAGCTAAGAGCACTGTCAAATGTACACTGGCTCGGCCAGCCGAAGGGACACACTCCTCAGCTCAGAGATTGGCGAGAACAATGCATCAGCTCAGATGTGACTGGATCCACATGCCTGATATTAGAGAACAAGAGACACAGACACGTATATATATACACATCAGCTCACCAGGAGTAGGTTTTACACTGTATGCCTCAGAGATTATGGTAGGATCATCCTCCAAGCTCAGCAGGATCAAAACACACAGAACCAACATCACCTCTATTGATTTTTATCTTGGTCTCTTTCTTACAATATTTCATAAATCAATACTTCTCAGAAACCCTTTGTGCCCCCTGAATATAGCAAAGAACGTGCCTATTGAGTCCTTTTGACATGCTCTCTTTCCCATCTTAACCATACACACTCATGTGCCTAAAGACGCCCCCTCAGGGAACCAGGATGCAAACCTTGATGGGCACACTGGATGCTGCTTTTGTAAAATGACAGTATTTCATCAGCCAAACTCTAACAAACTCTTGAAGTCCTCTGGGATGTATCAGCAGCTTGTGATGTCTAGCGTGCTGAGCTCCTATTTCAGATCAAGTCTTTGTTCCCATATAAAAACACTTGGGAGACTAGGCTTTGCTGCCACAGGAGAACTGCAGACTCTAGCTTCCAAAGTGTACATCTGAAAGCATTTGGGCAGCACCCCCCCCACCCCCCCACAGACAGGGAAAGAGAAGAGTGGTTTCATTGTTTTCAAATGAAAAAGATAAATTAAAATATAACAACTTTCCATTGATGCACCAGAAAAAAATTCCCTTTTTTTACATCTCTGGATGAGTATTGGGAAAACTCTGCTTTTGCCCACAACTCTCCTAGTCAAAAGCTTTTCTTTCCACTTTCTAAGAGCTGTACATCTCCTTGAAAAACTCTTCTTGAGGAATGACGAGATCCATGTCCCCCTTCAGACTTCATTAATCCTTTGTCAGGAGATGACCAAAGATCCCATTTTCAGGTATAGCAGGAAGCCACTACAGCTCAATCTATCCTGCCTAAGACATCTTTCAGAAAACATGTCATTATAATTAGGTAACATCTGGGTAATGAGCCACAACATCCCAGCTTGGTCCAGTGATCTACTGAGAAGGGCTGATGCACTAAAAAGGAGGGAACACAGTGCCGCAGAGAAAGAGGAGGTGAGGAAGGAGGAGGGGAAACAGCAGATAAACTGCTCTTCATTTGTGCTTTTAGCTGATGTTAATCCCATTTTCTATGCTCATTTCTTACATGTCCCCTTCTTCACCACACCTTTCCACCCTCCCTCCATCACGAACTACTCACATCCTTTTGACCCTCCCATCAGCCAGGATTGTTTCAACTAGGTTATATGTGTATTGAGAACTTAATTAAAAAGAGGGGTTATCATGGAAAACCTTTATACAGAAGACAGAGGTCATGCTCTTCACAAGATTAGGCTCACCACAGAACACTTCATCTACCCAGCTCCGTGCTGATACAGCTTACTCTGCCCTCTGACATCTCTTAATCACCCACTGACAGATTCCTAACAGGATTTTCACTGACTGCCGACATGCTGCACTTCAGTAACGGCTCAAGAAGTGATTTGGATTAACTATACGTGCACCCATGCTATGAACAAGGCGCGAAACAGCAAGTCACAAGCACACGCAGCACGCTGCAATCCCCATGAATTCCAGAAGGGCTTGCTGATGGCAGTGGGGTATGGCCATACACAGCCAGAGGAGAAATGCATTGGATAGCCACTACATACATTGTTCTACAGCTACAGATTCTTTTTCCAAGGACAAATTGTTCTATACCCAGTAGAACTAATAGGGGCTGATCTCTTGCAGCTCCACACCCTAAATTTCATTTCATTAGCCACCACAAAACCCTGGATCCTCCTCATGTTCCCTAATGAAATCTCCAAGTCCCATCCCAACAGGTCCTCACCACATCTACGGACATCCTACTTCCCTCCACCATGTCATAATGCCTACGATTTCCTCCCACACCTCTACCCCCACTGTCTCTAGCTTCTTATGTCTCCTGCACAGTATCCTGCAGTAACACTCTCCACAGTTTTACCCATTTGTCCTGCAGCTGACTTATCACTTGCATAGTTTCCTTCCATATAGCTTACTCTCTTTCTTCTCCTATGTAGAAGACAACAGATGCTGTGGCTAGTCTAGACCTGTGAGCACATCGTCTTGTTGGCTAACCAGCATCTACCAAACAGAATATCTAACACCTGAGTTTCCTTATATTTCCCTCTCAGATTTGGTTCTTTCACCAGTACTCAGTCAACAGCATCCAACAAAGCCCGAAAGGACCACCTTTGAAAGATTTTTGAGACTTTGAGACCTTTATGTTAATGTCATTCTATTTATTTACACGGAGGCACTCCCACCATACAGTATCATCACATACAAGAGGAGAATCAGGCCGGGGTTCACGTAAGAGCACAGTAGGGATACCTCATCTTCCCTGTTCTACATTTGGCTCCCATGGTATGGCCCTAGCCCTTTTCCAGGTGATACTGAGACCTCCCAAGAGGGTATTGGGCTGTGGAATTTAAATCCTGTTGAGTTAATGCCTAAGTTCAAACCTCTCTGAATTGCTAATACAGTTCCTCTTACTGTAGTTTCAGACTTCTTGAGTTTCTGTTTGGAAGCATTGTATCTGGATTATTTATTAAAAATAAAAATTAATGTGGCTTGCTAGTGAAACAAGGTTAATACAGACACCCTGCATGTCTAGCTGTCCACATACCCTCCATCTCCAACAACTTTGGATCCCACTGGCCAACACCAACTAAATTCAACAATGAGCCTTCAGTAACAGGTTCCACAAAATTCAGCAGCTGGCTACAGAGAGACCTTGTTAAGTCGCCTCAGTATGGGAAAGGTAAGGACACAGATTAGCCTTCAGTCATTCAGTCTGGCTAAGAGAAAATGCCTTGCTGGTCAGTCAGCATACGAATACACTTCTGAGCAGAGCCCAACTGTACTGCCTTGGCTGCAGGTTAGACAAGGGGACAGGGGAGGGGGATGGAAAAGGGGCAGCCCTGAGGATATTGGAGGGGCAAGAGGTCAGGGGGAAGGCCTGGGGACTCGTAACAGCAGACTTAGGGGCCTACAGAACTCAGCTCCATAGAATGAAATGGAAAGAACTAATTTCAATAAGATTCTGGTATTTTCACATGATTCCTACAGCCCTACACGTGGGCCTACGTAGTCTCAGTTCGAGCAAATTTTGTAAGTGCTTCCTGTCCTCCATAGTGGGTTGTGTGCATTATAAAACTATGAGGGCACAGATCTCATGATACAATTGTAACAGACTGCTTTTCCCCTTTTGCACTATGTCCCTCTGTAAAAAGTGTAGGAAATACCATATTTTCTTAATTATACTGAACATGAGAAACCCCAAGCCTCTAGCTTAGAACAATGGGAAGAAAGACCATTTGAAAACTCATTTCTGGCTTAAAAAAAAGAGAAGTCACAGCAAAAGAATTAAAGGCCAGAAAAATTAGACTATTATCATTTTAATGAACAGAAACAGGCATATAAAAAAAAACAATTTTCAAAAGTATTTCCTTTAATGTGAGAATAATGGCTCAGGTCACAGCATGGAGCTGAAAGCATTTATCGACTTCTACACCAAGAAGAACAGGAGCTGCCTGCTCATGTAGTACAAACTTCACTACAGCTGGTTCACTGTGTTCCTTACAGAGAGAGGAAAGCAGGGGGTCACATTCAATACACGGTTATAAAAAAGGCCCAAGCACCTCATTAATTTAAGGTAAGGTTTATGAGAAACAATGTAATACCAAGAGAGCACGGTCAGCTGTGCCTCCACAAAAAAGAAAGAAAATAAAGTGAATTTAATTTCCTTTCAAAAGAAAGGTGGTTGGATAAATACAAACACGCACATTGCAACCCACCTTCTGATACCCAGCTTCTTCACTTGTGGGTGATGAAATTCATACCACAGTGGCTGAGGCTATGTCCTGAAATAGAGTTCAATTTCAAACTCAAGCAGGAACTGTTGATTATAAAATGACAGTGGCATAAGAACTGTGCTATCAAAACACATCTTTGTGTCATGTTTCTGTTCCAGGATTTCTATGCAACAACCCCTTCCTGGGTTGCTGGATGATCCCACTGTGAATTTTTCTCTTCTGGAAGAATTCACTGGAGAGGATGATGAACAACCCCACGGGTCTGATCTAAAGCCCACTGAAGTCAACGCCAAGGCTCATCTCTTTCAGGAATTTGCAGACCAGTTTCTTCATCAGCAGCTTACAGCTATCCAAACCCTCCTTCCTCTAATGGGTGTTGCTGCAGAGAATGAGATGGAAGTGATGAAACATCTGGCTGTAGAAGACCTTACAGCTATGCCAGAACCAGGTGTTCTTAACAGTTACAAATTACACAACTCCCTGTATGTGTTAACTATCACTAAGGCAAAACAAATCTGCAGGCATTATTATTCTTGAATCTACAGCACCTTTTATTGCACTGCTCCCCCACACAGGAAAGGGTTCTGCCTTTACTCAGACTGGTAATTTCTTAGTATCAGCATAAAAGCCTTAAATGAGGCTCCCCACAAACACTAGCTCAAGGCCAGAGCCACAATAAAGAAGGGTAAAGAGTGGATGAGTTTTCTAGATGCCAAAAGAGAATCTCATCCCCAGGGTTTTTTCTCTGATTGCTTTCTATTCTACTAATAATTGCATTTCTTGGCCCCACACAGTTAGCATGAGGTGCCAGAAGACTCAGGAAGGTTCAGACAAAAAGAACTCTTTAAGAAGAAGGACAAGTTTTAAGGCTGGACAAGTACATAGAAATAAGCAAAAGACCAATCAGCATCTTCGCCCTATAAGCTACAAAGTTTGGGCAAAAGTTAAAAATACCATCCCTCAAGAACCAACACTCCCACAGGTGGACCCAGTTTTCCCCACATGTACACTAGTGTGATCCCATTGGCTTCCTTGGAATTATTCCCAATACTCACCGACCGAGAAGAGCCGCAGCCCTCCCAGCCTCTCCAAGGAGGTGACACAACACAGCGCAGGCTACAAACAACAGCCACAGAGGAGCTCAGCGTTGACTCAGAGTCGCTCACGCTCAGAAGAGGAGGCAGCTGAGAAATAATTGAGATTGCTGTGCCTGTTCAGTGTCCCGACATACACAGGGGATAAACGTGCTAAGATAATACAGTACTACCCCGCAATAATGGCATTAGACAAATCACGTATCACTTTCTGCAAAGCCACTGGCCTTAAGGGATACTGCCTGTAAAGAGCATAGAAAATACTGTCTTGTCTTTATGAACATTACACACACTTAAGTGTTCTTTGGCTTTGTATTATGAGCTCCTAAGTGACTAGAAACTGCTGATATTCTTTACTCGTACTGCAGGGTCAGGCCACTCACACATTAAGGCTATAGCCAAGTTGCACAGGGTGAGGTACGTAAGAGTCTTTCCCTGAACATAAGAATCATCAGCAACTGAATAGCATTTATCTGGCAGGACAGGTATCCCACAGAAACATCTTTTGTCTGCGACCCTCTATGCTTAAGACACTAAAGATTAGAGGTTGCAGTCCAAATCTTATTAAGGAATAATTTTAAAAACTCTCAGCAAGGATGGAAAAAGACTTTTAAAAGAGAATCAGGAACTCTATCAAAGGTCAAATATAGGAAAGCCTTAGTCTTCAGAGATGCCAAGTCCAATTCTGGTAACTCAATCTGCAGATGAACAAGCATGGTTTGGTCAGTTGGACAAACAAAACCAGTATGGCTAACACCGTGAGCTAGAGCAACGTGTGTAATGTCACAAAATGGTGCAACAGCACTGCCATATGCACAGGATCTGCTTCCTGAGATCCAGATCAGGTCCATGAGGCCTCCTGCACAAGGAGACTGGCTACACACATTAGAAACCGGAGAGCCTGAAAGCATGCATGCACTGTGAGCCTTACCAACAGTAGTGTGTAGCAGATTCAGCCCCACAGATTTCAGCTGTAGAAGGACCTGCACTAAGTTTCCTGAGGGACCATTTTTATTTGCAGATACAAGACTTTAAATGTCTTTAACACTAGATCTCTTCCCTTCCCTTTCATGGTGATAGAAGACAGAGCAAGCTCCAGGAGACAAGACAGAGAAACACAGAAAGAGAAGCTTACTTCTCAGATAAGGTTTCTCTTAACAGAGGCTTATATTCTAGTTGCAGTTGAGAAAACTAGAACTGAGAAAGAGCAAAGGTGCTCCCCTCCGGTCAGATTAAAGGGAATTAAGGCAAATCTGTGGCATTGTGTGATTACAAGTTGTCAAATATGATGGAGAATCCCTCTGCCCACAGCATCAACCGTAAATCCCACTAATAACTATGTGAAGAAGCCTAAAATAAAGGTTCTTTTGAAAAACTTTGTCACTCTTCTCTGCAGTATACTCTACTCAAAATCTACCTCTGCAGCTGTATGTGAATGTTTCTGTGTATTTATTGCTGTACTGGGTAGAGAAGGTGCCTTCTGAAAGCAGAGGCACAACCAGGTGAGTGAATACTAGAGCAGGAACTTCCAGACTGCACTTCGTGGCAGTGCACTGGAAACAGCATAAAGAAAATCAGAGTAACAGATGGCCAGTTATTTAGCAACAGGGTTAAAGAAACAAATCAGGTCTTCTCTAAACTTGCTGCCTGATTTGTGCTAGTGGTCCAGAATCCACCTCTGAGGAGAAAAGAAAAAAAATTTAAAAATCTAGAATCTGCTGTTGGTTACAGAGTCACAGAATCACACAGGCTGTGAGGGACCTCTTGAGATCATCTAGTCCAAGCCCCTGCTCAAGCAGGGGCAGCTAGAGCAGGCTGCCAAAGACCATGTCCAACTGGGTTTTGAATACCTTCACAGATGGAGACTCCAGAACCTCTCTGGCTACCTGTTCCATTGTTTGACCACCCCCACAGTAAAAAAAGTGTTTTCTTGTGTTCAGACTGAATTGTGTTTCTATTGCCTCTTGTCCTGTCAGTGGGCACTACTGAGAAGATTCAGCTCCCTCTTCATTCCCTCCTATCAGGTATTTATACACATTGATGAGATCCCCTTGAGCTTTTTCACCAGGCTGAATAGTCCCAGCTCACATCTTACAAGAGATGATTCAGTTCCTTAATCTTTGTGGCTCTATCCTGGATTCGTTCCAGTAAGTCCATATGTTTCTTGTACTAGGGAAAGCCCAGCCTAGATGTAGTTCTCCAGTTATGGCTTCATCAGTGCTGAGCAGAGGGGAAGGATAATTTCCTTTGATCTGGTCAATCCTGCAGCCCACGATGCTGCCGGCTGCCTTTGCTACAAGGGTGCATGTCTGGCTTATGGTCATTTTGTTGTCCACCAGGACCCCAACGTCCTTCTCTGCAGATCTGCCTTTCCAGCTAGCTGGTGCCCTGCATGTACTGGTGCCTGGTACTCCTCCCCAAGTGCAAGACTTTGCATTTCCCCTTGCTGAACTCTGTGACGTTCCTGCCTGCTCAGTTCTCCAGTCTGTCCAAGTACCTCCGGATGGCAGCACAATCGTCTGGTGTATCAGTCATTGCTCCCGGTTTTTGTCTTAAAAACACTATGTATTCAGTTTTGTTCATTCAGTGGTTTCTCTCCACTCAGTCTCTTTAGATATTAATGAGCAAAGAACACTTTCAGAGTGTTTTAACGATGTTTAATGGAACAACAATGCTTCTTTGCAGCAGTTTTAAAGAATGTTATCTGAATTACTTTAAGTAATTCTTCATATTTTCTACATGTTTTGTCCTAAAAGAAAAGCATTCCCCTAAAGTATTCTAGCTAGTACAAGGCAACCCAAAGAAAACTAAACCAGAAGCTGTACAGCAAAAAGGGAGGGAGGAAAGATGTGAATGAACTGTTTGTTTCTCTTCAGCCATGCCACAGTCCATTCACAGGAGTCCTCCTATAAGCAGAGACTTTACCAGCTTAAGGATAACCTCACATGCTTCTGCTCTGACTACAGGCAATGCCGTGAATGGGCCACTGCTGTGGTGAATTCATGCTTTTATTAGCTCGATGTGTGAAACAAGACTTCTCCTTTCTCACCCCAAACTTCCTCCTGATTCTTTCAGCTTACATGCCCTCACAAGACACCCAGCCATACAAAATGTTCTCTAATTCTTCCCATGCAGCAGCAAAGAGCCATTGCTGAACTAAGTATTAATTTGCTGACACTAATGATAGCTTACCCTTTCCCTACCCCAGTGAAGTTTATCTGCCAGCCTTACCCCTACCTCAAACAATCCCAATCAATCCATGTTTTTGGAATTGCTAAAAGGCAAAAGAGTAACAATACACAAAATTGAAGCTGAGACTTCCTCCTTCAGAGACCTGGCATTAAGGACTGGTTGGTCTCATTCTAATTCCAAGTGGGAATCCCCACTTCCTGCAGACCCCAGCACAACACAGTCTGTTTTCCAGAGCCCAGAAATGTCAGGTGAGCAGTGAGGTGCACTGGGAAGTAAGCAGAGAGAGTACTGTATGGTGTCTGCCTAGAGTTACCTCACATGCTGTTGTAACTGTTCAAAACAAACTGGTTTAAAATCAAAATCTTTTTTCCTTAATGTTTATTTTTAAATGGAACCAGCACACCTGTATAATAAATGATGATTTTTCATTTTATTTTATCAATTTAATTTCACTTCAATTTCCAAACCAAACAGAAGTTGATGCAAATTACCTATAAAGAATATATGTCCATCTACAGTGAGTAGAAAATGCCAGTCATCAAGCTATAATGTAGCAAAAACTTTTAAAGAAAGAATGCAAGTAAATGCACATTAACTACATTATGACTTCAGTGATAACTACATTATGACTTCAGTGAATGGGCAGTGGTAAAGAATGTCTTCCAAACCACAGAAAAGAAATACTAAATTTTATGTAAAGAGAATTTTTTTTCAATGGCCACCAACTTGAATATCAACCTTTATTTTGGAAAATAGCTGAAATGTACAAATGACAAATAAGTATGGAATCAATAAATTAAATCAAGGTTTTGTCCTTGCTGATTTAAACTATAATAAAAAGCCATGATTTAAATTGCCTTGATTTAAATATAAATGATAGAAATTCATCAACCCTGCTTTTCAGATAATAATTCTCTTCACGGCTAGGAGATCAGCCCCATGTCAGAACCTAAGAAAAGTGCAAACAAGAACACATTGCTGCAGCCAAACCCTACCTCCTCGGCACCACCCTTGCCACTTCTACACTTAACTTACGGGCATCCAGAGCCTTGCTCTGTAGATTGAGGTTTGCATTTCCTTATCCGCTGTCAAATGTGGGAACTCAGCTGTTCAAGATGGGGAAATGGGGGTGCTACAGGAAGTACGTCAGTACTTGAGATAGGTTCCAGCTTTAAGCAGAGCTTAATCTTTTAGACAAAGTCAGAGAACTGTCTACAAAGTGATAGAGCTACTGAGGTGAACCAGGTAGAATCAATGCTAACCAAGAAGCAAAGAGATATTCATATTTACATATATCTAGGAATTGGCACTCTCTCTCCTGCTCACATATGAGCAAAGCATGAGGTAATACCCAGGCTGCTATTAGGAATGCTCAACCTTATGACACATTTAACACAGTAAGAATAGGATGCTGCAGAAAATAATTGTTTTCTCCAGTCATTTTCAAGCCTCATGAACATTTTTCAGGACTACAGAGAAAACTATTTTTAAAGAGAAAACACATAACAGAACATAGAATTAATTATGTGAACAACAGCCCTATGGAATTACTATTGCTGTTTATATTAGAAGACTCAAGCCAAGACTAGGACTCTCCTGTGATAAACATCATGCATACACATAATAGGTGCTAGGCCCTGCCTTGGTGTAGATGGTTATGATCCAAACAGATAAGGCAGCCAAAGAGTACACCTAATTATACACTACTTCTCTGTTTGAAGATAAAGACTTTAGGCATTAAGAAATTGGGCAACTTGCTGAAGGTCACACGGAAACCCTGTGGCAGAGCTGGAGACCAAACACATGCCACAATCACATTTTAAGTTGGTGAGAGTAGGTAAAAGCTAGAAAACCATTATTAATGTATTTTCAACTACAAACTATATGCTAGGGCAGAAATAATTGGCCAGTAGACCATCGTTTTTATTAAATTCCAGATAAACCTCACACCCACTCCCCGCTACAGAAGTGAAAAAGGAGAATAATTCCATTTGTGCCATTAGATCTGCTCCTGACTTTCAGCAGAAAACTTGAGAGCAAAAATGCAGTGCTTCGTATGTTATACATGAATGTATGAAATTGGTGAGAGCACTTTCGAATTTATGATCCATTTAATGAAAACAACAGTAACGAAATTGCACGACTGTATTTTAGATACGAGAAAGGATGCTGATTTCTAGAAGCAATGACAAAAGAACAGAAAATACTGTGAAGGAAAATATCTCTCCCCTCGCCTATCTTTTCACTCACTGTTCTCTAGGAAAAGGATGGGTCTGTAGCAAAATGATAGGCAGCATCAATAGAGCAAGCTGTTCAAATGGAAAGGGTTAAGCTGGCTGAAAGACTGTGTTAGGGGAGGGATGTTATAATCACCCAGTGCCCATATCATGATCTTACCGGCAGCAGTAGAATGGCTGCCACAGCTCAGTTTCTGCTTGTTTAGATTGGTTGAGTGTCCGCTCAACTCGGCAGCAGGGCTAAGGCAGGTTTATTGTGCTGTGCGTGCTCTGGGACAAGGAAGGCTGACGGAGATGATAAGTGCCGCTCTGCAGAGCAGCAGGAGTACTGACTGGCACATGCAGGGAGGTACAGTACAATAATCTCCCATCTGCACAATATAGCTTTGAATCCCTTCCTTTACAGCTCAATAGGTGCATCTGCTGCCCCTCTGCTAATCCTCAACATTGTTTAAAATGCAGATCAGTGGAGATCATGCTTTTTCTTTCCCATTACAGACCATAGCCTAATAAAAGAGCTTTAATCACACAGGCAATATTCTATCCCTTGCAGGGTCTGCTGCTTCATCCCTTCCTCTTTGCCTTTGTTAGGAAGCCAGATCTTTGTCAGGCACTAGCAGCAGTACTATATAATTTTGCAACGCAAGGTTTGAAGCCAGTTGAAGTGACTATAACCTTTCCCAAAACTGGCATCATAATTAGGAGACTGTGACTGCAAAAGGTAAACAGCAGGGAACTCAGGTCATAGGAACCCCCTGAGAAAATGCATCCTAAACCCCTGGATATATTGCATGATTTTAAATGTAAAAAGCAGCATCAGCAGACTTCCTTACTTGTCTTTGTCTCCCTAGCACTAATGCACTATGACATTTTTTTAGATGTCAGGAAGTACAAGAGCTACAGAGGAGAGCTATGATTGGTGATGTGACTCTAGGCTAAGAAAAATGACTTAATTTATTTCACATAAAAATCATATAAATGAACATATATGTATGTGTAAATGCTAACCTGAAATAACTAGCTCTTTCCAGGCAATTCTATGGCCAAATGAATGACCCAGTAAGCTGGAAAGCTGTTCTTGCTGTGATGAGAGGGAGACCATGCAAGTCATCATCGTGAAAATAAGACCGTAAGATCCACTGTAGCTAAGCCCTGATCCAGCTCTGAATCTTCTGAGGAAGAAGTGACATCCCAGAGTCCTGCTTTCTATGGCTATTGCCATCAGTGCATTTCAGAGGGAAGGATCAGCCTGGAATTCTCCTCATGTACGTTTATCCCTAAATTATTTTTCTTCTCTAGCAACCTTAGTTCCTGCAAATAACTGTATAGCATAATACAATTCTTGTCTCTCCCTATAGCCATAAACTGCAGCAAGACAAGCAAACCAATTATTTGATCAGGGTACGCCTGTCTTCCACAAGTGTACAACATATGGTGGAGAGGAGGGCAAAGGAATCCTTCCTGTGTTCTTACATTCCAGGAAACATGTTCATGGCATGATGATAAAACATAGCACAGCACTTCCCCTACCACAGGGAGAAAGATAGATACTAAAGGAATAAAAAACACACAAGGGATATGGCTAAGAGGGCTGTACTCTTTGACATCAATACTTCTTCAGTCACCAGATCCCCAAGAGACCGACTGAGGACAACTCACTGCTTGCAAGACTTCCAGATGCTATTTGGAGCTTGGCAAGCCTCAGACTTTCACTTGCTGAAATACCAGCTGCTCTGCAGGGACTCTCTGCTGTAGCAGAGCCAACTGGGCATCACAGAGGGTCTTGAAAGGCTCGATCCTACGGGCAGACACAGGCCAAAACCATTCAAGCCATTCCTCACAATAAATACATATGCTCCATTCATTTATGAAGCCTAGGCAGAAGCTGTGCTAGCCACTGACTTCCTAGACAGCAGGAAACCCAACACGTTCTGCCCGACTTACACATCTATACAGAAATTGTTGGAAGGAGCAGTCCCATCCCTCAGAGCCTCTTTTATTTGAACTCACAGGAGTCCATAACAGTAACCCTGCGTCTGTTAGATTTGCTAATCAAGGACAGCCCAGCACTTGGTCCTCTTCTGCCAGTTGCCATTGTAGCAATTAAAGGGGAAAAGACTACAGGACAAGTCATTTCATCAGTGCACAAATGCATATATTAGTTGTCTCATTATGTAGACACAATGTTATTTTCAACTAGCTGTCCAACAGTATGATCGAACACAAGATACTTTAATTATGTATTTCATGGACATGCTTCAAAGGTGCTGTTTCAATCTCAAAATAATTAGTTTTAGTGCCTACTTGCACAGGCAACTTAGAGAGTTCCAGAGGGCCCGGGGTTACTTTCCTTTTTAAAGATACAGAAGAGTTATTTGAGTTTCCCAAAGTGCAAAGGCCTCCTGGCTGCAAGATAACTGCACATAATGTATCTGTCCAGAATTACAGGTGCCTGTGTGTGCATATATGGTTGGGTTCCTAAAGAAACATGGAAAGTGGTCAATAACTGCCGTGTGGTATACCTAATAATTCAGAACAAGCCCTCTGAGAGTATTAGGCCTTGCAAGGGAGTCTTTGCTGAAGCATCACAGGATGCAAACCCACACAAAGGTGTGCACACACCTCCACACAGACTACTCGATCCAAATCCAGGAAAGCAGAAGTGAAGCAGGGCCAAAGAGTGCAAAAGGTGGGGAAAGGCTGGAAATGAACCAATGAAGCTGAGTCACATTCAGTTCTCCTCTCACTGAGCAGCAGTGCTGACCTGCAGTAGCACTGTCTCATTTGATGTTTGTATAAGCAGTAGTAAATTACTACCTCCTGGTGAAAAAGGTGAGGAAGATGCTATGAAACAAGTTTTCGCCAATTAACAAAGCCTCCCACGACTACTTATACACTGTCCCCTCCTAATGAGGGCACCCAAAGTCATAATCCAGTTCTCCTCTATAATTACATCTGTAATTACCAGTATACAACACTATGCCTTAACAAACAGCATTACTCAGAACATCAAACATTTATATCTGCACTTTGGTGCATATTAGATGCAAAGCATGCAAGTTTCATAGCAAAAAAAATCTTTTTTTTTTTTTTTTCATATAGGAATACCAGATTTCCACTTCAATTGCTGGTTAAAGTATCTGAGTACTCCTAGCAGAGTCTAGAGAGAAGGTTAAATTCTGGCAACCCTACACAAGCATATGTGAATATGAATTGGTTTTCTTGTTATAAATAGCAGCATCTTGCAGGACCCCACCTGCGAACGATCTCTACCGAGGTGACCAGATGACATATACCACAACATATCTAAATTTTTTTTTCTTAAACATCTATTCCAGAGTTGCTGAAAATAGTGCCAAAAGGAATTAGGAGAATTAACTGAAAGGGGAAAAATGGCAAGTACAAACGTTGCCAGAGGATACTTATTGTTCACACAACCAGAATGCCATATGACATCTCTCCCAAGAAACAGTCAACTTTTACGCTAACTCCCCAATAACTCAATTATCTGTGTCAATGTCAAGGCAGGGCTCTGCCCCTTCACATCCTCTGTCATTTATATTTATCTCCTCCTACATCACAGCAGTCCTGCTGGCCTTTAGGAAAGAGATCCCTTGGTGGAAATGAGGCCTGACAGAAAAACAAGGCAAAGATTTTGAACACAGAGAGGCATCTTTTGTAATCAAGGGTTTTGGTTGGTTTTCCTGTAGATATTTATAAGAGGTTTATTTGTTTGTTTGTTAAGTGAAGCTACTAAGCTTCAGGGAATCATTTCAAAATTGTTACTGCTTCAAATTTAAAGAGATTTTTCCACTGTTGAGTTCTCTGTAAATTATCACATAGGGAATGGAAGGAGGTAGCATGTACCTTCAGAACATGTGACATGGCGAGGGGTACCACAAAGGCAGAAAACTAAAATTTCTCCATGCATCCCTGCTCTCTGCCAGCAGGACTAGCTGGGTGATCCTCAGCAGCAGCAAAAATGTCAGTGAATCTTACCGACATCAGGTGCCTGTTCTGATGGAGGCTGGGTACTTTAGTACATGAGATAAGTATTAAAGCAGAGAAAAAATTGTTTAGCAACCCCAAACTTTGGACAAGGTCATATGTTGTAGTTTCACATACACTTGAAACTCACAGAAGCTAACATTAATGCTACAAGCAGTAGTTCAACCTCATGTGTGCTGGTTTTGGCTGGGATAGAGTTAATTTTCTTCACAGTAGTTAGTATGGGGCTATGTTTTGGATCTGTGCCAAAACCAGTGTTGATAAAACAGGGATGTTTTAGTTACTGCTGAGCAGTGCTTACACAGATTCAAGGCCTTTTCTGCTTCTCACCCCACCCCACCAGCGAGCAGGCTGGGGGGACACAACAAGTTGGGAGGGGACACAGCTGGGACAGCTGACCCCAACTGACCCAAGGGATATTCCAGATCATATGATGTCATGCTCAGCATATAAAGCTGCAGGAAGAAGAAGGAAGGGGGGGATGCTCAGAGTTATGGCATTTGTCTTCCCAAGTCACTGTTACGTGTGATGGAGCCCTGCTTTCCTGGAGATGGTTGAACACCTGCCCGCTGATGGGAAATGGTGAATAAATTCCTTGTTTTGCTTTGTTTGTGTATGTATCTTTTGCTTTATTTATTAAACTGTCTTTATCTCAACCCACAAGCTTTCTCACTTTTACTCTTCTGATTCTCTCCCCATCCCACCTGGGGGTAGTGAGTGAGTGGCTGTGTGGGGCTGAGTTGCTGGCTGGGGTTAAACCACGACATCATGTCACCTGCAAGTGTTTTCTTGTCCATGTGGTAAACCAGCTCAGAGAACTGATGCAGCTGAAAGCCAATCCAGGAAGAAAAACAAGGGGTTAACTAACTCAGGTCTGTACCTAAACCCAGTACACACCTGAAGGAGAAGAGAGGTCACTTCCCCTAACAGCAATGCCAGCTTAAGTCACACTGACATGTAAATGTTACAAGTATACCTCCGGAATGTCCAAGTTCAATTCCTTTCCCTGTTACAAACTCCCTTTGCATCACTGAATAATCACTTTTTTCCCCCAAGCCTCAATTCCCCATCAATGACATGGGACAATGCTATTTCCTTTGTTCTTTCCGTCTACTCGGAGCGTAGGGGCTTTAGCACGAGGGCAACAGGTTGGTACAATCTGTATAGCAACAAGTACAACACATCTCCAATTCTGATCAAAAAGTGTAGGCACCACTGTATTACAATTAAGATACAATAGTAAAAGAAAGAGAGCCGACAGCTATGCCTCTTCATAACTGAAGGCCATAGTTACTTCATGAATATGATACTAGTTCTTTTGGAATACGGCTGAGATGAGCTGTGTCTTGCATGTTTTATTCTGGTGTCAAATAAGAGAAGGCACTTTTGTGGACTATGGCTGGCAACAAACAGGGATACTTATCCTGTTAAGGCACAAGACAGGAACTCGAAAGACCTATATTCCCAAATTTATGGAAACTGTCCTGTGGGACCAGTCATTTAAGTGCACCAGTCAACATGGAGCTAACTACCTCAAGGTCTTTTTTAATCTGGGCCCCGATCTTCCTATGCCTTTGTTTTTTCCCTTGGTAATATTAACCTGCCATACAGAAATACTAAGGATTAATGTACTCAAGTTTGTAAAATGTCAAAAGTACTTCTAAGGTATTTTTGTAAAGGCCCCTTTTCTTCCTCTTTAGAACTGAGCAGGAATGACAATTTGCTGAACTTGCCATTTCTACCTATTCTACAGTGGCAGATGTACAGAACACATCAATTCTCACTGACCAGTCTGCACTTGTAACATGTCCCCCCCAAATTCCTATTTCAGTCTTTACATAACACATCACACCCTGCAGAATGTATTATGCCCCTTAACACTATAGTGGGTCAGCAAATTGAGTAAGCACACGAGTCCTTTCTTGCAAAATTTATACCTTCACTTAAGCAAGTTACTGTCCTGTCAAAATCACAGAGGTACAGCTAAGTCAGGTCTATCATACACCTGCCATTTGTAATTGCTTAAATTGATGGATTGTTTGCTTTAGTGATTTCTTTTCAAAGTTGCTTCTTAAAAATAAATGTGTATTTCATAAAAAGGCAGTTGGTCTATGCTGGCTAGCATGTATGAGCACACACCACTATGAGACAGAAAGGTGTCTTCTTCCTTTATCCTTCAGACACAACTCTGAGTTCCCTAGTTATATCAACCATAACCACATTGGGCAACTTAGCATGACAGCAAATGTTCTTGTCACTTGTCCTTTACCACGTATTCCTCTCTTCCATATTAGAAGTCCTTCCCCATCATATTAGGAAAACAGCAAACAGTTCTTTCCAAATAGCACACCAGAATTTCCAGCTATGTATTGAAGGATGTATCAGCCTTCAAAACCTATGTATTTAGGCTGGTGACACCAACAGCAGTAAAACAATGAGTTCAAGTCAATAAACAAAATAGATGCAACTGAAAAATACATAATCTGATCATGGTGAAAAGCATGTGAATAAAGAGAAGGCTAATTGAGATTAGCAGAACCACTTATGAGTTAAATCAGTACAAACGAGGGAGAACTACAATCACCCTTTGTAAGCAATTGAGAACACTGACAGTAGCATCACACTGCTTGACAAGTTGGTAACTCATCTCCTGAGTGGAAGGAAACTATGCCAAAGATTTTATCCAAGTGAGAAAGCCAAGGGGCTAAAAGGTGCATATACTCCATTCACTTACAGAATGGGAAATCCACTTTTAGACCTATGCTTCCTCAGTCTACCAATTAATTTTAAGCTTATTTTGAATTTTTAAAAATCCGAAGGAAATATGTTTCAGTCTACAGATCAGAAAGACATCACCAATTAATAACTGGGATCCCTTTACTGGAGACAGTCAAGCTCTAAGATTTCTGTGAAGGATATGGAGTGCATGCACACCCAAAAATATTATGTAAATCAAAAACCATCAGATTATGCAAACAAAAATTACTCTGCTACGCACAGGCTCATGTTAGCTTTTATGACAGCCACACATCATGCTAAGCACAGCTCTCACCAAATTAAAAAACAAGATTTCATAATTTTTTAGTTATTGAAGCAGGTTCTATGTCTACCCCCCCCCCCCCCCCCGCCATCTCAACCAAGCTGCAAGCACAGCTCTAAAGGCCATTTACCACTAAGTAGCCTAGCATGATTTTCACCAGAGTTGCAATCAAATATGAGGCAATAAGGGCCAAAATGTGCTATGAATTACACCAGTATAAAGCAAGAATAACTCTAATCAGTCAGGTTTACGCAAGTTTGTAGAAGAGGACTGAACCTATTCAAAGACTACCTACATTATCATGGGTTTCCCTATTACATCCCAGTGATTTTTGTATCAAATTTGTTCAATTTATAACTCTAAGAATGGTGTGCATGCAACTACCTTATAACATTATCCAATGGTCTTCATTTTAGGGAAGGTTTGGGGAAGGTTCTCTGGTTTCTGAGCATCCAAGTCATCGGCCTGTGCAGTTTTAGGTCTCTTTAAAGTAGAGAGACTGGTTTCTTATTGACTAAGATAGGGTAAAGATCTTGACTGTCTATGCCAACTGTCTCACTTCTGAGGTACCATGAAGTTTTGATGACATGGTCGTAATGACAGTAGCTGCAGTTGTTCATAGAGTGGCTTCTTAATGAGCCCCAAAGCATATTACTGAGCTCATAGTTTTGGGGCCAAAAGCTCTTTCATGCAGGATCTCTCTTCATTAAGCCACTTCCTTAGTATGGGCTGTTATATTCAAAGACCTTTACCAATTAGGACAAGTCTTCTCAGCTGACTTCAACAACATCTGGCCTCATGGAAGGAATGAATCCCTGTGAAGTGTCTCAGCCCAGTGGCGCTGTCTCGAATTTGTCAAAATCAGACAGGAGTCCTGAGAAACTTATCAGGATCCCGCAGAGATAACACCTTGAGTGCAAGCTAGATGATCCCAAGGCCCATAAGGTGAGATACACTACTTAGGAAATTGCTGGGCATTAAGAAGAGACTTAGCATTTTCTCACTGAGGTACCCTGCCTGGATTTCAGGAAGTAAAATTCAGCCCAGACCCATCTGATTTTGCTGAGGAAATAAAAAATCCCACGCAATGAACAGCATTTGAAAGCAAGCATCATATCAGAGCACCTTTAAAAAAAAAAAAAAAAAAAGAGTTGAACTTTCTACTTTTAAACAAGTTTGCTTATGGAGGTTACCCTTAAAACCAATGCAACGCTTGAATCATTTCACTATCATGGATACCATCTAATTCTCAATCAATTCTCTGATTTCAGCCCAGTTTAACACAATGTTTACATTTAAAAAAAAAGAAAGAAAGAAAAAATCTAAATCTCTGGCAATGTCCTCCTACTTGTCAAGCACCAGGAACAAGTGCCAGAAATGAAAGTAACTTAGGTGAGCTCCATTATATCTGCCTATCATACCATACAGGTGTTGGTAAATCTCTCTATGTCCAATTCAAGGAAATCACGCTGGTGGGAAGCCTTCCCTTCAGGCAGACACAGCTAAAAGACTTCAGTAGCACTCAGCATCTTTTGGCCAGTCTACCAAGCTCAATGTTTTCTGTACAAGAGTGCCTAAATAACAAAAGCCAGTGAATAGGCAGTAGAGGCAGCTATCAAAACAGTTTCCATAATGAAGAGCATGAAAAATGGTCTAGGAGTCACAATCTCCCCTTCTCCTTGCTCTTAACTGGAGGCTTCACATCTGCACTGCCTTTGGAGAGACTGGATTTTTTCTATCTCCCCTCCATAACTATCTTGCTTCCAACCTCTACAAATACAAACCTCTAACATTTCCCGTCTTCCCCACTATACTCTACACCAGTGCCTTTGTCCTAGTTATACTTTGGATGCTTTCAGAGCAGCTTAAGGGTCCCCTTGAGAGAAAAGCAAAATAATAACATAAAGTTCTAAATCATACCAATAAATTAAAGTGGTGCTGAAGACCCTGATGAAAAGAGAAGCAGAATACATTGCCTCAAACTCAGATTTCTTTAAGCCAAGGTAGAAATAAGGATTTGCCTCTTCCAAAGAGGCAGGGCATCTGTTCCACTGCCTGCCATGTAACAGCAGCAATCCACCTATCTACAGATCTCACCGTATATACGCTACATGAAACCCAACTAATAAGCAGAGTGTGAAGCAGAAAGAAACAATCTAGTTCAGTTTTCCAGAGAGATGAATGGCCAACTGAGCCATTTTTCAGGATTTTACTTTCCAAACTAAAAGAGCAGTTCCAAGGGCTGGAGAAAAAAAAATAAGGGGGGGGGGGGGGGAGGGAGGGGGCGGTCAACTCAGCAGTAGCTGTTCAAAGAGATATCTTAGAATCTCTTTTTGTCTAAAAAGAGGATGTTCTTTTTCTATTGCCTCCTAGCCTCCTTCCAAATATGCTGACAAAGAAAGATGAATGGGAACTGCAGTATCAGAAAGTGCCTACAAGGACTTGAGTTTCGCAGGTGGAGATGCAAGATCGAGGAACAAGGGGGTCAAATCACCACATCATTTACTTGAATTAAACATTATATTTAAAATTCTCTTTCTGGACTTAGTGCCTAGAAACCGTAATATGAAGTAGAGGTGATGGGTAATTGCAGATCAGCATTCTCAATCGTTTTCCTGTTTTGACCTGATGTTAACAAAAATGGCTGGGGGGCTCCTATCCACCGATGAATAAGTGTGAGCTTAACTCAGTGATATACTTAACCAAATTTCAATCAATTGTACTTAGAGATAAGCAGTCCTTTAAATGAATAGATTTGCTTTTCTAAAATTGGAACAAAAGAAGGAGATCTATAGCTAATGATGGACAATACATTTTAGTCGAAATTATTTTTCACAATCCAATGTGCAGATTTCGTAACAATATTTTCAAATTTGCATCTTTCTGCCAAACAGTTCAGAACATTATTTAAAACAATAAATTGAAAAACATGTTCTTTCTGAAATCTATTTTTACATTTCTTTTTGCCCAGAACATGCTCGTCAGTGCCATTGACTTTTCACGAGAATGTTTTAAAGTGTCTCATTTTACTACTTTTCCATTATTTTTGCTTTCTGCTCTGCTTGACAAGCTTAAAGAATAGCAGATGTGCAGGGAAAAAAATAATCTATGTTGCTAGTACAGTGTCTGATAAAATAAAACCAACTCAGAGGGTTTTTTTTCACCCTACAACTTGCAATAGGATTAACATTGTCCCTAGAAAGATGCACTTTTCTTCTAGGTCACAGGGCCATCTGACTCTAATTCGACTCAAAAACAAGCCCTCCAACTCTTGACCACCTCACAATATAGTAGTGGAAAACATCTAGGTCACATAATCCTGTCTCATCCAATTTGGGTGAAGTTCTTCCAAGGATATAAATTCATCAGAGAGACAGAGTGTAAACAAACATATACACACACAAGAAAAAAAACATGCAGACAGATTCTGCCTGCTCACTCTGCATATATATGACTACTTGACCCAGAAACCAAAGGTATTGCCATCTAGTCACTGGCTTAGTCGTTCACCTACATAACTCAAGAAATTTAGCCTCTGTACCACCTTACAAATGTTGCACAACATTTCAGAGGAGATTGTGATTCCCTCCAATTTATTTATTACTCAAAGTTATCCCTAAAAAAACAAGCAGCCGGTCTTGCTTACAATGAATTAGTGTTTCACCCCACGGAGAGCCCCAGCAGATTCCTGGGGACATCTATTGAAGTATGACGGCAAGTAAGCAGTACTGGAGACATCAGCATCAGCTCTGGATTATTTTTGAGAGATTTTTAATCACTCCACAGAGATTAAAAATAATGTGCACCAAGTACTGGATACACAATACACAAAACAGAGATATTGGTTAGTTGTGGTTAACTTAAGGGTTAGACCCCACTAATGAATATAAAATAATAACTTGCTTCCCCCAATCAGCTGAGCACAGCTTTCAAAATTAGGAGAAGGGCTTAAGGAAATTTCTGGGCCTTCGGACCTCTCACAGAAAGCTACAACTTTATGAAGAAGTAGAAAACAATGCCATGTTAAGGATTTAAAAGTACTTTCAATCTTTTTTTTTTCTCTTAGTCACCTGTGCCTTGACCAAGATGTGTACTGTAAAAAACACTGAGCTATAAGATGTTGTCAACCAAAAAAGAATACAGATCAGGTTTTCTTCTTGCAACTTCCAGCCAAAATGACTTCACATACCTGGGCAGTTGCAACTGCAAGTGTATTTTTATATCATTGATATGTCTATTAAATTCCCTCTGTGCCAGGGCTCCCAGGGAGCCCCAGTCCAACCACTGCCTTATGCACAACTCTGCCGTGTTACAACATCCTGTGTGGATTACTGAATTTACTGGTTTGTCATTTTCTGTCATCACTACACTCAGAGACACAAAGTAATTAATTGGGCATACACAGTGCTCTTGCTCATGCTGCTGTCTAGCACAATTAATTACCTGGGCCAGGTTTGGAAAAGTTGATCATCCCACTATTCCCTGTCCCACAAGAAGTATATCACTCGGTAAATAATTCTGACAAACATAGTAAGCATGTTAGGTAAATGTTCTGCAGTCCTACACACATTTCATTCATGATAACAAAAAAGAAAGAAAAAAAATGAAAACCAAAGCTCATAAATATGTCTATACTAGTTTAAAGGCCAAGAAATCATTTAATTGAGGAGAACTAGATACATTTCCTTAGTACATGCAGTACTTTCTCATATCCCCTGTAGAAAATTCCTGAAACCTGCAAGTACTGGTGCTTATTCAATCCAACTTATATTTTGTTATCCAAAACAAACTCCACTTCTCTGCCATATGCTCAAGGAGCACAGGGAATCCTACATTGCCAACATTAGGCGTTCATCCGTTGTTGCAGTAAGTCTGAGATTTCACAGGATGCATTCCCATCTGCTTTTGAATTTTGCTTCAACTAGAAAGGCTAATAAATTTCCTGATTTTTTTGCCCCGTCAGTTCCCTTAGGAGCAGTATGCACATCAAATCCAACCTGGCCAGCATTTTCTGTCCACAAAGACAGTAGAGAGCAGCAGGGGCATAAGGATGGATAGGAAGCACCCGAGTCACCTGATGGGAAGACAAATCATATTGCAGCGTTCACAGTCCTAGTCAGAAACACTGCTCCTGAAAACGTGCCTCAGAAGGATGATGCTGGGGACAGTGGGTGTCTGCAGGCTCCAGTAACTTCTGAGACTGGACTGTACCGTTAAGACCCCTTTGGGTAAAAGACAGCATTGGTTGAACCACTCTGGGGACAGGCCAATGAATCAGCCTTGATTAAGAGAGTAACTATTATTTTCCCAATTTTACCCTGCCCTGACAAGAATAACTAGAAATACACATCCACAGTACAGCGACCTTTTCCCTGTAAACTCCTGCATGGGGCACAGATAATATTCTCCTTCTCTGTATGGACAGCACATAACACCCCCAGGCATTTAAAGAATGGCAATCTGCTAGGTGCAAAATTAAAAAATACAGTTTCTATTGAAAAGAAGCTCACAACCCAAGTTTCACATCTCAGTTGCTTGCTTTCTTACACATAAACAAACTGCATATATATATATATAAAAGATATAAATACATGTGTACATAATTGTTCTATTTGTCTTCACTTGCATATCGCAAGACAGATTCAGGCTTGCTGGATTTAACCCAAAAAAAGTTTTAAAAATATAAGCTAAAGTAATGAACATAGGACAGTCCATAACATTCAAGGAACTCTTCAAAATGCAATTTTTGTATGCCTTCCTAAATTTAATTAAAAATAAAATAAACGCATATTTTGCTTTTTCTTTACAGTAATTAATACACTGGGGGCTTAAGGACCTTTGTTATCACTGCAGGAATTTATGTTTGTGGTAGCAGTGTTGTTCTTTTTTCCCCTTCAAAAAGATATTCACAAATCAGAGGAGAAACTCTTTGAAGTATGCGGTAGGGACTTCTGCCCACTCCTTATGCATAACTCCTCCAATATGATCTGACCGAGATGCAGTTTTCCCCCTCCAGCCCTCAGCAGCATGAATCTTGCATCAGTCAGATGTAGAGGATCTCACAGCCCAGCACCTTAGATCCGCTGGAGTAAGAGATGAGAGAACTGAAGATCTCCAGGGAGCCTGGGCAATTCTGAGCACCACTGCCACCTCCCTGCATCACAGGTAGCTGAAAGCAGAGTTCAGCCCCTCATATAATTTGACTATGACACATCACAGGCCTGTTCTTTACACAAGCAACATACATATAAACTAAGCTGGCAGCAAAAAGGTGGGGAGGGGATGAAATATTTTGCAAAAGTTTTCAATTTAACTTTCATTGTAAATAACCTAGTTCAGTGACAGAAGCTGTTCAGACCTGGGTAGCACTTTATGTAAACCACTGAAACTGGGTGGCAAAGGAGTCCATATAACTTATTCAGGTATACAAACATGGACATGGGGAAAAAAACAGAGGTGGGGAGTCATTCCTGGAAACAATGCTAAGCATTGTAAATGCAAATTTTAAAGTTCATGAGTGACAGGCACTTTACGATCTGAGATGCTGGCCCCAGCAAAGGCAGAAAGCATTCAGGCCCTGATCCAGCAAAACATCTAGGCTGGATTTACCAGGAGCCTGTGCAAGTCCACGGCCATGAAACAACTCGAGTGAGCAATTGCCTTTGATCCCTCAGTGTTTCTGAAGTCAGCAGAATGCAACACTACAACATTAACCAGGACGATTTGGGGCAATCAGCACAAGATACAACTTCTGATTTGATTTTACGAACTGTCTTGCATTTTTTGTGCTGGAGTGGCATTTGTATGTGTACTCTGGATAGAGCGATGGCTTCAGTTTAAATTAAAAGAATTTCCTCAGAACAAGAAAACTGGTAATCAGTGCTCACTTTTAAAAACTCGGGGAGATTCAGACAGAAAAAGGAAGCACAGATAAATCCAAGAGAGGCAAAGGGGCTTGATTCCCTAACTTGGTTCAGAAGCATTATGTGTGTGAGAGTATTTTAACCGTTTGGTCTATCCATTACTATCTATTTTGTTCTGATTAAATGTGACTGGTTTTGAGTCTTTCACGTCTGCTCCTTTGACTGTCACATGTCCTTTGAGGAGTGAATTAGAATCGCGTCCCTCCACAGGTGGAGGTCTGAGATCATGCACTGGAGAGCACAGTGATGTTAAGCTCACATAAGCATGCGAGATACGCGCATCGGGATGGCAAGAAAGCTTCAGCCTATCTCATTGCTCCTCATTCTCCATTTCTGTCTAGCAAATCCAGGGGACCCTCTCCTCATGTCCCAGGGACCAGCTGTAGACAGACGGGGAAGAGCTCCAAAGCAGCATCAGGGCTGAATGATGTTGGTGTGATTATGGCCCCTCTTGACCATTAAAAATAATAATAAGTAAAAAAAAAAAAAAAATAGTAGCAGCTTAGTCTACATTATTTCTGCTACAAATCCTTTTCCACACCATGCAAAACCCCCTTCTTGTGAAGACAAAACTCTTCTGCTGGCAGAAGCAGAACATCAGTTCTTGCTATTGTGCCTCCTATTATCCAAAAAGGCAAGCACTGCTTCTGTGCAAGCAATATTCTAAAAAGCATTGCTGGATCAAGCACATCTGGATTGCACCAGACCTGAATGCAGACCTTCCTATACCCAGGCCAGCATCTTAAATTGTCCCACTTTAGTTATAAGGACACTTCAGAAAACAGGAGCAGAAATAAATCTGTGTTAAGAGGAAGAAGGAATGGATTGTCTTATCAGGCTGCCTGTGAGTTCTTGCAGCTCCTGTAGGACACAACAATACCTCTTCCAAAGGGACATTTGAAAACTTGGATTCCTATATTCTGATCAGCAATTATGATTTGCAATCCCAAATATTTTTTTTGCTTGTCCTTGGGCTATTTGGCAATGAAATACAAAGCAGGAAGACAGAAGCCCAGTTCTCATGAGCCAGGTTGGTGCTTCAGGGCTGAGGTGAGCAGAAACTAGTTTTGACAAGCTAGCCATGCAAATATTATGCGCCAGTCGTTGAGCAAGTATCTCTGTGCTGCTCTCCTGTGTCACTGTCACAGAGACTGATCCATTGTGACAACTTTCATACCCAGAGTTAAACTAAACTCATTTCAATTGTGCTTCAAAGCAAACAGAATTAACACCAAACTCCTAACGCTTTAGCAAAAAAAAAAAACAACCACCAACAGTTAGAGAAGCAAAACATTTACAATCAAATCAAAATAGCCACCAAAGTATGAATCCCAAAGCTGTCTATTTACCCACTCTAAGCCCCATGGAGCCCTCATCAGTCCAGTACAGCTTTAACCTACCTTTCCATATATGCATGCTACTCTGGCTGACACTAAGTGCAGGTAAAATGCTGCAGAACTTCAACCTAGGTTACAACTAAAGAGGGTCAGGGACATTAAATATACATACAGCAAATAACATAACACAGCCCTCTTTCTCCCTGTGAATGTTTAGACATCATCATACTATAAAAAACTATTATAGCAGTCAACTAGAAACAAGAATAAGAATACTGCAACAACTATGTCAGTTTTCATGCTATAATTAGCCATGTAATGCTTAAATAAAATCCTGATTAATTAACATTTGCCAGATAACCTCACCTCTCTCCGCTTTTCCAGCCAATGCTGAAGTCATATAGCTGTTAGATGGAGAACAAAACAGGTCATTTGGGTGACATCTCCTTACAGGACAGAACATAGTTATGGACAAAAAAAGCCAAAAAGAAACAAGGGTTACACTGGTCCAAAACCACGTACAGAGAGTAGAGGCCATATCACAGTCTCTTCAGTTTCCACTAAATGTCTCTTTGGGTGAATGAAATTGTATACCCAGAGTTTTCTGCACTTCCTTAACTCCTGGCCATTACATTTAGGCATGGAAATAACAGCTATAATTCTCACAGCCTTACGTACTTTATGGACTGTATTTCAAGATGTTTTGGGTTTGTGTGGCAGGGTTTTCGTAGTAGTGGAGGGGCTGCAGGGGTGGCTCCTGTGAGAAGCTGCTAGAAGCTTGCCCGGCTCCAAATCGGACCTGCCTCTGGCCAAAGCCGAGCCCATCAGTGACGGTGGTAGCACCTCTGGGAGAACGTATTTAAGAAGGGGAACCTGCAGCAGAAGAGGGCAGTGGGATGTGAGAGAAGCCCCTCTGCAGATACCGAGGTCAGTGAAGAAGGAGGGGGAGGAGGAGCGCCAGAGGAGGGGATGCCCCTGCAGCCCCTGGGGAGGCGGCAGGCTGTCCCCCTGCAGCCCATGGAGGGGAGCGGGGGAGCAGATGCCCACCTGCAGCCCAGGGAGGACCCCACGCCGGAGCAGGGGGATGCCCCCAAAGATGGCCGTGACTCCATGGGAAAGCCTGCGCTGCAGCAGTCTGTGACTGAAGATCAGCCCGCAGAAAGGACCCACGCCAGGGAAGTTCATAAAGGACTGCAGCCTGTGGGAGGGACCCCACACTGGAGAAGTTTGTGGAAAACTGTCTCCCATGGGAGGGACCCCATGCTGCAGCAGGGGAAGAGTGTGAGCAGTCCTCCTCCTGGGGAGGAAGGAGTAGCAGAAATGTGTGATGAACTTACTGCAACCACCATTCCCTTTCCCCCTGTGCCGCTGGAGGGGAGGAGGTAGAAAAAATGGGGAGTGGAGTCAAGTCCGGGATGGAGGGAGGGTGGGGGGAAGGTGTTTTAAGATTTGGTTTTACTTGTCATTACCCTGTTTTGATTTGATTGGTAGCAAATTCAATTGATTTTGGGTTTTCCCCAAGTTGAGGCTGTGTTTTGCCCATGACCATAGCTGGTGAGTGATGCCTCCCTGTCCTTGTGTCGACCCACAAGCTCTTCGTTGTATTTTCTCCTCCCCACCCCACCGCGGAGGGAGGAGTGAGCAACCGGTCTCGTGGTGCTTTGTTGCTGGCTGGGCTTAAACCATGGCATAAGCAGCAGAGGCACATGCTGCTTTTGGAAGGCCAGCATGGACTCAGCTGTATGCATTGAGTTCTCTGCCTTTCAGAGGTGAGGCTGAAAGCCACTGTCACCATTTCACTCTGTGATAGAGGGCAGACAACCTGCCACAGCCAGAAATGAGGCAGGCTCCCTCCCTGTGTCTATTAGTGATGGGCATCTAACTCCATTTCATTCAAAACGGGAAACAACCTGATCCTATGGCTTTCCACTTGAAATAGTAACACGCTGCTTACAGCAATGATGTCAAGATCCTCAGCCATAAAACAGAAATACAAGGAAGCCAGAGCCATGGAAGAAACTTTCCGAAAGAAATGTTATTTCTTGTTATCATGTTTTATTTACTTTCTAGTTTTTACTAATGGGAAACTGAAATGCTCACAGAACAACTTCGTAATGAAGTTTGAATTGTTGGGGCCTTTCCATTCTGAGCTTGTTACAAACATCCAAAGCATAGCAAAAAGGGGTTTAAAATGTAGTCTTTACCATATATACAACAAGGAAAAGTCTTCGTACCATCAGAGGTTTCCATCTATGGTTGTCCTAGCGGGACAAAAGGGAGCCAACAGCAGTGGGCACAGAGAAAGCCTGCTTTAACTCACTGGCCAGTATCTGTTTGTACAGATAGACTAATACTCGCTGTCCAATATCTTGTTTATATAGAAAAAATCCTACCCACAAAACATCACTAGCAGCAGTAGTCTTATTATTTAAACTATAGAGATGAGAAGACAAATCACAAATGCCTAAAATCTTAGGGCAGACAAGAAAATATTTTACACTTAGTGGTAAATCCTTCCTCGTGCAACAGCTTACCTTTTCAACAGGTATAACAAGTAGAAAGTTTCAAACGTAACAAAGATGTATGACAGGTACTATTCAAGGAAAGAAAAGGAGAAGGATGAAGGCCAACAATTTCCAGTTACATTAACCCCCTTCTGCTTCAAGGATCTTTAAACTGTTGAGGTGTATTAGAAAGCTCCAGCGTTGTTTCCCATTACATTCTCCCTGTGTCATTGCACCTAATAGCACAGAAGGCTTTAGAAATGTTTCTGCTTTCATTATTTTCTCCTACTGGATGCCTAGTTGTTTAATAACTTTATCATTTTACAGTTACGTGTATTCAAAATAATCTGTAAATCAAATTCAAATATAACAGCACAAAGTGGGGGCAGAGAAAATCAATTATTTAGTATGGTCTGGAGTAATAACTCAGTTTAATGTGATAGAATTCAGCACAAGAAAATGTAGGTTAGGTACCAGGAACCATTTCCTAACAGCAAGATCTATCAGACTGAAAAAACAAACTCCCCGCAGAAAAGGTAGCATCCTTTTCACTTGCTTTTGAAACAGGACAGATGATAGCAGTGGAGCATATAACAGAAGGAACCACCTGTGAAAGGAAGGTGACCTAAAACAATTTCCATTTCTATCCCCTTAGAGCAATCCACAATCTGAAAGGAGAAAATCCTTTCGGGAATACATTATATCCCACCGCAACTAACTGGAAAGCCAGACAGTCACAGTCCAACCACTGGCGAACCAACACTCATGGCACCCTAGTAAGATACTGTATTTTATTTTGCTCTGTTCCTGCCTTTTAGGACTCCCCATGGGAAACTACCCAGGCCGTGAATTTAAGGATTTAAGGATCTGATCCAAATTTACTGAAATTGCATATGTTTACTCATATATTCATCTTAAGCTTCTTTCTAACTTCTATGCCAAATAGAGACGAACTTCTTGTTGTGCTCTCCTGAACTGGAGCCCTTCCGTATAAAAAGGTTACAGAATGAACAACTTACTATACATGTACATGTAATATGGATGCACATATTATGAAATTATATGTCATTTAATTGCCCTAGGTGCCATATTCTGTCTTCCAATTCACTGAAGGAAGGTGTCTACTAAAAAGGCTCTTTTTTCAAACTCTATGGAATTGCATTAAGTAAGTAAAAACATGTCTAAAATGAAGAAGAATACAATGTAGTAGTCTCTCAGAGCAAAATTAATATTGTACTGTGAGCGCAAAACTATTTATTTAAATTCATCAAGAGATTTTAACTAATTCCACAACAGCCATATGAATTTTCACCTTCATTTCACAGGTGAGAAGACTCAGGCTCGGAAAGATTAGATGCCGTGCCCAAGCCCATACTCTAAAGCTAGCAACAACGAAGATTCACGTGTGGTTAGGAGCGTATCTAATTTATTTCTATCTATGTTTTTATTACACTCAGGAGCATAGTATTGCAGTTCTTTACAGTACTTGCAATCAATAAATCCTCGTATTTTTCCTGTCAGAAGGGATTTGTGACTTTTACCATTACAGAAGCCAAGAAATGAAGACACAGAGGTATATGCTGACTTGGCCAAAGCAAGCTGCCCAGGGGAGTCAAGGCCTGAGGCAAGAACAGAATCTGGACCCCCAGAGTCCCAGCTCTTACCTTCATGTTCCTCCCTTCCTATCAAACTTCTTTCTTTCTTTCACTCCCTTTTTCTATCTTAAGTGGGTCAGTCTAGTAATCAATAAGATTTTCTTGGAGATTCTCTAACTGCACATTTCACTGAAAAGGCATCACTATGTACAAGAATGAAATCAAACTGGTATCTGCTAAAATTGTGCAAAAATGGTCTTGATTCATGAGGTAACACCACCAGAAAGGAGGCAGAGGGAATGTTACAGCTGAAATACAACTCCACAGGCCATCAGCAGAATAAACAAATTTACACTGAAGTTTTCTCTCAACCACTGTAACACACTGCATTGTTTCCTCTTGTTAACAGCCATGCCTTGTAGCTACTGAATTGCTTTGTAACTGAAGCATCAGGGACAGGTAAGAGGCAATTCAAGATCTGTTTCCAAGCAGTTCATGTCATTCCACATGGCCACTTTCTACAGTTCAAGGGGAAATGAAACCTGGGCTACCACATTTTGCATGACTTGTGCATCACCATATCATAAAGTGTTGCATGTACAACAAACCCCTTAATCTAGCTGACTTGCATTCCTACAGCTTCTCTTTATTTGTCTTGTAGGGTAAGCAGAGAAACTCTGACACAGACTTGGGGAAGTCTCTGCTCACTGCTGCAGGGTACCTCAGACACCACTTTCTACCCCTGGGTACTAAAATATGGAGCAAGAAAATTTCTACGCAACATTAATACTCAACACTTTTTTTTTTTTTTTTTTTTATTAAGCTCTTTACTCCAGCAAATAGCTCACAGAACACCAAAGTGTTTGATGTTTTAATGTTGCAGTATATATCCTACGGCACGAGCTAGGTTTAGGGAACTAGCTACAGCTTCACTCAGCACAGTAATCAACTTTAAGTAACTTCATGCTGTAACGATGGCACAGAAACAGTATTAAGATGTGGCCAGAGGTGCATTTTCCTAACTGCTGATGAAGGAAGAAAGGCAGGCCCACAGCCAGCTTCTGGAAATGCCCGCAGGGACTGCCATACCTCACCTTCTCAGAAGCGGGTGTAGTCAGGTTACAGGATGCACAGCTGGCACTGTGGGAATGAACCACACTCTCATACCTCTCTTTAAACACATCCCTCCCCAGTCCTCCAAATCACTGCCTTGGCTTGGGGAAAGGCAAGAAACTGCTACTTCTCTGCTGTTTTAAACCTTGTGCCATCACAAGCATTTCAGAAAGTGACAATGCAGTGGTGAGTGGCCCCTGAAATGTCAAGGCATGCTTTCAAGTCATAGCTTGCCCTATCATTTGGTCTCTCTCAAGCCTCACAGTTAATTGTACAATAGGTCACTCAGCAGTTGGCATCCACAACCATCTACCAGAAACTCCATTCCCAATTTAAAAGCAATGTGAGTTACATGGCCACGGTCCTTCACCCTCTAACTAACCAGTACAACACTCATAATGAAAATTCGGCTTCACCAACAGGCAAAAACTCACTGATAAATTTTGCATGAGGAAAGAGAAATTAAGTAACAGGACCTGAAATAGAAATGGACTTCAAAAAACTTTTTTATAAATCAGCATTTAAAACACATGGGTTTTTTTCGTGCTGGCATAATGGTAAATTTGAGTGATGAGGGATGTGAATTATGGACATCTCTCAGTCACAAGGTAAGAGAGTTGGTATACTGCACTGGAAATTCTTATCTTGGCATAAAAAAATACTGATCGCACCCTAATTTCAGGACCTGTACATGGTAAACTTGTAGCAGTGATGGGCATTTCAGTTTCTGAGTATTCTGTAATTAAGAAAAATCTAAACAAAGGATAACATCAACTGGTTTAAAGTTTAAAAGTACTGGTTTAAAGTCCTTTGAAACAGAAGCTTTAACTAGCCATTTTCTTTCCTCTTTTTTTAATATATGGTTATTTGGCCAAAAATTAATCATTTTCTTTTAATCACTGGCATAAACTCTGAATAACTATATATTTTCAAAATTACTTCTTTGGTAGCTAAGCTGCTCTCACACTGCAAACCCCTGTTGGTGGTTCGTTACCAGCTCTAACTGTGTACTGCAGATGAAGGCAAGATACCAACTCTTTTACTGCTATGGTGCCTGATGGGATGAAGCTCACTTACAACATTAGGGTTTTATTTGTAATGCAATATTTTTATTACACATTTCCAAACCACAAAACAATTTAACTATAAAACTGTCATGATATGAAACCTGTATTTTTAAAATTGCTTTCTGCTACAACCATCACATTACATTATCAAAATGGAAAAACTATTAAGATTAAATTATGCTTTATCATTTACTTGCTTCTAGTTGATTATTTATCATTTTCCCCCTCAATTTAGACAATGGAAGTAGGCAGCTACATTCATGTTTATATCATACTAAATTTTAAGTGTTATGCTGTATTTCCAGTTTTGCAGAGAAATACTTGCAGAGACATACCAAATACTTCCAGTTCTGTGAAACCACCACCTATTTCCACATGCATGAAAAAATACATCCAAGGTTACTGCAGATTGATTTAAATTCTTATTGTGAAAGGTCAATCCAATATGGCATTTGATTGTACAATAGAAAGTCTGGTGGTTAAGAAACAGGAATAGGTCTTTGAAGATCTCATTCTGAAGCTCTGTTTACTTTTTTTTGATACTATGGTCAAGTAAGTAGTTTTGTGGTGCTTCAGTTTCCCATTCACATAGGAGGGTCATGTTTCTTTTCTCACCTCCCCTACCTGTTCTCACTATGTTAATGACAAACTTCATGAGACAATGACTACCTCTCATTATACATTAAATAGTCCTAACTGGGTGTCTCCAGAATCTGTGTATTGTGAATATCTTAACAGGTATAAAAACCTTTTCTTACATAAGCCTAACAGGGCTCCAAAAATTCTTACAAGAACAATTCTTCGTAAAATCTACTCTAAAACTTTCATTCCCTAAAATCTACTAAAAAAACCCCCCAACCTCTCATAAAATCTTAAGCAAACAGTTATAAACGTAGAAGTTATTTCAGAACTACTTGCCTTTCTCTCACACGTTACCAGACTCTCTAGCTGTCCTGTCTTGGTCCCACTTCCAATGTCAAAATAATACTGTGAATCTCAGGATTTTAAGTAACGCCAAGACTTTTTCTATGCTTTCTTTTGCTTTCATGTGCTGTACCTTCCAAGCTTGAAAGCTGATGTCTAAAATCAAGGGAGAATAAAGCTGTACTTGTGACATCAGCCAGATTGGTGATTTGTTTAAATCATTGTCATTGCAGAACAAGATATCTATCCTATGGTATATTAGCATTTACAAGCTAAAATTAGGATTTTGCTTTCACTGAAGAGAAAACACTCTCCCAATGTCTTAAAAAGAAATAAAAATAGAAAACAGAAATTCACCTTTTTGCTGAGAAGAATAATAAAATTCCAGGACATCAAAGCATTTGTTCTGGATTGGTTGAAGCCACAGAAACCACAGATTCAGGATTATGATGCCAACTCAAGCGTAAATGTAATGAAAATGTATAATAATTAGGTGCGTTCAATCCAGAAAAGATAAAAATGGCAAAGTGTGACATAGACAGAGAAACATTCTGAAACGTAACCAAGAAAATAAAATCAAATGAAGGATTATTCCTGTTTGTAAAGAATCTCTTCAGCAAGAAATTGAACCATGACCCATGAATCCAAAAGTGGTAAAGGAACTTACTGAACTAAGATAAATGTGCCTTTTTTTCCTGGCAAGTGATCTATCTGAGACCTGTAAACAAGAGAGTAGGAACAAAAGCTACATATATGAACAGACTCCTTTTTAAACCTTACAGATTTCTTATCCAAGTACTGTCTAGACCAGATATTGCTTTTCTTTTGTAACTAACAGAATCCAGGGATGTGCAAACCACAGTCTCATTTCGTCAAACACTCCTCTGCTCTTGCCTTTCCCTTGCAGCAGCCTGCACCTCTCAAGCACCACATCCCAGCAGACAACAAATGAGTGGCAGAGCCTAGCCTCTAAAGACCACCCATAGCACTTTTTAAGTACCGAGCCAAGGCACATCTCTAAGTATGTAATCTGGCTGCATGAAGTACTTTGATCTGAAGTTCTGTTAGGTCAAACTATTTTACCCTTCTCCATCTGCTCTTTGACCCTTTCTATTTATTCAATGATAAACTTACTTGTAAAAGGAAAAAAAAATTTCCAGGCTTTAGTAGGTGCTAAGATTTCATTCAGCAAAGCACTTGGGTATAGTCCATATACCAAGCCTATACTTAGCTGTCCTGTTAAATGAAGATTTCAAAAGTTACAGAAAATAACCTATAGAGAACTAGATCAGATCTTTCATATATATGCCCCAATTTAAGAAAGGCATGCTCCATCCCAAAGAAGGTGGCAAGCACAGGGCTTCCTATGCACTTTTACTCCTAGCCTCTTCTAGCTCAGCAGTTGAAGCAACTTCCACACATATGCAAAACGCCAATACAAAAAGTTGTAGCAGAGGCAGTGCAGAGGAACTTGTTACTCATGTTTGTATATGTGTACAGCTGTGCAGCACCAGGTAAGATCTGTCTCTAAGCAATTTTCAAACATATTAACAGAAAGGAAAGGTGTTCATCTTCCTTCAGAATTACAATTCTGACATTTTGCAAGTTAGTCAAACCTTTTCATGGGGGGGGGGGAAAAAAAAATCACTCAAAGAAATTACCATTGCTATTTTTAAGAAAAACAAATTTCTCACCTAGGCAGACCCCTACTTCTTGGCAGAAAGAAAATATGGAAATTTCAGCTTGAAAGGTATTGTTCTGGGAAAGTTGTAAATGACAGACAATATAAGGTTGCCGATGAAAATGCCATCTCAACCTTAAATACAGCATTGCTACAGCAAGACTATAATGAAATGATAAAGTGGCTGCTGGCTGAGGAGAGACACAGGATTGAGTCAGGTAGAAATGACATACATGAAAAGTAATTTCTTTGCTATTCAAAGATTTGAAAAAAGACCAAAAGCATTATTTCCCGACATGAAAGAATTTTGTCCCCACATAATAAATTTCAAAAGGGAAATGTCAATACTACAAGTATTTAATGCAGCCTCCAGATTAGATTTAAAAAGAATGGGATTAAGTGCTCGCATGGCATGTTTGTGAGAGCAGAACCATGGTGATTTACTATTTCCTTACAGGCTGGATGTAGCACAATAACAACACTTACCATTTTGGATCCCAGAATTGTTAGCATGCCAATATTAATATGGTAAAACCCAGCAGGATATAGACACTGTCATTAACACTATTAGACATGCTACATGCACTAATAAAGAACGTTGCTTTCTACACTGTAAAGCTGCCTTTGCTCACCATAAAGCTGTGTGACACGCTTCCAAGCTTTTGGCTATTTTTTGCTTCCTCATATTTAAAAATTTCCATTCCTAGTGTTTTGGGTATATATGTTATATCGCATTTTTTTAAATCTGGGAATGTGTTTTTTTGCTGTATAGTTTTTTTACATTAAGACTAACAGTTGAGGCTGGAAAGCAGCAGAGAGGATTTATTGAAAATAAGAAACATCATAATAGAGAAGTGGCGATTGCTACTAATATAGGCCTCCGTAGTCAACGATGTCACTTCCACAGAGCATTAGAAAGACTTTCCTCACTTGAAAAAGTACCCAAAATATACTTCTTCACAATGTACAGGTTTTTAAGTGAAAGAAGGGAGTGTGCAGTGTCAGAACTCTCCTGCAATTCAATATTAGCAAACACACCCCTCTGATCTGCCCTCTTGAAGCCATGAATCCTGACTTGCATTGCAACTGAACCCTCAGGAACTCCCAACGCTACAGGCTTTTTGCTGTATAAACACTCTTTGATTATCTACAAAAAGTTCCAATTGAAACACTACTGTGCTTGCACACCATGGGGAGCACCAAAAAGTCAAACAGACTATGGTGGGTCAACCTGCTCTTAGATGGTGGGAGGAGAAGAGCAGGTAATTGCACAAGAGCCTAGGGACTACGCCACTTAAGCAGAGCAAGGACTCACATCCACAGCAGCAACTACCAGCACAGCCCTATTTAACTTGCAAATGTTTTTTTTCTCCTGACTCCAAGGAATTTAAAATTGATTCATACTAAACTGCACAAGGCCTTATCAAAAAGTTTTTAATTATTTCACAGTCACATCAGACTATTTCAAGAATGTTTGCTATCCTGCCACCAGCTCAGAGGACTCAGAGCTTAGGTAAGGGGAGGTTACCAATGGCATAGACTTGCTGCTGTTTTCATATGGGTGTCCAGTGACATAGCTGTACTCAGTGGTCTTGCAAAGAGGCATAGCTGTTGTATCCCAATGCTAGTCTTCTTTTCAGCTCTTGGTGGGAAGATTAATGGTGTCTTTCCTGCTTTTCTCTGAAGCTGAAAAACATGTTTTTCTTTTGTGTATTCCTCCACTCATTTTTTCAAAGGCTTTTCCCAGTCGGTTTCCCTAACTAAACCAGGATGCTTTAAAAATTTGGATAAAGAGTCCCTTCACTACAGGTAACATTTCAGTGCCCCCCTAGCCATTACATCAGAGGAAAAGGATCTGAAACAAATGTACAGCTTTTAGATTGCATCAGCAATGAAAAGAAGCAACCAAGACATTTTAGGTCAAGCAAAACAGCAGAAAAAAATTGCCTGAGAAGATACTTTAGAATATTTTATTAATGACATCTTGATCTCTCTTATTTTTAGGATACTTAAGGCACAAGTTTCCCTCAAAATGATTTAGGATATCTTCAAATTTTAATAAATTTGATAAGTTAGTATTATAAATTAACAATGACCTGTAAAGAAATAATAGTGAATAGTACAGAAAATCTTCAAAATCATGTAAGGAAAGATGATGAATAAGATTTTAGAATATTTTTCCAATAGCACTGGTGTGGAAAAACAACAAAGTAAGCAAATGGCTGTTGAGCTCAAGCTTGATAAATTACTTGAAAAATATTAGCTGGCATTTTTGTCTGAAAAAGCAGAAGAATAACTTCAGTTGTTAGAAGATTCCTTCCAATGTCTTGTTTTAAGCTATGATAGTGTAATGACTACGGAGTCTTGCAAGAATGGTAAAGTTGAAAACATAATTCTCTCCTTGCTCTGCAAGGGCTATACTGCAAAAATTCTAGAGGAATTTCTGTGATAACCAGAACTCAGGTTTAATTCTCTTCTGATGTTGAAATTCTCCCAAGACAGGCATTTTCTAAATTTCTGCTGAAAGTCATCAATAGAGACATCTTTGTATATTATCCACCTACCTGTTCAGCTACTTTGAGCTTAAAACAGGCTGGGTCTGCATTCTTTTAGGGTGAAGGACAAGGCATACATTAATTACACTGGGTAGAAAAACATGTCTTCACTAGGAAAATTCTAGAGCATCCATAATTAATATCAGCATGAAGATTTGAAGACAGACAGACAGAAAGAAAACCCAACTGAAAAGGGTGAGAGAACTTCTGATCCTGTCAGCTCCACACATAGACAAAAGACAGTGGTCAGCACCAGGCGAGGGCACAGTGCCAGCTCAGGGATGAATTGCCAGTTACTCTCGTGCTTCAAACCAGTGTGAAGAGAAACCTACGTATAAAGGCTGCTGGTTATAAACTCATTTGCAAATGCAATAGTTTGATGCTAAAATCATTAACGTTCTAAAATCCAAGTCACTAGGCCCTTAGGAAACACATAGGAGCTGGGATTCATTAATACTTTATGACTATTTTATTTAACTTGCTTGACACATGAATCTCTTTTCCATAGGCAACAAGAGCGGAGACAGCAAGGGCTGTTATTTTTAGATGTATTTGTTTGATTATAAAAAACTCATTTTTTCTTGTGTTTTCCTCTGGAAAAGAAAGGGAACTGAAAGCTACACAGAAAGAAAAGTCCCAGTCCATCATTCCTCATGGCTAGTTATTGTAAAATCCAGCTTCCAAAATTAAGGAGTGAAAGGTCAAAACTGGAACCTTATTTTTTAACTTCATAAATTCACAGAAATTGACTGACATAAAAGATTCAAACTCAAGTCACCGTTAACAGCTTCCAGGAGATGTGAGCAAGAGGGAGTGTGAAAAACCCAGCTGAGCTTGTTTTAAGATATAATGCTTTGAGGACTGTTAAAACTATTGCTAATCATTCTTCTGCACACAGATAGGAAGTAATAGGAAAGGAGGACCATTCTGTGGTGGAGGAAATAACGTTAAAAACTGACATGTTTTAAGCAACATGGGACATCAAGAAGCAGGATACATTCATTAGCTCAGGCCTTGATCCTGTGCAGCTTCCCTCCATCCCTCATTTATCCATTCAGGCAACCTGAAAAACACATTACTCTGTAAGATGCTCTACTGAAATCACAAATAAAGTACCTGTAAAAGAATGAAAAGGACAGGACTCATCCCTTGGTTGTAATAAACTAGATTGTCTGAGGCAAACTGAATGTTATTGTTATTCCACTATTTCAGTGCACCCTTGAATAATAAGACATCCAAATAACCTACTTGGAATGTCCATATCCACTTCATGCAGTCAATATTATCTCCTGGTCCCAAATAACTTATCAGCAATAAGATTGCGGGGTTTGGTTGGTTGGTTGGTTTTGTTTTCAGTTCTGTAACGCAAATGTTAGCTAAGCAATTTCCAATAACTGAAAAGATTTAGTCTTGAATGGCAAATTTTATATGGTTTTCAGCAGAATATAACCATTATATCCTTCAAACAGAGGAAAAATGCAAACAGAAAATTAATGGTGAAACGAATATTTTATCCTGCTGCTTGCCAAATCTTAAGGAATGTAATTAATCACATGGCAATCACTAATATGCGTGAACTTGCCATCTTAAATGAAGATATAAAGGTATCACAAAGAACTTAGGTCTGAATATTACAAACTCCTACCTTTATACCCCACTACAAGGCGTATTGAGGGACCTGCACTGCAGCAATGACCAAGCTGAACTTACAAAGTAAAAATAAGTGTTGTCCGCAATTAGCAAGTTATTCTCACAGTCACAGAAATTATTTCCCCTTTCAAAGGCTTTCTTTTCTTTCTTTTCCCAGACTCACCAGCATTGCTTTATAAACCTGTAATTCTCTATTGCATTAAACCCAAGGAAGTCTGTTCCTGAAAAGGTACAGACCATTACTTCTTTGTTTTCCATTAAAAGAAAATGAAACCAAACTGTGCTCATTCAAGTGTGTGGAATGGGAGAGTATAAAATTAAGGCAGAAAACACACCACCTCCTGCTCTTTATAGTTGGTGAGGTTCCTGATGCAGCTCTTTTATACTTATTATCTTTCAAATGAACTCTTGTTCTAAAGTTAGCTGCCTTTTTTTTTTTTTTTTTTTTTTTTTTTTTTGATAAGCCCTGAGTCTTCTAAACACCAATGCAACACAACCCCTGTCTCCAATCCCAACACCACATGGACAGAAAGTCATCTTGTTTTCCTTACAGTTTAATAAAAATAAACTTGTTAAGATACATGAATAGGCGCAAAATCTAGACACATTGCCTGGTAGTGGCTGCAGTAGTTGACATCTTGACTAATATTGCAAAGGCACTGTTTGGCAGATTTAATCATGATACTAGACTCAAGGGGCAACAGAGATGTGAATAAAAGTAGTTGTGGCCATAGTTCATTCTATCAGTTAGGCTCTGACCAGCTGATACAGATGATCACAACTCTCTCTTGACCCCAGTAGAAGGTTTTCATATATCATGAAATCCTGCTGCACCATTCTTGCATAGAGAGCAATTCTAGGGGAAACAATGACATTAGCTACTCTTAAACAGAAGTTTCTCTCTCTGATGTTTCGTTCTATCCCTGATTTACCTTATTAACCTGCTATATCCTGTTACCTTGTTCTTTACCAATATAAAGTACTGAGATGCTACGGCATCCCACAGTTGTTGTTTGGCTTGAATCAAACCTGACATAGGAAGAGGTGCTACAACAAAAAACCAAAGTCATAATAATTTAGCAGTTCTCCAGCCCCATCCCGCAACAGTGGGAATGAGGTGTTACTCTCTCGGCGTGCACATCTGGTTTTGCACAGCTTAAAACTTGAAGATGTTACTGAACATACTTCCTTTGATTTATAATCTCTTCAAAGCCACATATGTCAAGAAAGTTACATGAAGTATGTGTCAGTAAGGATCTGATCCTACAGTGTCCAGAGATACCAGCAGGAAAGTTTCCACAGCCTTTGTACAGGAATAAATCCTGAAACACACTGGTTTCTGTTGGAAAGTGACAAATCCATATGGTTGCCAGAAAAAGCCACAATGCTTCAGTGCGGCAGCACAGATATGGGATCAACACTTAATGAAACAGAAAAAGTGTTAGACATTAGACAAGAGGAGTTTTTCATAGGAAGCTAGAGGCCATCCATAGATATTCAAAAGGATTTGGGTATTATTTGACCTGTGCCCCGTAATGCTGAAAGTTGCTTCTGGTCCATCATTTACAATACATAATGCCAAAACATTACCTCTACTCTGCACAGTGAAATGAAAGTACAGTATGCCCTACTCAAACATTCTCTTTATTCTAACTGTGTGAGAGAAGAAAAAACAGGAAGATAATTAAAAACTGGTAATGAAAATAATATAAAAAGCTGTATAGGGCCTGGATCACAGTGCAACTTCAAATGTAGCATTAAAAGTGAGGAGAAGAGAGATCTAAAGGAAGTGTAATTATGAATAAATAAAACCAAGCACTCACCCCACTTGCTACTTGTAGATGGGGAAAGGATGCTGCTATACTACATCCTGATTCACTGCTGTTTGTACAACTACTTTGGGGTTGAAACTTTGCAGTAGTCTTCCAACACACATTAGTCAGGATATGCAGCCCATTAGGAGATAGAGTGAAGGAGGAGTTCCTGATGTGTGATCGGGCTTCAGAAAAGTCATGGAGGAATTGCACGGCAAAGTGGTAGTGTGTTCTCCACAGACTCAGCTCTGACATCACCCAAGCCTGCTGCTGGTGCACCCAGCAGTTAAGCAGTGTCCCACGTTACCAGCACTGGCATCACAAAACATACCAGACCACAGCAGCGGCGAGAAGGCTTCAGCAGCGGGGGAAAGGTTACCGCTGCCCAGCTCTGACACTGCAGCAACTGCACACCTTCACCCAGTCCACCCGCTGCCAGCACACAGAGCATGGGGAGGCGCAGCTCAGCAAGGCTGCCTGCCAGGTACCAGCTCTGCTGTTAATAGTACAGAGATAGACATCTGGTGACTGACGAGGAGCCACTGATCTTAACCACTTTGCGTTAAGTCATTCATCATCTTTTACTCTTTTCTGCTAAATAGCACCAGCTTCTAAACAAAGCCTTGGCCCAGGTTTGCCAGTCTGTTTTGCACCCAAGGCAATGTATGTAGCACTTAAGAAACAGACCAGCAGTTTGCAACTGCTGTTACATGAGGAAACTAAAATTCAGGCTCCAGTGCTTGGTACTGACAGCACCTCCTTGAGAAGTTTGTGTACGGATCCCTTCAAAATTGCCGCTGTCCCTCTCACTTTTGCTTGCTCATGCTCCAGCCAGCCTTGGAATAAGGGGTACTCTTAACAGCAGTCTCAAAACCCTAAGATTAATGAAAGGTAGGAGCAAACATGAAAGAGAAGCAGAGGTGATATATTCAGACCCACTTGTTTCACTCAGCCAACGCAAAGGAGTCAGACTGTTTGAGTAAATATGTTTTAAAGTCTTAATCGAATAACTTCAACAGTCATCTAGAAAGATAAGGAAATGCTGACTAGTCTAATCTAGCAAATTCCCTAAACCTGCCAGGAGAAAAATGCCCTCCCTATACAGTTCATAGGAAAGAGATACGGACTCATAAAACTGAAACTGGCACCTATTTATTCTTACCCACTGAATTCTATACACTTGCACAATGCCTCCTGGGATGAAAGGCGTGAAAACTAAAGCACAGAAAACTAATATGTTTGGCAGCAATCCTATGAAGTACTTTATTCCTATTTAACACAAAAATGAAGCCGTGGTTTCTCTGGGAAGAGAAACCAGAACTGACACCTTTGTGTCTTCTCCCCACTATCCTTTAGCGTGAGCAGCAAGACGGAACATGCAGCCCATAAAGAATGTTATGAAGTAAGATGAAACACCAGAAAAGTAAGTGAAGAGAATCTACTGTTCTCCTTGCAAGAGGATGTAGTATTTCCCCCCTTCTATCTTCCATGAAAAGCAAGTAAATATTTCGTGACACAACTCTTCTTCTGTGCTAAGCAACTGGGTGAAGTAACTGATCAGTGTATACACATAACCAAAATACGATGCTAAAATAAACTTCCATCACAAACTGAAACAAAAAAGCTAACATATGCTAAAACAATTTAAAAAAAATGTAATTAGCGGAAATCCAGAGGATATGAAATTGGATGCAACAGTTTGCAGAAAGACTAACGAAGAAAAAAACCATTCTGAATCATGAAAATAAACAAGGTAAACACACTTCAGAAGTGTTGCGTGATCTCTGATGGCATTTTCTGATGTTGTTGAGCAAAGAGCAATTCTGCATTGCAGAGAAAAGAAGTTGTGCTCATTAATAAAACTTGAGGAAACAAATTCCTACGTCACTTTGTTTTGTTAAGATTTCTGTGGTTATTAATTGTTTATTGCTGACTGTTTCTCCAAGGAAGCTGATTTCCACTACTGAAATCAGCAGAAATTTGCTTATGTGAGATCTTGCAGAGGTGTTCAGGCAGTGTGGCAACTGGCAACCTTATTTAAATGTATACAAATAGCCTGAAAAAAATTAACAAAAGTCTAAACCTACCCAGGTTCTTCAAAATAAAGCATTTATGTTTTTCTCTCTTCCTGAACTGTCTTTAATAATAATAATAAAAAAATAGTGAATATGTTTCCTCTAAAAAATGATGCTTGAGTTTATTCAGAATACAGATTTTGCACTGGATATTATCAGAACTGAAGACAGGGAAAACGCTTGAGCAATCAGTACAGTATCTCATGCAATTCTGCTAACTAACCAAGAAGACACCTTCCCCCCCGCAACACACAGGTAGCTCACAAAACAAACTGAAATGACAGCCTAGTGATCGATTCACTTTTCACAGTAGTCTACAGCTAGCAAATCTCAAGCTCCTAAACAATAACAGAAAATACTGACAAAAGGCCCTACACACAGACACAAATTGTTGCTTGTGCACAGGAGTATTTGTGAGCTCTTCCCTGCTCTCCATCTCACTCCTATTTTTGGATTGTTTGTTTTTATTCTAGAATTTCCACTAAGTTCCAGCCCCCAGAATATGCATAGCAGAGGAAATCGAGCCCAGAACCCATGGCACTGTACAGGAAAGCTCCCTAGCATCTCAAGTGCTTGATATCAACAGGAAAAGAAGCCAAAAGAGGAGTATAATGAGTATAAATGGACCATTGCAATTTATAGGCAGTATTAATAATTAAATGCTGGGTGTGCTATTAGCACCTTCTCAACATCCCCACCCACGGTTTCTTTAATCATTCAACATCAGGGAACTTGTATGTTGAGGTATTTGTTCTCAATGCTTCGGGGCATGAAATGTTACCCTGTCCTGCAGTGCTACAGTCCTTTTTTCTTCAGTGTGGTGAAGTTCTTTCTGTGTTGCTGTTGGGGTTTTGTATTTTTTTAAAAGAAGACTCTTTCTATTTGGCCACACATGCAGGAAAGAGGAGAGCTTACAGTTCTTTGCAAAAGGAAATAAGAGACTTGAGCAAACAATGCAGATACAGAAAGGGGAATTAAGCCAAGAGAGACTCACAGTTCTGACCCTCTAGAGTAAAACAGGCAATAGCCATTTGACAAGCAAAATTCTTTGCTCCAGAGAGATGAAAAGTGGTTCAGACCAACGTATTTCACTACCTTCAAGGCTACCAGTGACCACTCTCCAAACAAGAAAATCACCAGCTTAATTAGGCTCCTCCAGCAGTCTTAAAAATGGGGCTATCCATTCTCCACCCACCCTTTGCTGCAGACACTTAAAGCACTTTCTGCGAGTCTGACAATGAAGGTGTTTGGCTTTGGGAGGCTCACAACACAGCGAGAAGCCATCTGCAGCCCGGGAAGACACAGGGCAGAGCCTGATTAGCAATTCTGTGCAGGTTTCCTATCTTCTATCACCTTTCTCCCCTCCCCCTTTGCATCCCCTAGGGAGACCAGTTCCATATTCAAAGCAGCCTGGGGTCTTCAAGCAGAGAAATGTGCATGATTTGTACTTGGCATTAAAGCAGGGAACGAACTCCAAAATTATAGCAGCTGCATGCAACCCCTGAGACAGCCTAGCACCGATATGGGATTCAGAGGGTCGCATAATTCATTTCACCTGCAGCAGTAGCATCAGGGGAGGTTAAATATGTCACTCCATCACAGTGAGGCAATGGGTTGGGGGAAGCCTTCATCATTCATCCTGTCAGCTCTACACCTCCCTTCGCCTCACATCAGCAGGGGGAAATGGGGAAGATTTTCTATAAGCATATGAACAAAACAGTGGGGGACACGATGACCTTATGAGTTTCCCCTTCTAATTCATGAATTAATTGTCAACACCTGCCCTGCTCTACCAGCTCCCCTCCCTGCACTCCATCTTCCTCCTCGTACAAAGGGCTTGATTCTGCAATACTAACTCCAGTATGTAAGCTCGGTCCCCTCCTGGGACCAACATGCAAATGACATTGCAGAAAGGTCAGTATTGCACGATGAGATGCCCCATCCAGACACAATCAACAATATTTAAATGGCACAGGGACTTTGTTCCAGGACATGTACATCTCTCTTATTTGGCTTTCCGTGGAGACAAAGGTATTTTCTCATTATTTTTACTTTTGTTGAAACATTTTGTTGATTCTTGTCAGTCTGAGGGCCTGGCCTTTCATACAGAAAATTTCCTAAGCAGATCTTCTCCACACTCATATTTCCACCTAGGTCTAACACTATTCTCTTTGTTGCATTATTTGCCAGAGTTGAACTGCGAGCACTTCAGGAGAGGATGCCTATCTTCACGTACTGCACAAGTTCATGGATATTTGCACTCATGTACAATAAATAACAGCTTGCCTGGGACAGGGTCTTTGGGAATGTAGTGACCTCACCTCAGGATTTTCTCTTGAGAATTCAGCTTTTGAGGTATTTCTGTGACATGTCAGTTGTCCATGACCACTGTGCACTAAACGCAGAAATGAGACCAAACTAAAGAAAGATAAAGGCAACATCTAAGTTTGCTGAGAAGATGCCATGTCTTAAGCCCTGCCATCACAAAGATCCGTTTGATACATAGCACAGATCATCTTCCTATAAAGGTGTTTAATTTTGTATAATTGATTTAATAAATGACAGAGTAAACCACAGAAGGACTTTGGTAAGAAAACACAAGCATTTAGGTGTTTCAATTTCTAGTATAAATAAGTACATAGAAAAGCAGCAAATTTTTTTAAAGTCTTTAGAAACTAAGAGGGATATTTTTATTTTGAATATATAGTTCAAGCACAGCACAACCAGGGAGGGTCAAATGAAATAAGTGCAAAATTAAATACTATTAACACTCAAAGATTAAAAACCAGCAAGCATTCAAGTCTTAAACAATTTTTTTCCTTTCTATCCTATCCTGGACATACAGGGCTTTATAAACAAATTAAAGTATTAAGACATGTGCTCAAGCAATTTCTGTACCTACAGTTTAAATCTTACAGCATTCATGAAAAATGAAGAGCTTGTTCTGTTTCGCTCCAGAAGCTACACTCTTAAAGAAAGAACTTGTCCATTAGCCTCCTGTAGAAAACTTCAGCATAAGGCTTTTTTTGATGTCTTGACGAAGATAAAATGCAGTCTCATTTGGTGCTTTTAAATTAAAAAAAAAAAAGTTTCAAGAAATTGTTTTTCATGCCTTAATGCAACATCTTTGACTAGTTCTCACTAAATTTTCTCCCCTGCCTTGTGTTGCTAAACTCCGTAGCTGTGGGTCTTTAGAAATCTGTTCTGCTCTGCCACTAGTGCTACTCTAAACACTAAAGACAACTGAAGGAGAAAGAGAGGATTCATAATCAAATGCATACTGGGAAAAAGGTTTTTTGCTTCTGCCAGCTACCTACAGCTCATGTGCACATATGCGTAAACAAAATAATACATCAGCAGGTGAGTAATTCAAAGCATCCTTTACTTCTCAACACACTTTTCACAACATGACTACAGAGAAGTAGGCAACCTGAGCCTGATTACCAGTGGAGCATGTTTAAAACAGATACAGAGATAGAGGGAAGAATAAAATGCCTAGCTACTTCATCCTTCAGAAAGTATTTCAGCCAAGGGCTGGACTGCTGCTCCTGTTTATGACACCAGTTTTGCTCATACAGCATCTATGACTCACAGCTGGGATTTCCACAAGGCCAATGTGGAAAATAAGCTCACATCTGTTTCATGGCATATATACCTTCAGAGGGTCCAGACTGGCAAACAATTACTTTAGCCATGTATTGGGTTTGTGGCATGTGGCAGGGTTTTCGTAGCAGTGGAGGGGCTCCTGTAAGAAGCTGCTAGAAGCTTGCCCGGCTCCAAATCGGACCTGCCTCTGGCCAAGGCCGAGCCCATCAGTGACGGTGGTAGCACCTCTGGGAGAACGTATTTAAGAAGGGGAACCTGCAGCAGAAGAGGGCAGTGGGATGTGAGAGAAGCCCCTCTGCAGATACCGAGGTCAGTGAAGAAGGAGGGGGAGGAGGAGCGCCAGAGGAGGGGATGCCCCTGCAGCCCCTGGGGAGGCGGCAGGCTGTCCCCCTGCAGCCCATGGAGGGGAGCGGGGGAGCAGATGCCCACCTGCAGCCCGGGGAGGACCCCACGCCGGAGCAGGGGGATGCCCCCAAAGATGGCCGTGACTCCATGGGAAAGCCTGCGCTGCAGCAGTCTGTGACTGAAGATCAGCCCGCAGAAAGGACCCACGCCAGGGAAGTTCATAAAGGACTGCAGCCTGTGGGAGGGACCCCACACTGGAGAAGTTTGTGGAAAACTGTCTCCCATGGGAGGGACCCCATGCTGCAGCAGGGGAAGAGTGTGAGCAGTCCTCCTCCTGGGGAGGAAGGAGTAGCAGAAATGTGTGATGAACTTACTGCAACCACCATTCCCTTTCCCCCTGTGCCGCTGGAGGGGAGGAGGTAGAAAAAATGGGGAGTGGAGTCAAGTCCGGGATGGAGGGAGGGTGGGGGGAAGGTGTTTTAAGATTTGGTTTTACTTGTCATTACCCTGTTTTGATTTGATTGGTAGCAAATTCAATTGATTTTGGGTTTTCCCCAAGTTGAGGCTGTGTTTTGCCCATGACCATAGCTGGTGAGTGATGCCTCCCTGTCCTTGTGTCGACCCACAAGCTCTTCGTTGTATTTTCTCCTCCCCACCCCACCGCAGAGGGAGGAGTGAGCAACCGGTCTCGTGGTGCTTTGTTACTGGCTGGGCTTAAACCATGACACCATATTATAAAACTATTTCACAACATGAGACGATTTTCAATCCCTTTCAGAAAAGCTTAAATTAGATTCTATAAACCTACACGGTAGCCCAGGACTCAGCTACGTACAGCCCAGCAGTCACCAGTCACTAAGTCATAGGAGACAGCATGAATGGAAGTATCATCTGTAAGCCACACTCTTTAAGCAACAGTCTTGCCTATGTATTTTAAACTGCCAAGGACTCAGCAGCATCACATATACTTGAAGAAGGTTGTGGGTCAATTAGAGTGAATTCAAAGGAGTATGTAAGAATCATAAAAGATATTTATAAGGTTTTCAATTGCAGCAGGAAAGTTTCAGTCCAGGAAAAGTTTTCCATTGGTGAGATCACTTAAATACTGGAAAAGTCACAGAATCTCCACGTTTGTGAGGTCTTTCAGAATAAGCTAGGCAAAGTCTGCCAGAGATGGTATGCATAAAGGATGCAACAGTTACCTCTTGAGGTCCCTCTCAGACTTACTATGAAACCTCTAACAGCTGACCTCTGCAAGGTCTATGATGGAAAGCAGTAAAATGGTATGGGTTGGGAGTTCTGAGCAGTGACCAAATACAGTATCCTTGACCTTAATTTGGACTTTCAGGCCCTCTTTCACAAGCACTGAAGTTTAAGACATTTAAAATTGTACCGCTTTCATTCTGATTCAAATGGAAAAGAAAAATTATAATCAACCAAATCCAAAGTAGGTGATGAACAACAACCATAGCATATACACGTCAGGGAATCAAGCCTTTTTTTTCTGTTATCTATTGCAAGTGCTGAACCACGTAATTTCTTGGAGCACAGCATGCACCGCTAGTGCTGTCCTACAGCCTCTCGTCCACTGCAAAGACTGACTTTATTCCCCACCAAGCACCCCAAATGACACTTTTTTCACACACCACAAGTATCCCCTTGACAAACTGGAAAAATTCCAAGGAAAAATCCCATTATACATAACAGCTACGGCTACAGTTTATTCAGGATTCCAGAAGATCACATGCACACCTACATTCTTGAGCATTCTTGAAAACGCCAGGCTAAAGCTGTACAATAGTAGCAATAGCTATCATTTATGTCATTAAGAGGACCTCACTATGCAAGCTGCAGTATAAAGGCCGAAAAGGACAGGCCACTGACTTTAAAAGTTTAGAACTGAATCACAAACCAAATTAAAAGACAGATAGAGACTCAGAGGAAAGATGAAAATAAGGATAAGGTTATCTAGATCAGCTAATCACAATCAACTGGATGTTTTATCTTCCACAAGGAACATGAATAAATAAATACCATTAGCAATTCCTAGTCTGCTGCTAAACCTAGCCATCATTAGCAAGCTGATTGCTTCCAGACACTAAAAAGGAGTCAGTCTTAAGGATGTCTTAAAGGAGGGGAGATGATGTCAGTTGGGCAACTGTGCATAAAGGACACCATGCCATAGGCAGCCAAGACACAGATAAACATGGGGCGGGGGATGGATGGAAAAAAAGAGGGAAGAGACAGAAGGAGGAAAGCTAATGGGCTCCTTCAGTGGGAACCAGAAGCTTGAATTTGATATGGTAAAAAAGCAGAATAACTGTAAGAATCAAACAGACTGTGACATCATCAGAGTTACAAGCAAGGAAGACTATTTTAGCACACATGGACCAAAGTGGGAGTGACAGAGGTGTTTAGAGAGACCAGTGAGGAAAAGTTTTCTGTGACTAATAAGCGGTGGGGCAGAGGGGGAAGAAAACATAGCTATGATTTTAACAATGCAGGCAGATACTCGGAGTTAAGCTTGCAGCTGAAAGAAAGAAGCTATTCCTCAGAGTTTAGCTACCCGGATTTGCCTAATTATGTTCTCCAATGAGAAACACTGGACACTTTAAAGAAGTTCCCTATGTCAAGATCTCCTCACCACTTCAAGAAGCCTTAAGAAAGGCATAACTTTCAATCTAAAATTGGTGGCAGGCAGATTACAAGAGCTAGTAGAGTTACCTACTTCAGGGGCATTCTCTTTGGGTACTTTTTTTGTTCAAAAATCTGAAAAACTCAATCAACAAACATACATGTGAGGAAATTTTTCAAAAAGTTGTACGTAAAGATTATATGGGAAACAAAATGCCTTTTATTCAAGCCTGCTATCTTTCAACTACATCAAATGCCTTATTGTTTTTAAGTGATAGAATGTGAACAACAGCTAGAAGCAGCAGACAAACATTGGTTTCTCTCCCGTAATACAAACTTGCCAAGAAAACAGTTCCATCAGTACACAACCCAGTAAGTGCACAGAAATCACAAAAACTATAAGATTGCATTTTGCAAAAATAGGCAGCTGCCATGGACACCTAAGATAGACATAAGAGGGAAAAGTTACCTGGAATAATCTCTCAAGAGAAATTATCACAAGAAATTATGACAAGGAGTCCAGTGAGGTCTGTCTGTTTCTGACTGCCTCTCCTGTTTTGATGGCACCTTTATTACTTCTTCATTTCAAAACTATTTACTATATACTATTTACTGTGGGTGCGGTAGAACCTTGGGTTTCAGACTTGGTGTGTTAAAACAAACTACAAGCCCTTATCAAATGCTGTAAAATCCCTGTGGAAGAAACACTATTTTGACAGGCAGAGGCGTGGAATAGCTGTTTGAATCTATTGGTTACACCCACTAGAATAACTGCCATTGTGCTAAGGTTTCTGGAATGCAAACCACTGCCTACCAACTTCTTAACTAGTTAATCTGTTAATTTGGCTAAACTATTCTCCCTTGGGAGAGTTTGTCAATCACTAAATTAAAACGGCCTTCAACAGAAATGCCACTCCTTCTCCCCCCCCCGCCCCCCCCAACCTAAGAAAGCAAAGCAACAAACACCCAGAAAGGCAAAAGAAATCCAAGAGAGGGTGACCAATGTGAGTTTTGATCTTTTATCTCTCAGAAGCACTGTGCTTGATGCATTTGATGAAGTGAGGCAAACTTAACCGTTAACAGCTCAGTGATTTTAAGTGTCTTGTCTAGGTATGTGTCTGGGACTGCTGCATAGCATCTCTTATTTATTTGTTTTTAAAATTCTCTTTTTTTTTCTTTCTGAAACTCATCTCTGAATGTCATGCTCACAATCATCTATGTATCCAACCATGACCATGGATCTTCTGCACTGAGTAGTTGTTCAGCCTCCTTTAACGCTGCTGATAGGATGGCATTTAAACAAAATACAAAAAAAAAATATCAGTGCACATGAGCAGAGAGAGATTCCAACAGTGAAGCAGCCAGCTCAGCCGTACAACCCCAGGCAACGAGCCTGTGAACATATTCCTCTTGCTTTTCTCAAGAAGGAAAGTGAATGCAAGGTACTGGACAGTCATCAGCCAGCAATGATTCTAGTCCCATCATGAGAACTTTTTATTATCACTGTTCTCACCTACGTATATACAAACACATTCACAGGAAAACAAAGTCTACAATTTCTTTTACAGTGAAGAAAATTAAGGACCCAACATGAAATTATCAGCCTCAGCCTGGAGAGCGACAGCAGGAGGTTTTACACAGTCCAGAGTTTTAGGTAGTAACTGATGGAAAAAACAAGTGAAGTTCGTTGTTCTGTGGGAAGCAGCAGGCTGCTCAAAGCGCACTAGGGATGATGACCAGACTCAGATAGCCCAGTACACACTGCTATCAGATAGGAGAATGCAACTATAGCAAAAAAGTTGTGCTCAGTATGACTTCACTGATTCCAACTGTCAAACTAGACGGATTAAAGCCAGCTTGATTAAGCCTGCCTGCACTACAGCTTTACTGCAGATTTCAGTGTGCGCAAGACTCAAAGACAGGAGGAAGAAATGTAAGGACTGAGGACTAGCAGAGCAGGAGAATGCAAAAACCAGAAGAGCTGGAATCACAGTAAACTGAGCACAGCTTTAGAAGTATATGTATGAAGCATGGACTACTTGTAGAACAAGAAAGAGTATTAGACGTCTGTGGTTGATTTGGGTAAAATGAAGTCAGAGAAGCATATGAAAAAATTAAAGTGAATTGATGCATTTTGGAAAGACTGGGCAGGGGGAGAAGGAGAGAGGCTAGAGGACAGAAGAAATTTGGTTGTTATACACATTGGTTGTTATTATACACATTACAGATTAACAGTATCAGAATAGAATGGATAAGCTGTGGCAACACAGCAGCGTCAAGAGCAAACCTGAAACAATGCAGCAGCTGTTGGTGTGGGAAAAAAATAAAGTTATTCATTATGATGGAGAAGACTAGCCTCAGTTTTTCATGCTTTTAAAAAAAAAAGAGGTGAGAGTCTGTAATGTGATTATTTACATCTCCATGTAGTAGTGCTTACCGCTGCCAACCACAAATATAAAAGGGTAGAAAGTTTGCAATAAAAAGCACAGAAAGGAGAGTCAATGGTGAAATTTCAGTGAATGAAAAATTTCTAGTATGTAACTTCCTATCCTGTATCACAGCATCCCTAGGCTTCCATCTGATGCCACTTCCTACACTAAAGATTAACAACTAGATTCTGGGGTTTTGTACCACTGTGACCTTCACAGACACAGACTATCACTTGAGACAAGAGTATGAATCAGAATCACAGTTCCCTCATATCGTGGTCAAAAAGTAAGACAAAACTGGGTCTTATCCTCTCCACACAGGGTTTATATAGACATATATTGCTCTGTTCAAGAGTGTGCCCCTGAACCCACTGCTCTCATGATTCATGAATGAGTGCAACAGACATTGTCCTTGGTCTCCTCTTGATGACTTGCACCCTGTATGTCCAGTCTACTGTGTAAGGATTCCAAAGCACTAGAAGAAACTACTTTTCAGAAAGGGCTGTTAGAATAGGGCTGTCCATCACAAGTCCATCTAAAAATCTGTGGAATTAAACAATGAAAGAAAATACCATGTATTATTATAACACTAAAAGTAAAAAGTGCCCCTCAGCTTCAAAATACAAGCATACGAGCATCTAAAAGCATTTGACTGAATTGTCAGTCCCACTGTAGTGGCAACGTGTTTATCACTTGTTCCTCCACCACATTACCCTTAACAAGAGCTTGTAGGTTCTCATGGCAATGCAGGCCATCATGAAAAGACTGAACCTGACAGGAAGTCCTCTAAACCAGCACAGTGTCGGATAGAGTGTTAGCATTTCACCCTGAGTCAGCAGACCCAAAAATATACTGCAGCACATAGCCTTCCATGAACAGGACTTCGACTAAATGAATTAATCTAAATGTACTTCATCTCTAATTTCCCTGAATCAATGTCTGATTTGCACTCCAGTTCCCAAATTCAAGAAACCAAAAGCCATTTGTAGGGCGCACTGCAGCAATGACATCTGAAGAGGTTATTCAGTAGCTTTTTGCTACACAGCAAACTCTAGTTACATAAAGATTTTAATTCTTGTCTCATGCCTATTGACAGCAAACTACAGCCCAAACAGATCTGTGATCAAACAGATACACGATCAAACAGATATGCATCTGACTCAAAGCTGAGAGATGTCACACAAGAACCATCAATTTCAAAAGGGACAAGACCTGAGCTTGGCGCTCTGACAAAGAAGTCAAAAACATTTCTCTGCTCCTGTGCCTCATGCACCCAAGAGTGAGTCTATTCTACTTGGAAGTTCTCTGGAAAGCTCTTCCTTATATTTGGTTTATACATGCCAGTGGTTTCACTTCAAGTGGAGGCCTTCTAATTTTGAGTATAGTATAATTTCCTGGTAGTCTAAAGGTGTGTGAAATACAAGTACTAGTGGTATCTTGCCTGTGTTTCATGTCATTGGAAGTACTGGCTACCAAAATTAAGTGAAATCTTAAGAGATATCCCAACTACAAAATCCATTCTACCTCATTCCAGTACCTTTATAAATTTTTGGTAATCTATATAACTTCTTTATAGCCCTGACACAGGAGCAGGTTACAGTATCTGAGCTGGACACCTGAGTGTGCGTTGGAAGTAGTCCTCCAGAAGGACTATAGGAGCCAGAGCTTAAAACTGCTTGAACACTGAAGTGAAAGGCTCTTCCTTGGTCTCAGTAACAGAAAAGGGTGGCAGATGTCAGGAAGCAACTGCAAAAATCATTCTTTCTTATAGGCTGCATGGATCTATTGATGTTCCTAATCGACAAAGCTCTTCTCACTAAAACAAAAAGCTACGGAAGATGGTTTCTGCCTTCTCCCCACACAAATCGGAACAGGCAAAAAAGTAGTTTAAAGGATTTTAACCATTCTCCAAAGTGTTATTCTGAATCACATCTCAGCTCCACTCATGCCTACTTCAAAACTCTTATTTTCTTCCATTTCCTACTTCCTTTTCCCAAAGCCCCCGGAAACATAAAATTAAGTATAATAAAATATCCATACCTATTAAATCAAATTTTAAGAAGTTCTTTTTGTATGGGATTTGGATTTTGATGAACTGGGGCCTTCCAGGACCTTCACTTTGATGTTTTCAGAAACATCAAAAGATCAGGCTTGTTATCAACATCATTAGTGTGGCCTGAAGATGTTTAATACGCCATCACATACAGAAAATGCAGCACAGAATCCCCCTATGGACTTTGCCTTGTTTTTATTCCTTCTTTTTTAACTTTGTTTTTAAATCTGTTTTGCATTTACTTATTCCAAGGCACTTGGCTCTCTCTCACCCTGCCCCATCCTCTCATAAATCTACCAGAAAAGCTTTCTAGTGCCAACCTATTCCCCTTCCTGAAGGGAATTTTATAAACTCCTTTCTCCCCTACTGTTACATAATGTACAGTAGTTCTGCAAGTGCTCACTGACATATACAGAAACATGGCACATCTCTTCCGTTATTTTGCTGAAATGAGTCAGAAGGGGGTTGGGTTTTGTTTTGTTTCAAGTATTTGTTGTTCTTTCTTTAATAAAGTTATAATTTTCAGGAAAGATTTGAAGGGGAAATGAAGGAGAAAAGTAGAACTTGAAAGTCTCCAGAGAAAGGAGCAGCAAAACCTGCAGTGCTTCATCTATTAATTTTGGGAAATCTGCTTCCAAACCACACTTTAGTGACAACCATTAATTTAGACCAAATAGAAAGTTAATACATGAACAGAATACACTGAGCTCACTTCACAGATGTTTCTTTGATATGAAACGCACCATCCATAGATCAAGCCCTCAGCTGTTCAAACCAGACACGCACTTACAAAGACTGTTGTTATTGTTACAAAATCTCAGGAGTGCTCATGACACCTGACTCTGCACTTTTCCCCAGAGGTGGTGTGGTTATTTCACCATGCATGTGCAACACAAGGGACCTTCAGCATATAAACTTCCCTTCAAGACTGCATAGGACTAAAAAGACCTACTGCATAAAAATCTTGCAGCTATGTTCCTCTCCAGGTCACCACTAGGTATCTCTGTGGCCAGTACACATGTCATGACAGAAACTGAAATGTTCTAAGTAAAGCCTCTTGCTTTGGCTCTTCCAGGGCTCCATACTACTCCCTGGGTAAGCACTTGAGCACCAGCAACCTAATTGGTTTCTTTTTCTGAAACTGCCACTTTTTGCTAAGCAGGAAGCACCTTATGCACAAATGCATGGGAGAGAGGCCCAGTGATGCCAACTAAACTGTGTATTTTCATTTAAAACATTAGCATCAGACCGAGCTTATAGTTTGATGATCACTTACTTTTGTCCTTCCTATCGACTGTAAGAATCAAGCAATATTCTTTGAGGACTGGTCAGGCAGAGAGATTTATTCCAATGCTATCAGGCTTCTTCTATTGCAAGCAACATCATTATAAAAACATCACTGTGTGAAAGGATCTACCAGTGACAAAAGCTGTACAGGTTAACTCTGCTCTGCTGTCCTTGATTAAACAGTCTCATGTAATCTTCTGAAAGAGCTAATGCCTTCTGTATTCCTTTGCCATGAACAATGTATTCCATCTGATTCTCTTCTATAAAGCTATCAACATCTATTTGGTTATAACATGCACATTTGTATAAGGCTCTAACTGCTTAAAGGAGAAAACAGAATAGGTTATCACATATCAAGCTAGAC